>NC_135340.1:30209824-30866350 GCF_023851605.1 Tamandua tetradactyla | reverse complement strand
CAATCTCCTTTGTTGACTGTAGATGTAATCATCCACAGATGTAATCAGCTGACTGATTATTTAAATCCATGAAATATACCCACAGTAACCACAGGACCACTGCTCACTTGACCAAACAACTGGGTACCATAACCTAGCCAAGTTGACACATAAACTTAACCAACACAATCCACCCCTTGTCAACTTGGCACCCATAAAACTCTCTTTTAACCATCGTTAACTGCTTAAAAAACAAACAAAACAGCGGTAGAATTCAAATTCAGTAGTAGAATGTTTGCCTGCCTGACATAAATCAACTGTCCTGCATACAGCCCCAAACACACTAACTTTTCCCCAGAAGAGGATGCAAGTCCTTGGGTAATTTACTCTTAACTTGATATCCTTTAACTTAAATACTGTAACATAAAGTTATAACAACTTATGTTATATGATAAGGCAATAATATAGGAAAGAAAATAAAGATACTTATTTTGTGTATTTATACAAACATAATCAAACAAGGAAGAAATAGTCATAACCATTACAGTCCTCATTTCTGTAACTGGTCACATTGTTATAGCTCATATTATGACTATCTTCTTTCACTACCCAGTCCATATTCCCTTTACCCTCAGCAAGCACCTCAGCTGGTCATCCTTCTTTGCCTAGTAGTGTGATTCAAGTCATGCACAACGTCCAACCCTACCAACGCCCACTCTGTTCATGAGCCCTGTGGGCAATGGCAGGTGTACCTAAGGAAAGAGGATGTATTTTTGCCCACTCAGAAAGGGCTATCCACAAACCTCATCCCCACACTTCTTTATCACCAAAATTCCAATCATATTCCTTTCACCTGGTCGCTCTCAGATGGCACCTGTATACAGTATAGAACCTTCTATAAACAAGGCATGAGTTTTCCAAAGTAATTGCTCATGGGGAATGCCTTACAAAGCCATAGCGACAGGCTTGGAGAGAGAAAGTAGTTTGGCAGGAGTAGGGGTCATGGATGTATGGGCCATGTCCTCATGAAACTTACTTGTGCTTTCAGGGCCTGCTCAAGCCCAACTTGATGTATACCATTCAACCTCATGATGGAGTACTTCTGTGTATATCCAACTTTATGGCTTAGTTAGTCAGACAAAACCCAGTTCATGGAAGCAACTCAGTTCTCATAGTAACTTGGTAGCCCATGTTAACTGTTCTGTCTCTACCAAAGCCTAGCAGCAGGCCAAAAGCTATTTCTCAATAGGGGGGTCGTTACCTGCAGAGGACGGCAGGGTTTGCTTGAAAATCCTAAGGGTCTGTGCAGTGATTCTCCTATAGGGGCCTGGCAGAGGCTTCATAGAGCACCTCTATTTTCCACTGAAACTTCCAGCACTGAGTGGATCTATTGAGTCATATGGCCCAAGTGGCAAAGCAGCTTGCAAAACAGCCTGGATCTGCTTCAAAGCCTCCTCTTCTTGTTCCAGTCCCCACATAAAACTAGCAAGTTTTCAGGTTATTCAGTAAAAAGACTGTAGTAGTACACCCAAATGAGAAATACGTTGCCTCCAAAATCCAAAGAGGCCAACTAGGCATTTTGCTTCTTTTTTGGTTTTATGACGGGCCAGATGCAACAGCTTATCCTCCACCTTAGAAGAATTATCTCAAAATTTCTACACCATAGTATGCCTAGAAATTTCACTGAGGTGGAAGGACATTGAATTTTTGTTGAATTTATCTCCCACTATCTAATACACAATTGCCTTACCAATAAGTCTAGAGTAGTTACTACTTGAAGGGTTGAGGAATCAAGAGGACAAACTTGACCTGAGGATGACCTGCAAGCAGGTTGCCTCAGGTGAAGGAACTGCAAACAGTTCCTTGAACTGCTTGAGAATAGGGAGTTCTGCATACTTGGCTGTAAATAAAACTGGCTATCACAGGCTGGCTACCTTACTTAAAGAATGTAGCAAAACTAGTCTCAAGGTACACTTGTTTTTGTACATGTATTCAAAGTTGTTGTTTGTGTAAGAAACTAAAATAAAAGGTCATGGAATTAACAGTGAGGCTGCTATTTGCCTGAGCGAGCAGTAGTCCTCTGGTCTCCTTTTATGCATCCATCTCGCTGGTCTCATCCTTGCTATGCGACGAACATTGAAACACAACACTACTTCTTACTCACTGAGTCCAATCAGCATGATGTCATCAATATAATGGATAAGTGTGATGTCTTGTGGGAGGAAAAACAATTAAGTTCCCTGTGGACTAGATTATGACATAGAGAGTTGGTATACTAGGTAGGACAATGAAGGTGTGTTGCTGGCCTTGCCAGCTAAAAGAAAACTATTACTGGTAGTTTTTACTAACAGGAATTTAGTTACTTGACTGCTAAAATAACAAAAATACCATGCAATTGGTTGGCTTAACAACGGGAATTTATTGACTCACAGTTTTGAGATGAGAAGTCCAAAATACAGGCATTATCAAGGTGATGTTTTTTCCCAGAAGACTATGGGGCTGGCTGCTAGTGATCCTTGGTTCTTGGCTCTTCTGTCACATGGCAATGCACATGGCAATCTCTCGTGGATTCTTGGTTCCCTTGATTTCCAGTTTCTGGTTGCTCCTTCAGGCTTCTCTCTCTGCGGCATTTGTATAAAGCCTTCAGTAATAGGATTAGGGCCCATCTTTATTCAGTTAGCCACACTTTAACTAAAGTTAACATCAATATGTCCTATTTGCAATGGGTTCACACCCACAGTAATGGATTAAGTTTAAGAACATGTTTTCCTGAGATACATACCTCCAAGCCACCATAGGTACTGAAAAAAAGCATTTGCCAGATCAATAGTGCTTACCAGGTACAAGGGGATGTGTTAATTTGCTTAAGCATGATATCACATCTGGACGAGCAGCTGCGATTAGAGTCACCACTTCGTTAAGCTTATGATAACCCACCATCATCCTCTAAGATCCTTCTGTTTAATGGACAGGCAAATAGGAGAATTGAATGGGGAGGTAATGGAAATTGCCACCACTGCATCCTTCAAGTCCTTCATGGTGGCACTAATCTCTGAAATCCCTCCAGGAATGTAACATTGCTTTTGATTTCCTATTTTGCTAAGTAGAGACAGTTCTAGTGATTTCCACTTGACCTTTCCTACCATAATAACCCTAACTGCACATGTCAGGGAACCAATATGGGGATTCTGCCAGTTGCTGAATATGTCTATTCCAATTATGCATTCCAGAACTGAGAAAATAACCACAAAATGGGTCTGGAGACCCATTGGACCGCTGTGAGCTAAAATTCCATTACCTGACCTCCATAAGCCCCTACACTGACTGGTGGACTACAGTGACATTTTGGGAATCCTGGAATTAATGACAGTTCAAAGCCACTGTCCAAGAATCTCCCAAATGTCTGATCATTTCCCCAATGCACAGTCACCCTGGTAAAAAGCCACAGGTCCCTTCATGGAAGGCTGGGAGGAAGATTAACAGTATAAATTTTGGGTAGTGTAGATGGATCCTTCCCTAAGGGGACCCAGCCTTCCCTTCATTCAAAGGTTCTGGATCTATAAACTGTCTCAAGTCTGGAAATTGATTGAGGGGCCATGACTTTTTATTTTTGTGATTCAAGTTAGACTTTTGTTCACTTGATCTAGAACTCTACTACTTTACACATAAATTAAGAATTTAGTAGACTGTCCATCTATTTCAGTTCGAGATATTTCATGATCAACTAGCCAATGCCTTAGGTCTCTGCAAGTCAGACTATTCTGATTTCTGCTTTGACTCTGCTGTCCGTTATAGTAGCCACATCCACATCATCTTTGGTAAATAAATGCTGCCACTTGGCTTCAACCAGAGATCCTATCATCCTCCTTATATTTACAGATCCAAGCTCAGTGGCAACAGTTCCCATAGTAATATCTGACTTATTGAGAAGAGCAACCACAGAGCTCTTCAAGAATAATGGAGCTTCTTTCAAAAATGTATTTCTCATAGTGTTGGTGAAAGGCTTGTCCTCTGGACATTTTTGGGGTGGATAAGTAGTTGATACATGATAAATCCAGCTCTAATCCCAATCTCTCTAAACCCTTGGGTGCCTTCATCTACATTATACCAGGGTAGTTTTGGCATTTTGATCTTAAGCAATATAGGCTACCTTCTGGTCCATGCTCCAACCAACCACCTGAATAAGCTGTTAGAGCCTTTTCTAACCCCTCAAGCTACAATACTGAATCCAAGAATTTCTGCTTATTGAGCCCGTATCAATAAATTCAGCCTGATCCAATTTTATGTTCCTTCCACCATTGTCCCATACCCTTAATATCCATTACTCACATACTCCCTTGATTTCTGCCCATGTAAATTGGAAAAATCCTGCCATTCTTTTGGAATTTAATATACTTCCTCATGGGTCACACTTTGTATCTCACCTTTTGGTGCCCTATTGGGACTTCAGTCTAGTTATGGCTCTTGAAGAAAAGGGGTATAGGTCATCAGGGGGATTAGCAATGCCTTGCAAGCCAATTACCTCAGGCATTCTATTGCAGCTTTAGCTGGTGAAACAGGGTTAATCTCTTCAAACAGAAGTGTGAGGGCTCTTTTCTCAGGGAAGGTAGCTACAGATTTATCAGACACAATAGGGTTAAATATTATTTAACCCTATTAAATAATAGGGTTAATCTCTTCAGATGGAGAATGGATGGCTGATTCTTCAGGGCTGACTGGAGATTGGGGAGGCTGGTTTCTCAGGGCAACCTGGCATCTCATTACCTGGCAAGGATGACTCATCAGAATTCAGGGTTTCAGTGTCTCCACCATTGTCATTATCAGCCCATATGTCCCCAATCCAATTTTCGTGATCCCATCTCTTTCCAATCAATGCCCTCACTTTAACAACAGACACCCTGAAAAGTTGGGAATTCAGTATTTATTGTAATTCAGTCACTCACATAATGAGTCTTGGGTCTTGTTTTCAGAAATCTCAAGTCTCTGGCTACAAGAAATGAGTTTCTTTCAGGACACACATAGAATCTTTTACGTACTTTATGCAGCACTTGACCTGGGAATTTGAAGTCTTGGGCTCATCCCTTTCTTTAACAACTGTATAATGCATATTTAGGAAAAACAACCCAACATCCTTGTATTTTTTAACTCCACAAAATTAAGATATCAAATATACTCTCATTCAGAGACTTGCCACTTGTAAGCATTTGAGTAGCAGTATCCAGTGGTGGTTTTTCATATCTTTATCTCCAGTTCACATCGTGGACTATCAATGGTCATTGGAAATAGAGTCATTAGTGGCTTTGAATCTAATCAGATTAGAGAACCAATTTCCAACCCAGAATCAACTCGGGAATCTCATCCTTAAGATTCTGCTTCTCAGGAACAACTCATAGTACCAAATCTGTACTAGTCAGGGTTCACCAGGGAGACAGAACCAACATATTATAAAAATTATGAGATTTCTTATATGAATTACCTCAAATGACTGTAGGGATGGGCAAGTCCAAATTCTGTAGGGTAGGCTGTAAGGTGGGAACTGCAATGAAGGTTTTGATGAATTCACCAGAAGAAGCAGGCTGGCTGAAGTACAAATAGAAATTCTTCTTTTTGACTGCTGAAATAATAATCTTCCCCTTTAAGGCTTTCAATTGATTGGATGAGGAGACTTCTCTCATTGCTGAAGGCAATTCCTTTGTTGATTGTAGATGTGATCAGAGGCAATCAACTGACTGATGATCTAAATCCATCAAATATCCTCATAATATCAATCAGTTCAGTGCTTGCTTAATCAAACAACTGGACACCATAACCACGATAACCTAGCGAAGTTAACACATAAGCTTAACCATGGCACTTGTTTTGCTTCTACCTTTTAGCAATAGTGAATAATGCTGCTATGAACATTGGTGTACTAATATCTATTCAAGTCCGTGTTTTCAATTCTTTTGGATATATACCTGGATGTGGGGTTGCCAGGTCATATGGTAATTCTAGATTTAACCTTCTGAGGATCTGCCAAACTGTTTCCCATAGTGGCTACATTGTTTAACATCCCCACTAACAATTTACTAGGATTCCTCTATCTGCGCATCCCTCCCAACATTTGCTATTTTCTGTTGCTTTCGTAAATAATAGTCATTCAAGGGGTTGTCAAGTCATATGTCATTATGCTTTCCATTTGTGTTGCCCCAATGAGTAATGATGTTGAGCATCTTTTCCTGTGCTTATTGGGCATTTTTATAACTTCTTTGAAGAAATATTCATTCTGGTTCTTTGCTCATTTTTAAATCAGGTTTTGTCTTTTTTGTTGTTGAATTTATACCTCATTTTTAAACAACTGCATATTTGATTTCCTTATCAATAGAAATTTAAGTAGTTTCTAGTTTTTGCTACTAAACAATATCTCTGTAAAAGTCTTGCATATATGTTTTTGAGACATTTTGGCAAGTATATTTACAATTCCAAATAGTGAAATTTCTCAGTCAAAATATACATGAACTTAAATATTTGAAAGATAATGCCAAATTGTCTCTTCAATGGTGGCAACAATGTAAAACCCACCAAAAACATATGAAAGTACATATTTCCTCTATACATTCACCAACTCTGGATATTTTTAAGCTTTTTAATTTTTTTTACAAATCTAAAAGCTGAAAGATTGTATGTTAATGTTTTGATCCCTATGTTTATGAGTGAGATTGAGTTATGAAACTATTTCTATAATTTCACAGACCATTTAAATTTTTCCTGTGAACTGTCTGGTCTTATAATTTGCTCATTTCTTCTGAGTTGTTTTACGGTACTTTATTCATTTGTACGAAGGTTATTTTGCAAATTAAGGCAATTAGCCATTTTACCATATGTTCTGCAATTATATTTTCACAGTCTGCTTTGTCTTTTGCGAACCAGAAGTTTTAAATTTTTACACAGCCAGATTTATCAATCTGTTCCTTTATGGCTTCTGGAGAATAGATATTTTAAATTTTATTTGGGGCTTAGAAGTTTAAGTATCTTCCTGAGAGGATTGATTAGAAAGTGTGAAGGGAAGAGGGTGGAGAGGGGATTCTGAGACAGTTACAACCTAAAAGAAGAACAAAGAATTTAAATAAAAGTTAGTGGCAGATACGGTGGTGGCAGGAGCAGCAGCAACCCAGCCGAGGCCAATTTCAGGGACAGCAGCATCCTAGCAGGACCATCGGATGCTTCCACCTCAAGGAGCCTTCCCTGAGTTCCAGACATACTGGTCAACAAGCAGGACTAGTCCTGAGACACAAGGAGACACCCCAGGGGCTTCCTGGACATAGGAGAAAGGAATTCCCCAGTGTTAGTGGACACTATGGTTATCCAGGCCCTTGGGAACATTTCAAAAGATTGTCAGTTGCCTATTAAGCTTGTGAAAATGGGTATACTTGTAATATAACCCCCTCAGGTTTTGTTTCTCAACCAGGTTCCAGAGGATCGTACAGTTCCAAGAGAAGTTATAATTGAAAAAAGGTAATAGCAAGCTTTGAACTTCACAAGTTGGGTGATACTGGAGCTCGCCAATGATGGACCGCGATAGGGCATCCTCTTTAGCAATTTCATTTCAGGTCTTTCAGTGGTCACTTGATTGAGTCCCTTCTCAGTTTTTGATGCAAAATAGGGCAGGACATTGATATTTGGTGAGCAGTGTATTGTATAGAGGGAGAAAGGTAGGGAATATCAGATAATGTTAGCCTCTCCCTCAGGAATTATCTCCTCCAATCTCTGTTTATACACCACTGGCAGGAGTGAACAAGCTCTGCAGGAATTACAGAATTTCAGAAGGAAATTGGCATGCAGTATGGTTGTCCCACAAGAGCTTTGCTATTGTTGTTAGTGTTACAAAATCTGAATTGTGTAAGTTAGAAATGAATTGTACTGTGAAATTTTTCATTTGCTTGCATTTTTCTTATTGAGTTATTGTGCCTTCCTGTTTTAAATTGTATTAGCATGTGTATTTCACACATGAATCTCATGGTCCATTGGGGTAGTTTTTGAAGGTGAGATGTGAAATGAAAGAGGACTATTCTAGAGCTAGGCTGACAGACAATTCTGATAAGGTTAGTGATGAAGAATTACAACCTTCAGAGTCAATTCATTGTACTAGTGTAAAAAAGGGGACATAAAAAAATCCTCTTTACATTAAAAGCTACTTATCAATAGATTTTACTTGCACTGGTAACCCAAGTTGTCTTACTGTGCTGTACTTTGTTCATATGAGACAAACAACTTAACAAATGCAGCAAAATAGAAAAGGTAGTTAACTATAAATTACAGTCATTTGATAAGTAAAGGTGCTGATTATTTTAAATGGCTACTGGAATTGTAAACAAGCTGAGAAAAATTTTTGTTTTAAAAAGTCAGTGAAGAGATTCAGGAAGCAAATGAAGGAGTAGCAGAGCTTCTTGCCAAGAAAAGGAAGTCACAGAGTTGATGGGAAACTACTAATGTCAGCATGAAAAATGATAATGAAGAAAAGACTAAGACAAAGCAGTACAAGCAACTGAGAAGGTCCCACACTCAATTAGCATGATAGGTGATGCATTTATGACATGTCACACAATGCTAAAAACTTTTTGAGTAATAAGATGAAAAACAACTTTTCTAATTCCAGATTGAAACATATTTCATCAGTAAATATCATGCTGTAGTATTTGTAAGATTTCTGAATAATTGTGAATTTTAAGAAAACATTTTCTGCCACAAAATGGTACCCAAAACAAGCAAAGACTAAAATATAGTTACTGTTTTGTTTAATATCTGGAAATAAAAGGTCTGTCTTGGAGAAGATGTGTTGGCATCTAAACTGATGGTTCCCAATAAAAAAAAGTTCTGGATGATACTACAAATGTGGTTAACTTCATTAGCAAAGACTGCCTCACCCAACAAATAAAGCTTGTTTGAAAACCTGGTTAAAGAGCATATGTAAATCTCTGTTACATAGTGAAATCTCCTGGTTTAGAAGAAAAAAGTGTTTGAGCTGAAAGATAAATTGCAGGAGTATGGTCAAGAAAGGAGTAAACTAGATTTTGCTGAGCACTTTAAAGATGAAGAGAGTTGCAGAAACAAGCCTACTTAGCTGACACTTTATCACATGAATTGGTTGAACAAGTCAATGCAAGACCCTAGAGAAAACATGTTGATTTCAAGTGACTAGACTTAAAAGGAAGCTGAATCTTGGAAAACTCAGGTTGTAAAGGGAAATCTTGAAAGTTTGGATTTGAGAATAAGGTTTGGAGTTTGGACTTGAGAATAAGGAAAAAAGTAGGCAACTCTCAAATCTTACTAAAAATCACCAGGAAGAATTACAGAGCAAATTTGAGTTGCATTTTCCCTCTTTTCCTCAAGACTGGGTGAAAGACCCTGTTGCTGAATCCGGACATTCTCCTCAGCTTGAGAACTTGATTTTGAGAGAAGAGGAAGAACTTTGTGAAATAAAACAATTTATTTCATGAGAATAATGAAATTATTCATTATTCATGAATGAATAAACATGAAATGAAACATGAGATTCACTGATTTGGATTTCTGTGAAAGTAGAGTATCCTTTGATTCATAGGAAAGCAATGAACATTCTGCTTAAGGTTTCAACTTCTTAAACAAGCTTTTTCTTATATAACAAGCATTAAGAACAAGGACCAATATCATCTCTTTTCAGGTGTAAATGATATCTGTGTGTACTTATCACAAATTTGGCCTGTAATTGAGTATTTGTGCACCAAAAAAAAGCAAGCACAGGTTTCAAGTGTGAGACATGAATTTCATTCTTTGTTTCGAGCTTCAAAAAAACAATTTGTATGCATGTATGGGCCCATAAAAGAGATCAATAAACTAATACCTATGCATAATAATTTTATAACTGCTATAACTTTGTTTAAGCCTGATCATGTCACTTAGAGAGAAGCTATTTCTACAAAGTCTTAATAAAGCAGTGTCCTAAGTTATATCTTTATTCATATTGCTTTGGCTTGTGGCTAATTGCTTTACTAGTCAAGATTGTCAAAAGTTTTAATTAATTAAAACAAATTTACCATTTTTATTTCAAATAAATCTATCAAGATGACCATTCAAAAACTGAATTCCATTTTGGCTTCAGGCAGTTATGTAAAAGAAATGTATTGCATTTGCCTTAAGAATTTTTAAAATTTACAAAAAAGAGAGATTAATTTCAAGAAAGTTTACCTAATCCTTAACTCCCTGATTTTATTTAGAAAGATTGGCTAAAAAATTTTTTTTAATTTTAAACAGGAGAAATAACACTCCTGCATACATCATACAACATGTACACACTTCCTTAATATCTCACACAGTATACATTTGTGACAAGGCTTGTAGACTACTTGAACGAGATTTTTAAAAGTCAAGTAGGATTTTTTAGAAGAAAAAATGAAGTCTCCTTGCCTATGCTACCAACTTGCAATAGAGTGGTTATCCTTTGTGGGAGGGGAAACCACACAAAAAGAGTAAGCTTACAAGTTGACCACAATAAACAGATGCACAGAAAAAAATATTCTCTACTCAAAAGAACACTCATAACTAGTATTGGGTTATAATATCTACAAATTACTTTCATGTTAATGAACAATAAACTTTAAATCTGAGTCTTACAGTGATTCCCTGAGACCTGAAAATTATTTCAAGGATTCCTCCAAGGTAAAAAGATTGAGAATGCCCTCCCTAAGGACATACTGCTGCTGTTTCTCTGTAGCTTAGGTTTCTGTGTCCTCCTGTTTCTCACGTAATCGTCCCTGACAACTGGGAGGAGCAAAGCTCTGCTGACATCCAAACCCAGGCCATCAGAGAGCAGGACATATTGTTTATCACTTTTGTACAACTTAACTCCAATTTCTACTTGGACATCTGCTTTACTGCAGGACTGATGTGGTTATTGGTCTTGTGAGCTCCTTTGGTCATAAAGCACAAAACTCTAATTAAATAAGGTAAATACTCTATGTACTGACATGAAAGGATCTCCCAAGACATAATATACGCACAAAAAAATAAGTTACAAAATGATGTATAACACGCAATCCCATTTATGTAAACACACCAAGTTATACAGCTATATGAGTTCCTAGCTGATTATACACTCAGAGACAGAGATAAAGGTAAAGTTAAAGCTGAACTTGGGGGCAGGGAGAAAATAGAAGGGAAAAACTGCCCCACTAAAAGCCAAGGAAAGGGAATCAATTTTAAGAAAAATGAAACTGATACATATAGAAAATGGGATAAAAGTTGCTAAATAGATGAAAAAATTGCCAAAGTAATACGCAACATCAGTATGACAATTTAAAGTTAGCAAAACATTTTTACATGTTTAGTATGTGAAAATGTATGTATTTATGTGCTTATTTAAAGTTCTCTGCCCAGAGGTGAGACATAGTGGTTCTTTCCTCGGGCAGGAACATCAAGTTATACAGTCAAGACCTGAATCATATTTCTGTTTACTCTGAATAAATGATCAAACAGATAAACAGATACCTGCAAAACTAGGTTCTAATGCCAGTTACCTTATCGAGAATGCAATCCACTTTTACTCTCAAAGGCATATATGGGCATATAGCCATGAAAACCAGCTAATACTAGGCACACTTTGGAAAAACAAATGCTTGGAGTAGGATTGTTTCCATATACTCGGGCTTGGCTCCAAAACTGGCAATGGAAGCCTGCATCTTTCTAACAAGTTTTAGACATGTAGTAAAAAACAACAGGTATGTCTTACACTAAGGACTTTGGAGTGGAGACTGGGAAAAAGGTAACCAAGTAAGTAGGCCCTTACAGAGCAGTCCAGGCTGAGACTAGAGAGAAGTCCGCCAAGAGGTATGACCCAGTAAGAGGCTATGCAGTTAGCTTGGTTTTGACTCTAGAGAAATGTAAAACATTGACTGTGCCCTTCAGATACTACTGATTTGGTTGAGAAAGGGGAGAAAAGGGACAGAACTTAAAGTTTGCTTGGAAGTGAAATCAAATAAGTACGGAAATCACCCTGCAGGGGTGATTATTTCAGAAAACTTGATGTTTGCACTGAGTCTTGAGGAAATAATTGGAACAAACCAGGTGATAAGAATGAAGCAAATAGGGAAATGCAAGAAAATGGTTATGTTCATAGTAAAAGGAGCTTGTGAAGGCAAGAGGAAATGAAGTTAAGGAGTTGGATCAGGAATAAATCAATGAAATCTTAGGGTAGGAAGCCAAGGAATTTAAACTTTATCCTAAAAGAATATGGAAAACCATTATTCAATTTTAAGAATGAAATGGGCTGAGTAGATTTTTCCCCTTGGAAATATCACTCCAGCTCAGTTTGAGAATGAATTTGAAAAGGTCAACCTGAAGGTAAGAGCAGGAAAGAAGCTATAGCTCAAGCCAGGCAAGAAACATGATGGTCTCCAACAAAATGCAGCTGCAGTGAAATGGGGAGAAGATCAACTAAAAGACAGTAGATATAATATTGGCAGGACGTGGTGACAATTAATGTGGAATAAATAGAGGAAGGATCTTGGCTGACTCTAAAGTTTCTAACTTGGACACCTGAATGAATACTGGTCCCAAGTGCCAACATAGAAAATATAAGAAAGGAACAGGGATCGTGGGAGCTGATGAGTATAATGCTATAAAAATTCAGAGATCAATGGACCCTGTGTTGATAAAGCTGTTGAAGAGGCCCTAAGGGAATATCAGAGTACGAACTGGTGTCCCTCAGTAGGAACCTCAGTCTTGATTTGGGGCTTTGACGACTCAACCAAGTGAAGGCTGGAGTTAAGGGCAGGGAGATCTCATGGGTGTGTGCTGGAGGAGGAGCAAGGGAGGCCCTGCCTTAAAGATCAGAGGGAAGAGGCAGCTGACCAGACACTGGAGGACCTGCACAATCCTGTGAGCCACTCCTGCCCTTAGGGATCAGACAGAGCCACTGAGGCCCCACCTCCCAACCCAGGTAAGAAGAGAATGTGTATATAATACAATTTTTCCAAAGCTCCATGTGCTCATGGGCTACAGAACCCTATATATGCAAAGACTTTCTAAGAGGTAATAACCGTATACACTTTTAAGAAATCAATTTCCTTATCTATATGAAAGGTCCAGAAAAGGCAAATTTGTAAAATTTATAGAAGTAGACTAAGTGATTGCCTGTGGCTGGGAGTAGGAACAGGGATTCAGGGTAAAGGGGCATGAGAGATATTATTGGAGGGATGAAAATGTCCTAAGACTGACTTAAGATGATGGCTGCACCAGTTGGTAAAGTTACTAAAAATCATTCAATTGTTTGATATGTAAAATATATCTCAATAAAATTTATTTAGAGGCTGTTTACATAAAGAAATCAATTACTGGATCTTTACCTTCCATATATTGTAAGGTCTTTGCTAAACATGATCTGCCAGGAAATAGCATAAGGTTAGAGAATGCAGAACTGATGCTTAGATTGGTGCAGAATTTTTAATAGGATTCACTATAAAAGTTTAGAAATGGATAGAGGTGATGGTAGAACATTATTGTGAATGTAATTAACAGTGCTGAATTATCGGGGTGATTGTAGTTGAAAGGAGATAGTTAGGGGCATGTATATCACTAGAAGGAAAACTAGAGGATGAAGCATGGGACTATATAACACAGGGAATCCTGCTCTGGATGACGACTGTGGTCATTAACCACGTACTATTGTACTATTAGTACAAATAAAAGAATGTTCTTCCATGAACTAGAACAAATGTATGTCACTACCACAAGATGTTAATAATAAGGTGGTGGTATATGGGGAAAATACAACTATTGCAGACTATGGACTATAGTTAACAGTAATATTGTAATTTTTTTTCATCAATTGCAACAAAGATACCACATCAATGTTAAGTGGAAATAATTAGGAGGATAGAAGGGATGTGGGATTTTTCTTTTTGGAGCAATGAAAATGTTCTCAAATTGACTGTGGTGATGAATGAACAACTCTATGATTATACCAAGAGCCACTGATGGTGAACTTTGGATGGATTTGTATGGTGTGTGAATGAAAAAAAAAAAAAAACGATCTGCCTGAGAAAGAACCTGTGTTCAGGGTTGTGTAAGTTTCCCTTTCTTATCTCCCGTTTCAATTAGCCAAGCTCAAAAATAAAGTCATACTATTCTCCCATCCTCATTTTTACTGTGGTGTATTGACTCAGTGAAAAATCTCCCAGTTGCCAAAGAAAGACTAGTCTAAATATTGATTTCTGAAATGCCTTCTTTAATAATTAGTGAGTCAGAGCTTCATATCTTTCCCTATCTTATACATAAATGGTTTAGGGTGAAACCTGGTATTGGAAACTAAGTATTTTAGCCTGTGTTAGGATGTTTTAAATTCAGATATATTGTGAAATGGGGCCACTGATAATTTTCATTTAAGTATCTCACCTTTCCACACCCCTACCTCTTACATAAGAGGAAGAGTCCTATAAGAGCAAAGCAAAGAGAGCATTGATATAAAATATTAAATGCCATAGCTACTTTTTCAGGAATTTAAATGTAAGCAATTCTTTCCAGCTTTTCTCAACATTCAACCATAGGTTGTATTATTAGCTATAGAAAATAACCACCTTTGAACAGGTGAATTGTTTTGACACAGGTTTTCTTAGAATGTTTTCTGGGTCTACCAAATTTCTCAAGATATATTGCATGCAAATCATGAAAAAATTTCACATAAGTTCTTCAGATTCTGCATTAGTTCACCAAAAATGTAGTTAAGGTTTATTGTATCAAATTGCATCATGAAATATGCAATCCAGTTCCATGATCATTAATCTAAAATAGGCCCTTGATGTAGCACAGTAATCACACTGAATTTCCATTTACTGTGTTAGTCTCTTGATGACTATTTCATTCTCCTCTCTCCTTAATCCTCCAGCACCTCCTCTCCCATTCTCACTTTCAGCTGAATGACCTCTATTTTGGTTTGCTAATACCGCTAGAATGCAATATACCAGATATGGATTGGCTCTTCCAAAGAGGATTTATTAAGTCACAAGTTACAGTTCTATGGCCATGAAAATGTCCAAATTAAGGCATCAACAAGAGGATAACTTCACTCAGGAAAGGCCAATCATATCCGGGGTATCTCTCTCTCAGCTCCTGGGGTCTCCTGGGACATTTGCTCCTGCATCTCCAGATGTCTGTGTTCTCTCCAAAATGTCCTTCACTTAAAGGACTCCAGTAAATGGGTTAAGGCCCACCTTGAATGGGCAGGGTGACATCACCATGGAAACAATTGAATCAAAAGGTCCCACCCAACAGTAGGTCTGCCCCCACAAGATTGGATTAAAAGAACATGCCTTTTATGGGATGAATAACAATTTAAAACCAACACAACCTCACTTCCTATTTCCCTGAGAAAATTAAGCTCCCATCACACAAATCTCCACCCAACCACATCTCTTCCCATTTACTCTTACCTTCTCTCCTGTTACCCAGGATGAATTATAGGTGCTCTTAGGTAACAATCCTCCCGTTGTGTTCTGGGTCTCATCTCTTTCTGATTACTCAGGGATATTCATCCAATGAGCCACCTTTTTTCTCACATTAACAATCTTGCCCTCTATCCTGGGTCACCTGAATCATTCACATCAGCTGATAGACATGTTGATTTTTCTTTCCACTTAATCACCTTCTGTATCTGACAATTACCTGACTTCTCTCTCGTTTTTTTTTTAATAAAAAAATTCTTTTAAAGGGTTGCCTATATCCATTGTCTCTTATTTCTTTCCTCCCCATCTCCCTTGAACCTACTCTAATCTGGTTGTTTTACAGCCACCACTCTACTGATACCTCTTTTGTCAAAGTCACTGCCTTAGTTTCCAGGCTGCTTTGATAAACGCCACACGATGGGGTTGGCTTAATGGAAATTTATTGGCTCAAGGCTTCACAGGCTAAAAGGTCTATTTCCTAAAGGCTAAAAGGTTTGTTTCCTGAAGGGTCGGCCAGCAATCAATCCCTGGGTTTCCTGGCTTTCTCATCTCAAGGCAATGTCTTTTCCTTTCTTTCTGGGTTTCCACTGACTTCTAGCTCCTCCCTATGGCTTTCTTTCCCACGGTGTCTGAACTCCTACTGCTTATAAAGGACTCCGGTAATCCAGATTAAGGCCTAACCTCCTTCAGTTAGGCCACACTTTAACTAAAATAACATTTTCAAGAGATCCCATTTACAATGGGTTCCCATCTTGAGGAATTCAGATCAAGACCAAGAACATGCATATATTGGGGTACATAATTCAATCTGCCACAGTCATCAATAAACTCCACATTGAAAAATACAATGGTCAATACTCAGTTCTCATTTTACTTCAACTATCAGCAGTACTTGATGCAGCTATTAATTCTTCTTCTTGGAAACTATCTTCACTTGACTTTCAGGATGCCAAATGCCTTCTATTCTTCCTACCCCTCATCTCTGCAAAAGAGACTGAAAGTCCATATCCTTTAAACAGTAGTGTGACCTAGAGTACAGTCCTTCTCTTTTTCATCTATACTCACCCACTAGCTAGGTTCATCCACTCTATACATAATGATGACTCCTAAATATATAACTCTGATCTGTACCTCTCCCCTAAACTCCAGATTTGTATTACCAATTGTCTATTCTATATCCCCACTTTGGTGTCTAATAGGTACCTAAAATTTAACATAAGAAGGTTTTCTTACCTGATGACGTGCCTTATAATTTCATTAAATGGGTCTGGGCCCCTGCTTACCTTAGGTCACCATCACTACAATTGCCTGCTCATGGTTCCAAGGTATGGAACCATCAATAGTTGCTCCGGTGGATGCCCTACATATATGGATTCCAGACACATTCCTTCATGATCCCATCTACCCTACCTCTTCAAGATCTGTCAATTAGATCTTCCAATAAGTTAACTCCTTCCTTTGCCTGCTGCTTTATCAGTATGAGGATTCCAAAATGACAGTGTCAATCATAACTTTAGGTTCAGTAGAACCTTTATTGTGTTCTTTGGTGGAAGAATTTTCTCCTTCACAGAGAACCTGAATCTCCAGACTCAGTGAACATGACTTTTCAGGGCATGAAGTACAAATTCTGCAGGTGGATTACCCTTTAGTTCCCAGACCCATGCATTTTACCCATCAGGGATCCAACACCATATAAAGGTCACACTAATGCTCCATAGGTCACCAGGTGAAGGTTCCTAGGTTGCAAACTCTTACAGCAGTCACATTTATTCCAGAGAGGTAACTGTTATTTCTAAGTTCTGAGATGCTGAGATCTTGGTGTACAGCCTGGTTATTCCCTGGAACTTCAGGTATCTGTGTGGCAGTTGAGACTCAGAGCTAGAGTTCTGCAGCTATGAAAGTGAGCATTACCCCATACAGTAACTGTTAAAAACACTGAAAAAGTGATCAGACTTCAATTAGAGGTATGAATGAAGCTGATCTGGTTAGGACTGGTTAAGATAAATCAGACTAAAGAGCAAAGAATGAAACAGGCTTTACAATTACTTAAATAAATTTTCTAATAACCCTATGGATAAGATAACCAAGATATTCCTTTTAGATGGTTAAGCTGTCCATATGCTAATTGTAAAAATATTTGTATCTTCATATTTTCCTGAAATCAGGAAAATATTTAATGACATAGGTCATAACTATAGCAACGCAGATATTTGTAAGAACTTTCTACTTGATTTTGAGAACATTCACAGTTTTGAAAGCTGATCAAACAGTGTCTAACTTGGTGTCTAATACTTAGAATTTAAGAACTTTGTTATCTGAATTTGTAGATTTTTCTTGTTGCCTTAATTTTAAATTGGTCTATGAAACTTACTGTGCAAACACAGGTTTTACAATGATTATGTGGATACTTTATCTAAACATGCTTATGGTTAAGCTAACTAAGATATCCATTTTTGGTGGTTCTAAGTGTATTGTTTATTTCCTTAAATAAAAATATTTTTTTTAAAAAGAGAAGGAGGGGATATAAAAGAGAAAATAGGATTTAGCAAACTAATATGGCTGCTGAATCACTATATTAATATTCCTTTTAACCTCCAGTGTTCTGGAGCAGCTGGAAGGAAAAATTGAGATGGTGGAATGGTAGCCCATGACTGACTCTGGGATCTGTTCTGTAACTACTTGTTGAAGTGTGCTTTGAAAATTATTGCTTTTTTCTTTCTTTGCTTTGTATATATGTTATATTATACAACAAAAAAATGTTTTAAAGAAAAGGTCCCATGTCGGTAAATTAAACTCTGTGAACTTTCTTATAGTGGTACTGGTCAAGGCACTGTGGGCAGGAAAAGCAAATTCATAGTCAGAATTTGAATTGATTCCAGTAAGGGCAAAGCTCTCTCCCTTCCTAAGTGGAAAGAGTAATATAATCAAACTGCCACCAAATAATGGTTGGTACCATATTGATAGACCAAATCAGTCACAGCCCAGCACTATACATTTAGGAACAGCAGTAGATAGAGAAACCTTAGTGAAAGGGAGCTTATACTTTTAAGTCCATGTAATGCCACCACCCCTACCTCCATGATTTCTCTATTCATGAGTCCATCATGCAAACACCAAGGAGGCCTAGGACAGAGCCCAGTCATCCTGTCCACTTGGTTGCTTAGTGTTTTCTCTGCAGTGAATATTCTCTGTTGGGTATTCACGTGCAATACAATGATCCATATACTTTGCGGTCTCTCCCATATATCCATTCCTATTTCTCTTTTCCAAACATCCTTGTCCTTGATCTCTCAATTTCACACTCCTTCTATACCCCTGGCCAACCATTCAAGCTGCTTCTTATTTCCCAGAAGCCCATGTATAGCTTGACACAGGTTATATTTTTCTCTGCAGTGGTTGACCAGGTATACTTCTCAAAGCTCTGCCCCTAGGAAGAAATTCCTCTTAATGCTGTCTTTCAGGGTCATCCCTGAGCACCAACACATTTTGTCTGCTTACCCATTTATCCATAAACCAGGACCAAATTGCTCCCTTGTTGTTGTGATTTGGTCATAGGAAACAATCTCATGAGGCCACAGGCATAAACTTAGAGAGAGTCATCAATGCACAGGAGTGGATGACATGGGAGTCTGGACTACCTCTTTGTATAACTTACTTATGCCTTCTGGACCAGCATAGGCCTGGTCCCTGAAGTACCTGTTCCTTCAAATGATGGATTGCTGTTGTGCTCTCTTAACTTTATGACTGACTGAATTCGAGTTATTGTAAGTAGCTCTGTCCGTATTATACTTGATATTTCATAGTCAGATACCTACTTTACAGGCAACAGGTGCTGCTCTTTGAACATTGTATTGTTCTCTGCTACGTTTAGCATGGCCTTGCTCCAGAACCCCAGGGGTCTGCATTGAGACTCTCTTATCAAGGGTTATCAAAGATTCCTCATAGCATCTTTATCAACACAGATAACTCTGTGTTATATATATATATGTTGCAGGGCTGTTGATACTACTGCTTAATCTGCTGCAGAACCTTCTCTACTCTGAGCCCTCCTCAAAACAGACAACTGTTGTAATCATGCAATAATGAGTCCCCCAAATCCTTTAGATTTGTCTTTCACCTTGGAGTGAATATTTCAACATGCTTCAGACCACTGGAATACTAAAAGCCACCCAAGTGGCAGGCCTTTGAATCTTTGTAGGATTTATCTTCCAACAGTGAGGTCTCTATGTTTTATCAGGCATCCAATGTTCTCACCACTTCTTGCTTAGCATGTCCAATTAACATGATATAATCAAAATAGTAGGCCAACATAAGTTCATTTCTCAAGTACCACCATCCTCTCAGGTGCCCATTTATGACTCTACCTGCTCCCAGGATGACCCATCTCTCACTAAGACTTGATCTTTTTTTTTTTTTATGGCATAGGCAGGCTCCAGGAATTAAACCCAGGTCTCTGGCATGGCAGGTGAGAATTCTGCCACTAAGCCACCATTGCACCTCCCAAGCCTGATCATTTTAACTAATAAATATTTCTAAAATTTAATTTCTCCTCTGTATCTGTACTACCTCTGCCTAGTTCAGGCCCTAGGGGGCTGGATATTTTCCACTTGCTCTTCCGAGTCCATGCTCTGCACTGGAGGCTGTCCAGTATAGATTATATCTGGCTTCTTAGTGGCTTTGTCGATAGGGAGCACCAATAGGAAATCAGAGGAAGGTAGAGGAATGAGATATTTATTTCCTTGGCTCTGTCGAAGAAGAAAAACTGTACCGGACAACGTTAAACAGATAAGAATGACTATTCAGGGGCTGTGAGAGCAGGAAAGAAAGAAAGTAGAATCAACTCTGTCTAAACAAAGGGCAGCAAGGTTTGTAAGGGCTGGAGCAGGTTGGGGGAAAAGCACAGGAAGATCACAAATGGTATTGATGAACGGGATGGGTGAGTGATTTCCTGAGGTTGCAGTCAGGACAGTTTGGTTCCACTGAAATGAACAAAGGACTTGCTGAGGTTGTGACTAGTACCACTTGGTTTGGAATGTTTTGCAGTAACTAGGCCACCCGGAGCCTGTAAATACCAGGAGAAGAGAGGAGGGAGATAAGTAACTGCACAATTACGGAACTCTCAAGCCCCTGGGTAGTGTGAGGGCCGGGGTGAGAGGGAGAAAGGAGGGTGAAGTCGGGGGCTGGATTGATATTTAGAATAATTAGGATCTAAAGTGGCTCTTTTCTTTTATTTCTCTCCCTTGTGTTCGAGTTGTTTTTCTCTTCAGTTCTGCAGCTGCAAGATTAGTTTTAAGGTAATCAGGACAGAGGAGGGAGCAGGTAGGGGCACCAGAGGAGTAAGGGCAGCAGATTGGTCAAAAGAAAGAAAAACAGTCTTGATCAGCTCCTGCTGGTAGGGGTATCTCTTCACCAGCACTTACCCAGAGGTTACAGCTCCTGGCAGAGAGCCCTCTACCTCTTTCGGCTACAGTAACCACTTCCTCTTCTTGCCCCTTCAGGCTTGGATAGAGGAACCCCATTGTTGCCAGCACCAGCATAGGGTACTAGCCCTTGTGGTTTCCTGACCCCTTACCTTTGTAAACAGTTCCTCTATTAGACTCTTTTTAATTTACCTAATTTGAGTATGTCACCTATTTCCTAATGGTATCTGATCAGGACTTTAACGTCTCTTGCTATAATAATCTTCTAGCTGTTAAATAGATCCATTATTACCAAATATACATATGCACACACATACACACACACACACCACTTGCTAAGTAGTTTCACTAATTGCAAAACTCTGATCAGGTCAATACCCGGTCTCATCTATTTTCTTATTAAATTTCGATGACAAAAAAAAATTTCAATGGTGCCTCTTTGCCTTCTAGGTAAAATCTAACTTCTTTGCCTTGGCATGTAATAACCTCTACCTTCTGGCCCTTGACCAATTCTCTAGCCTCATCTCTAGGCCACTTCTCACCTCCTACTTGATGTTCCAGGGACACCAGACCACTTGCTCCTCCCATTCTGTGCTGTTTCTTGCCTCCTTTCTTCTCCTCATGCTATCTTCCTTGCCTGGTGCTCTTCCATATTCCCAAACTCCTCACTCCATTTTTCCTTAATATAAGAATCAGTTAAAAGCTATAGGCTGAGCCCCTAATCTTGGGGTTTGTTCATATGAAACTTAACCCCACAAAGGATAGGTCAAACCTACTTAAAATTGGGCCTGGAAGTCACCCCCAAGAGAACCTCTTTTGTTGCTCAGATGTGGCCTCTCTCTCAGCCAACACAACAAGCAAACTCACCACCCTCCCCTTGTCTACATGGTACATGACTCCCAGGGGTTGTGGACTTTCCTGGCAATGTGGGACAGAAATCCTAGAATGAGCTGAGACTCAGCATCAAGGGATTGAGAAAACTTTCTCAACCAAAAGGGGGAAGAGTGAAATGAAACAAATAAAGTGTCAATGGCTGAGAGATTCCAAACAGAGTTGAGAGGTTATCCTGGAGGTTATTCTTATGCATTAAATAGATATCACCTTGTTAGTCAAGATGTAGTGGAAAGGCTGAAGGGAACTGCCTGAAAATGTAGAGCTGTGTTCCAGTAGCCATGTTTCTTGAAGATGATTGTCTAAAGATATAGCTTTCACAATGTGACTGTGTGATTGTGAAAACCTTGTGTCTGATGCTTCTTTTATCTATCTTGTCAACGGATGAGTAAAACATATAATAATAATATGTTATTATGAATAAAACATGAATAATAGGGGGAACAAATGTTAAAATAAATTTAGAGTGAAATGCCGGTGATCAGTGAGGGGGTGGGGTGGGGGATATGGTATGTGTGAATTTTTTTCTGTTGTTTTTTTATTTCTTTTTCTGAATAGATGCAAATGTTCCAAGAAATGATCATGATGATGACTATGCAACTATATGATGATATTGTGAATTACTGATTATATATGTATAATGATCAAAAATTATGAATGTTTGCTTTTGTTTGATGTTTTTGGGTATTTAAAAAAATTAATAAAAAATAAAAATAAATTTTAAAAAGAATCAGGAAATTTAGAAATAAATTTTGTATACTGTGGTTCCCATTTACACAATATTGAATACATGTATATTATATGAGATATAGTATATGGGAATGTGGAGAGTTGACTCGGAGATTGATTAGGATTACAGCAGTAACTAATTTAGTGAGACTTTTTTTTAAATTTTTGTTTGTTAAAGGATAACTTTTTAAAAAAACATAAAATCATGGCTCTCGTGCAAACATAAAATTAAAAGTACCAAAAATTTTATTTAACTCACTGATTAATGAGGGAACCAGTAAGATATTAGAACCAATTCAAAGGTGAATCCAAAGAACATATAAATAGGCCGTAAGGAAGGTCAAAATAAATTTGCTTCATAGATGCAAGGTTGACTTCTTCCACAGGGCAGAGGGAAATCATTTGACACTCCTCAAGATAAAATTCATTTTCATGTCAATGAATAGACATCTTTTGGACAGCTATCAATTATCTGCCAATTCACGGAGTTGTTTATTAAAAAAACAACAATAATAAAAGTTCTTCTTCCTAAGTCAACTCAGGTTATCACCTTCCCCAGGATATTTTATCTAACCACTTTTTTCCCACACCTAAGTTAGGTGCTTCTCCTACCCCTATCCTCCCATAAAACTGTGTTAATCATATTTGTCTCGTACCACAATATATTATAATAATTTATTATGCTGCAATCCCCACCCAGACTATGGGTTGTTTCAATGATTCATTTACTTATTCATTAATTCAACAAAAATCTATTAAGCATTTATTAGGTGCTGGACACTCTGCTAGAAGTGATCAATATAATGTGATCACTTCAAATTAGTGAGATAAATGCTAGAAGGGGTGTAAGCACAGACGACCACTAGGTCACATGGAAGAAACCACAAAATGAGGGTGGGGGTGGGGAGCAGAGAAGACTCACCTAATAGGCTGGGGAAAAAAGAGAAGTCTTGAAAAAGAAGCTAAAGAAAGAAAAGCAGCCAGCGTGAGGCATTGCAAGCAGGGGTAAGGTGTATCCAAAGGCTTGAGGCAAGAGACTCACAAGGGATAAAATAATGATAACATCAACCCCTAAGGAGACATGGAACTGCTTGTATTTTAGGCACTTTACAGTTTACAAAGCCCTTCCACATCCTTAATTTATTTGGTCCCTCACCACAATCCTGCAAAGTAGATGTTCATTATCCCAGGAGTCTCAGTGGTAAACATTTACTGAAACTATGCATGCCTATGTTGGGATATAATTCCAGATGACAGAAGCCACTCCAATTAGTTTAAACAGAAAAGACTTAATATAGAAAATTCTGCATTCATAAAACTATTGGAAGAGCTGGAGAAGGAGGCTCTGGGCTGAGCTTTCAGAAGTGATTCCCAGACCACCCCAGTTCTAACCCAGTAGAACCACTTACTGGAACTGTGATTACATTTCTCAGAAAACCTCCCTGGATCAAGTTCACCAAAAGGAAGTTCAGACAGAAACTAATATGTTTAAATCCTTGACCCGGACTTGGAAGAGTCTCCTGCCCCCGGTGGCCCCACTCTCCATGAGGAGCACCAGCAGTGAGGCCATTAGGAAGGGCACCCTGGCCAACAAAGTGGCCGTGGTCACAGGATCCACAAATGGGTGAGAGAACTTCTGGGGGATGGGGAGATCATGGGTGTTTCTGGATGCTTTTTATCTCATTTTCTTAGCCTGGATCCCCGCAGAGCAAAGCCTCAGACAAAAGCTTAAGTGCAGGTAATTT
The DNA here is from genome assembly GCF_023851605.1 of Tamandua tetradactyla. NCBI lineage: Eukaryota > Metazoa > Chordata > Mammalia > Pilosa > Myrmecophagidae > Tamandua > Tamandua tetradactyla. The sequence goes on along the minus strand of NC_135340.1, from coordinate 30,842,134 downwards.
ATTTGGGAATGGGATCCTAAGGAGACACAATGAGGGCTAGGAGAGTGAGCTAGGAAAGGACAAGAAAGCAAACACAAGGACAAGTTATCTCGGTGGCAACCACAAGATACTGGGTGCTGGGCTCCACAAGGCCTCAAAGAAACATGAAATGCATCTCAGAAGCATCTGTTACGGGAAGACAGGAGAATTCATCCATTGGCTCCTTCTTCCATTGGTCAAGGGTTGCCCCATATGGGCTTAATGCCCCACACTTCCAGGTTCCATGTATGTGAGGGTCCAGGGATTCCACCCCATTGAGGCAAGGAACACTCAGGTTGCAGTTGCAAAGCAAACAAAAAACTGGAAGAGCTGAGAACTGGTTGCCACAATAGTAGGTAGAGTAAGAGGTGAGGTTCAGAAGATATTAAGGGGCACAGAGGAGAAGATATATACCCATGGGCTGATGAATACTCTTTTTATCCTCTCTGGTCGTCTGCTCATCCATAAGTAAGCCACAAGGTTAGTGGCTCTGGATTAGTGGAGAGAATTCATTTGGGACCTCAGAGATAGAAATGCATCAAGAAAAGGAGGGTTCAATCCAAAACTGAATCCTCACTTTCTGTCCTTCTCTGCTTCCAGCATCGGCTTCGCCATCGCCCGACGTCTGGCCCAGGATGGGGCCCACGTGGTCATCAGCAGCCGGAAGCAGTCAAACGTGGACAAGGCAGTGGAAGCCCTGCAGGGGGAGCAGCTGAGTGTGACCGGCACCGTGTGCCATGTGGGGAAGGAGGAGGACCGGAAACGGCTGGTGGCCACAGTGAGTGGGCATAGAAGGAGGTATACTCATGACCCATACAAAGGGAGAGCGTTAAAGGCATTCTAATAGGAATCAAGCCAACTAGGCATCACTGAGCCCCTACCCAAGGGGCCCACCCACAGACATCACTAAACAAGCTCACAGACCCGGGCAGAGAGAACAGATGCTCGGGAAGGGAGAGATAGCATGTGGACAGGATTCAGGGAGAGGTTGGACTGGGTGCATACTGGCAGGAGAGGAAGAGTGTTTGCAAACATGTTACAGCTTTGAGTTGTCAGTCTGGCCTTCCGGGAACTGTTGGAGGCTAAGGAGGGATCTGAAGGGGTAGAGAGGTGTTTTAGAAGGGAGTCCCGATTTTACAGTCTGACCTAGAATGTTCTGGGAGAAGTGGAAAGGTAAAAATGGAGTTTCAGAAAATAGTACAGATAAGAGTTATGTTTTGGGACTGGTAACCAACAGTGTCTAGGACTAGAAAAAGGACATGAAAGGGTAACTGGGGTAAAACTCCATCCTTGTTGTCCAGAAGCTCAATGCCTAGTTCCTAAAGTAGAAGTGAGTTTCTCCATCCTCACTTGGTGCTGTTCCTCTCCAAGGCACAGCCTTAGGGACTTCAAGCAGGAATCACATAACACTATATCAGAAACCTTTTGATCCCTAATCCTGGTCCTCTATGTCCCTATCTCCCCCACAGACCCTCGAACACTATGGAGGTGTCGACTTTCTGGTGTGTGTGGCAGCAGTCAACCCCTGGGTGGGAAGTACCATAGAGTGCAGTGAGCAGATCTGGGACAAGGTGAGGTCTGGGAAAGCTGGCTTTGGGCGGGTCAGACTTCATCTTCACCTTTGGTGCAACCCTTTCTCCATCGTGGCTAACACACCCACAGTGATCCATCAACTCCCATACATCCACCTGTCCAATACAGACTTATTGGCACAGAGCAAGGATAGGTGCTTCATCTCTCTGAACCTTGATTTTCCTGTTGTAAGATGATGATAAGAGTGTTTAAGCTGCCATTCTGGTCCCCACCAGCCAGGAGCTCCCAGCCTGCAGGGATCATCCAACATGGAAACAAATAATCATAATAAATATGGGGCACAGAGAAGGAAATGATTCCCTTCGTTTCCTTTCCCAGAGATGTTAATCCAGAGACTGGCACCTCCAGGCTAATGATCCTGGAATCCACCCTTCCCCAGACCAAGCTGCCCAATGTCTCCATTGTCCCAGATGGAACATTCTCTTTGGGCTTGTGCCCCAGGAGACAGAGGGGAGATATACTGCAGATTCTGGGGCCTTATGCCTGCAGAGTCCTCAGCCTGATCCCCACATCCCTGCACCTTCAAGACCCCTGCCTTATGTATGCCAAGGAAAGCCAACTCTCCGCCCCTTTCCCATGGTCAGAGGTCATCATGTTCACATCTAAAGTGGTATACACTGCACTGATTCTCCCCTTTCTCCCATTCCTCATTTGCTCTGGTTTCAGATACTGAATGTCAATCTGAAGTCCCCAGCCATGCTGCTGAGCCAACTGCTGCCCCACATGGAGAAAAGGGGGTATGAAAGGGAAGGAGAATGGGGAGGGAGTCATTGGTATCAAATAGGGAGCAGGGGACCTAGAATGAAAGGTGACCAGACATTGAATTAGACACTTAGCCCAGTCACAAAGATAAGAATAATGATAGCTTGACTTTCAGACTCCTGGGTCCGCTAAATAAACAGAAGGATTCTATCCACTGGTTTCATATTCTCATTTCTAGAGTGCCTAGGCGATCTGGCAGGAAGTCTGGCAGGAAGTCTGCTGGAAGCAGGACAAGGTACACCCAGATACATTTCCCTGGATCCAGGGAAATGGAAGTGGCCATTCTTGGTCTGCAGCAGCTCAAAGCACAGGAGTCCACGTTCATAACCCTGAGACTCCCTGGAGCCCACCTATAACAAGACGAGTCATGTTTACCAGCCACACTTAAATCTTTTTCCAGGAGAAAGAAGTGAAACCATAAGGTCCCAGAGACCATAAAATTTAAAACTATAGACAATTTTTTAAATTTTCATCTTAAACACAGAAAAGTAAGAAATATTTTTTTGCCCTGTAAGAATCTTCCAAATCCTCTTTGACCAATGGCAAACCTTTTAGCTTCTCTGTTCATGAGATCTCAAGAAGTAGGAGACAAAAGAAAAAGACTGCCCAAGCAAAACTGAAACATACATAAATAGAAATATGTATATATATTAAATGTGATAACTAACGTTCACGCAACAGATAGGCTTAAGAACAAATATGACATGGTGGAAGAGATAAGTAGTGAACTGAAATGTGGAACTGAGGAAGTTATTCTAGAATGTAAAACAGAGATACAAAAAGATGGAAAAATTATAAAGAAGTTAAGAGACATGGAAGATAAAGCAAGAAAGTATTCTCCATGTTTAATTAATGTTTGCAATGATAAGAGGCAGAAAAAAGTGGCAAAGGCAATAACTGAACAGAGGATACCTGGAAATTCCTTATCTAATGAAAGATACCAACTCACATCAACAAGAAGCCCAACAAGATCAAGAAGGATACATCATTTTTTTAATTCCACATCTATTCACAATATAACGAATCTGCAGACACCACAGAAAAGGAGACCTTAAAAGAAATAGAGGGAATAGAGATTATCTTTAAAGGAGCAGTAGTAGTTAGACTGACTTATTGATAAAAAAAGGAGGTCGTGAAAGAGTGAAACGAGATCTTTAATATGCTGAAAGAAAGTTACTATCAATCTATAATTCTATACCTAACAAATCTATCTTTCAAAAATGAGGGCAAAGTAACAACATATTCAGATAAATAAAACCCAGATTTTGCTACCAGAAGACCCTCACTGAAAGAAATTCTAAATTATATACTTAAGACAGAAAAAAAAGAAATCTAATATGGAAAATTTAAGGTTCAAGAAAGAATGAAGAACACAGAAATAATAACATAAGCAACTAAGAAATAATAACATAAAATAACATAAGAACAAATTTAACCTCTTGTCGTAAGAAGAAATAATAATGTCTTGTGGGTTAAAATTAAAATATGCAAAGAAAATAATATTCTCATCAAGAAGATGAAAATGAAATTAAGGTTTTGCAATATTTTCGTGTTGTTTGAGAGAAGTTAGAGATAGTAACTTTAAACTCTGATGGTGAAACATACGTATTTTAATTTCTAGAGTAATTGCTACAAGAATGTAAACAGTGTATGCAGTATTTTTTTAAGCTAGTAGAGGGGAAAATGGAAAGAGAAAAAAATATCCAAAAGAAAGCAAGAAGGGAGGACAAAGGAAACAATTGGAGGATCAATAAGAAACACAGAATTGGATGCTAAACATTAATCCAGGGTGCACAGGTGGTTCAGTGGCAGAACCCAAGTAGACCTGGGTTCAATTCCTGGGCCATGTGCCCAAAAAAAAAAAAATTTAATCCAAATATATTTGTAATTGCAGTGATAGTACTGAGATTGTCAAACTGATTTTAATTGACCTAAATGTTCTATTCAAGTGAAATACATTACTGAAAAGTTGAAAAAAGATGTAGAAGGTAAATTCCTTTTTTTTTTTTTTTTTACATGGGCAGGCACCAGGAATTGAACCCGGGTCCTCTGGCATGGCAGGCAAGCATTCTTGCCTGCTGAGCCACCGTGGCCCGCCCTAGAAGGTAAATTCTAAACAAAATAAAGTTGGTGTCACTATAACAATATGAGGCAAGAGACATTAGGTCAAGCACTGTTAGAGATTAAAAAAAAATGTCATTTCATAATATTAAAAAGACCAATTCCTTAAGTAGATATAAAATTTTAATTGATGTACATACACTGAAAGCTTCCAAATATATAAAGCAAAATTTGATGAAAGTACGAGTAAAACTAAACAAATTCACACTTAAAGTGGAATATCACTTCTTTCATTAGTTAAATAAAACAATGTTCCTCCCCCACTTCCCCAAAAAAGTATAATGAACAGAATTTTTAAATAACATTATTAGTAGACTCGAGCGAATGAATATACATGGAAAATGTACCAACAAGTGCAGAATATATGTTCTCATATTCTTTTCAAACACAGAGATATTTATAAAAATTGATAAGCCAGGTCATAAATCAAGTCTCAACAAATTTCAAGGGATTGAAATAGAAAAGACCAGTTTCTCTGACCACAATGCAATTATGTTAAAACAGCAACAAAACAATGACTAAAGGGCAGGCCGTGGTGGCTCGGCTGCCATGCTGGAGACCCAGGTTCAATTCCTGGTGCCTGCCCATGCAAAAAAAAAAAAAAAATGACTAAAAAAACTTCATAAGCTTGTAATTATAATTGAAATTAGAGAATACCTACAACTGAATTATAATGAAAATGTTACATATATAAACTATACAAGTAATATAATATCTATAGAAAGATTCATGGCCTTAAATGTTTACCTCATAAAAGAAAATTAATGCATTAAGCATCCACCTTAAACAATTACAATAATAACAAGAAAGTAAACCCAAAGTGGCCAAATTTTGAACAGGACTGCCAGAGCCTCAGGGATTTAAGCACTACAGGAAAATTAAGAGATCCTGTATGTTCACAGCATGTGAAGCTTTTTTTTTTTCATGTTGGCATGCATTGTTTTAAATAGAAGAAGGTATTTCAAACTGTGCTGAATCAAAGTAAGCTATTACTTTACATTGAGTGAATTAGTCGACCTAAAGAATACTGACAAGGTGAGATGGCTTGAAGTTATTTACCCCAGAGAAACATGTTCTTAGTACTTAATCCATTCTCTTGGGCATGAAACCATTGTAAATAAGCCATTTTGATAAGATTACTTCAGTTAAAGTGTAACCCACCCGAATCAAAATGGGTCTTAATCTTATTATTGGAGGCTTTAACAGAGAAGGCCACAGAGAAAGAAGCCATGGGGGCAGCAGGAAGCTGGAAGTCAGTGGAACTCAGAGCAGAAAGGAGATATACTGCTATGTGCACTGCCATATGACATAAAAGTCAAGGAGCAAAGATCATGGGCAGCAAGTGCAGAACTCCAGTCTTGGGGAAAAAGCATTGCCTTGAAGAGAACTTGATTTTGGACTTCTCCTAGACTCAAAACTGTGAGCAAGTAAATTCCTCTTGTTAAACCTACCCATTGCATGATATTTATTTTAGCAGAGAAACTAAAACAGAGGATATCATCTGATTAGTTTAGACAACAAAAACGCAGTTTATCAAGTTTTTAATTTTTGTTGACTGATATCTAATTGAGCTTGTGGTTCAAAGGTTAGGAATCAAGAAGGTGGTTGAAGTAGGATAGATAGACCTCAGCACATTTGTTTTAGTTTTTTAGCAGCTGAAATAAGTACTATGGGTTAACTTTACAACAGGAATTTGTTGGTCCACAGTTTCAGAGGCTAGGATGCTTGCTTGCTCCCAGGATCAGTATCTTGTGACTAGTTGGCAATCTTTGGGGTTCTTTGGCCTTCCAATCAAATGACAATGCACATGGTGACTTCTTCTCCTTTCTCTTCCAGATTCTGTTGACTTCTAGTGTCTGTCTCCTCCCTGTGCCTTATCTCTCTCTGTCCAATTTCCTTTGCTTATAAGGACGTCAGCCATATTAAAGTACAGCCCATTTTCATCCAGTCTGGGCACATCTTAACTAATGATATCTTCAAAGTTCCTATTTACCCACAGGATCAGGGGTTGGGACCTGAACATGCCTTTTGTGAGGGATATGACTTAGTCCCCAACATTATGCAAAATACACTCAGAACAACTGTTGTGCTTAAGATACACACTCTAAGTCCTTCTTTACAGACATGAAATTAAAGTATAGCTTTCTGGATTGGAAACAATAGCACTTATCAGAGTATTGTAAAGCCACTGCTATATAAACATGAAAAACAGAATGCACTGGGGTAATAATAAATGCAAAGAAAGTATAAGAAAGGGAAAAATAAAGAGAGGAGTAGAAATTAATGTAAAATAAAACAAAATAAAATATAGAGGGTGAAGAAAACAAAAGTTAACTAAAAAATTAAAGCTCTTGATAATTTTCTGATCTGATTGATCAAGAAGAAAGATGGAAGGTATAAATAAAAATGAAAAGACATCTCTAGAAATTCTGAAGACAAAACAGGCAGAAAGACGGAGAGACTTCCAGGAAGATTGTGGACTAGGAAGTTGCAAGTGTCACTTCTCTTCCAAAAAAAACTATTGGACAGGCAGAAACTGTTCAAAACAACTGTTCTGGGGTTCCTGAGGCCAGGGATGTACTGCACAGCATCCAGGAAAGAGCAGAATGAAGAGAATGAGAAACTGCATTGAAAATCTGTGAATAACTCCCTCAGCTGAAGCTCATGGCACCCATCCCTCACCCTCTAGACAAGCAACTCCAGATTGGCCTAGTCCCTGCCTGGCAGGCTGATGCAGACTGGGACAGAGGGGAGCATGGCTCAGTACTGATACACCCATTGGCTGGAAAATTTAGAGCACTGGGTCCTGCTCCTTTAGCCTATACTTCCACATCACTGTTTTGTTCCCCTTCAAAGGTGGAGCCACCAGAGGGTTAAAAAAAAATATCCTGCCTTCTTATGGCTGTAGGAAATAGGTTACAGAAGAAGACTATCTTCTGGAAAGGTCTGGAAAGCACAACATTCTCTTTTTTTTTTTTGGCATCTTTCCTGATACTCTCTCTCCTAAGAGCCATTTGGAACTAGTATGTGCCCCCAGCATGGGTCTATAACCCTGTTTTCACTGGAAAATACTGATGAACCAAGGGCAAAAGAAGAGCTTTAACACAAATCCAATCAATAAAAAAAATCTTAGGCAAGAGAAAGAAACCAGCCTTCAGAATAATTTCAAGATAACCAGATGCTCAGATATCAGAAAAAAAATTACAAGCCATACTAAGAAAGAGGAAGATTTAGCCCAGTCAAAGGACTAAAACTAAACAGTCAGAGGAGATTCATAATTTGAAACAACTAATCAAGGATGTTCAAACAAATCTCCTAAATTAAGTCAAAGAGATGAAGGAAAATATGGCTAAAGAGATAAAGGATATTAAAAAGACACCAGGTGGTCATACAGAAAGATTTGAAAACATTCAAAGAAAAATAAAATAACTTATGGGAATGAAAGGCACATGAGATGAGATTACAAATATGCAAGAAGCATAGAACAGCAGATCTGAATAGGCAGAAGAAAGGATCAGCAACCTAGAAGACAAAGCATCCTAAATTGAACAGACAAAAGAACAGATAGAGAAAAGAATGGAAAAAATTGAGCAAGCTCTCAAAGAATTGAATGACAACATGAAGTGCACAAGCATACATGTCAAGGTGTCTCCCAGAAGGAGAAGAGAAGGGAAAAGGGAAGAAAGAATATTTGAGGAAATAATGACTGATAACTTCCCAACTCTTAAAAAAGACATAAATATACATATCCAAGAAAGGCAACTTACTCCAAACAGAATAAATCCAAATAGACAATTCCAAGGAACATACTAATCAGACTGTCAACCACCAAAGATAAAGAGAGAATTCTGGGAGCGTCAGAGAAAGGCAATCCATTGCATACAAAGGATGCTTATTAAAACTATTTGCCAATTTCTCATCAGGAACCATGGAGATGAGAAGGTAGAGGTATGATATATTTAAGGTACTGTTCTAGTTTGCTAGCTACCAGAGATGGATTGGCTTCAATAAAAGGGGATTTATTTTTGTTAACATATATTTCTTCAGAGGAAAGGCAGCTAACTTTTGACTGAGGTTCTTTCTTATGTGAGAAGGCACAAGGTGATCTCTACTAGCCTTCTCTCCAGGCCTCTGGGTTCCAACATATTTCCACAGGGTGATTCCTTTCTGCATCTCCAGAGGCCTGGACTGAGCTATGAGTGCTGAGATGAGGTATGCTGAGTTGCTTGGGCTGTGATACATTGAGTTCTCTCATTTAAGCACAAGCCAATTAAATCAAACATCATTCATTCATTACAGCAGGCACACCTCTTAACCGACTGCAGATGAAAAAGAACAGCCAACTAACCCTAAAGCAAGCAGAAGCATAGAAAGAGCAAAGATAACAACAGAAATAAATGAAATTGAGAGCAATAAAAACAATAGAATCAACAAAACCAAAACTCGATTCTTTGAGAAGATCAATAAGCTGATCTTTGTTAGCTAAACTGACAAAGAAAACCAAGAGAGAAGATTCCCATAAATAAAATTAAAAAAAAAAAGAGAGAGGTGGGCCATTACTACTAACCTCACAGAAATAAAAAAGATCATAAGAGATTACTATGAACGACTGTATGCCAATACATTAGTCAACTTAGATGAAATGGGCAGTTTCCTAGAAACATAGAAACATCCTACATTGACTCCAGAAGAAATAGGACACCTCAGCAAACAAATCATAAGTAAAGATATTTAACAAGTCATCAGAAATCTCCCAACAAAGAAAAGTCCAGTGACAGATGGCTTCACAGGTGAATTCTATCAATCATTCCAGGAATAACACCAATCCTGCTCAAATTCTTCCAAAAAATTGAAAAAAAGGGAATGCTGCCTGACTCATTCTTGAAACCAACATCACCCTGCTACTAAAGCCAGATAAAGATACTACAAGGAAAGAAAATTACAAGGCCAATCTCTTTAATGAATATAGATGAAAAATCCCCCAACAAAATACTTACACAAATCCAATCCACAGCACATTAAAAGAATTATATACCACGGCTGTCATGGTTAGGGACAGGTGTCAACTTGGCCAAGTTGTGGTACCTGTTCATCTGATTGGGCAAGCACTGGCCTGTCTGTTGCAATGAGGACATTTCATAGGATTAGGTCATGATCACGTCAGCTACATCCACAGCTGATTCCATTTGTAATCAGCCAAAGGGGAGTGTCTTCTGCAATTAGTGATGCTAAATCCAATCATGGGAAGCCTTTTAAGGAGGACTCAGAGGAGACAGGTCCCATTCCTGCTTTGGCTGATGAGCCTCTCCTGTGGAGTTCGTCCAGGCCATCCATTGGAGTCATCAGCTTCGCAGCCTGCCCTGTGGATTTTGGACTCTGCGTTCCTACGGTCACGTGAGACACTTTCATAAATTTTATATTTGCAAGTGTTCCCTGTTGGTTCTGTTTCTCTAGAGAACCCTAACTAATACATCTTGGTACCGGGAGTGGTTCTTAAGGAACAGAATCTTAAAAATGGGTTTTTATGAATGGTTTTCTACTCTGACTGGGCTCAGAGACACTAAGGACTCTGATTCCCGTAATCAGAATGACACTCCCAATCCATGGACTGAGTTGGCAAAGGAGATAGTCAAAATATCATCATTCGATTCTCCTAATGCTTCGCTTGTACGAAGCCAGACTCTGGGGGATAATGTTTTTGACACCTTTACAGAGTTTTGTAGGAATAAGAGTTATAGAGATGTTGGTTGGTTGTTGTTAGATACACTGTCTACATTAAAGGGTGAAAGGGATGGGCTTAAGGTTTCAAACAAGAAGCTTAAGTGCCGTCTGAAAGATGTAGAGGTTTCTATGAGTATCCTGAAGGAAAATTTTATTTCCTGTACCCGTAGACTTGAGATCTCTGAAAATCAGACTCAGAATCTTATTGTTAGAGTAGCAACTTTACAACGTAAACTGAAATCTCAGTCTTGCATGGTGTCTGCCGTTAAAGTGAGGGCATTGATTGGAAAGGAGTGGGACCCTGAAAAATGGGATGGTGACATATGGATTGATAATGATGTTGGGGGTGAGGTTGAAACCCTAGACCATGCTGAGCCTTCTTTAGATAACCCTGTAATAGTCTGCCCTGAGGACATAGCCGCCCCACCTCCAGCCTGCCTTGAGGAATTGGCCACCCAACCTCCTCCTGAAGGGATTAGCCCTAGAGTTATTAATCCTGTTTCACCAGATGAAACTGCAAATGAAAGCCCTGAAGCAAATGGCTTGGAAGATATTTCTAATTCTTTTCATGACCCACCCCCACAACCCCTCATTTCTTCTAGACCTATAACTAGACTAAAGTCCCAACAGGCCCCTAAAGGTGAGGTACAAAGTATCACACATGAGGAGGTACGTTATACTCCAAAAGAACTGCGTGAGTTTTCCAATTTATATAGACAGAAATCAGGGGGATATGTGTGACAATGGATTTTAAGAGTGTGGGATAATGGTGGGAGGAATATAAGGCTGGATCAGGCTGCTTAGTGGGCCCACTAAGCAGAGATTCTGCATTCAATGTTATAGCTAGAGCAGTTAGAAAAGGTGTTAACAGCTTTTTTGGGTGGTTGGTTGAAACATGGATCAAAAGGTGGCCAACATTACCTGAGGTTGAAATGCCAGAACTGCCCTGGTATAATGTAGATGAGGGGATCCAGAGGCTTAGAGAGATTGGGATGTTAGAGTGGATTTATCATGCAAAGCCTGCTCTTACACCCCAGGAATGTCCAGAGGATGCACCTTTTACCAGAACAGTGAGAAATAAATTTGTGAGACTACCACCATCATCCCTCAAGAGCTCTGTGGTTGCACTTCTCTGTAGGTCAGATATTACTATAGGAACTGCTGTCACTGAGCTGGAATCCTTAAACACCATGGGGATGACAGGATCCCGAGTTGGCAGAAGCCAGGTGGCAGCACTTAATCACCAAAGACAGGGTAGACGTGGGTATTATAATAGACAACAAACTCAAAGGAGGCATCAAAATTATATGACACGCAGAGATTTGTGGCATTGGCTAGTAAATCATGGGGTGCCTAGAAATACAATAGAAGGGCAGCCTACTAAATTCTTGTTGGAGCTGTATAAACAAAAGAGTTCTAGGTCAAGGGAACAGAAGTCTAACCTGAATTACAAAAACACAGAGTCACGGCCCCTTAACCAATTTCCAGACTTGAAACAGTTTACAGACCCTGAGCCCCTTGAATGAAGGGGAGGCCAGGTCCCTATGGGGAAGAAACCTGTTACACTGCCACAAATTTATACTGTTAACCTTCCTCTAAGTCTTCCCTAAGGAGACCGACGGCCTTTTACCAGGGTAACTGTGCATTGGGGAAAAGGAAATGATCAGATATTTCGGGGATTATTAGACACTGGTTCAGAAGTGACATTAATTCCAGGGGACCCAAAACGTCACTCTGGACCACCAGTCAGAGTGGGGGCTTATGGAGGCCAGGTGATCAATGAAGTTTTAGCTCAGATCCGTATCACAGTGGGTCCAGTGGGCCCCCGGACCCATCCTGTAGTTATTTCCCCAGTTCTGGAATGTATAATTGGCATAGACATACTGAGCAACTGGTAGAATCCCCACGTTGGTTCTCTAACTCGTGCAGTGAGGGCTATTATGGTGGGAAAGGCCAAGTGGAAGCCACTAGTACTGCCCCTACCAAGCAAAATAGTAAATCAAAAGCAATACCGTATTCCTGGAGGGATTGCAGAGATTACTGCCACTCTTAAGGACTTGAAAGATGCAGGGGTGGTGATTCCCACCACATCCCCATTCAACTCTCCTATTTGGCCTGTGCAGAAAACAGATGGGTCTTGGAGAATGACAGTGGATTATAGTAAACTCAACCAGGTGGTAACTCCAATTGCAGCTGCTGTTCCAGATGTAGTATCATTGCTTGAGCAAATCAATACATCCCCTGGTACCTGGTATGCAGCTATTGATCTGGCAAATGCTTTTTTCTCAATAGCTATTAGTAAGGACCACCAGAAACAGTTTGCTTTCAGCTGGCAAGGTCAGCAATATACTTTCACTGTCCTACCTCAGGGGTATATCAACTCTCCAGCCCTATGTCATAATCTTGTTCGCAGAGACCTTGATCATTTCTCCCTCCCACAAGACATCACACTGGTCCATTATATTGATGATATCATGTTGATTGGACCTAGTGAGCAAGAAGTAGCAACTACTCTAGATTTACTGGTAAGGCATTTGCGTGTCAGAGGATGGGAGATAAATCCAACAAAAATACAGGGGCCTTCCACCTCAGTAAAATTTCTAGGTGTCCAGTGGTGTGGGGCATGTCGAGATATCCCTTCTAAGGTGAAGGATAAATTGCTGCATCTGGCCCCTCCCACAACCAAAAAAGAGGCACAATGCCTAGTGGGTCTTTTTGGATTTTGGCGACAACATATTCCTCATTTGGGTGTGCTACTCCGGCCCATTTATCGAGTGACCAGAAAAGCTGCTAATTTTGAGTGGGGACCTGAACAAGAGGAGGCTCTGCGACAGGTCCAGGCTGCTGTGCAAGCTGCTCTGCCACTTGGGCCATATGATCCAGCAGATCCAATGGTGCTGGAAGTGTCAGTGGCAAATAGAGATGCTGTCTGGAGCCTTTGGCAGGCCCCTATAGGAGAATCACAACGCAGACCCTTAGGATTTTGGAGCAAAGCCTTACCATCTGCTGCAGATAACTACTCTCCTTTTGAGAAACAGCTTTTGGCCTGCTACTGGGCCTTAGTAGAGACTGAACGCTTAACCATGGGCCACCAAGTTACCATGAGACCTGAGTTGCCTATCATGAGTTGGGTGTTGTCTGACCCATCAAGCCATAAAGTTGGGCGTGCACAGCAGCACTCTATTGTAAAGTGGAAATGGTATATACGAGATAGAGCCAGAGCAGGTCCTGAAGGCACAAGTAAGTTACATGAAGAAGTGGCACAAATGCCCATGGTTTCCACTCCTGCTGCCACATTACCTTCTCTTTCCCAGACCAGAGCTATGGCCTCTTGGGGAGTTCCTTACAGTGAATTGACTGAGGAAGAGAAAACTCGGGCCTGGTTTACAGATGGTTCAGCACGATATGCAGGTACCACCCGAAAGTGGACAGCTGCAGCATTACAACCCCTTTCTGGGGTGTCCTTGAAGGACAGTGGTGAGGGGAAATCCTCCCAGTGGGCAGAACTTCGAGCAGTGCACCTGGTTGTTCATTTTGCTTGGAAGGAAAACTGGCCAGAGGTGCGTTTGTATACTGACTCATGGGCTGTTGCTAATGGTTTGGCTGGATGGTCAGGGACTTGGAAAGACCATAATTGGAAAATTGGTGACAAAGAGGTCTGGGGAAGAAGTATGTGGATAGACCTTTCTGAGTGGGCTAAAAACATGAAGATATTTGTGTCCCATGTGAATGCACACCAGAGGGTGACTTCAGCAGAGGAAGATTTTAATAATCAAGTGGATAAGATGACCCGTTCTGTGGATACCAGTCAGCCTCTTTCCCCAGCAACTCCTGTTATTGCCCAATGGGCTCATGAACAAAGTGGTCATGATGGTAGGGATGGAGGTTATGCATGGGCTCAGCAACATGGACTTCCACTCACCAAGGCTGACCTGGCTACAGCCACTGCTGAGTGCCCAATATGCCAGCAGCAGAGACCCACACTCAGCCCCCGATATGGCACCATTCCCCGAGGTGACCAGCCAGCTACATGGTGGCAGGTTGATTACATTGGACCACTCCCTTCATGGAAGGGGCAGCGATTTGTTCTAACTGGAATAGACACATACTCTGGATATGGGTTTGCTTTCCCTGCACGCAATGCTTCTGCCAAAACTACTATTCGTGGGCTTACAGAATACCTTATCCATCGTCATGGTATTCCACATAGCATTGCTTCGGATCAAGGAACACACTTCACAGCAAAGGAAGTGCGGGAATGGGCACATGCTCATGGAATTCTCTGGTCTTACCATGTTCCCCATCATCCAGAAGCTGCTGGGTTGATAGAATGGTGGAATGGCCTTTTGAAAACTCAATTACGGTGCCAACTAGGTGGCAAAAACTTGAAAGGCTGGGGTAATGTTCTCCAGGAAGCTGTGTATGCTCTGAATCAGCGTCCACTGTATGGTGCTGTTTCTCCCATAGCCAGGATCCATGGGTCCAGGAACCAAGGGGTGGAAATGGGTGTGGTGCCACTCACTATTACTCCTAGTGATCCACTAGGAAAATTTTTGCTTCCTGTCCCTGCTACCCTGAGTTCTGCTGGTCTACAGGTTTTAGTTCCAAAATGGGGTGTGCTTTCTCCAGGAGAAACAACAGTGATACCACTGAACTGGAAGTTAAGATTGCCACCTGGCCACTTTGGGCTACTTATGCCTCTGGATCAACACACCAAGAAGGGGATTACATTATTGTCTGGGGTAATTGACCCTGACTATCAAAAGGAAGTAGGACTGCAACTACATAATGGAGGTAAGGAAGCGTTTTCTTGGAATATAGGAGATCCCCTGGGACGTCTATTAGTACTACCATGCCCTGTGATTAAAATCAATGGAAAACTGCAACAACACAATCCAGGCAGGACCACTAATGGCTCTGAGACTTCAGGAATGAAGGTTTGGGTCACCCCACCAGGCAAAGAACCACGGCCAGCTGAAGTGCTTGCTGAGGGGAAAGGGAACATGGAATGGGTAGTGGAAGAAGGTAGTGATAAATATGAACTTCGACCACGTGATCAGTTACAGAAACGAGGACTGTAATGCTGTTTTGTTTGTGTTATACTATTTAAGTTGTAAGATATCAAGTTTAAGAATGAATGTTGCCCAAGGATTTGCACGCTATTCTGGAGAGATTTAATGTGTTTCCAGTTATATGCAGGACAGTTGAGTATTGTCAGGTAAAAAAAAAAAAATGTGTGCTTATTTGTTTTCATTTGGAAATTAAGTATGGTCTAAGGTGATATATATATATATATATGTGCCAAGTTGACAAGGGGTGGACTGTCATGGTTAGGGACAGGTGTCAACTTGGCCAAGTTGTGGTACCTGTTCATCTGATTGGGCAAGCGCTGGCCTGTCTGTTGCAATGAGGACATTTCATAGGATTAGGTCATGATCACGTCAGCTACATCCACCGCTGATTCCATTTGTAATCAGCCAAAGGGGAGTGTCTTCTGCAATTAGTGATGCTAAATCCAATCATGGGAAGCCTTTTAAGGAGGACTCAGAGGAGACAGGTCCCATTCCTGCTTTGGCTGGTGAGCCTCTCCTGTGGAGTTCGTCCAGGCCATCCATTGGAGTCATCGGCTTCGCAGCCTGCCCTGTGGATTTTGGACTCTGTGTTCCTATGGTCACGTGAGACACTTTCATAAATTTTATATTTGCAAGTGTTCCCTGTTGGTTCTGTTTCTCTAGAGAACCCTAACTAATACAACGGCCAAATAGGTTTTAGTCAGGTATGCAAGGATAGTTCAACAAGAAAATCAATTAATGTAATTACACCACATTAACAAACCAACATGGGAAAAAATACATGATCATATCGATTGATGCAGAAAATGCATTTAACAAAGTCCAGCACCTTTTTTTTTTTAATAAAATCACTTCAAAAGATACGAATAGAAGGAAGCTTCCTCAACATGATAAAAAGCATATATGAAAAACCCACAGCTAGCATCATACTTAATAGTGAAAGACTTAAAGCTTTCCCACTAAAATCAAAATGCAGCAAGGATGCCCACTGACACCACCATTATTCAACATTGTGCTAGAAGTGCT
Source organism: Tamandua tetradactyla (assembly GCF_023851605.1). Classification (NCBI taxonomy): domain Eukaryota; kingdom Metazoa; phylum Chordata; class Mammalia; order Pilosa; family Myrmecophagidae; genus Tamandua; species Tamandua tetradactyla. Next base: position 30,825,821 of record NC_135340.1, on the reverse strand, counting down.
AGTTAGAACAATTAGACAAGAAAAAGAAATGTTATCCAAATTATAAAAGAAGTAAAACCTCCACTATTTACAGATGATAGCCTACAGTTAGAAAGTCATGAAAAATCTACAACAAATATACAAAAAAATCCTCAAAAATCTGCTTGAGTTAATAAACGAGTTCAGCAAAGTGGCAGGACAAAAACAAAATGCAAAAATCTCTAGTGTTTCTATACACTAGGACTGAGCAATATGAAGAGGAAATTAAAAATGCCACTTACAACAGCAACTAAAAAATCAAATATCAAAGAAAAATTTAACCAAGGATGTAAAGGACCTGTATTCAACAAACAGCAAAACTTTGCTAAAAGAAATCAAGAAAGACCTAAATAAATGGAAGGACATTCCATGTTCATAGATTGGAAGACTAAATATTGTTAAGATGTCAATTCTAACCAAATGGATTTACAGAAACAACGTAATCCCAATCAAAATAGAAAAGCCAATTATCAAATTTATTTGGAAGGGTAAGGGGCCTTGAATAGCCAAAAACATCTTGAAAAATAAGAACAAATTTGGAGTACTCACACTTCTTGACCTTAACGCATAGTACAAAGCTAGTCAAAAAGTGTGATAATGGCATAGATAGATATATTGATCAATGAACCAATTTTAGAGTTCAGAAATAGGCCCACACATTTATGGTCAATTGCTTTTTTAATTTTATTCCCCCCCTTTTTTAGCTTCTTTATTGTGAAATATAATGTATATACAAAAAAAAAAGCAATAATTATCAAAGTATACTCCAACAAGCAGCTACAGAACAGATTTCATAATTTGATGTGTGTTACCATTTCACAGTTTCAGTATTTTCCTTCTACCTGCTCCAAAACACTGGAGGCTAAAAGAAATATCAATATAGTGATTCAGAAGTCATGCTCATTTGTTAAATCCTATCTTCTCTGTTATAACTCCTCCTTCTCCTTTGAGCCTTCTCCACTCTATAAGGATCTTTGGGCTATGCCTTTTCTAACTTTTTCATGTTGAAAAGGCATGTTGATAATGTAGGATAGGGGAATAATTCTAATAGTATAGGATGGGGGAACAGAATTAGGTGATATTCTTGGAAAGACTGGCCCCTCTAGATCTCAGGGCTTATCTAGTCTAGGAATCCTCTGGAGGAAAGTAAACTTAGTGCATGAAACTTTTATAGAGTCTCAGTTAGAGCCCTAGATGTACTTTAAGGTTGATAGACATGATGTTGGTTGGGGTTGATCAATTGATTTTTTACAAGGCTTCCAAGTCCACTCAAATGAGACAGAACAGTGTTTTTAACAAATTGTGCTGGGAGAACTGGATATCCATATCCAAAAGAAAGAAAGAGGACCACTATCTTACACCTTATATAAAAAAGTAACTCTAGATGGATCAAAGACCTGAATACAAAAGTAAGGAACATAAAACTACTAGAAGAATATGTAGGAAATCATCTTCAAATTTTTTTGATAGGTGGTGGCTTCTTAGACTTTATACCCAAAGCACAAGCAATGAAAGAAAAAATAGATAAACAGAACCTTTTCAAAACAGAAAACTTTTGTGTTTCAAAGGATTTTGTCAAAAAAGGTAAAAAGGCAGCCTATCCAATAAGAGAAAATATTTTCAAACCACATATCTGATAAGGGTTTAATATCCAGAATATATAAAGATGTCCTACAACTCAACAATAAAAAGACAAACAACCCAAATAAATAATAGGCAAAATACATGAATATATACCATGGCTAAAAAGTACGTGAAAAGATACTCAACATCACTAGCTATTAGAGAAATACAAATCAAAACAAGATATCATTTCACACCTATTAGAATGGCTACTATTAAACAAACAAAAAATAAGCATTGGAGAGGATGTGGAGAAATAGGAATACTTGCTGATAATGGGAATGTAAAATGATATAACCACTGTAGAAAACAGTTTAGCAGTTCCTCAGGAAGCTAAATCTAGAGCTGCCATACGATCTGGAAATTTCACTACTGGGTATACACTCAAAAGACCTGAAAGTGGGAATGTGAACAGACATTTTCACACTGATGTTCATAGCAGTATTATGATGGCTGCCAAAAGATGGAAACAACCCAAGTGTCCATCAAAGGATGAAAGGATTTTTTTAATTGTGATATATACGTATGATGGAATATTGTCCAGCTGTAAGAAGAAATAAAGTCCTCATGCATGCAACAACATGGATGAACCTTAAAGACATGTTGCATGAAATAAACCAGATACAAAAAGACAAATATTGTACAACATCACTGATCTGAACTAAATATAATAAGCAAACTCATAAAGTTAATATTTAGAATATAGGTTGCCAGAAGATAGAATAAGGGTAGAGAATGGGGAACTAATGCTTAATTTGTGCAGAATTTTTAATAAGGTTGATTGTAAATCTTTGTAAATTGATAGAAGTGATGGTAACATATTATTGTGAGTGTAACAGCACTGAATTGTGTGTGTGATTGTGATTGAAAGGGAAAGTTTAGGGTTATGGATTTCACTAGAAGGAAAACTAGAGGATGAAACATAGAACTGTATAACATAGTTAACCCTGTTTTGGGCAATGAAGATGGTTAATAAAATAAATATAAAGATGCTCTTCCATGAACTAGAAAAAAATGTACATCACTATTACAAGATGTAAATAATAGGGTGATATATGGGAAAAATACACCTAATGTAAACTATGGACTACAGTTAACAGTAATATTATAATATTCTTCCATTAATTGTAACAAAGGTACCACACCTTTGTTATTAATAAATGGGTAAAAGGGCTATGGGTTTTTTCTTTTTGGAGCAATGAAAATGTTCTCAAATTGATTGTGGTGATGGATGCACAACTGTATGATTATACTGAGAGCCACTGATTATACACATCAGATGGATTCTATGGTATGTGAATAAAACTGCTTTATTTTTTTTTAAAAAAAAGGCAGCAAGAGATTAAAGCATAAAAAATTGATGTCAAACATAAACTGAGATTGTAATAAAATGGAAAAATTCTTTAAACTATATATCTTACCAAAATTGACTTAAGAAGAAATAGAAAATCTAATCAACCCTATAACCATTAATCTGTAATAAAAATTTTCCCACAAAAACAAAATCCAATCACAAATAGTTTTACTGGCAATAAATTTGAGAAACAAAATTGAAGACCTAGAAAAAATGGAAACATATAACTCCACCAGCTCTCACAGTTCTCTTCTCCTCTTCCATGTAGCTTCCATTCTCAGTAACACCCAAGACAACTGCCTTCAGCTCAAGTATCACCCCATCTTTCTTTTCCAGGCAAAGTTCAGTGGTCCTGGTCTCCTCAGTTGCAGCCTATAATCCAATTGCTGTAAGTATGACCTTCTGTGTCTTCAGGTTAGGTAAGAGATATGAAGACTACAAAAAAAAAAAAAAACCCTCTATCAATTCTTCTACACAGTTTCTGCCACCAACTGCAAAAAATTCAATCAATCAACAGTAATTCAATCAATTCAATTCTGGCTGTACCTGGAATTAGGTCAGACCTCACAGGTTAGGGGGAATCCTCTACAAAACTACCTTCATGAATCAGTCAAAAGTTTTTGGGGGGGGAGGGGAAGTTCAGGGGCCTAGGCCACCCACACTTCTGACCAAGTGGCTACAAATTCAGGTGTTCCTACCAGCTTCAATAATTCATTAAAATGACTCACAAAACTCACCGAAAGTACTATACTTACCATTATAGTTTTATTGTAGTAAAAGGACAAAATAAGAAGCCAAAGTAGGAGACACATAAGGCAAGGCTGGAGAGGATCTCAAACACAAGTGTCCATGTCCTCTCCATATGGGTCAGAAAGCATCACCCTCCAGGCACAGCAGTAATGTATTTTCTGTCATGGAAGCCCAAAGACCTTCAAGTGTCCCAGGTTTATATGGTGTCTCATTATGTAGACATGATTGAGAGCCCACATGGCTAAAGTCAATCTGCAGCCCCCACTTCCCTCCCAAAGGTTGGGGAGGTTAGCTGATATGATGTGTCTCAAAGCCCAAATCCCCTTATCACCTGTTTGATCTTTCTGGTAGGGCTGCAGGTATGGCTTGCCCCTCCCTGTCATCTCATTAGCACATAAACTACCAGATGTAGTTCTGGGTTCAACCAGAAGAGCAAAAGATATTCCTAGCACAAGAAATTCCAGATATTCACGGGTTGCTTCCCCAGAAACTGAGGACAAAGACCAGTCAAGTTTTTCATGTTACTGCGGAGGAAACTCTCCCACTTTGGGAGCATGGCAATATGCAAGGCTTGATGATTTCTCCCTTAGGACCACTCAATGGCATGTGTGATTATTGTGTGTCACAAATCTTTCCTTCTATATAAATGCATTTAATGGGCACCTCTTGCCCTATCTTTTGGGCCTTGTCTTCTGATTGTTCTTATTTGGAATGGATTTCTAGACAGAGGTTATGAAATACAAGTGATTTCCCCTTGTTCCCAATTCTAGTGCATTTATTTATTTTCCTTTCCATCTATAGAAGCTGGGGGCCTACAATGTCAGTAAAACTGCCTTGCTGGGCCTCACAAAGACACTGGCTGTGGAACTGGCACCAAAGAACATCCGGGTGAACTGCCTGGTGCCAGGAGCCATTCAAACAGATTTCAGCAAAGTGGTGAGAACCAAGGACAGCCCCTGGACCATCCTACTAACACTGGGATGCCTTCCCTTACCAGGTCATACCCCGACAGAGGCCTGAACTCTCAGACCCATCATTCTAAGGCTCTAGTCTAACCTTTGGGATCAGCAGCAGATTCAAGACTTCATTCTTCTGTCGGGGTAGTCCTGAGTCTCCCTCAGCAACCCTTCCACAAAAATATGAGCCTGCTAGTTGTGGAACCTGCATGGCTCCTTCTATGTAAGCAGTACTAACATTTTGGCCTTTCTTTATTTTAGCTCATCAATGACTCAATAGAATGGCAACAGCTAAAGGGATTCAATAACATACAGCGGTAGGTTGTATGTGATACAGGGTTCCTTGCAGAACTTGATAAAGTGACCTCAGAACCCCTATGGTGGATAAAAATATAATGTCATCCCACTGCAGGCTACTTACCCATTCTTTCTGGACTGTCATGATCCACCCAGCTCTGGGATCAGCAAAATTCCCTGCAGAGCAGCATATCTCCACTTTGCAGCCCTTCACTCATATCCATGGGAGTCTTAACTTCCCAACATCATGCATGAGCCCACGGTTCCTAGACAGCCATCACCAGTCTTAACCCTACCTATTTTTCCATGCAGAGTAGGGCAGCCTGTGGACTGTGCAGGAATTGTGTCCTTCCTGTGTTCTCCAGATGCCAGCTACATCACTGGGGAGAATATTGTGGTGGCCGGCTATTCCCCCCACCTCTGAGAGGCATGAGCTCGGAGCTAGGACTTGTCTCTCCATGTGGGAGCACTGTGTGACCATGGAGCTACTGTGCCACAACCCCCTCTACATTAATGATGAACCCATGCTCCAAATACACACTTTAGTTTCAAATCTTCACTACCTGAGTATAAAATAATAAAAGATATATTTAAAAATAATGCTTACAGCTTAAAAAATGCCTACAGATTAATACTATCATTGTTTTCACTTTTATTCATGCCTTTCTTACCTTTTAAAAATTATTTTTGTTTACCCCTTTCCTACCTTGAAAACTAGCAGCTCTGGCCTAACAAGAGCATGGTAACCAGGAGCACAGATCCCTCAGGGATGAGGGTCTGGGCCATCTCTCTGGGCAAGCACCCTAGAACAGAAGATGTGCTGACCAGGAATGAGGGGAATCTACAAAGGGTATAAACAGCTTTTTTGTGGCTGTGGGCAGTTCCTAGAACCTGACAATTTCTCCTAACTCAAGCTACTGCACCTCTACAGCAACTTGGGAGATTGCTTGGCTGTATATGCAGGTGTAACCCAGAAGAAATACAGTGGAGTTAACACCACCAGAGGTAAACCTCAACCAATAGAGGATAGAAGTTGATGGATCACATGGTTTTCAAGAGGGTCCTGGGCAGGAATGAGCCTCTATTGGCCATAGCAATAACCTTTTCATTAATACATGCTTTGTTGATATTTTTCCCTTCCCTGTGTTACTTCTCACACTTTTATTTCTCGATCTGGGTAGTGATTGCATAGACATCAGTTTTATAATACTTAGCCAAATTGTACATTTCTTTTGCATACTTTTAATGTATATTTCTCATTTAAAACATAACTAGGTAAGGGGAATTTTGGCTTTGTTGCATTATAATACAAATAAAACATTTCATAATTTAAAAAATAAATCAATAAAATAGCACATTTTGGTTTTCCAGCTTTTATGACAAATACCATACCATGGTGCTCTAGTTTGCTAGCTGCCATAACACGATACACCAGAAACAGAACAGCTTTTAAAAAGGGGAATTAATTAAGTTGCAAGTTTATAGTTCTAAAGCCCTGAAAATGTCCAAATTAAAGCAAGTCTATAAAAATGTACAAAGTAAGGCACCAACAAGAGGTTACCTTCACTCAAGAAAAGCCGATGGTGTTCAAGGTTTCTCTCTCAACTGGAAAAGCACGTGGCAAACAAGGCGACATCTGCTGGCTTTCTCTCCAGGCTTCTTCTTCATCCTTCCTCATCCCCAGAGGTCTCTGGCTGCGTGGGCTGTCACAGTTCTCATGGCTGTCTCATGGCTCTGCTCCTTTTTCCAAAAAGTGTTCTCTCTTTTAAAAGATTCCAGCAAACTAATCCAGACCCACCTGGAATGGATGGGGTCACATCTCCCTCTAATCCAAAGTTAATATCCACAATTGGGTAAGTCACATCTCCATGGAGATAATCTAATCAAGTTTCCAACCTACAATGCTAATAGGGATTAAAAGAAATGGCTGCCTCCATGAGATGGAATCAGGATTAAAACATGGCTTTTCTAGGGCACATACTCCTTTCAAACTAGGGTTGGCTGAAACAATGGGAATTTATTGGGTCATAGTTTCAGAGGCCAGAAATCCAAATCAAAGTGTTGGCTAAAACATTGCTTCCTCCTGGAGCACATAGTGTTCTGGCTGGCCAGCAATACTTGGAGTTCCTTGGCTTTCCTACCACAGGGCCATATATTCTTTCTCTTCAGGGTTCCACTGACTTCTTATAGCTTTTTCTCCAGTAATCTGAATGATGACCCAACCTCACTCGGCTGGGACACATATTAGTTAAAATAATATCTTCAAGAGATCCTATTTACAATGTGTTCACACACGCAGAAATGTGGATCAAGAATTCACCAGGACTTTTCTGGAATACATGATTCAAAAATCAAAGCACATAAGTCGAAAGAGAGTAGAGCTAAATTGTCTATGTTCTTGAATTGTTGATATGTCAGTTGGAATCCTGGTAAGAAAGATGCACACAAAGACAGTAATTTGAGAAAAGTTTTATTTACAAAAGTATATCAGGATTTAAGGAAACCAATAAGGAGTAGTCAGTTCTAGGGCCAAATGAAAAGGAGAGGGAGCAGATATACAAGAAACAGAAAGGGTAGCTGTGAAGAGCAGACCAAGGGAAACCCTGGCCTTAGGTAGATGGTCACAGTTCAACCATCATGATCTGGCAGGGAGGGGGCTGGGGAAATATATGCTCAACCAGGGCCCAGAGGGAAAGGTAGCCTATTATAGTAAACCATATAGATCAGCCCCCTGGGACAGAATAGAGGGAGAAAGGGTGGAAGTTGTTATGGATGAGGTAAACAGAAGATATCCAGTCAGCCCAGGAAGATAGTAAAGTTATTAATTTAAGATTTTGGCAGTTAAGCTTACATGTTATAATTTCTAGAGTAACCACTAAACAAAACGTGAAATATATAACTACACAATTATCAGACTTATATAAATAAAATAATAAAAAGTAATCAACTTTTGGGTAGTGCAACAGTGACTCAGTGGCAGGAATTCTTTTCTGCCAAGCTAGAGACCCAGGTTTGATTCCCAGAGCCTGCTATGCCAAAAAATAATAATAATAATAATCAATTTTTAAAAAGTAAGAAAGGAGAGAAAAAGAAATACCAAACTTGTAGGACATGTGGAAAATACAAAATAAGAGGGTAGATAGAAATGTGAATTAATACATTAGGTATAAATGGACTAAATACTCCTGTTAAAAGAAAAAGATTGTCAAACTGAATAAGGAAATATTAGGAGGGGAGGGAGGAAAGAAAGAAGGCAAGGAGGAAGGGAAAGTGAAAGGGAAGAAAGCTATCCAACCATATGCTGTCAACAATAAATGCATATGAAACTTTAAGGATATATCTTTAATTATACAAGGAGGTTGAAGTAAAAGCATGAATGAAGATATATTTTACTGATGTAAAACTTCAAAACTTTTAGAAAACAGGTACAGGTGAATTTGGTGGGTTAAAGGAAATGCTCTAGATCTTGACTGTGGTGGTACTTATATGATTATATGCATTTGTCAAAACTTACAGAACTGAATACTAGAAAGGGTGAATTTTAATATATGTAAATTATACATTACTGTAAATTTTTTAATTGAAAAAGTATATTATACTGTGCCAAGGGTCCCCAAACCACCCTCAGGCTCTATAATTTGCTATAAAAAAAAAAACTAACAAGACTCAGAAAAGCTACATCCTCATGGTTATGGTTTATTACAGTGAAAGGATACAGATAAAATCAACAATGGGAAAAAGCACATGTATCAAAGTATAGAGAAAAAATGCACTAGTTTCCAGGTGTTCTTACCCTGCAGAGTGACATGGGGAAGCACTTAATTCTCCTAGAAACAACCTGTGACAATATGTGTAAAGTATTTTCAACCAGGGAAGCTCACCTAAGCCTTGGTATCCAGAGTTTTTGTTGGCATTCAGTCATATAAGTACGTAACACCCTGTGTATGACTTACCTTAGCAACCTAGTTTCCAGCCCCTCAAAGGTAAAGCATGTAAAAACACTCTTGTGGAGCACATAGAACCTTGAGTAGGGCATGAAATTTTTTGGTTTGTCCAGAGTGGTGCTCTGATAAATCCCAGAGTGATTTGAACAGCGAATAAAAAAGTATTTGCAAAGTCCCCTTTGGGGAATGGTGAGAAAGGGGGAAAATTCAACTTCCACAAGTTGAATTCTTAAAATTCTCACAAGCAGTGTGGACAACCAAAGCTATAGGCTGACCCCCAATCTTGGGGTTTGTTCATATGAAACTTAACCCCACAAAGGATAGGTTAAGCCTATTTAAAATTAGGCCTAAGAGTCACCCCCTAGAGAACCTCTTTTGTTGCTTAGATGGGGCCTCTCTCTCCAGCCAACGCAACAAGCAAACTCACTGCCCTCCCCAAGTCTACATGGGACATGACTCCCAGGGATGTGGGCCTTCCTAGCAACAGGTGTGGGACAGAAATCCTAGAATGAGCTGAGACTCAGCATCAAGGGATGGAGAAAAACCCTAGAATGAGCTGAAACTCAGCATCAAGGGATTGAGAAAACCTTCTCCACCAAAAGGGGGAAGAGTGAAATGAGACAAAGTGTCAATGGCTGAGAGATTCCAAACAGAGTCAAGAGGTTATCCTGGAGGTTATTCTTATGCATTAAGTAGATATCACCTTGTTACTCAAGATGTATTGGAGAAGCTGGAGGGAACTGCCTGAAAATGTAGAGCTGTTTTCCAGTAGCCATGTTTCTTGAAGATGATTGTCTAATGATATAGCTTTCACAATGTGACTGTGTGATTGTGAAAACCTTGTGTCTGATGCTCCTTTTATCTACCTTGTCAACAGATGAGTAGAACATACGGAATAAAAATAAATGATAGGGGGAACGAATGTTAAAATAAACTTAGTTTGAAATGCTAGTGATCAATGAAAGGGAGGGGTAAGGGGTATGATATGTATGATTTTTTTTCTGTTGTCTTTTTATTTCTTTTTCTGAATTGATGCAAATGTTCTAAGTAATGATCATGATGATGAATATGCAACTATGTGATGATATTGTGAATTACTGATTATATATGTAGAACAGAATGATCATATGTTAAGAATGTTTGTGTTTCTTTGTCATATTTTTTAATTTAAAAATAATTTAAAAACAAAACAAAAAAATGCTCTTATGGGGTACAATATTCTAAGAGCTCAGAAGTTATCTCACAGGAGGCAGTCAAGGGCCAGTACTGAAGAACGATAAGCCTTTCTTTGGAATGTGCAGTGTTTGAGTAACCCAGACATGTGACATTAACCCTTTCCTGTACACATCAAGCACTAAACACAAGAAAGATTTTTCAGCAAAAAAAAAAAAAAGTATAACTATATATAAACTTTTTATTTTAAAAGGTTGAATTCAACAGGGAGATAGATGTATTTTTAATGCATGCATTCCTAATAATACAACCCCAAAATATACAAAGGAAACTTTGACAGAAATACAAAGAGAATCCAGTTTCATAGTAAGAGATTTTTATATACTTCTCTTGATAACTGATAGAACTAGCAAATCAAAAAATCAGAATGAATATAGATGATTTAACATGACAAAAAAATTCATTTAATGGTCATATATAAGACCATACTCAACAATGCAACATGCATATCTATGCCAGTTTGAATCTCTTGTGGACTCCAGAAAAGCCAGGTCCCTTAATCCTCATTCAATATTGCTGAGTGGGAGCTTCTTGATTGTTCCATGGAGACATGATATGACCCACTCAATTGTGGGTGGTAACTTTTGATTAGATGGTTTCCATGGAGATGCTTTCCCACCCATTCAAGAAGGGGTTGATTACTGGAACCCTTTAAGAAGGAAACATTTTGGGAAAATCTTTAGAGCCCACACAGCCAGAGACCTTTGGAGATGATGAAGGAAAACACCCCTGGGGGAGCTTCATAAAACAAGAAGCCTGGAGAGAAGGATAGCAGAGGTCACCATGTTTGCCATGTGCCTTTCCAGTTGAGAGAGAAAGCCTGAACTTCATCGGCCTTTCTTGAGTGAAGGTAACCTCTTTTTGGTGCCTTAATTTGAACATTTTCATAACCTTGCTTTAATTTGGACATTTCATAGTCTTAGAACTATAAACTTGAAGCTTAATAAACTCCCCTTTTTAAAAGCTGTTCCACTTCTGGTATATTGCATTCTGATAGCTTGCAAACTAGAACAATATCCTTTAAAAAAATTGACTATGTTCTGAGCCAAAATCAAGTCTCAAGCTTTTTTCAAGTAATTATGAATATATAGATTGGATTTTTTTTCAACCGCAATGAAAATCAGCCATAAATCATTAAAAAAAAAAAACCATAACTCTAAGCTTGGAAATTAAGAATACGCTTCTAAATCACCCATAGGCTGAAGAAGAAATCATAAAAGAAATTGGAAAATATTTAGAAGCGAGTAAGTAAAAATGTCACTTATATAAACTTGTCAAATGCAGCTAGAAAAGTACTTAGAAGAAAATTATATCTTTAGCATTTATATTAGAAAAGAAGGTTAAATATTAGTGAAGGGAGCATCCATCATGGGAAGTCCAAATAAAATTGCAAAATAAATTCAAGCAAAGTAGAAGCACAAATATAAAGTAAATGTGAGCAAAAACTGATAAAATATAAAATATTAGAAAGGATAAACGAAGCCAGAAGTTGGTTCCTTATAAAAGACTTGGTAAGATTGGCAAAAATTTGGAGAGAGTGATTTAGGAAAAAATGAGTTCAGGAAAAAATAATTATATCAGGAATTCAAAAAGGAAGTGGATAATAGTTATAGAGTCTTCAGACATTAAAATATCATGAAGATTATGATAATAAATATGAAAATTTAAATGCAGTAGACAAGGTTCTAGAAACAAAGTTATTTTTCCAGGTGATTCATGAAGAAACAGAAGACTAACCAGTTCTATAATCACTAATGAAATCAAATTAGTAATTGAAATCTTCCCACATGAAAAACCCAAGATTAGATGTCTATAGAATAAATGTAAGGAAATGATAATTCCAATGGTACACCAAATATTCCAAGAAATAAAAGGATATGCTCCCTAGCTTGTGGTACCAAATGGGAGAAAGGAAATTTCAGACCAATCTCACTTCTGAGTGTAGAAGCAAAAATATTGAACAATATAATAGAAAGCAAAATCTAGCAATATAGAGTTGTCTTCCAGTCAACCCAGATGGCGGCATAAGGTGCTCCAGGGTCCTGTTCTCCCACAGAATCTTTGCACAAAAAGCAAAAACTTCCAGAGCCATCTTCCTCAGATGGAAAACAGAAGTTTGCTGTAACAAGATGTGGTGGTTTGAAACTGTATGTACCCCAGAAAATCATGTTCTTAAAGATAATCCATTCCTTTGGGTGTAAACCTATTGTTAGTAAGACCTTTTGATTAGGTTACTTCAGAGAGTCTTGGCCCAGAGTGTCTTAATCTTCTTACTGGAGCCCTTTATAAATGGGATGAATTCAGAGAGAGAGAGAAAAAGCCATGGAAGTAAGAGGCTGAAATCAGTGAAACTCAGAAGAGAAGGGAAAGACAAGCAGATGCTGCCATATGCCTTGCCACGAGACAGAGAAGTCCAGGATTACCAGCAGCTGATCTTCCGGAAAAGAGCATTATCTTGATGATGCCTCAATTTGGACATTTTCATGACCTCAGAACTATAAGATTGCAAGCTAATAAATTGCTTTTGTTAAAAGTTAACCCCTAGCTGCTTCCCAGCAGCCTAGCAAACTAAAACACAAGGCAAGTGCCAAATCAAGAAAAAACAGCTTGAAGCAGTAGGAGAGGCTCATGGCACACTTGCTGGCACCCCCCACCAGCCCTTCCTGGCATGGTGTGGAGTCAGCCTGTGCTCCCACTGTGGGTTTCTAGCCTGTTTCAGAGGGTGCAGATCAACCCTATTCACATACTTGGATGCCTGTATCCAGGACCAATATAGCCAATGGAAGCCTAAAGACTAAATCAAGTTCTTCCTCCTAGAATTTGTCCTGAAAGCAGATAAGCAGCTTGCAGATATCTAAAGAAGTATAAAAACAATTAAGCTGGTACAACCTTAGACAAAGACCTACCTGTAATAACTCATACAACAGAGCACCCAGATGGAGGTGAAAGTGTGTTTCAAAGGGTTTAGAAAGTACATTCTAATTCCCATAACCTGTAAAATGGAAGAATTCTGAAAGCCACAAGTATAGGAAAAGAAGCAGACTCCACAGGTCCGTGAAGGTTCAAATAAGACAGAAAGGATCCCACACTTCATATTCACTTTGGGTTGCTCTTCTTGATAGGAAGGCTAAGCTGCGAAGGCAACCATCAGCCAAAGCAGAGCCAACTTGCAAAGTCTATGAATGATGCTCTTTGCTTTGGTTAGTTTGTTTTAATTAAATCCTAGCACTATAGGAAAACTCTTTCATATCACTAGCTGGATACCAACAAAAGGAACAGATAGGACAGGTACTAAATCTCAGAGCTAACACTTTAAATTATTAATATGTACAGAGCGCAAAAAAAATTATGAAACAAAAAAAATGATAGTGTATTTAAAGGAGCAAGATAAAAATCCAGAAACCATCAATGAAAAGGACCAAACTCTCAACATACAAAATGAAGACTTTTTAAAAGTGATCCTTGGTGGAATAAGATAGGCTGAGTTCACCCCTGCTCCAAGGAACAAATAGAGAAGTAACAGAAAAAACTATCAGGACAGCAGTCCCGGGGTGCGAGTAGCTTGAGAGGGTCTTCTACACTACAGTGTAGAGGACTTGAATGAAAAATCTGAGGGCATGAGATGCAGAGAACAAGGTGAGTGGGTTCCACTGGGACTCCACTGGGGACAAATGGCCACACTTATCTGCCCCCGCAGTTAGCTTGGGATATCAGCCCCCTCAACTCTGCAGCCCAGAGCTCCCTTAGGGAACCTGGAAGCCAGTAAACTTGCTTTCCCTGCTCATAGCGCCATCCGATTAGTGCACAAAGCCTACTGCTCCCCTTTTTGTATGGAGGCCCAGTGCCCTCAGGAGTACAGAGACAGAGAGGCAGGGACAAGGAAATAAGCCACACGGCACCACTAGCCCCCATGTCTTGTGCAGACCCCTCCCCACATGCACCGCACCCCACACCCTACACTGCATCCTGCACTGCACCCCACCCCTGTGCCCCCATGCCCTGCCCTGCCCATGTCCCCCACCACACTGTGCCCTGCCTAGAGTCCCTGCACCTCCATGCCATGCCCAACACCATGCCTGACCCCTGCGCACACTTTAGTGAGCCCTGCACTGCCCCTCACCCCATACCCCACCCACACATGCCCTGTACCATGTCCCACCCTCACACTGCAAACTGTGCTTGCCCTGCTCCATGCTGCACCCCATCCCTGGCACCTGTGTCCAGTGCCACACCCCACACCACACCCCATACTCCCAGTCACCACAGGCATTTCCAGATAGGCTGTGGACAGGGGCACCAGACATACCCAGTCCTACAACCCGAGGTCATTTCAAGTGGGAGTCTGGGAGCTACCAGTCCCACTGGGCTCACAAGAAGAATCTCTGCTAAAGTGCACACTGATCAGTCCCAGGGTTGGTGGCTTTCAATGTGCACTGGGACCAGTGGACCTAGTCAGAATTGCACAGGGCCTCCATCCAGCTCACCTAGCTGCTGTAGACAGGAAGTGAGGAAGAGGAGGCCCAAGAGCACCATCTGCTGGGAAGAAATAGAAAATTCAGTCTGGCAAACTGCCTATCTGTCTAGCTTCAAACAGATCCTCAAGTAGCATTGTATCCACTGCATGAGGTCTGGGTCTTGGTTTGGCAGAGAATTACTGATGAACCAAGGGTAAAAAGAGACCTTCAGAAAGATACATAATAAAGACTGAGATGGTATAATCTAGGAATGCCTAGAGTGCATAATGATAGTGACTAAATGTACAAATTTAAAAATGTTTTTCCATGAGGAAGAACAAAGGAATGTCAATACTGCAGGATGTTGAAAATAAATAGTAGTTAATACATGTGAGACTAAAGCAAAAAATGTTTATTTGGTACAAAATTTATATTTTGACTGGTGCATTTCCTAATATAACCTATCTAAACAGCTTAATGGAACCTTGAATAGGGCATGAGATTTTGTAGGTGAGGCCCCATAAATTCCAGAGTGATTTGAACAGTGAATAAGAAAGTATTTGCAAAGTCTCCTTGGGAGAATGGTGAGAAAGGGGGAAATTCAACTTCCCCAAGTGGAGAATTCTTGATATTCTCACAAGCAGTGGGGACAACCAAAGCAATAGGCTGAGCCCCCAATCTTGGGGGTTGTACATATGAAACTTAACCCTGCAAAAGATAAGCTAAACCTACTTAAAATTAGGCCTAAGAGTCATCCCCAAAAGAACCTCTTTTGTTACTCAGATGAGGCCTTTCTCTCTTAGCCAACACCACAAGCAAACTCACTTACCTCTCCCTGTCTATACGGGACACGACTCCCAGGGTTGTAGACCTTCCTGGCATGGAACAGAAATCCTAGAATGAGCTGGGACTCAGCATCAAGGGATTGAGAAAACCTTCTTGACTGAAAGAGGGAAGAGAGAAATGAGACAAAACAAAGTGTCAATGTCTGAGAGATTCCAAACAGAGTTGAGAGGTTATCCTGGAGGTTATTCTTATGCATTAAGTAGATATCACCTTTTTAGTTAAGGCATAACAAAGAGGCTGGAGGGAACTGCCTGAAAATTGAGCTGTGTTCCAGTAGCCATGTTTCTTGAAGATGATTGTATAATGATACAGCTTTCTCAATGTGACTGTGTGATTGTAAAAACCTTGTTTCTGATGCTTCTTTTATCTGCCTTATGGACAGATGAGTAAAACATATGGATTGAAAATAAATAAATAATAGGCAGAACAAATGTCAAAATAAATTTAGTAGATTGAAAAAAAAAGAAACTATAAAGGAAAGAAGGCAGTGGGCAACATATTTATAGTGCTGAAAGAAAACAAGTGCCAACAAAGAATTTGCATTTGGAAAGACTTTCTTTCAAAAATGAGGGAAAACTTTTGCTGTTCTCCATCATGGCAGATTGGGGTGAAAAGGAGAACCCTGTGTGTGAAGGGGAACCTCATGTGGTAACTTCGCATCTGCAAGCTCTACCTCAACATCTGCTTGGGGACAGGTGGATACAGACCAACCCAAGCAGTGAAGGTATTGGAGCAGCTCACAAGCCAGACACCTGTGTTCTCCAAAGCTAAATGCACCATGAAATCCTTTGAAATCTGGAAAATGAAATTGAGATTACCATCCACTGCAGTCTCTGCCTTGGGACCAAGGCAGAGAAAATCTTGGAGAAAGGTTAAGTTAAGAAAAAGTAACCTCTCTCCACTGAAAACTTTGGTTTTGGGATCCAGGAATACATCGATGTGGGTAGCAAATATGACCCTCACATTGGTAGCTATGGCCTGAACTTCTATGTGGTGCTGGGTAGGTTTCAGCATCACAGATAAGAATCACAGGACAGACTGCATTGGGGCCAAACACAGAATCAGCAAAGAGAAGGCAATGCACTGGTTCCAGCAAAAGTATGATGGCATCATCCTTCCTGGCAAATAAATTCCCATTTCTATCCAAAGGCCAATAAAATGTTTTCATTGAAAAATAAATGAGTGAGAGATTGAGATACACCCAGATAAACAAAAGCTAGCAGAGTTCATCAACACTGGATCTGCCCTACAAGCAATGCTAAAGGTAATTCTGCATACTGCAAAGAAAGCATACCAGACAGTGGATCAAAGTGGCATAAATATGGGTAAATATAAATGCCAGTACTACTCTATTGTATCTTTTGGTATGTAACTATACTTTTCATTTCTTTCAGGCTCCAAAATGCAAAGACATAAAGAGTAATGATAAATCTACAATTTTTGAGATACATTGTATAAAGACATAATTTCTAAAAAGTACAACAAAAAGGTGGGAGATGGAGGGTATAAGAACAGTGTTATATGTATACTATTAGGTAAAATTGTTATAGACTTAAGATGTTAAATTTAAGCCCAATGGCCTGTAATCCTGAATAGTTTAGTGTAATGCCGGGGTATATCCCAGAGTATGTTAAGCTGATAATCAAAAAGTATTGGCAAGAGGAAATAAAAATGGCCAAAAGGCACATGAAGAGATGCTCAACTTCCCTGGCTATTAGAGAAATGCAAATCAAAACCACAATGAGATATCATCTCAAAACCACCAGAATGGCCATTATCAATAAAACAGAAAATGGCAAGTGCTGGAGAGGATGTGGAGAAAGAGGCACACTTATCCACTGTTGGTGGGAATGTCAAATGGTACAACCACTGTGAAAGGCAGTTTGGCGGTTCCTTAAAAAGCAAAATATAGAATTGCCATATGACCTGTCAATACCATTGCTAGGTATCTACTCAAAGGACATGAGGGCAAAGACACAAACGAACATCTGCACACCAATGTTTATGGCAACATTATTTACAGTTGCAAAGAGATGGAAACAGCTAAAATGTCCATCAACAGAAGAGTGGCTAAACAAACTGTGGTATATACATACAATGGAACATTATGCAGCTGTAAGACAGAATAAAGTTATGAAGTATGTAACAACATGGATGGACCTTAAGGACATTATGCTGAGAGACTAGCCAGAAACAAAAGGACAGATACTGTATGGTCTCACTAATATGAACTGATATTTGTGAATAAACTTGGAGAATTTCGTTGGCAACAGAGACCATCAGGAGATAGAAATAGGGTAAGATATTGGGCAATTGGAGCTGAAGGGATACAGATTGTGCAATAGGACTGAATGTAAAAACACAGAAATGGACAGCACAATATTGCTTAACTGTAACACAATTATGTTAAAACACTGAATGAAGCTGAATGTGAGAATGATAGAGGGAGGAGGGCTGGGGGCACAAATGAAATTAGAACGAAGGATAGACAATAAAGACTGAGATGGTATAATTTAAGAATGCCTAGAGTGTATAATGCTAGTGACTAAATGTACAAATTTTTAAAATGTTTTTGCATGAGGAAGAACAAAGGAATGTCATTACTGCAGGGTACTGAAAATAGATGGTAGCTAATATTTTAAAATTTCAATTTATGTGTAAGATTAAAGCAAAAAATGTTTATTTGGTGCAAAATTTATATTTTGACTAGTGCATTTCCTAGTATAACTTATGTAGACAGCTTAATTGAACACCATTAGTACATGGAACCTTGACTAAGGCATGAGATTTTGTTGGTTTGTCCAGAGTGATGCCCCAATAAATCCCAGAGTGATTTGAACAGTGAATAAAAAAGTATTTGCAAAGTCTACTTGGGAGAATGGTGAGAAAGGGGGAAATTTCAACTTCCCCAAGTTGAATTCTTGATATTCTCACAAGCACTGTGGACAACCAAAGCTATAGGCTGAGCCTCCAATCTTGGGGTTTGTTCATATGAAACTTAAACCCACAAAAGATAGGTCAAGCTTACTTAAAATTAGGCCTAAGAGTCACCCCCAAGAGAACCTCTTTTGTTGCTCAGATGTGGCCTCTCTCTCCAGCCAACATAACAAGCAAACTCACCACCCTCCCCCTGCCGACGTGGGACATGACTCCCAAGGGTGTGGACCTTCCTGGTAACAGGGGTGGGACAGAAATCCTAGAATGAGCTGAGACTCAGCATCAAGGGATTGAGGAAACCTTCTCCACCAAAACGGGGAAGAGTGAAATGAGACAAAGTGTCAATGGCTGAGAGATTCCAAACAGAGTTGAGAGGTTATCCTGGGGGTTATTCTTATGCATTAAGTAGATATCACCTTGTTATTCAAGATGTAATGGAGAGGCTGGAGGGAAATGCCTTAAAATGCAGAGCTGTGTTCTAGTAGCCATGTTTCTTGAAGATGATTGTCTAATGATATAGCTTTCACAATGCGACTGTGTGATTGTGAAAACCTTGTGTCTGATGCTCCTTTATCTACCCTATCAACAGATGAGTAGAACATACGGAATAAAAATAAATAATAAGGGGAACAAATGTTAAAATAAACTTAGATTGAAATGCTAGTGATCAATGAAAGGGAGGGGTAAGGGATATGCTATGTATATTTTTTTTTCCTGTTTTCATTTTATTTCTTTTTCTGAATAGATGCAAATGTTCCAAGAAATGGTCATGATGATGAATATGCAACTATGTGATGATATTGTGAATTACTGATAATATATGTAGAACGGAATGATCAAAATAGGAATGTTTGCATTTGTTAGGTGTTTTTTTGGTATTTAAAAAAATTTAAAAAAAAATTTTTAAGTATTGGCAAAATCCCTTGAGGGCTGGGAGAAAAAATATGGAAATACTAAACTTTACCACTGGGGAAACCCCTGATGCTTTGTCAAACATTAGGGACACCAAAATCAATAGGCCAAGTCCTTGATCTTGAGGCTTGCTCTTGTGAAACTTATTTATGTAGCAGAGAAGCTTAGCCTACTTGTAGTTATGCCTAAGAGTTACTTCCAGAGGACCTCTTTTGTTGCTCAGATGTGGCCTCTCTCTCTCTAAGCCCAACCCTGCAAGTGAAATCATTACCCTCCCCACTGCACGGGACATGACATCCAGGGGTGAAAGTTTCTCTGGCAACGTGGGATATGATTCCCAAGGAAGAGCCTGGCCCTGGCACCATGGGATCGACAATGCCATCCTGATCAAAAGGGGGAAAACAAGTGTAGCAAATAAGGTGTCAGTGGCTCAGGGAGTTCAAATAGAGTCAAGAGGCTCTGGAGGCTACTTTTACACAAGCTTCAGCTAGACATTGCTACCAATCATAGTTTGCCAAACCCCAACCAAAACCATTCCTGTCAACCCTAAAGAACACCTAGGGCTTTATATGAGATTCTATAAAGGTTCTATGTATTCGAATTACTTTCCAGAAACCTACAACCTCTGGATGTGTTCCTAGGCCTGATAAGACCTAAAATGCAGAGGGGCCAGCCTCTTCAGAACATCAGCTAGTTCCATCCCCCATCCCATATTATCGACAGCCCCTTCCAACATGAAAAAGTTAGAATGCACACAGCCCAAATAACCCTAAAAAGTGGGGGAAAGATCAGAGGAGATGGTGGAGTTATACAGAGAATGTAGGGTTTAACAAGTGAGTGTGATTACTGAATCATTGTAATGATATTTGTTTTAGTCTTCAGGGTCTTGGAGCAGCTAGTAGTCAAAACCTAAAATTGTGGAATTGTAAACCATACCAAATTCTGATATCTGTTCTACAACTAATTTTTGCAGTGTGCTTTGAAATTTATTGCTTTTTTTGGTATATATGTTATTTTTCACACACAAAAAAAGAAAAAAGTCAATTGTAATGACAAATGTACAGCTATATGATGATACTGTGAATCACTGAATGTACACTTTAAGGACTGTCTGGTATGTGAATATAAAATATATATCAATAAATTGCATTAAAATTAAAAAGTTAAGCCCAATTTAATCATAAGAAAATATGTGAGAAATATATTCATAAATAAATTAAAAGGGACACAAAATGGTACAATATCAAAAATCAAATAAATGTGGAAGTAAAGATTAACAGAAAAATTGAGGGTTAAAAAAGGTATAAGACTTACAAAGACAAGTTTTAAAATGGCAGAAAAAAGTCCTGTATTAGCAGTAGTAACTTTAAATGTAAAAAGATTCAACATCCCAGTCAAAAGGCAGAGATTGACGGAATGGATAAAAAAGCATGCCCCAACTATCTACTGTTTACAAAAGACTCACCTTAAATTCAAAGACCCACGTTGGTTGAAAGTGAAAGGATGGAGAAAAATATATCCTTCAAATAGCAACCAAAAGAGAGCTGGTATAGCCATACTAATATCAGATAAAATAGAAGTTAAGTCAAAAACTGTTATGAGGGACAAACTAGGTCACTATAAACTGATACAACACGAACAAGTATACATAGCACTTATAAATATATACACACCTACTGGCAGATCTCCAACATATATGAGACAAAATTGTCAGATTTGAAGGAAGAAACAGACAGTTCCATATTAATAATAGGAGACTTTAATACACCACTTTCAATATTAGATAGAACATCTATACAGAAGATCAATAAGAACTTGGAAGATTTTAACAATATTATAAACCAACTAGACCTAACAGAAATATATAGAACACTTCATCCAACAACACAATAAAATACATTCTTCTCTAGTGAAAATGGGTCATACGCCAGGGTGTACCATATGTTAGGTCTCAAAAAATTTGAAAAGATTACAATATACAATGAATCTTTTCTGACTACAATAGAATGAAACTAGAAATCAGTAACAGGGAGAACTGGGAAACTCACAAATATGTGGAAATTAAACCACACACTCAAACCAATGAGTCAGCGAAGAAATCACGTGAGAAATGATGAAATATTTTGAGGCCATTGAAAATGAAAACAAATATACTAGAACTTATGGGTATAGCAAATGCAGCGCTGAGCAGGAAATTTATAGCTTTAAATGTTTGCATTAAATGAAAGAAAGATCTCAAATCAGAGATTTAACTTCTCAAATGGAGGAGCTAGAGAAAGTGAGCTGAAGGAAGGAAATAACAGATTGCCACAGAGATGAATATAATAGAGAATAGAAAGAACCAACAAAACCAAAAATTGGTTCTTGAAAAGATCAATAAAATCAACAAAATTTTATCTAGAATAGCACATTTTAAATAAAGAGGACACAGGGCGGGCCATGATGGCTCAGCAGGCAGAGTTCTTGCCTGCCATGCTGGAGACCCGGGTTCGATTCCCGGTGCCTGCCCATACAAAAAAAAAAAAAAAAAAGAAAAGAATGAGGACACAACTAAAATCAGAAATGAAGGGGGGTCTTTACTACCATCCCCAAAGAAATAAAAAGGATACTATGAGCAATTGTATGCCGAGAAATTAGATAACTATTAGATAGATGATGTGATAGATACTAGAAACACAAACTATTTACACTGTGTCAAAATGAAAGAGCTCTCAACAGACCAATAAGAAGTAAAGAGCTTGAATCATTCATTAAAAAAACAACAAAGAAAAGCCCAGATCCAAATGGCTTCACCAGTGACTTTAACCAGAAATTCCAAGAACAATTAACATCAGTCCTACTCCAAACTCTTTTAAAAATTTGAAGAGGAGGGAACACTTCCTAAGTCATTCTACGAAGCCAACTTCACCCTCATAACAAAGCCAGATACAGATGTCACAAGAAAAGACAATTACAAACCAATATATCTTGTGAATATAGATGCAAAAATTCTTAGCGAAACAGTATCAAACCAAATCCAACAGAAGAATCCATTAAAGGAATTATACCCATGAAGTGAGACTTATTCCAGATATACAAGAGTGGTTCAACATAAGAAAATCAATTAATGTAATATACCACATTAATAGAACAAAGGGGGGGGAATATATGATCATCTCAATTAATACAGAAAAGGCATTTGACAAAATCTAGTACCCTATCTTGATAAAAACATTTAGAAAACTAGGAATAGAAGGAAATTTCCTCCACATGATAAAGGGCATATAAAAAACCACCATTAACATCATACTCGAGATGAAAGACTAAAAGCTTTCCTTGTAAGATCTAGAAGAAGACAAAGATGACCACTGTTATTCAACATTGTACTGGAAGTTTCAGCAAGAACAATTAGGCAAGAAGAAGAAATAAAAGGCATCCAAATAGGAAAGGAAGAAGTACAACTTTCCCTATTTGCAGATGACATGATCTTACATACGAAAAAATTCTGAAAAATCCACAACAAAGCTACTAGAGCTAGTAAAATGAATTCAGCAAAGTAACAGGGTACAAAAGCATTTCTATACACTAGTGATGAACAATCTGAAGAGAAAATCAAGAAACAAAATTCCATTTACAATAGGAACTAAAAGAATCAAATATCTAGGCATAAATTTAATCAAGAATATAGTAATATTGTACGTAGAAAACTACAAAACATTGCTTTAAAAATCAAAGTAGACCTAAATCAATACAAAGACATTCTGTGTTCATGGATTTGAAGAGTAAATATTGTTAAGATATGAATTCCATCCAAAGCAATTTACAGGCTCAGTGTAATCCCAAAGAAAATTCCAACCTTATTTGCAGAAATAAAATAGCCAATCATCAAACTTATATGAAAGCCTCAGTAATCAAGACAGGATGGTTCTGGCACAAAGACAGACATTAGACCAATGGAATCTAATTGAGAGCTCAGACACCAACCCTCACATCTATGGCCAACTAATTATTGACAAGGTTGCAAATATCATTCAGTTGGGAAAGAATGGTCTCTTCAACAAATGGTACTGGGAAAACTGGATCTCCATTTGCAAAAAAAAAGGAGGACCTGTACCTCATACTTTACACAAAAATCAACTAAAAATGGGTCAAAGGCCTAATATAAGAGCTAGAACTGTAAAACTCCTAGAAGAAAATGTAGGGAAGCATCATTGGACCTTGTGTTAGGCAATGGTTTCTTAGACTTTTCACCAAAAAACACGAGCAACAAAAGATATAAATGAGACCGCATCAAAATAAAAGACTTTTGCTCCTAAAAGGACTTTATCATGAAACTAAAACAACAACCTACACAATGGGAGAAAATATTTGGAAACCACATATCTGATAAAGATTTAATATCCAGAATATATATAAAGAAATCATTCAACTGAACAACAAAAAGACCAATTTAAAAATGGGCAAAAGATTTGAATAGATATCCTTCCAGAGAAGATATACAAATGGCCAGAAAACACATGAATAGATGCTCAACATCATTAGCCATCAGAGAAATGCAAATCAAAACTACAATAAGATACCATTTCATACCCATTAGAATGGCTGCTATTAAAAAAAATAGAAGAAGAATAGGATTAGAGAAATAGGAACACTTGTTCTTTGTTTATGGGAATTAAAATGGTGTAGTCACTGTAAAAAAACAGTTTGGCAGTTCCTCAGAATGTTAAGTATAAAATTACCATGTGACTTGGCAGTCCCACTTCTAAGTATAGCCAAAATAATTGAAAGTAGGGAGTTGAACAGCATTTGCATAATGATGTTCATAGCAGCATTATACACAATTACCAAAGGATGGAAGCGGCCCAGGTGTCCATCAATAGAAGAATGGACAAACAAATGATGGCATGTACATACAATAGAATAATATTCAGCCAAAAACAGGAATGAAGTTCTGATAAATGCAACAATATGGATGAACCTTGAAGACATCATCTTTTGTGAAATAATCTATGATCTCACTTATATTAAGTAATTAAAATCAGAAACTAGAATCAGGTTACCACAGGCTGGGTGGGGACTGGGGAATGGGGAATTAATTTTTAATTAACACTCCTAGCAGATGGGGTAATTAATCCTTTAATCCTAAAGGATTATCTGGGAAGCAAATGTCCATGTTGCCCATGTAACCCAAGCTACTAAATCTAAACATACCTGTTATATAAAACCTTAGGAGCTCCAATTGTTAATACAAAAATGGGCCAGGGATTATGTGTTCTGTCCTCTGCTCATTTGCCTGTCTTCGGGAATTCTGAGGAACAGAACAGAGTGCTCCTGAATCTGGGAGCCTGTATCCTTACAGGTGGCAAATCTATTACAGTAATTTATGGCTCGTCATTATTGCTGTTGGCAGGAGGCGGCACATCTCCACCCTATGGACCTCTCCTTAGGGCTCCTGGAGTGTCCTCATAACATGGCATCTGCTTCCCCTAAAGCAGGTGATCCAAGAGAGCAAGAAAGAGGAGAAAGTTTCACTGCCCTTTGTGCCTTAGTCTCAGACATCATACACCATCACTTCTGCCACATTCTAGGCTTTTAAAACAAAGTCCTTAATGCTAGAAACCTACAACCTCCAGGTGGATCCCTGGTCCAGATAAGTCCTGACACCTAGCCCAGCCACTCCAGAACATGAGATAGTTCCATCTCCCTACCCCATATTAGTGATAGGCACTTCCAATATCAAAAATTTACAAGTGCCCAAACAACCCCAATGAGAGGTATGGAAAGATCAAAGGTGATGGTGGAATTACATATAGAAGAGAGGACTTAACAAATGAATATGAATGCTGATTCACTAAATTGATGTCTCTTTTAGTCTCCAGTATTTTAGAGTAGCTAGAAGTAAAAACCTAAAATTGTGAAATCGTAATCCATGTCAAAGTCTGAAATATGTTCTACAACTAATTGTGGTGCTGGGCTTGGAAATTTATAGCTTTTTTGTATATATGTTATTGTTCACAAAAAAAGAAGGAAAAAAAAGTCGATTTGATGATAAAAAAATATTTAAACCTGCTAGCCTCCTATATTCTGGAGCAGCTAGAAGGAAAAACATGAGAGGATAGTATGGTAGCCCATGACAAACTCTGGGATCTATCCTGTAATCACTTTTTGAAGAGTTCTTTGAAAACTATTGCTTTTTTGTTTCTTTACTTTGTAAATATGTTATACTACACAATTTTAAAAGTTAAAAAAGAAGTCGCTAAGTACAACCACACTTAAGGTAAGGGGAATTAGGCTTCACCTTCTGAAGGAAATAGTATCAAATAATTGTGGAGATATTTTCAAATTACCACATTTATAAAGAAAGATATAACCCAATTATTTCAGTTTGCTCAGACTGCCAGAACAAAATATAGCTGAAATGGCTTGACTTTTACAATGGGGATTTGTTACCTTACAATTTGAAGTTCTAAGGTTGTGAAAATGTCCCAATTAAGGCATCAACAGGTGATATCTGGACTCTGAAAACAGGCCACTGGCATCCAGGACACCTCTGTCATAGGGGAATCACATGGCAATGTCTGCTGGTCCTTCTTTCTGAGGTTTCGTTGCTTCCAGCTCCTGATTTTGGTGGCTTCCTCTCAGCGTCTCTGGGCTTCTCTTAGCTTCTCCACAGCTTTTCACTCTAAGCTTCTCTCAGTTTCATCCCTCTTAAAGAACTCCAGTGAAAGGTTTAAGACCCACTTTGAATGGACCGGATCACATTGTAATTGAAATAACCAAGCCAAAAGGTCCCACCCACAATAGAGCTGCACCCACATGAATGAATTTTTAAAACACGGCGTTTTCTGGAGGACATCATAGCTTCAAACCACCAAAGCAATCCAACAATGTTAAATACTTGTGAGGGAGAGAATAGGTTGGAGGAGTAAAGTAAAAAGAGTATTTGTTTTTCCTATGCTTTTATTATAAGAATGTATTCCTGTAATACTTTTGTAATTAAAATATAGAAATATTACTGGATGTTTAAACTGTGGCAACGAGTAAAACTGGGTAGGAAGCCAGATGCTCATCTAACGTGTAGATTATGACTTCCTGTCCATTCCTGCCATAGCTTCTCCGGCCTGACCCCACCTAACCAAGCACAAGGGAACAAGGAACAAAATGATAATTGCTAAGAGCTTCTCAGAGGAGTCATCAGTTTCCTAGAACATAAACAGAGTCAGATGACTTCACATTATTGAGAAATGAAAGGTTGGAAACAACATTAGAACCATTAGTCTGCTTCCTGCATCCCCATCCTTCATCCACAATTTCATTTAATGCGGAAATCATCATATTAGCTTTGATAGTTTGATTACAGGCGCTGGTTGGGGCAGGCCAGAGAAAATATCCAAGAGGATAGAGCTGGGGGGTTCAACACCCTGGACTCCCCATACACACACACACACACACACACACACACACACACACACACAGGGACCTTAAATCCGCTGTCTTTCCCTTTTCCCATGTAGATCCCCATTTTTCAACATCCAAGGCCACCCCAGTATCTCCAGGCAGGCAGGGGACTCCTGTAGGAGGATTGTCCGTGTCCAGGCAGCTGGGTAAGGAGCTGTCCCCTGGGGCCTGATGGGCTATCAGGAACTTTTTTATCTCCTGGGACTCCAGGTGTCTGTACCCTTCCTAGGCTTTTGCTGGCCCCTTCAGGCAAGGAAAGGAACTTCAGATGTGTCCACAATGGCCTAACTCACTCCCCTCTCCCTTGCTTGACCCTTTGCATTGGAGAGACAGCCAGAGTCAGAAACCCTGGTATCCACAGGCCCTACACAGCACGGAGGAAACCCGGCCTGTCAGAGCAGCGAGTGGGAATGAATTGGGCCTTCTTCCCTGCCTATAGGAAAGCACTTAATAAATGTGTACTATCGCCCTCATTTTATAAACAAAGAATCATCCTGTGGGACAGTGTTAGAGGTATCCAAGGCTCATCCACAAGGTACCCCCAATCCAGACTCAAGTCTTGTATTTGTCATTGTTTGTGACTATCTCCCTTTCGGAGGCTCTCCTACTCTGGAGGACTCCCGGTTTGGAGACATTTTTGGATTGGACAGAGGAGTGGGCCAGGGTTCAAACACAAATTCTCACTCCTGCTGTCACCGTCACCCCTGAGATCATAGGGGGCAAAAGTGTCACACTGACTCCGCCTGCTACCCCTGTGGGCCTTCTTAAGAGACAAAGTCTCTTTCTGACCCCATTCCCCAACATGACATACCCTCTCCCCAGCTTCCCTGTCTTCTCAGCAAGGCTCAGCAAAGCCAGAGTCTCAGGTCAGCAAAACCCAAGGGTCTATCCTTTGAGAATCAAATCCCAGCTCAGCAGCTCCTCTAGGAATAAATCTACGTATGGGCCATGATGTCTGCTTTCTACAGAGTATCATGTATTGAGGATTTTCCAAGGACCTTGGAAAAGACAGTGTTTAAGGGACATAATTAGATGATGAGTTAGACTGAGGGAAGTAAAATAGGGATTAACTTTGGGTGAAATAGCAACATTTGTCTAAATGGTCACCCTTCCCCCAGCCATCCAAGTTCCTTCAAGAAAAAGTATGGCCCATGTGAGAATGGGCTTGAAATATTTAGACTGCTACAATGTGGATACCTTATAATTCCACAAAAGAAGTCGTGTAATCCATAATTTCTACACAGTGAGCTTTCTCAGGTAGTAGCCAGCCTGGAAGTTGTTCCCTTTTCTTTAAGAGCCAGGGCTACTGAGTTATTTAAAAGTACCTCACTGCAAAGCAGAAACAGATAAAACATTCCCACATACTAAGCAATGTGCATTTTTACAAAGTGTACAATATACTATCTGAGGGTTGAATAATGGCCCCCAAAGATATCTATGTCCTACTCCCCAGAAGTGAATGTTACCTTCTAGGCACAAAGACCTTGCAGGTGTGATTAAGTCAAGGAGCTTCAGATGGGGAGACTATCCTGGATTATCTGTGTGGACTGTAAATCTAATCACAAGTATCCTTGTAAGAGGAAAGCAGAGGGAGATTTGACTACCGGAGAGGAAGAAGATGTGATAATGGAAGCAGAAATTGGAATGATGCATTTTGAAGATGAAGGAAGGGGGCACAAGCCAAGGATTATAGGCGATCAACTAAAAATTGAAAAAGGCAAGGAAATGGATTCTTCCCTCAGAACCTCCGAAAGGACCTTCCATTATGACCCCTTGACTTCAGCATAGTGAAGGTTGTTTCAGGCATCTGACCTCCAGAAATGTAAGAGAATAAGTCTGTGTTGTTTCAGGCTACCAAGATTGTGAGCACTTATTATAGTGACAATAAGAAATTAATACACCATCTTTAAGCCCATCATTGTATGCTATTTTTAAACAGGTTTATTAAGGTATAATTGACTACATTAAGCTGCACATATTTAAAGTGCATAAAAAAATTGATCTGTTTTCTGCCATTATAGAGAGGCTGGTTCTCTATAAATGGAATCATACAGTAGCTATTCGTGTTTGTCTGACTTCTTTCACTTGGCCTAGTTAGTCTGAGATTCATTGTGTTTTTGTGTATCAATAGTTCATTTCTCTTTATTGCTAAGAAGTGTTCCAATGAATAGATATACCACGCTTATACACTCACTTGTATATACTACACCCCTGGTTAAGTTAATTTCTAGATACTTGATTCTTTTCATTGCTGTTTTGATTGGAATTTTTTCCTTAATTTGTCTCCTCAGTTAGGTCATTGCTTGTGTGTAGAAGCATTACCAATTTTTGCACCTTAGTTGTGCCAGTTTTTTTGTGTCTATCTGATTATTTTCTTTTTGGAGTAATGAAAATGGTCTAAAAGTGAGTGGGAGGATGATCACACAACTAAATGATGACCCTGCAAGATATTGATTGTAAAATTTGGATGGAATATATAATAAATGAATATATCTCAATAAAATCTGGAAAAAAATCAATTGGAAAAAAAACCCTGAAGACATGAACATATCAGTGCCTGAAATGGACAAATCAGCCATCTACTTTTCACATAGTGGACACTAGAGAGAAAACTCTGGATGACAGGTAGGAATTTCAACATCTGGATATGCAAAGCCAGATTCCCTTCAATTAGAGTTTTTTTGATGATCCAGATTCCTTGTTCTCTTTGCTCACAACTTTTGAAGGAGATAGTTAAGAAAAGTAGAGCTGGCTGCTGTTATTTGCTTCTTCCAGTTTCTGCAGTCCGAGAATCAAATGAGGTGATGCTAATAGGACCAGTGGTTTGCTGCGATTCCATACATTTTGATAGAGAGAGCAGAATTTCCTATTCATTTGTTCACACACGTGAGCCAATTGAGGTATACAGTGGAAAAGAACACACAGATGTGATCAGGATTTGGGATTCTAATTCCAGTTATTTTTTACTCACTAGCTGTATGTACTCAGGTAAAAGTCACTTAAGTCCTCTGTGTCTGTTTGCTTCCAAAGGAATGGTTATACTTACAAGACTAAGCCACCTGGCAGTGGGTATAAAATCATTCAACAGAAAAAACCTGGGGGCGACTTAACCCAGGGGAGGTTTAATGGTGTTATTCAAGAAGTGTCACAAAAGGCAGGTAAGGAACAGCCTAAATAGCACAGCAGTGAACAGAAAAGGATAGAATGCAGCATCATAGAGCAAAACACAGAGGGGTAAAGCAGAGCGGCAGTACAGGAAGATTCACCACACCCCAGAAAACAAGAAGCCATTCCCAGATTAATAGATTAGCAACAGGCATTTTGTAGAACATGTTGTTGTTTC
The DNA here is from genome assembly GCF_023851605.1 of Tamandua tetradactyla. NCBI lineage: Eukaryota > Metazoa > Chordata > Mammalia > Pilosa > Myrmecophagidae > Tamandua > Tamandua tetradactyla. The sequence goes on along the minus strand of NC_135340.1, from coordinate 30,795,717 downwards.
CTCAGGCATACGATTGATAAAGACTCTGGAAAAAGAAACTTTGAGCAAGCGCATAAGCAAAGAGCCCTGACACCAGTTGACAGCCCAGTGCAAACTGATGTGGGACAAGAATAGGGAGAGACAGGAAGAAGAGAATAAGCAGAATATGAAAATCACAAGAACAAGGGAAATACAGACAGAGCAAACACCAGTCTCTTAGCCAGACCTGGACAGGGTTTTTACCAATTCCTTGAGGGTGAATTGGAAACCAATTCATTAGTTCATTCAACAAAGATATATTGAGCATCCTATTATGTACCAGGAACTGTATGGTAGGTTAGGGGGCAGGGGGCAGGGATACAACGATGAGCACAAACAGCTCAATCTTAGAGCTTACACCTAAAAGGGAAGACAGATAAAGTACCGTGAAGGAAAGGAGCCCAAGTGTAAGGGGCAAGTAGACCAAGAGGATATGGAATGGACCAGTCCAAGTAGAGACAACAGCAAGGGTAGAGGCTGAAATGGCAAAGCACTGTCCAGGAACTGAAGGACGAGTCCTAGGAGCAAGGGGAGGAGGTGGAGGTGCATGGATAGCGCAAGGCATGGCAGGGCCTAGGGGACCTTTTTAGGAATTTCACTCCCCATCCTAAAATCAATGGAGGCCACTGATGGGTTTCACGCAAAGGCTGGCATGAGTTGATACGTGTTTTGAAAAGATCACTCTGGCTCCTGTTTGGAAAACTTACCAGAATCACCTACACATTGCTTAAAGTGTATTATATGAAAGCATAGCATTACATACATTCTTATGTCATATTTTATTTCAGTCATTCTCAAGGGACAGTTTCTCCCCTTGTCAAAGAGAGAAAAAAACTCATCCCAAAACTAGGAAAGGAGCAGACAATGTTTAAGAAAAACCATTAGGCTGTGGGTAGGTCAAAAGTCAGACCTTGTAAGCTGGCAGCCTGCCCCCCAGTGAGCTGGATGCATTTGTGCTGTCTCCTTACTCACCTGAACTTAACTTGGGAGGGCAAGACCCTGTGATTCCCATTAAAGCCCACGCTGCAGCCTTACCATCTGTTTCTTAGAAGGGTTGTTTGCTTTCTGCCTGGCACTGTGCACACGTGTCACCTCAGACTGCCCTGCACTCCCAACAACCAACACGGACTCCATGCTTTCATACTTTCTGAAAAGAAAACTGCAAACTTTCATGCTTTTTAAAAACCAGCTGCTTACAGGAGTACTATTTGCCAATTCTGTAACCTCTTTATTTTCGTACCTTTTCTGAACCAGCAAACTCTTTAGTTCTCTTGCTAACAAGCTGATAAATGTTAAATTGTGCTTGAAATCAATTCGTCTAGGAAATTTGCTGACCATCTTCTAGGAATGATTATAGTAAAATAAGCAGATCAATAGTGGCTAGGTGTTCCCAAAACCAGGGGGAAAACCATTTCTTATGGAATACTACCTTAATATGGTCAATTTCAATCAAGAGGGATTATGCTTTCGTATCTGATACACCCAAACAAGGCATTTCAATTAGCAAGATATGGTTATTTATGATTAATGTGTCATTTAACAAATTCTGCTATTAAAGATCTGTAGGCTTTTGTGATGATTTGTATTATAAATATGATTATCAAATTTTTCATAACTAGAAGAAAAATATCATTATAAATTATTCCCCTTAGTAGTTCTCTTCCATGTTGGTCCATAGTAGTAATGGTTCTGATCCCAGTGGGCAGTGTAAAAAGTATTTTTAAAAACCGGAGGAAAATATCCCATTTTTCATTCTCTCTATAATAAATAGAGCTGCAAGAACTCAACCAACCATGGAGTAATTCAATCTTTTTTTCCCCCTCTTATGCAACAAATGCCTTTTTTCCCACTTTCCTCTCTTCTCCCCACCTGGAATATTTTAAGCATTTCTCCCAGAAAAACACATAAAAATAAATTTTTTGATGCTTAGAAATTGGAAAAAGAAAAGGAATGCATTGGCTCCATTTTCCTTTTTATTCTGGGTGCAGAGCTCTTGATAATTTATTTCAGGGTCTCTTGGCTTCTATTCTGATTCATTTCCAGGTTCTGCACCCTTGGTCATGCCATCGTCTGCCTAAGCTGGTTCTTCAAGAACCACATGGCAGAGAAAAAACTAGTAGACCCTGCCCTAGGCTTCCTATGCTACCTTCTTTATTTTGGCCCAAAAGAGATGAAGTCTAATACCAAGATTTTTAGGGGATTGCTAGAAATATGTCATTATTAGTTGTACTCCTAGATCTAAAAGAATGATCATATTCTCTAACCCTGAGTAGAGGGAAGAAAGTATATGGCATATATAATTTATATATAAAGGCACACAGGCATATGCACATGCATTCTGTTTATATATTTTGGCTCTGTTTTGTTTACATGTGATTTGGGATTTTGTGCCTTCTTGCATACTTTCCACTTCTTTCTAAATATTTTCCCTTACAGAGAATATTCAGAGATATTTTCAGGTTGAATCATGCATATACCAACTAACTAGAAAGTCAAAGTTCTTCAATGAGCATTTATAGTTTTCATCAAATATAAATGTTTTCTAAATATTACTGGTTCTTATAATTATATAAATGTAGAAGTATTCAGCCTAATAATGTTATTGATGGTAATTTTATTATCTAATCCCCAATAATTGGACCAACTAAAAGCCAACTAAGATTTTTAAGTGTTATTTTCATTTCCAAAGAAAAGAAAGGAAAAAAAAGATAAAAACTCTTGATCACAGCAAGAACCCAGAGGACTGTGTCACCTATCTCTTTGCATGAATTTTATCTCAGACACACACATTTTTTTCAAATCTATCTCAAACAAATCACCATCATTTACTCAAATCTGATCAATGAAGGAATCAAAAGAGGGCTTCTCTCCATGCCATTAGAAAGAAAATACAGCACCATTATTTGGGAGGCCTGGGGAGAAAGATATCTAAAAATATTTTCCCTTGGAAATAGTAGGAAAAGCAAATAGTCTTTTAGCTTCTGTGAATGGAGCAATATGGATGGAATTTGTAATATAGGGTCTTCATAAAATCTTGGTGCCACCCAAAAAAATTAACTTTAGACCTTTGTTAAATCTGATGATAGAAATAATTAAAACACAAGTATTAAGAGATGGAACAGTACATTTTCTTCTGCTAGCTGATATGGAATTTGATGCGGCTATCCATAAGACAGAGTCTACCTTTTCATCTACAGAAATCACTTGTCTTTTCACCAGGATCTGGAATAAGACTGCACAGCTGTTGAACTGAAGGGCTTATGGCAGACGCCAACCAGCCTCACTGGGTGCAGCTGGAACCAGGCACCTCAGGTCAAGTCCTTGCCTTCCTAGACTCCCGGGAAGGGATGTGCTTGGGCCAAAAGAATGGAACGCACCATGGGGATCTAGAACAACGAGACTCCGCCCCTTGGTGCCCTCCCATTTTAGGGCTCATAACAGTGGCCCTTCATGGGGGAATAAATAGTTTAGACAAAAGCACTGAGTAGTCCCAAGCTTAAATGTCTCCTATTAGGGGAATTCTCTGAAATGCCACAGCTTCTAGAACTTGGAGACCTTAGGAACCCTCAATCCCAGAGCACACTGGCTCTGAAAGCTGGTTCACTGCCTCAGAGAGAGGCTGTTGGGTCATGCACCACACAGCCCTGCTTCTCTCAGCAACAGTATACACATATCTATCTGTAATGCTGAACGTCAAGCAAATTTGCTTAATGTGCCTTTTCAGACAGAACCCATTTTACATATTGCCTAAATATATGGATGAAAACTGTAATGCATAATTTTTATTTTAGATCCTGCCTTGAAACTGTAGCTCTTGGTTCCCTCCAAGATTCAAGAAGGCTGATCAGAAGTTTTGACAATAACAGTCTTCCTTAGGGGCTCAATTATTGAGAAAAGAAAATATAATTTAAATCCACTGAGTACTTCACACAAATGTTGTGTCCTTCATCAACTTGGTTCTTCCTTTTGTTTGCCCTTTCTTGTCAACAGCTTTGCCATCACCATAGCTAGAAATCATAAAGTTGTCTTTGCTTTATCTGCATCCACCACCACACACACACACACACACACACACACACACACTCATCAAACGCTAGGTCTGGACTTCACAAATCTCTTGAATGGCCTTCCTGTCCATTCCCCCTGCAGCTGCCTTTGTTCACACTCTCGTTGTCCCCCACCCGGGCTATTGCAGCAGCTTCTTTGGGGTCTTCCGAATGCCCATCTATACCCCACAGTCACCAAAATTGTCTTTCTTTCATTCATTTACCAAATGTTTATTAAATTCTGATAATGAATAAAATTGTGCTACCTATTAGATACATAAGGATGAATAAGACAACTCTCCCCTTCCAACAAGGATCTCACAGTCTAAAACGCAAGTTCACTTTTGTCACTTACCTACCTGAAATTCTTCAGTGGGTCCCTATCACCTTTAGCAAGAAATCAAAACTTATTAGCATGGCACGATTTGTCATTTTTCATATTCCTGGGCTCTGGCCCCAGATAAAGTGCATTGTCTCGATTTTCACCATTCTGCCACCTCAACCCAGGTTGCAGCAGTCCCAGCTACCTCTTCACCCTCTCCAAGACTCACACAATAAACTCTTTGAATTTCCTTTAAAACTTATCAGATCCTTCCTCTACCCCGGCCTCCTTCACCTGGTAGATTCTTTCTCCCCATTGGAATCCACAGCAGTTCATATATAGCTGTACTAGTCTCTGTCCTCTTTGCCTCCCCAGGGGATCGCATGCTCTGGAGGACAAGGCCAATAAACCCTGTTAGGGGTAGGCAGGCAACCTTATTTAGTCAGTGCCTGCTCTTTGCAAGAGGCTTTGATAGATCTTATTCAACCATCCCAACAATTCCAAGTTGTATTAAAGTACACACAAAAAGGCAGAACACAAGAAGTGGGAGTTTCCCCAGAGAGGTTGGCTGGCTCTGCCTAAAAGCCCCACATGGCATTACTTTGGAGAACTTATCATGGCTGATGTGATGGTTTGAAGACGTATGTATGCCAGAAAAGATCATTTTCTTAAACCTCATCCGCTCCTGCGGGTGTGGACCATTGTAAGATTTTAAGTTGAGAGGTGACCCACCTCATTCAGGGTGGCTCTTAATCCTCTTGCTGGAGTCCTTTACAAGAGGATAAAACACAGAGAAGACAGATTAAAAGCCCTAGAGAAGCTAAGAGAGAAAGAAAAGAGAGTTGGAATCTAAAAGAGAGAAACATGCAGAAATTCAGAGAGGAAGCCACTGAAGCCAGAAGCTGGAAGCAGTGAAAACTGGGAGAGAAGGGGGGACTAGCAGGCATTGCCAGGGCTTTCCAATGTGGTGGAGGAGTCCAGGATCGCCAGCAGCTCGTCTTCAGGAGGAAGGATTCGTCCTGATGATGCCTTGCTTTCGACATGTTCGCAGCCTCAGAAATTTAAATTTATAAGTTATTAAATCCCCATCGTGAAAGCCAGCCCAGTTTTGGTATATGCGTCATGTCAGCTTTAGCAAACTGAGGCAGCTGAAGGTCCTCCTCATCCACTCGGGCTCATAGGCTCAGAAACCTGGTTCTATCAGTGCAGAGAGTAAGATTCTCCCAGGGGCAGCTACACAGAGTCTAATGCAGATAAGTCAGAATTCACGTTAGTAATCTTCCATTACCACCGCAAACACATGCTTGGCACCTACCAGCGCCAGACACTGAGCACCCTTATGTGACTTAGCTCATTCCTCACAGGTATGAGGCACATATTAGTATCCCCATTTTACAGATAAGGAAACTGTTGTGGGATGAATTGTGTCCCCAAAAAAGATGTGTTCAAGCCCTAACCCTGGTACTTGTGAATGTGACCTTGGTTGGAAACAGGGTCATTGTAGATATAATCCAATTAAGATGAGGTCACACTTGATTAGGATGGACCCTGACCCAGTATGACTAGTATCCTTATAAGAACAGGGGAATTTGGACACAGAGGCGCACAGGGAGAAGACAGAGGCAGAGCTTGGAGTTATACGGCCACAAGACAAGGAACACCTTGGGCCATGCGAAGCTGGAAGAGGCAAGGAGGGATTCTTCTCTAGAGCCTCTGGAGGAAGCACAACCCTGCCCACACCTTAACTTGAGACTTCTACCCTCTAGAACTGTGAGAGAATCAATTTCTGTTGTTTTAAGCTGCCCATTTTGTGGACATTTGTTACAGCAGCCCCAGGAAACTAAAACACTGAGATACAAGAAGAACTTGCCCAGGTTGCCAGCCAGGAAGTGGCGGAATCAGAATCTGAACCTGGTTCCAAAGCCGGTTTTGAGCTATTTTGGTAAGCAATAAGATATAACTTCCTAAAGGTCCAAGTAGCCTCATCCTACATGTACTGGTTTGCAAAAGCTGCTGGAATGCTATATACCAGAAATAAAATGAGTTTTATAAAGGGAATTTATTATGTCACAAGTTTACAGTTCTAAGTCCACAAAAATGTGCAAATTAAGGCATCCAGGAAATGATACCTGACTCAAGAAAGGCCCATGCCACTGGCTGGCATCTGCTGGTCCTTGTTCCTAGTTCTGTTGCTTCCAACTTCTGATGCCAGCAGTTTCCTCTCTAAGCATCGTGGGCCTTCACTTAGCTCCTCCTGGACACAACTCTGGGTTCTGCCTTGCTTAGCATCTCATGGGAAGGCACATGGCAATGTCTGCTGGCATTGCATCTCCAAACATCTGGGTCTGTTCAGTTCTGAAGCAACTGTTCTCCAATCATCTGCATCTGCATCTGAGGTTTCTCCAAATTCTTTCCCTTTTAAAGGACTCTAGTAAACCAATCAAAACCCACCTTGACTAAGAGTCACCCCCCAGAGAGCCTCTTTTGTTGCTCAGATGTGGCCCCTCTCTCCAGCCAACACAACGAGCAGTCTCACCACCCAACCCCTCTCTACGTGGGACATGACTCCTGGGGGTGTGGACCTTCCTGGCAACGTGGGACAGAGATCTTGGAATGAGTGGAGACTCAGATCAAGGGATTGAGAAAAACCCTAGAATGAGCTGAAACTTAGCATCAAGGGGTTGAGAAAACCTTCTCAACCAAAAGGGGGAAGAGGGAAATGAGATAAAGTGTCAATGGCTGAGAGATTCCAAACAGAGTCCAGAGGTTATCCTGGAGGTTATTCTTATGCATCAAGTAGATATCACCTTGTTATTCAAGATGTAATGGAGAGGCTGGAGGGAACTGCCTGAAAATGTAGAGCTGTGTTCCAGTAGCCATATTTCTTGATGATGATTGTATAATGATATAGCTTTCACAATGTGACTGTGTGATTGTGAAAACCTTGTGTCTGATGCTCGTTTTATCTACCTTGTCAACAGATGAGTAGAATATAGGGAATAAAAATAAATAATAGGGGGAAGAAATGTTAAAATAAATTTAGTTTGAAATGCTAGTGATCAATGAAAGTGAGAGGTAAGGGGTATGGTATGTAAAATTTTTTTTCCTGTTTTTGTTTTATTTTTCTGTTGTCTTTTTATGTCTTTTTCTGAATTGATGCAAATGTGTGGGAAATGATCATGATGATGAATATGCAACTATGTGATGATATTGTGAATTGCTGAGTGTATGTGTTGGGAATGTTTGTGCTTCCTGTAATTTTTTTTTTAATTAATAAAAAACTAAAAATAAATAAATAAATAAATAAATAAAGGAGATAAAAAAAAGATATAAGCTACTCATATAAGTTCCTAACCCATAGCTGATACTCAGTATATAATTGTGCAAAAAAATAAAAATGGATGAATAGATAAAAAAAAAACCCACCTTGAAAGAATGGAGTCATATTTCCATCTAATCAAAAGACACAGTCGGGTTGTCATATCTCCATGGAAACCATCCAATCAAAGTTTTCCACCCTGAACAATAGGCCTTGATCCACAAGATTGGATCAGGAATAAAACATGGTTTTTCTGGGGTACATAATATTTTCAAACTAGCATCCCATGACAGCAAGTTTTAGCCCTGCATGGCAAGCTATTTGGGAACCCAAATATCATCACCACAAGAAGGTTGCTTGGTTAGCATATAATCAGAATAGCTCCTATGACTCAAATGTTTGATGAGGTCGGGGTGGTCTAACGCATCCTTCTCCACAGAAATGCTCTGCTCATCCCTGGGCCCAGAGATGCTAGCACCCTCACTAGAACATTATGTAAACAAGCATGGACACCTGCATCTCCTCTTTCAGGCATCTGTGGTTCCTCAGCCCATGTCCTAATTAACTAAGCTATCATCTTGATTCAGGCTTCAGTCAGATCTGAAGTGGCCCAAAAGTCATTCTGCCTTCTTAAAGCAACTTGGCACTTCTCTGCTTTGGTATGTTTTCTGTTGTTTTATAGTTTATGCAGAGAGCACTTATTACTCCGATTTCAAAGTTCTTGCAAGTGGCCTCACTGTTGCCTCCATGTTCTGCCTCCACAAGGCAAGTCGTATCACCCATCTTTGAGGATAATGAAGAATGGTTAAGGTCACACAGCCACTCCCCAAAGCAGGACTCGACCATAGGCCTAGGACTAATAATCCTAGTCATTCCACCTTAGCAATTATTCAAGAGAAGATACCATGAAGGTCCGCAGCTATGAATATGCCAGATAGCCACTCCAATGCCACTGACCCCAGAGCCTTAGGCCCAGCCTGTGAATCTGCTTCCACCCCACACCACACTGAACTGAGCAACAGTCCCAGAAGGTTCCCCTGTTCCAAGTTTCCCAGATGCCCCTACTTTACACACCCAGAGGATCTGGCAGGGGCAGCCCCCCACTCCAAGTCCTACACCAGGCCACCCTCACCTCCCTACCCAAAACGCCTCCCTCTCCATATTATTCATGACACACACACTTTTCCATTGCTATTTTTTGCAGCCATCTCCACTCATCTTTTAGGGAACAGCTTTCTGTTCCCTTGTCTCCCACCCCCAAGATTCTACCTGGTCTCCTCTGCCTCAGTTGGCCTCTGAGTTGGACCCTCTCCCATTGTATTAGTTAGGGTTCTCTAGAGAAACAGAATCAACAGGGAACACTCACAAATATAAAATTTATAAAAGTGTCTCACGTGACCGTGGGAATGCAGAGTCCAAAATCTGCAGGGCAGGCTGTGAAGCCGACAATTCCCATGGAGTGTCTGGAGGAACTCCGCAGGAGAGGCTTGTCGGCCAAAGCAGGAAGAGAGTCTGTCTCTTCAGAATCCTCCTTAAAAGGCTTCCAGTGATTAAGCATCACTCATTGCAGAAGACACTCCCCTTGGCTGATTACAAATGGAATCAGCTGTGGATGCAGCTGACGTGATCATGATTTAATTCTATGAAATGTCCTCATAGTGACAGACAGGCCAGCACTTGCCCAACCAGACAAACAGGTACCACCACTTGGCCAAGTTGACACATGAACCTGACCATGACACCCATCTTCTGCTCTTTCTAGCCTCAGCGTGGTCTCTACTTCCTGCCTTTCCACTTATGTGGCACAGTGATTAAATGCTCTGGATTTTCCAAGCCCACTCTAATTTAAACTATTCTATCCCATCATCAGACCATTTGGCCTAATTTTCAGATCAGAAATACAGTCATGGAAGATAAATGCTCCTAGATGGCACTTTTAATTGGTGCCATATGCTCAGGATACAAAATTCAAAAGATATAAAAGAGTATAGAGGGCGGGCCATGGTGGCTCAGCAGGCAGAGTTCTATGGCATCATGCCAGAGACTCGGGTTCAATTCCCAGTGCCTGCCCATGAAAAATAAATAAATAAATAAAAGAGTATAGAGTGAAAATAAAGTCTCTTCTTACTTCTGTTCCCCAAGCCCATGGCCCCTAGTTCCCCTACTCAGAGAGACCTTTGTGAACAGATTCTTTTCTTTCCAGTTATAGTAGTCATGAATCGCTGATCTGGATGGGATCACTCATGTTTTAGCAGCAACACTGGCAATTTCTTAACCATTTATAAATTTTTAATTATTTAAAGAAACAAACAAACGAAACATTCAACTCAAATTCCACCACCTTGGATGAACTCGTGTCATTCCTCTAATTTGCTTTCCAAATTTCATCCACACATTGTTTCACTGTCTAATCATAGTATTTTAAAAATTGTGGTTCCACTTCTGTTGCTCCTTTCGTGCACACATTTCATTCTCATTGTTTTTAACAGCTGCATAATATTCATTCGAGCTAAAACCCAATTGTAGGGGTTTTATGTCAAGCCTTCACAATTATAGGTAACATCAATATAATCATCTATAACTTATTCTCTGATTTCTTTAAAATATGCTCCCAGAGTAGTATTATTGAGTCTAGGGGATGGTTCATGTCACATTTAGCTTAAAAACTCTTAGAAAGGTGATAGTGCTCTGCAGTACAAGTATGAGAGCACATCTCACATTTGTTCCAACAAATTCAATCATTATTCTTATCAACAAAAAATGTCTCCTGAGAATGTTCTCATTCCTGAATAGCTAACTGAGGCCAACACCCTATTCTGTGGGGAGCAGATCCCTGAGCCCATGTGGGATGAGATGAGAGACGGACTGGAAGGAAGACTGTCCGGGTCTCAGTTACATCACACATGGAGGGCAGTTTGGAAGGTCAAGAATGAGGCGGGCACTTTTTTTCTCTCTCTCTTTGAAGCTCTTTATATCCACCAAGTCTTTTTGTGTCATTAGGAAAGGCAATAGCCTTTCCAATTTATATTCTTTTAAAAGTGATCTGCTCTCCTTTTGAGAACATTCACAGTTTTGATAGCTGATCAAATGGCATCTAAATTAGTTTTTATTACTCAGAATTTAAGAACTTTGCTATCTGAATATGTAGATTTTCTCCTTGTTGCTTTAATTTTAAATTGGTTTATGAAACTTACTGTGCAAAACCAGGCTTTACAATGATTATATGGATATTATATTTAAATCTGCCTATAGTTAAGCTAACTAAAATATCCATTTTTGGTGGTACTAAGTGTATTGTTTGTTTTCTTAAAAAATATGAAAAAAAATTTTTTTAAGTAATCTGCTGTTTTTCCATGTTGTTGCAGGAATATTTTCCTAATCATTTACAGTGTTTATAAGATCCCGTACTTTGCAGAAGACTTGGACGTGAACTTGGGCTCTTTACTTACTGGTTATGTGCCTTGGGCAAATCACATAAACACTCTGAGGTTCGTTTCCACCAGTAAATAGAAGAATAGTAATATCTGCCTGTCCCAAATGGATATTGTGATGATCAAAGGAAAAGATGAATGAGTACAAGAACTGATTTGTAAATAGCAAATCTTTTCACAAATGCTCATAATTATTCTGTTAGGCCATATAACTCTTCTCTATTTCAAATTTCATCTCTCTCTTATTGGTCCTGAAAAAAAATGAATTATTTCACCTTTCATTATATTTAGTGACTTTTATTTTACCGGCTTATTTACGAAGCCTAACTATAAAGAAATTGGAATGCTGAGTTCTATTCCTCAGATCTGACCCCTTGAAATATTGCATTTCTTAAAATAAAATTCTGAAAATATTGCTCAACTTTGTATGTGCATGTGCGTTTGCTTTTATTTTTGCTAGTTTACGTACGGTTTCTATTTTGTGCTGTTTCAACAACATTTTAAGTTTGTCTTTTGTAATGATCATAACCTTCATTCTTTTTATTCTGACCTCCTCTCACTTGAAAAGATGTGGTGAAAAGAAGTTCCAACCATTTTCTGAATTCTGCTTATGGCTCCTGTGGTAGCTTTTTTTCAGAATTTTTAAAGTTTTCTGTAGCTTCTTTCCTCTTTCTTGAGTGATGAAACTATTTCTTCAAGGACCCCACATTAATTTTTCCAGTTTAATGCATTCTTCCTAAAGTTACCTTATTGACTGACCTCTGCTGTACTGCTGAAAACACTTTAGCAAAATGTTTTCTACTAATTTTAATATAAGTTGTGAGTAGATGGTCGATTGTTTTTCTATTCACTCTACCAACTTCCTGGACAATTTTCCTGTCAGACTTTTATATCCCCTGATTCAACAGAGTCGGGTAAGACTTCAAAGCCCAAAGGTGGTCTTAGAACCAGACAGCCAAATAGTTTGGATAGAAAACTGAAAAAATGTCTTTTTGTTCTTTCTTCCTGCTGTTAAGGTTCAGGTTGGGCCTGAGGAAAGAAGTGAGGATAGGATACTGAAATAAAATCTCATCACGTAGTCACAGCTGCAAGCGCGTGGAATTCTATTGATTTTTTTTTTTAAGTGGTACTTTCAAACCCAATCAAGCAGAAAGAGTCCAATCCGTGGCTGGACCCTCCAGATGCAGACCCTCCCGCTGCATCTGGCATGGCCTGGAAGTTTCCCCCCTCTGATTTGGGGAGCAGACTTGTGATAATGGCATCTCCACTACATGCAGAGAGCCTCATAAAGACGGCATTTAGCTCTTCACTGAACACCCCGTTTCCAGGGAGGCCTCGTTGGAAGTGTGTATGGCTTTGGACTCAGTTCAGCAGTTCTTACTTCAACAAAGCCCACCTCTGCGTTGACTTGCAAGATTTTGCATTTATTCAGGCAAAGACTGGTTGAAACAATTACTAAATAATTTATTACCAGAAGTTTGAAACATTCAGGAGAACTTTTTAAAACTTTTATTGTATGATGTACTTTTTAAAAAAAAGTTATTGTTTGAGAATAATGTTTTTTAATACCAGGAAATAGTTATCCTGAATGTCGTTGAAAACTTCCCCTTCCCTTTATTTATTTTTTTAAAATCAATACATGTTAACATAACAATCCCTCAGGAAAAAAAAATCTCACTACAAACCCCTTATAATTCCAGTTAATAACTGCATTCCTAAAAACTCCAGGCATCTTGCAAGCAGCATTAGCTGCATTGGTTTCCTTAGCTATAAATTAGCAGGATGCTATTTCAAGGTCTTTTTCCAGCTCTGGATTTCGGAAACAATAAATAATATTTAAGTTGCAGCCTCAGACATTATTAATACATGTGACCAGAGATAGCCCACCAGAAAGTTGAGCAGCAAGCCACTCTCATCTCGAATTACTTAGCACTCTTTGTTCACACATCCTGCACACACCTGCAAAAGCACACATACATGTGCCCACACGTGCACTCATGCCCACTCAAACGTGACCTCATTTTGATTTTCCAGTTTGTACATTTTCAAATCAACTGGTACTTAAAACATAAAATGAACCAGTGAAAGGGGAAATGTGGGAATGGAATAGGAAATTCCTCCCGTCTGGAATCAAGGTGGACTCTGCTTGCCCAAATCAGCTCCAGCACATGAAGTACCTAAGAGAAGACCCCATACCGCAGCCCCTTAGATGAAGCACCAAGTCTCAGCCCAGACTCTGAGTGGGGGTGGCCTCATGGCCCTCTAGTGGACACACCATGAAATTGCAGCCTTCTCTGCCATGGAAAAGGCACTTAAACTCATCTGGGCTGAAAGCCTCTGGCGGGTTTACCAGAGTGACCAGAAACACTAACTAAGGGCCAGCCAATGAGGTACAGGCCCGGGTTTTGCCTGAGAACTGGTGCCTTGGGTCATTTTTAAGAATGCCATCTCTTGCAGATTTGAGACTTAAGAAAGCTAGACTGAATTTCAAACCAGATGATGTTAAACGGCCTACATTTTTACTAGTATTTTGGGTGTCCCTAGCTGTGCCAGTTTGAAGCTATTGTGTACCCCAGAAAAGCCATGTCCTTTAATCTTCAATCAGTATTGCTAGGTGGGATTTTTTTATTGTTCCCATGGAGATGTGATCCACCCGGTTGTCGCTGAGAACTTTTGATTAGGTGGTTTCCATGGAGATGTGTCATCACCCATTCAAGATGGGGTTGCTTACTGGAGCCCTTTAAGAGGAAACCATTTTGGAAAAAGCTTTATAACAATAGAGCCTACAGAACTGACAAAGCTCACACAGCCAGCGACCATTGGAGGTTAAGGAAAATACCCCCAAGGAAAAACTGTTGAAGAAGCTGGGAGAGAAAGCTAGCAGATGTCGCCATGTGCCCTCCCAGCTGAAAGAAGGTTCTGGACAGCATTGGATATTCTTGAATGAAGGTAACCTCTTGTTGGTGCCTTAATTTGAACATGTTCATGGACTTAGAACTGTAAAATTGCAACTTCTTAAATTCACCTTTTAAAAGCCATTCTGTTTCAGGTATATTGCATTTCAACAACTTACAAACTAAAACACTAGCAAAAGAAAAAAATTTATTCCAAGTAATTTGGAATGAAGTTAGTCTGAGTGAAGTTGCCACCGACATGTAGTCTGCCCTGTCAAAATGCATGTCCCAAGAAAACATTTGTGGCAGAGAAGTAAGGGATGGAATTGTTTTGATAGCCTGTGCATGAGAGATTGTGGTACTCTAAATTACTGATCAGTCAATACTTAATGCATCTGTATGCCTATTCATTCATGCAAGCAAGAAGTATTTATTAGTTCATCCTGTGCCAGTCATTAATTATTTGCTCTCAAATCTTTTCTCCACCCTTCTCCTAAAAACTCAGTTCCCTGTTTTTCCCTGCCAACTACTTTCCAGCTAGAATGGCCAATGGGAGACACTTACAAGAAGTTGGAGTTCAAGAAATAGGGGGAAGCCACATTATTTTTTCCTTCCTTCTCTCCCTGTTTTGGAGAGCATTTTCTTTTAGTGGTTTCAGCTCTCCATCAGACTGCCCTTCCCTTTGTGGCCCTTGACATCCCCAGCCATGGCTTCATGGCCACTGGGTAGCCCCAGCTTCTGAGTCTGGTGATATCACCCCCTCCCTGTGTCCTTCCAACCCTCGTGGTGGTAGCAGCTTCCTATTGTTACTAATACCTGGTTGCTTTACCAGCCTCTTGGGCTATCTACCTCTATCCATTACCTGTGCAACCAATTTCCTGATTTAAATTCCCCGTTTGAAATGCCCAGGGAGATTTCAATGTGCTTGGCAATAGGGCTGTGGCAATGAGCAAGGTAGATTCAGTTTCTTATCTCATGGAACTCAAAGTCTATTTGGGGAGGATAGATGTTAAGTAAACAACCATTAGTATGATAGGTATTTCAAGAGGGAAATACATGAGAATGTATAGCAAAGGGAGCTATCCCAGAATAAGAGTAAAGGTTGTAGTTCCAAAGTTGACACCAGAAGCTCGAGACTGTAATAAAGTAGGTCTTTACACAGAAACAGAGACAGCCACACAAGCAATGGTTAATACTTGGTGAGCTTTAATGCTGCCTTTTATCCTCCCTGGATGCAACAGGGACAAAAAGGAAGAGTCCCTGGCCTAAGGGGAAGTTGAAAATTTCAAGCATATTCAGAACATACTAGTGGCAGAGAAGTGGGGATGGAGTTATTCTGAGAGACTGCAGGTGTCCAAGAAAATGAGGCTCTGCTTGGTCCAGCCCAGGGGAGCAACCAGAACCTTAGAAGAGTATATCGTCCCCATGGCAACCTCCAGACCACAGGAGTCAAGCACTGCCCAGGCCAAGCCTGACTCAGATAAAATGCTTTCTCAAAGGTTTGAGCTCCAATATGGTAGGATTTCCCAAGTCTCCTCCAGCTTAATAACATATGATAGGGAGTTAGGACAGGAGAACCAGTCTGCTGCTGGACTTTTCTGTTCCAAGAGGTTTCTGGTTTTGTCTTAGTGAGGTCAAAACATTCTTACCTTATGTATCTACCCATCAATACTAACAAATTCCAGATTTACATATCACCTTGACTCCTCATGCCACATCAAAATTTATATCAGATAGAATAGGCATAATTTATTCACTTCTGCCACTTAAGTCATGTTTACAAGGTCTTAAGTGTGTTTTTGAATAGAGGTTTTCTAATTCAATATCACAAAGAAAAGTCAATACTTAAATGTATGGCTATTCCAACCCATCCTGCGTTGAAGAGTTTCCTGATCTGGAGTGGGGGAGGGAATAAAATTCAACAGTCTTCTTCCAAGTTCTTTGCCTCTTTTAGGTAAATATTAGCCTCAGTACATCTGATAACGCTATAACTCAACATACTACCACCTGCAAATCTCTACTCTCCTTTTTGAAATCTAATTATACTTAGTCTACACTGTTAAAGCTCATGACTCAGAATGTACTAGTGGTCAATGAGAGGGAAGGGTAAAGGGCATGGTATGTATGAGTTTTTTCTTTTTATTTCTTTTTTTGGAGTGATGTAAATGTTCTGAGAACTGATCATGGTGATGAATATATGTGATGATATTGTGAGTCATTGATTGCACACCAAGTATGGAATGTTCATCCATTAAGAATGTTCATGTTGTATGTTGATTGATTTTATTAATAAATTTTTTTTAAGTCATATGAACAAAATTTTTTTATTTAAAAAAGAAGTCATTGTGGGATACTGATACAGGCTACAATGCAGATGAATCTCAAAAACATTATGTTAAGTGAAAGAAGCCAAACATGAAAGTCCACATATTGATGATACTGTGAGCCAGTGATCATATACTTTGAATGGTTTGTATGGTGTGTGAAGATATCCCAATAAAACTACATTTGAAAAATTCACATATTGGATGATTCCATTTATATGATATATTCAGACAGGTAAATCCATAGAAACAGAAAGTGGATTGGTAGTTGCCAGGGGCTGGGGAAAAAGGGAACAGGGATTGAATGCTTAAGTTGTACAGGGTTTTATTTGGGGATGATGACAATGTCTTGGAACTAGAGAGAAGCGGTGGTTGCACAACCTTGGGAATTAAGCTAAATGTCACTGAGTTATTCACTCTAAAATGCTTACTTTTTATATGATATAAATTTCATCTCAATTAAAAAAAAAAAAAAAAGAAGTCAATTAAGGCAACTGAAGATGGAGGAGGAGGAAGTTCATACCTTGCTTGAGACCGTTGAGCTAGAACCTGGAACAGTCCTTCTCAGTCTGGGTTCCATGAGATGATTAAGCCCTAATGCTCCATGGCATTTATGGCACATAATGCATTGACTTATATCTCATATGCTTCTAGAATCGTACTAGCTCTATACTATCCTTGGGAGAATTGAGAAGATAGTCACTCAATAATATTCTGTAGAGCTTATTTCTCTCCTGGAATTTTGGTTTAGAAAAGCTGGCCCAATGGTAAAAACTGGTTCCAGGAATGCTTTTGTCTCTCTGAAACCTGTCCAGTTCAAAGGATCATGCACAAAAGATCACAAGCATTGGTGCAAGAAGGGGGGAAATGTTTGTTTTGTTTTAAGAATATGAGTATAGGAAGGTGGCAGAGTAGGGTAGGCTGGATCCACCCCTGCTTTGTAGAACAAGATAGGGGATGGTAAAAAATATGACTGGGACTGTCTAGGGGGTGAATAATGAAAGCGGGTCTTCAATATTTCATAGGAAAGAGAGAGATGGGGAAAGCAGGGTGGGTCTGACCAACTCTGACCCCCACCGGGGGCTGTTGGCAACACACAGGGAAGTGCAGATCTGAGGGAACTGATGGTCTCTCCACTCCAGCCTGCCCCATCTCCTGACTGGGGAAACTTCCCATCTGGCTCCACAGCCAGCAGTGCCCATGGGGAGTACAGAGGCATGCTTAGCTGTCCACAGTGAAAAGCCATGCCCCCAGGCTCTGGGAGAAGTCACCCAGCTGGACGCTGCAAATAGCCATCTGGTCAGGCATGGTGAGTGGTGGCTCTGCTGGGTGCCAGGCACTGCAATCAGCTGCTCCCCTGGGTTCTGCAAAAGCTTCTACAGCCTGTGCACCAGGACCATCCCGCCATCAGGTGCCAGGAGAGCCCCGCTTTGCTGTGCACACCATCTTCCCAGCTGGCTGCTGCAGTAGAAGAGGGGCAGGCATGAGAGGAGGAGGTGCTGCGGGAGCGCCACCTGCTGGGAAGAAGTGGTAAGTTCAGTCTGGCAAACTCCTTATCACCTAGGTTTTTTTAAAATACAAATATTATTCTATATTTATTATTATTATGTATTTATTTATATACTATATATTTATATATTTTTAATTTTTTATTTTATTGATTTTTTTTTAATTTTCTCTCCTTTCTGTAAACACCAGTCTGAACTCCTTCCCAGTATATCTTGGCTTCAGGGCCTATTACTGCTGAGATATTTTCTTTTAGTTATTATTTTGGGGGAAGTACATGGGCTGGGAATCGAGCACAGCTCACCTTCATGGTGGGCAGGTGTTCTGCCACTTAACTACCCATGCACACCTGCCTAGCTTTTATTAGATCCTCAAGTAGAATTGTACCCCCTACATGAGATCCAGGCCTTGGCCTTGCAGGGAATTACTGACAAACCAAATGCAAAAAGGAACCTTCAATGCAACACCAAGTAAATGTAAAACTTTAGATGAGTGAAGGAAACTAACTTGCAAAATAACTTTATTAAGATAATCAAATGCCCCAAACACAGCAGAAAATCACAAACTATGTGACGATCCAGGAAGAAATGGCTCAGCCAAATGGCCAAATCAAAACATAGGAGGAGACACAGAATAAGGAACAACAATTCAAGGATATTTATAAAGAAATAAAGGATATCAGGAAAACACTAGAAGAGCATAAAGAAGAATTCAAAAAAATAAATAGAAAAATGGCAAATCTCAAAAAGATGAAAGATACAGTAGACAAAATTAGAAATATACTAGAGTCAAATGATAGCAGAATCAAAGAAGCAGGAGGAAGAATAAGTAAGCTGGAAGATAGAAGAATTGAACTAAAGCACACACAAAAAAATGGCAAGAAAGATAGAAAAGATGGAACTGGATCTTAGGGAAATGATAGATAACAAAAGATGCACAAATATAAGAATCACTGTGTCCCAAAAGGAGAAGAGGAGAGTCAAGGGCTGAGAAGGTTAGTTGAAGATATAATCAGGGAAAACTTTCCAACCCTTATAAAAGACATAATTATGCAAATCAAAGAGGTCCAACAAACCCTAAATAGAATAAATCCAAATAGGCCTACTTCAAGACACTAATCAAAGTGTCAAATGTTTAAGAAAAGCAGAAAGTCCTGAAAGTGGCACAGGAAAACTATCTACTACATTCAAGGGAAAACACATAAGACTGAGTTTGAACTACTCAACAGGCATCATGGAAGCAAGAATGCAGTGGTATAATATATTTAAGATTCTAAAAGAGAAAAACTTCCAGCCAAGAATTCCTTATCCAGCCAAATTGTCATTCAAAATTGAGTAAGAGAACATTCTATATCTTTTTCTGCTGTTTTGCTAGTTCTTTTCCTAAATCGATGCAAATGTACTAAGAAATGATGATCATACATCTATGTGATGATACTAAGAATTACTGAGTGCATTTGTAGAATGGAATGATTTCTAAATGTTGTGTTAATTTCTTTTCTTTTTTTTGATTAATAAAAAAATTAAAAAAAAAAAATTGAGTAAGAGGCTAAAATCTTCAACGACAAACAAATGCTGAGAGGACTAGTCAACAAGAGACCTGCACTACAAAAAATACAAAAGGGAGTCCTGTTAGCTGGGGAAAAAATGATAGGAGAGGGAGGTCTGGAAAAGGGCACAGAATGAAGAGGACCAGTAAGGGTAATTTAAAGCATAAAAAGAGAGGGAAAAGAATATATAGATCTGAAAAATAAAAATTAAAGGAGAAGATGGTAGATCCAAGAGCTGCTTTTACAGTAATAACTTTGAATGTTAACAGACTAAACTCACCAACTAAAAAATACAGATTGGCAGAATTAATTAAAAGATATACTCCATCTATATGCTGCTTACAAGAGACACATCTTAGACCCATTGACACAAATAGATTGAAAATGAAAGGATGGAAAAAGATGTTCCATGCAGGCTCCAACCAAAAGAAAGCAGGAGTAGCTATACTAATATCAGATAAAATAGACTTTAAATGTAAAGACATTAGAAGAGACAAAGTACACTAGATAGTAATAAAAAGGACAATTCACCAAGAAGAAATAACAACTACAAATGTTTATGCTCACAATCAAACAGCTCCAAAGTACATGAGGCAAACATTGGCAAAACTGAAGGGAGCAATAGATGTTTCAATAACAGTGGGAGATTTCAACACACCACTCTCCACTACAGATAGAACAACCAGACAGAGGAGCAAAAAGGAAATAGAGAGCATAGACGATGTGAAAAATAAATTAGACCTAATAGACATATACAGATCATTATATCCCAAAACACCAGGATATGCATTCTTCTCTAGTGCACATGGAACATTCTCCAGGATAGATAACATCCTGGGAAACAAAATAAGTTTTATAAATGTAATAAGATTGAAATTATCCAAAGCACTTTTTCTGACCACAATGGGATGAAGCTGGAAATTCATAATCACCAAAAAACCAGATCTTTCACAAATAAATGGGGATTAAACAACACAGTCTTGTACAATCAATGGATCAAAGAAGAAATTGCTAGAGAAATCAGTAAATATCTACAGATAAATAATAATGAAAATATAACATATTAGAACTTACAGGATGTGGCAAAGGCAGTGCTGAGAGGGAAATGTATTGCCCTAAATGCCTATATTAAAAAAGAAGAAGAAAGAGCAAACATTGAGGATTTAACTGCTCACCTGGAAAAATTAGAGAAAGAACAGCAAGCTAACCCCAAATCAAACACAGGAAGAAAAATAACAAAGATGAAAACAGAAGTGAAAGAATTGGAGAACAACAATAACAACAACAAAAAAAAATCAAAAGAATCAATAAGGCCAAAAGTTGGTTCTTGAGAAAAATCAATAAAATTGATGGATCCCTAGCTAGATTGACAAGGAAAAAAAGAGAAAGGATACAAATAATCAAACCAGAAATGAGAGGGGGGTTGTTACCATGGATCCTGAAGAAATT
Organism: Tamandua tetradactyla; assembly: GCF_023851605.1. Lineage (NCBI taxonomy): Eukaryota > Metazoa > Chordata > Mammalia > Pilosa > Myrmecophagidae > Tamandua > Tamandua tetradactyla. The sequence continues at coordinate 30,774,859 of NC_135340.1, read as the reverse complement.
TTAAAAATCATAAGAGAATATTATGAAAAAAAATATGCCAACAAACTAGACAACTTAGATGAAATGGACAAATTCTTAGAAACACACAAATTACCTATACTGACTCATGAAGAAATAGAAGATCTCAACAAATCAATCATAAGTAAAGAGAGTCAATCAGTCATCAAAAATCTTCCCATAATGAAAAGACCAGGACCAGAAATCTTCACACAGGAATTTTATAAAATATTCCAAAAAGAACTAACACTAATCCTGCTCAAACTCTTCCAAAAAAATCAAAGAAAAAGGAAAACTACCTAACTCATTTTATGACACTAACATCACTCTAATACCAAAAGCAGGTAAAGATTCTACAAGATAGGAAAACTACAGAGCAATCTCCCTAATAAACATAGATGCAAAATTTCTCAACAAAATACTAGCAATCTGAATACAATAACACATTAAAAGAATTACATCACACATCACAAGACACATCACAACCAAGTGGGTTTATACCAGGAATGCAAGGGTGGTTCAACACAAGAAAATCAATCAACATAATACAGCACATTAACAAATCAAAAGGGAAAGATCACATGATCATATCAATTGATGCTGAAAAAGCATTAGACAAAATTCAGCATCCTTTACTGATAAAAACAATTAAATAGGTAGGAATTAAAGGAAACTTCCTCAGTATAATAAAGAACATATATTTTTAAAAGATTAAAACATAGCCAGCATCATAATTAACAGTGAAAGACTGAAAGCATTACCCATAAGATCAGGAATGCGACAAGAGTGCCCATTGTCACCACTATTATTCAACATTGTACTAGAAGTCCTAGCTGGAGTGATTAGACAGGAGAACGAAATAAAAGGCATCCAAATTAGAAAGGAAGGAGAAAATTTTCACTATTGCAGATGACATGATACTACACTTGGAAAAACCCTGAGAAATCTATGACAAAGCTACTTGACCTCATAAATTCAGCAAAGTGGCAGAAGTCAGTAATGTTTCTATACACAAGTAATGCCCTTTCTGAGAACACAATTAAGGAAAAAAAATCCATTCAAAATAGCAACCAAAGGAGTCAGATAACTAGGAACAAGCCTAAGGAGGGATGTCAAAGATTACACACCGAAAACTATAAAACATTACTAAAAGAAATTTTAAAATGACCTAAATAGATGGAAAGACATTCCATACTCATGGATAGGAAGGTTGAATGTCATTAAGGTGTCAATTCTACCCAAATTGATCTGCAGAGTTCATGCAATCCAAATCAAAATTCCAACTGTGCCAGTTTGAATCTGTGGTGGACCCCAGAAAAGTCATGTCCTTTAATCCTCATTCAAATGCTGGATGGAAGCATTTTGATTGTTCCCATGGAGATGTGACTCACCCAATTGTGGGTGGTAACTCTTAATTAGATGATTTCCATAGAAGTGTGTCTCCACCCATTGAAGGTGGAGTTGCTTGCTGGAATCTTTTAAAAGATTCCAGGAGATTGGAGAGAGTCCTTTTCGTAGAGACACGAGAAAGCCAGCAGATGCCGCCATGTTCGCCATGTGCCCTTCCAACTGAGAGAGAAAATTGGACTTCATCGGCCTTCTGGAACCAGAGTATCTTTGTCTGGATGGATGTTTCTATAGACTTGTTTTAATTGGGACATTTTCTTGGCCTTAGAACTGTAAACTAACAACTTATTAAATCACCCTTTTAAAAAGCTATTCTGTTTCTGGCATATTGCACCCTGGGCAGCTAGCAAACTAAAACATCAACTACCTACTCTGAAGACTTGGAAAAGCTAGTTTTCAAATTCAAAGGGGAAGAGTCACCAAATAGTTACAGTTATCCTTAAAAAGAAGAGCAAAGTGGGAGGACTATGACTTCCTGAATTTAAAGTATGCTATAAAGCCACAGCATGGCACTGGCACAAAAAAGTATCACCAGTGGAACTGAATCAAGACTGCAAAGATAGACCACCATATCTATAGGCAATTGATGTTTCAATAAGACCCCCACATCCACTGAACTGAGACAGAATGGTCTTTTCAATAAATGGGCATGGGAGAACTGGATATCAATAGCCAAAAGAATGAAAGAGGACCCTTACCATACAGCCTATACAAAAATTAAATCAAAATGGATGAAAGACCTAAATGTAAGAGCCAGTACCACAAAACTTCTAGAAGAAAATATAGGGAAACATCTTCAAGACCTAGTCATAGGAGGTAGCGTCTTAAACTTTATACCTAAAGCACAAGCAGCAAAATTAAAAATAGATACATGGAAACTCCTTAAGATCAAGAGCTTCTGTGCCTCAAAGGACTTTATCAAAAGGTGAAGAGGCAGCAGTTCAATGGGAGAAAATATTTGGAAACCACATATTAGATAAAGGGTTGATATCCTGTGTACATAAAGAAATTATACAACTCAACAACCAAAGAGCAAACAATCTAATTATAAAATGGACAGAGGATATGAATAGACACTCTTTCAAAGAGCAAATAAAAATGGTTAAAAAGCATGAAGAGCTGCTCATCTTCATTAGCTACAAGGAAAATGCAAATCAAAATGACAATGTGATATCACCTCACACCTATAAGAATGGCTGCTATTAAACAAACAGAAAACTACAAATGTTGGAGAGGATGTGGAGAAATTGAAACACTTGTTCACTGTTGGTGGGAATGTACAATGGCACAGCCACGGTGGAAAACCTGAGGTTTATTAATTCCTCAGAAAATTAAATTTTGAGTTGCCCTATGACTTTCAATACCAATACTCGGTATATACCGAGAAAAGCTGAAAGCAGTGATAAGAACAGATATTTGCACACCAATGCTCATAACAGCACTATTCACAATTTCCAAAAAATGGAAACAATCCAAGTGCCCATCAATAGATGAATGGATAAACAAAATGTGGTATATACATACAATGAAATATTATACAGCAGTAAGACGAAATGAGGTCCTGAAGCATATGACAATGTGGATGGGCCTTGAGAACATAATACTGCGTGAAATAAGTCAGACACCAAAGTACACGCTGTATTATTTCACTATTATGATTCTGGAAAAGGTCATCTCAGAGATTACACTGTAGAATACAGCAGTCCTAGAGGTACGCAAAAGCTAGAGATGGGGGAAAGGCTACTCAAAGAAGTTGAACTTAAATACAAGGGAATGGATAGAAATGATGGTAACTAATTAGTGGGGTTATAAGTAACATTGCCATATTGAAGGTGAATATGGTTGAAGGGGATGTATAGTGTTGTGTATACCACTGACTATATCTATAATTATAAACAAGTTCTTGTATGAACTATTTCAAAGGTTTGATATTGAGTCAATAGTAGAGGGGTATGGGGGAAAACTAAAATTGTACACTACAGCTAATAGTTAACAGGAAGACATCAACAGTACCACGTCCCTACCAGGGCAACTAACTTGGGGCTGGGGAAGGACAAGTGATAAGGGGTAGTTCTGATTTGATATTTGATGAGGCTGTGTTTGTCAGTCCTTTGTCTCTATGGACCCATAAAATTGTCTAAAATTGAGAATGCTGCTGATTTTACAACCAAGTGAGGCTACTGTAAGGCATGGCTTGTTTGTTTTGGACATTACCCATGATGCCCAATAGATGGAGGGAGCCGAGGGTTACAATGACTGAGAAGCAGAATGGTGAACTGTAATACATTTATCTGAAGGAATATGATAGTGCAGCTACAAAAAAGAAGGACGTTGAGAGGCATGCAATAAACGGAATAAATCTTGGGGACAATGTGATGCACAAAATAAACCGGAAACAAAAGAACAAATATCTAAGATCTCTTTCAGTATAAAATACTTACCAGAAAATTGGCACCTAGATTGTAAGCCCTTATAGCAGTCAAACTTAGTTTGAAATTGTAAGTGCATTTCTAGATTCTGAAAGATTGAGCTATACATGTACCAGTTTGTATTTACCTGGAACTTTGAGTAACTCTTTAACACTTAAGACCCAGAAATGAAGTGCTGCAGTCCTGAAGTTAGCACAGATAAATACAATTACAGTTCAAGTAACTGCAAAAGAGATCAGGTCTCAATTAGAGATAAAAATGAAGCCTAGCTGGCTGGGACTAAGGTATATCAGAATACAGGGTAAAAGACAATAGTGTATGTAGTTTAGATTTTTAGCTATTGTATGAGACCAAAAGCAGAGAGTATATTATGTCCAGAAATTTAAATTTTCTGCAGCACACAATCTAAATCAACCTGCCTGGATAGCTCATTAAACAACCCATAACTCATGGAAACCAGGCCAGGAACAAGGCCTTGTAATGTCTGTATAGCTTAACGTAATACCTGGATACATCTCAGACTATGGTGGTCTGGTAATTATAAAGTATTGATAGAGCAGTGCAACGTGGCTCAGTAGCAGAGTTCTCGCCTGCCATGCCAGAGACCCAGGTTCAATTCCCAGGGCCTGCCCATGTGAGAAAAAAAGAGTACCTGTAATGATGCCTAAGAGTTGCTTTCAGGGAACATTTTGTTACTCAGATGTTGCGTCTCTCTCTCTCTCACACTCTCTCTCTCCCTCCCTCCCTCCCTTCTTCCCTCCGTGTGCCTCTCTCTCTCTCTCTCTCTCTTTCTCTCTCTCTCTCTCTCTCTCTCTCTCTCTCCCCCACCCCTTTCTTTCTCAGCCCAACTCTGCAAGGAAAATCATTACCCATCTCACCCTACCCCCCATGTGGGACATGACATTCAGGGGTGAAAATCTCCCTGACAATGTAGGGTGTGACTCCCGGGGATGGCTCTGGCCCTGGCACCTTGGGATCAACAGTGCCTCCCAGACCAAAAAGGGGAAAAGTGTAATAAAATAAGGCATCAGGAAAAAAATTTAAGCCTTCTAGCCTCCCATATTCTGGACCAGTTAGAAGGAAAAATCTGAAGATCGTATGGTAGCCCATGACAAACTCTGGGATCTACCTATAAGTACTTGTTGAAGAGTGTTTTGAAAACTATTGCTTTTTTATTTCTTTGCTTGGTATATACGTTATACTATACAATAAAAAAGAAAAGAAAAAAATTTTTAAAAATGAGGCATCAGCATGGCTAAGAGAAATAAAATCGAGTCAAGAGGTTATCCTGGAGGGTACTTTCATGCAAAGTTCAGTTAGATAGTGCTAATTACTATGGTTTGCTAAACCCCAACCACTATCACTCCTGTTAACTCTTAAGAACACCTAGGGCTTCTCACCCCTACATGGGACATGACATCCTGGGGACAAAGTCTCCCTGGCAGAGTCCAGCCCTGGCACCACGGGATCAACAATGCCATCTTGACCAAAAAAAGGAGAAAAGAAGTGTAACTAATAAAGTATTAAACAGAGTTCAAATAGAGTCAAGAGGCTACTCTGGAGGTCACTCTTATGCAAGCTTCAGTTAGACATTGCTACCTATCATACCTTGCCAAACCCCAAGCAGAACCATTTCAGCCAATCCTAAAGAGTACCTAGGGCAATGTATAACTCTACAAAGGTCCCATGCACTAGGGTAACTCTCCAGAAACCTAAAACCTCCAGATGGGACCCTGAACCAGATAAGTCCTGAAACCTAGAGGGCCCAGTCTCTCCAGAACATCAGCTAGTTCCATCTCCCTACCCCATATTACTGACAGCCCCTTCCAACATGAAAAAGTTAGAATGACCATAGCCCAAATTCCCCTAAAGAGTGGGACAGAAAGATCAAAGGTGATGGTGGAGTTATACAGAGAAGGTAAGATTTAACAAACGAATATGATTGCTGAATCATTAAATTGATATTTCTTTTAGTCTTCAGTATCTTACAGTGGCTAAAAGTAAAACCTAAAATTGTGGAATTGTAACCCATACAAAACTCTGAAATCTGTTCTGCAACTAATTGCTGTGCTGTGCTTTGAAATTTATTGATTTTTTGTATATATGATACTTCTCACAAAAAAGAGAAAAAAAGTCTATTGTGATGATAAAAAAATATTTATTCCTTCTAACCTCCTATATTCTGGAGCAGCTAGAAGGAAAAATCTGAGATGCTGGTATGGTAGTCCATGACAAACTCTGGGATCTGTCCTGTAACTACCTGTTGAAGAGTGCTTTGAAAACTATTGCTTTTCTCTTTCTTTGCTTTGCATATATGTTATATTATGCAATAAAAAAGTTTTAAAAAAAATGAACATCTAGGGCTTGAACTGAGACTCCATAAAAGTTTCATGTACTTAGTTTGCTTTCCTGGAATCTACCAGGCCTAGATCTATCTATCTAGGCCAGATAAATCCTGAAACCCAGAGGGACCAGCCTCTTCAAGATTATCAACTAATTACATCTCCTTATCACTTAGTGTCAAAACCCCTTCTCAACATGGAAAAGTCACAATGAGCATTGCCTAAAGACCCCTATAGATTGTGAGAAGGATCAAAGGAGAAGGAGGAGTTATAACAGAGGAAATAGGATTTAACAAATAAGTATGGCTGCTGAATCACTATATTGATATTTCTTCTAGCCTCCAGTGTTTTGGAGCTGACAGAAGGAAAAATCTGAAATAATGGAATGGTAACCCATAACAAACTCCAAAATTTGTTCTGTAACTAATTGTTGAGTGTACTTTAAAAGTATTGCTTTTTTTCTTTTCTTTGTATATATGCTATATTTCACAATTTAAAAATGTTTTTAAAAAAAGAGTATCAGTGTAAAGCCATAGCAAGAAAACACACAGAAGCTACTTGGCAACGAAAGGAAGCCCAAAAATCCCACACCCTGGTCTCTTGATGGCCTTCTTCCTTCCTTCTGCATGGATGATACTCAGCAGATACTTATCAATTAAATAAGGAATATCTGACCCATTCAGTGAACCAGACCCATTCAATTTTAATTTCAAAGATAATAATTTCGAAGATTTTCAAAGATTATCTTTGAAATTAAACCTATATTTTATCTGTGCATAACCGTTCTGATAGGTACATATTCTGGGCATGTCTTCCCATGACACACCCCCGACTGAGCCCTGTGGGAGGTGAGGGTGGGGGAAGGCAGAGAAACTATTCACTAACAGAGACTAGGTCCCTTGGGATGAGGAATGGGTGGGACAAGGGAGAGAAGATTTGATTCTCCTGCCTAGTGCCCCCAATTCTAACAACTGGGGCAGGGTGGAGCCTGCTTGTAGGGGAGATGCAATGGAAAAATGCGAAGAGCTGCAGATAAATAACACTTAGTTAAGCACATTTTTAGCTGGTGTTTTTTAAGTGTTCCATTCATATGTCCTAACTTATCAGCTAGATTATAAACTCCTTGAATGCAAGGACTAAGTTTATACTGTAAATCTTTAATCTCCTCCAGGGTCTAGCATAATGATTCTCCTGCAGATGCTTCATCAGCACATTGTTGATTAATCAGAATATACTTTGGGGCAAACATGGTGCATCCTGGCAACAATTACAGTATAAGACATGTGAAAGTCTTATATTGTATATAATGAAGTTTAAAATATTTAATACTAGTACACTATGAGACAAGGATCTCATCCCTATCCCAATCTTCTTCATTGGAGCCTCCACTCTTCCACCCTAAAAGTCACAGAGATGTTGAATCTTGAGCTAGGGAACTTCCCATCATGGCTGTAATTGTGCAGAGCCTCCCCAGAGACAGATTCCAAAGGCTTCTGTCTCACTTAACTCTCCAGGAACAGCAGGCAAGCTATAAAAGGTGGATAAAACTGTATCCCCATCTCCCATCCACCCCTGCTCTGCTCTTTAGAGTCAAAAGTTTCTCTCATGTTGCAAATGTTTAAAAAAATGCTCATGATGAATACACAATTATGCGATGATATCATGAGCCATTGATTGTAACATGTCAAGAATGTTTGTATGTCAAGAATGTTTGCATGTTTATTCATTGTTTATAATAAAAATATTTAAATAAAAAAAGTTTCTCCCATCCCACCTCCCTTTGTCTCCAAATTCTGGAGTCCCACCAGCATTCAAAGTTTGCTACTCTCATTCAGGAATCGGTCTGCACTACCTATCCCGAGGTTTTCCAGCTCAGCCTCAGGGTCATCTCTGATGGGAACCCAATGCCCAGTATTTCTCTGTGACCTTGGGGCCTGTGAGACTGCTGCTTTCAAGCTTGGCCTCACAAGGTCCTGACCTTGGCCTTGTGCTCAGATGGATCAGTCAAGAGCTTGGATAGTCATAACCTCAGGGGGAGTGTGTTCCTGAAAACTGATTCTCACAACCCAAACTCACATGAAATCGATTGAGTTTCAGGGAGAGTCATGCCCTCAGAGTGATGAGAAAAGGCTGTCCATGATCCATGACTCCTCCTACTAGAGCAGTAATCAGAAAGGGGTGGGGTGAATGTGGAATCAGGACAGAGGAAGCTTACCAGGGCTGAAGGATCCTTCAACCAGAACTTGATGATTCTGATGAGCGACCAACCACTGCTCACACCGCAGCCCACCTTCACAGGGACCAGAATGACCACGTCTACCAGAAATCACAGCTCTTTCCCCAGGACAATTCTAAAAATCCTATAATATCTTATCTCACAGACCTCTTCATCTTTAACTCAATTAGCTTAGATTTCCCCCCTTTTTCTTAGTCATTCCATCAAATTATCAACGTATTTTTATTCTTTCCAAACTATGAAACAGATCTTACATCAGGTACTGACAAAAAAGGAATTTCAACTGTCACCCACGAGGGCAGGTTTCCCAATTCTTCACTCAGAAGATGGATACCTTGCCCTTTGCCTTCCAGATTTCACCCCCACTGTGCTTTGAGATTTAATCCTTTCTGCCCTCTACTCAAGGCCTCCAGTGGATTCTGGTGGCCAGATGTGCCCCAAGGTCCCCACATATCTGACAGACAAGGACTTGCCTGATCTTTTTGCTAGGTCTCATTGATTGCTAGTGAGTAAGTGGTATTTTATCTACCCTCTCCTTAACTGCAGTGTCTTCAGGGGGTAAATGCAGAACAAATCTGAACACCTCACTTCTCTCCATCCAAGTTAAGCCTAAAGCCAGAATGCTACCTCGTTCTGTAGTCAGCTGTCCCCTCTGTATCTGCTGCAAGGCGTTATAACTTGGTCTTTCTGTTTCTGATAGTCAGCAAAACATTAACAATTAACCATCACGACCTTTATATCACATTTCTCAACCTTAGCAAAGGGAACTTTAGACTTTGAAAGCTATTTGGCAGGGCAGACTGACCAAAGAAATTCAAAGAACAACCTAGCCAATTGTGTCAAAGTTGATGGCATTCTCTAGAAGCATACCAGTACATTTTCATCCGATGTATTTTAAGTAGCTGTACACAAATAGGCAATAAGATTCATAATCTGGTCTTCAGTTCTGATTCTGGGACATCCAGGAAACTTTTCAGCTCAGCAAATTAAACATAAATAAATAGTATAATGTGGTATAAGACAGTGGCTTTCAACTTTTATGCTCCACAGTGAGAAATGCACATTAAATGTTGACCCAATACACACACACATACACAGCAGAAACAAAAATGTCTTGAAACAACACTGTCCTAAATGAAGATTTATGTGAAAGTGATTTCCTAGGAAATGTTTCCAGGGAAAAGAATTAGAGGAATGAAGAAGTAGGAGCAGGAAGAAAAGGAAGGCAAGTTAATGGTTCATATGAAACCAAGTCTCAAGGAGGATAATTTTGACTCACATTCCCACAGAGGACAGAGGAGATGCTGTCGGTCACACCTCAAAGTCATCCCAAAAGGAGGGCAAAAAGAGCTGGAGTACTGGTTAAGAACTCTGTAGGGTGGTGAGGGACATAGATTACCAGGCACTTCTAGCTCTCCTGCACCCTACAACAACAAATTCACTATTGGGAAGTCAGTTGGCATGCCCAAACATGGTAAAGGGATCCCAGGTGACACAGGCAAGGCCAGCACAGCACCTGCTCCAAACACCCTAACTGGTGGTTGATGATTTGTGAAGTTTTCTATTTGCTTTGTTAATGCTGTCCGCGGTCTTGAATTTTAGTTTAATCATTTCTGACCTGTTATTTAACCTGATTAAGGTTTTTCTTCATTCCTAAAATGGGGACACTATACCAACTTTGCTCACTGTGGTGGGAATTACAAATGATATAGACATTCCTAGCAAGTTGTAAGTGCTAACTTGTAGCTACTATTAATATTAAATGTGTCCTTAAAAGCCTCTAAAATGTAACACAAAGACTTCTTTATGCTCTTGACGGTGTACGGTGTTCAACACAGGCATGCATAAAAACACAGGTGAAGAAGTATGGGTTCCTTTACAAAGATTGAATGGTCATGGTCATCTACACAAATATTCACTATTTTCTTGACTCTATACCTTTGCTCTTTAGTCCATTTTCTAACATTGCTCAGCCTTCAATCTTCACCTTAAATGCCCATCTTTCAGGCAACTTTTTCCCTGACCACCCCAACCAAACTATTCTCTCCCATTTTTGAATTGCCATGCTATTTTATTTGAAATTATTTTATGGCCCTTTTCACTTTCCTCTTTGCAATATCTATTAAAATATTGACTTTGGAACAAGTCAGTGTTTTGTTCATCCACTGACATCCATTCAGTGGAATGGGTAAAGTCAAGATATAGGTTCAAATACATATGGTAATAATAAAGAGGGTAAATAAATCAAAGTGTGGCAGTATTATGCAAACAGTGCTGGGATAACTGGTTAACTGTTTTTTTGGGGGGGGGAATTAATCTAGATTTCTATCTTACTTCCTACACTAGAATAAATTTCAGATGGTCCAAATATTTAAAATAAATCAAAAAATAAAACTTTTCAATGATTAGAAGAAAACATTAGTGAATTTTTTCATACTGTTGGAATAAGAAAAACTTTCTAAGCATGACATAAAATGCAAAAGCCATAAAAGAAAAAACTAATAAATTTTATTCCATAAAAATGGAAAAGTTCTACATAGCATAAAAAAAACATAAGTTCAAAAGTCAGACAGAAAAATATTTATAACACATAAGAGTAAAATGGTTACCTTTCTATGTATATAGCAGAGAAGCTTAGCCTGTCCATAGGTATGCCTAAGAGTTACTTCTGGAGGACCTCTTCTGTTGCTCAGATATGTCCTCATTCTCTCTAAGCCCAACTCTGCAAGTGAAATCAATACCCTGTCCCCTAAGTGGACATGACATCCAGGAGTGAAAGCCTCCCTGGTGGTGTGGGAGATGATTCCCAGGGATGAGTCCAGCCCTGGCACAATGGGATCAACAATGCCATCCTGACCAAAAGGGACAAAAGAAATGTAACTAATGAAATATCAGTGGCTGAGAGAGTTCAAAGAGTGTCAAGAGGCTACTATGTATGTCACTCTCATGCAAGCTTCAGTTAGGCATTGCTACCCAATCATACCTTGCCAAACCCGAGCCAAAACCATTCCAGCCAATCCTAAAGAACACCTTGGGCAATATATAAGATTCTACAAAGGTTCCATGCACTAGGGTAACTTTCCAGAAACCTCCAACCTCTAGATGGGTCCCTGGACCAGATAAGTCCTGAAACCTAGAGCATCCAGCCTCTCCAGAGCATCACCTAGTCCCATCTCCCTACCTCGTATTATTGACAGCCCCTTCCAACATGAAAAAGTTAAGATGTCCATAGCTAAATACCCCTAAAGAGTGAGATAGAAAGATCAAAGGGGATGGTGGAATTATACAGAGAAGGTATGGTTTAACAAACGAATATGATAACTGAATCATTAAATTGATATTTATTTTAAAAAATAGTTTCCATTTATATACAAATAAATGAGAAAAAAGTAAACAACCCTATAAAAGTGGACAAGGAGCACGAATAAGCAGCTCATGGAAAAAGAAATACAAATACCTATAAGCATTTGATGAGCTATGCAATCATCTTGATAAAGAAATGCAAATCAAAAACTTTTTCACTGAGATTGGTAAAAATGAAATGTTTGGTGAAACCGAATGAAGATATGATAAAATGGACACCATTACACACAAAACTGCCCTTCAGGAAGGTTCTCTGTGCCTGTACCAAGCTGCAGTTTCTTCTGGAGGGCAACTGGCAATTACTAACAAAATGTCATAAACATTCCCATCTCTCATAAGATATACAAGATTTCAGATCCAAGAAGTGCAGTGTACCTCAAACAGAATAGATCCAAATAGACCTACTCCAAGACACTTACTAATCAGCTTGTCAAATGTCAAAGACAAAGAGAGAATTTTGAAAGCAGCAAGAGAAAAGCAATCCATCACATACAAGGGAAGCTAAATAAGACTGTGTGTGGATTTCTCAGTAGAAACCATGGAGGTAAGAAGGCAGTGGTATGATACATTCAAGATTCTAAAAGAGAAAAACTGCCAACCAAGAATTTTATACGCAGAAAAACTGCTTTTCTCATGAGATTTTGTTGGTTTATCCAGAGTGATGCCCTGATAAATCCCAAAGTGATATGAAGAGTGAATAAAAAAGTATTTGCAAAGTCCCCTTTGGGGGATGGTGAGAAAGGGGGAAAATTCCACTTCCCCAAGTTGAATTCTTAAAATTCTCACAAGCAGTGGGGACAACCAAAGCAATAGGTTGAGCTCCCAATCTTGGGGTTTGTTCATATGAAGCTTAACCCCACAAAGGATAGGTCAAGCCAACTTAAAATTAGGCCTAAGAGTCACCTCCAAGATTGTTGCTCAGATGTGGCCTTTCTCTCTCAGCCAACACAACAAGCAAACTCACCACCCTCTCCCTGTCTATGTGGGACATGACTCCCAGGGGTGTGGACCTTCTTGGCAACATGGGACAGAAATCCTAGAATGAACTGAGACTCAGCATCAAGGGATTGAGAAAACCTCGACCAAAAGGGGGAAGAGTGAAATGAGATGAAAAGAAGTGTCAATGGCTGAGAGATTCCAAACAGAGTCGAGAGGTTATTCTGGAGGTTATTCTTACACATTCAATAGATATCACCTTGCTAATCAAGATGTAATGGAGAGGCTGGGGGGAAATGCCTGAAAATGTAGAGCTGTATTTTAGTAGCCATGTTTCTTGAAGATGATTGTATAATGATGTAGCTTTCACAATGTGACTTTGTGATTGTGAAAACCTTGTGTCTAATGCTCCTTTTATCTACCCTATCAACAGATGAGTAAAACATACAAAATAAAAATAAATAACAGGGGGAACAAATGTTAAAATAAATTTAGATTGAAATGCTAGTGATCAGTGAAAGGGAGAGGTAAGAGGTATGGTATGTACGAATTTTTTTCTGTTGTCTTTTTATTTCTTTTTCTGAATTAATGCAAATGTTCTAAGAAATGATCATGATGATGAATATGCAACTAGGTGATGATATTGTGAATTACTGATTATATATGTAGAATAGAATGATCATAAGTTAAGAATGTTTGTTTGTTATATATTTTTTTAATTTAAAAATTAATTAAAAAGAAAAAAGTGCCCTTCAAACACGAGGAGAAGATTAAAATATTTTCAGACAAAAAGAGACTGAGAAAATATGTGAATAAGAGACCAACTTTACAAGAAATAGTAAAGGGAGCACTATAGGCAGATAGGAAAAGACAAGAGAGAGAGGTCTGGAGAACAGTGTAAAAATGAAGACAATCAATAAAGGTAAAAAGAGGTAAAAAATAGGTATGACATATAAAGTCCAAAAGACAAAATGGTAGAAGAAAGTATTGCAGTAATAGCATTAAATGTTAATGGATTAATCTCCCCAATCAAAAGACATAGACTGGCAGAATGGTTTTAAAAACAGGACCTATATATGCTATCTACAGGAGAGACTCCCTTTAGACCTAATGACAGAAATAGGTTGAAAGTGAAAGGCTGGAAAAAGATATTTAACCCAAACAACAACCAGAAAAGAGCAGGGGTAGCTATACTAATATCCAACAAATTAGACTTCAAATGTAAAAGAATTAAAAGAGAGAAAGACAGACACCATGTATTAATAAAAGGAACAATTCAACAAGAAGACATAACAATCATAAGTATTTATGCACCGAGCCGGAGTGCTCCAAAATACATGAGGTAAACACTGACAACACTGAAAGGAGAAATAGACACCTCTACCACAATAGCTAGAGGCTTTAATCCCCCACTCTCCTCAATGGATAGAACATCTAGACAAAGGATCAAGAAGGAAACAGAGATTTTGAATAATACAATAAATGAACTAGATTTAACAGACATTTGCAGAACATCACACCCCACAATAGCAGGATACACATTTTTCTCAAGTGCTCATGAATCATTCTCAAAGATACATCATATGCTGGGTTACAAAGTAGGTATCAATAAATTTAAAAAGATCAAAATTATACAAAACGATTTCTTGAATCATAATGGAATGAAGTTGGTAATCAATAACAGAGGGCCAGAAAATTCACAAATATATTGAGGCTAAACAACACACTCTTAAATAACCAGTGGATCAAGGAAGAGGTTACAGGAGAAATCAGTAAATATCTTGAGGCAAATTAAAATGAAACAACATATCAAAATGTATGAGATGTAGCGAAGGCAGTGCTGAGAGGGAAATTTATTGCCTTAAAATGTTATAAACATATTCCTTGTCCCTTGGCACCTCAACTATTTACATTGGGCTTAACACAAATTTTCCTAGCTATATACATAAGGATGGCTATTGTAACACCATATGCATTAGAAAAAAAACATAAGCAAAGTGGCCTTCAATAGGGGGCTGATTAAATAAATTGCAGTTCATCCAGTTATTGAATGAAAAAGAATAAAATAGATTTGTTTGGCCCATTTAAACAGGTTAGGCAGGCTAGGCAGGGAAGGTGGGAAGGGGAAGTGACCCTAAATCCCATAACTAAAAGTTCCTTCTGATGCTGGCACCTAGCCACCATACACCTTGCCCTTATCAGGTTGGCACCTGAAAAGAACCAATGAAGAAATGCAGCTCATCAACCCCATGTTGGTATAACCAAAGTGGGGAGGGCCCCTCCAAGTCCTTAAAATGCAAGGATTTCAACCTGAGACTGCTTCTCCTCCTTTGGAGAATGCCTGCACTCACGTTTGAGTGTGGACCTTCACTGCACACTAAAGTTTTGAGCTGTACACACTGTCCAGTCTTTGGATTCTTTGCCTGTATACACTGACTAGCCCTTGAGTTATTTCCTGCTGCTGAGTTTCCTATGACTGAATCAAGATCTTTCATGGTACCAGCCCCTGGTTGGGGTCTAGACTTCTCTGAGAATTCACGGGGCTCTCCAGGAAGTCTCTGTCATCCAGCCTAGAACTCCTGGAGCTCTCTGGCATCAAGCTGATTACACTATGTGGCTGTATATACTGACTGGTCCTTAAATTCTTTCCTGAGCGGCCCGCCCACCCTCCTCTTCCCTCTTTGTCTGCCGACCCGGTGCGTGGCGCCCACGCCCCGCAGCAGCCGGCCCGCCCGCCCTCCTCTCCTCTCTTCTCCCTCCTGCTCCGGCGGCTCTCCAACCACCACCGTGCCCTCTTCCGCCTTCACCGGCTCCTCCGCCACCGGCCTCGACAGCCTTGCCACCCTCACCTTTCCTCCTCCAGAATAGTTACTGAGGGAGTGGAGACAATACAGAGCAGCTCCCGGAGCCATGACGGACATCAAAGGGACGGCGTACCCCATCCTGGAACAGCTGACTGTCTGGGAGAACCAGCTCCGGTGAGATCACCGAGGGGCGCGGGCTTTCCCGGGTGGGACGGCAAGTGGCCGGAGTCCCTCCCTTCCTCCTTCCCAGGCCAGCTGGCAGAATTGGGCAGGTGGTCCCCTTGGGCCGCGGCGGCTGGCGCCCCCACCACGCAAGGCCCCCCGGACCAACTGAGAGAGTTGGGTTGGAAATCCCCAGACTGCGGAGAACGGTGACCGGGGGGTCCCTTCCAAACACGTGACTCCCCGGTCCGGCTGGGAACAGTGCACTCTCCCGGGCTGCGACAGCTGGCGCCCTCCCGCCACGCTTGGTGCCCCGGGCCGACTAGGAAATTCGGTTGGGCACTCTCCCGTGCTGCGGCGGCCAGCGACCCTCCCCGCGTTCGGACCCCCGGGCCGGCTGGCACTCTTCCAAGACGCTTCGGCTGCCGAACCTCCCCTACGGCGAGAGTTTTCCAGAGTTAAAGGACCCACAGCAACTTTCACGGGTGGAACCCATAGACAAACGTGTGCCACGAGCGCCACCTACTGGGCAGGATAAGAAAAACAGAACCCAGAGATTTCACAGAAAAATCTTTCAACCTGTGGGGTCCAACACCCAGGGAAATCTGACTAAATGCCCAGACGCCAGCAGAAGATAACGGATCACGCTCAGAAAATTGAAAATATGGCCCAGTCAAAGGAACAAACCAATAGTTCAAATGAGATACAGGAGCTGAAACAACTAATGCTGAATATACGAACAGAAATGGAAAACCTCTTCAAAAACGAAATCGATAAATTGAGGGAGGACATGAAGAAGACATGGGCTGATCAAAAATAAGAAATAGAAAAACTGAAAAAACAAATCACAGAGCTTATGGAAGTGAAGGATAAAGTAGAAAAGATGGAAAAAACAATGGATACCTACAACGATAGATTTAAAGAGACAGAAGATAGAATTAGTGATTTGGAGGATGGAACATCTGAATTCCAAAAAGAAACAGAAACTATCCGGAAAAGAATGGAAAAATTTGAACAGGGTATCAGGGAACTCAAGGACAATGTGAATCACACAAATATACGTGTTGTGGGTGTCCCAGAAGGAGAAGAGAAGGGAAAAGGAGGAGAAAAACTAATGGAAGAAATTATCACTGAAAATTTCCCAACTCTTATGAAAGACCTAAAATTACAGATCCAAGAAGTACAGCGCACCGCAAAGAGATTAGACCCAGATAGGCGTTCCCCAAGACACTTACTAGTTAGAATGTCAGAGGTCAAAGAGAAAGAGAGGATCTTGAAAGCAGCGAGAGAGAAGCAATCCATCACATACAAGGGAAACCCAATAAGACTATGTGTAGATTTCTCAGCAGAAACCATGAAAGCTAGAAGACAGTGGGATGATATATTTAAGTTACTAAAAGAGAAAAACTGCCAACCAAGACTCCTATATCCAGCAAAATTGTCCTTCAAAAATGAGGGAGAAATTAAAACATTCTCAGACAAAAAAGTCACTGAGAGAATTTGTGACCAAGAGACCAGCTCTGCAAGAAATACTAAAGGGAGCACTAGAGTCAGATACAAAAAGACAGAAGAGAGAGGCATGGAGAAGAGTGTAGAAAGAAGGAAAGTCAGATATGATATATATAATACAAAAGGCAAAATGGTAGAGGAAAATATTATCCAAACAGTAATAACTCTAAATGTTAATGGACTGAATTCCCCAATCAAAAGACATAGACTGGCAGAATGGATTAAAAAACAGGATCCTTCTATATGCTGTCTACAGGAAACACATCTTAAACCCAAAGATAAATATAGGTTGAAAGTGAAAGGTTGGGAAAAGATATTTCATGCAAATAACAACCAGAAAAGAGCAGGAGTAGCTATACTAATATCCAACAAATTAGACTTCAAATGTAAAACAGTTAAAAGAGACAAAGAAGGCCACTATATACTAATAAAAGGAACAATTAAACAAGAAGACATAACAATCATAAATATTTACGCACTGAACCAGAATGCCCCAAAATACGTGAGGAATACACTGCAAACACTGAAAAGGGAAATAGACACATATACCATAATAGTTGGAGACTTCAATTCACCACTCTCATCAATGGGCAGAACATCTAGACAGAGGATCAATAAAGAAATAGAGAATCTGAATATTACTATAAATGAGCTAGACTTAACAGACATTTATAGGTCATTACATCCCACAACAGTAGGATACTTTTTTTCAAGTGCTCATGGATCATTCTCAAAGATAGACCATATGTTGGGTCACAAAGCAAGTCTTAACAAATTTAAAAACATTGAAATCATACACAACACTTTCTCGGATCATAAAGGAATGAAGTTGGAAATCAATAATAGGCGGAATGCCAGAAAATTCACAAATATGTGGAGGCTCAACAACACACTCTTAAACAACAAGTGGGTCAAAGAAGAAATTGCAAGAGAAATGAGTAAATACCTTGAGGCGAATGAAAATGAAAACACAACATATCAAAACTTAGGGGACGCAGCAAAGGCAGTGCTAAGAGGGAAATTTATTGCCCTAAATGCCTATATCAGAAAAGAAGAAAAGGAAAAATGCAGGAATTAACTGTCCACTTGGAAGAAATGGAGAAAGAACAGCAAACTAATCCCAAAGCAAGCAAAAGGAAAGAAATAACAAAGATTAGAGCACAAATAAATGAAATTGAAAACGATAGAGAAAATCAATAAGACCAGAAGTTGGTTCTATGAGAAAATCAATAAGATTGATGGGCCCTTAGCAAGATTGACAAAAAGAAGAAGAGAGAGGATGCAAATAAATAAGATCAGAAATGGAAGAGGAGACATAACTACTGACCTCACAGAAATAAAGGAGGTAATAACAGGATACTATGAACAACTTTACGCTAATAAATACAACAACTTAGATGAAATGGACGGGTTCCTGGAAAGACATGAACAACCAACTTTGACTCAAAAAGAAATAGATGACCTCAACAAACCAATCACAAGTAAAGAGATTGAATTAGTCATTCAAAAGCTCCCTAAAAAGAAAAGTCCAGGACCAGAGGGCTTCACATGTGAATTCTATCAAACATTCCAGAAAGAATTAGTACCAACTCTCCTCAAACTCTTCAAAATAATCGAAGTGGAACTTCCGGAGAAGATGGCGGCTTAGTAAGACGCGCAGGTCTTAGTTCCTCCTCCAGAAAAGCAACTAAAGAAACAGAAACAATACGAAACAGCTCCCGGAGTCACGACAGAGACCAAAAAGACAGCGTACCCCATTCTGGAACAGCTGAACGGGCAGGGAGAATCTGCTGCGGTGAGATACCCAAGGGGCGCGCGTTTTCCCGGCCGGGGCGGCTGGCGACTGGGGTCCCCTCCACGCACGTGGCTCCCCGGTCTGACTGGGAACGTTGGATAGCGGGGCCCTCCCGTCACGCTTGGTGTTTCGGGCCAGCTGGGCAATTAGGACCGGCACTCTCCCAAGCCACGGGGGCCAGCGACCCCCGCCTCCACACGCGGTTTCCCGGGCCGACTGCCGTGCAGACAGACGAGCGCCATGAGTGCCACCTACTGGGCAGGAAAAGAAAAACAGAGCCCAGAGATTTCACAGAAAAAGCTTTCAACCAGCTGGGTCCCACACCCAGGGAAATCTGATCAAATGCCCAGACACCAGCAGAAAATAATGGATGACGCTCGGAAAATTGAAGATATGGCCCAGTCAAAGGAACAAACCAATAGTTCAAATGAGATACAGGAGCTGAGACAACTAATGCTGAATATACGAACAGAAATGGAAAAACTCTTCAAAAACCAAATCAATAAATTGAGGGAGGACATGAAGAAGACATGGGCTGAACAAAAAGAAGAAATAGAAAATCTGAAAAAACAAATCACAGAACTTATGGGAGTGAAGGACAAAGAAGAAAAAATGGAAAAAACAATGGATACCTACAATGGTAGATCTAAAGAGACAGAAGCTACAATTAGTGAACTGGAGGATGGAACATCTGAATTCCAAAAAGAAACAGAAACTATAGGGAAAAGAATGGAAAAAACTTGAGCAGGGGATCAGGGAACTGAATGACAATATGAAGCGCACAAATATACGTGTTGTGGGTGTCCCAGAAGGAGAAGAGAAGGGAAAAGGAGGAGAAAAACTAATGGAAGAAATTATCACTGAAAATTTCCCAACTCTTATGAAAGACCTAAATTTGCAGATCCAAGAAGTGCAGCGCACCCCAAAGAGAATAGACCCAAATAGGCGTTCTCCAAGACACGTACTAGTTAGAATGTCAGAGGTCAAAGAGAAAGAGAGGATCTTGAAAGCAGCAAGAGAAAAACAATCTGTCACATACAAGGGAAACCCAATAAGACTATGTGTAGATTTCTCAGCAGAAACCATGGAAGCTAGAAGACAGTGGGATGATATATTTAAATTACTAAAAGAGAAAAACTGCCAACCAAGACTCCTATATCCAGCAAAATTGTCCTTCAAAAATGAAGGAGAAATTAAAACATTTATAGACAAAAAGTCACTGAGAGAATTTGTGACCAAGAGACCAGCTCTGCAAGAAATACTAAAGGGAGCACTAGAGTCAGATACGAAAAGACAGAAGAGAGAGGTATGGAGTAAAGTGTAGAAAGAAGGAAAATCAGATATGATATATATAATACAAAAGCCAAAATGGTAGAGGAAAATATTATCCAAACAGTAATAATACTAAAAGTTAATGGACTGAATTTCCCAATCAAAAGACATAGAATGGCAGAATGGATTACGACCCAGCAATACCACTGCTAGGTATCTACTCAAAGGACTTAAGGGCAAAGACACAGACAGACATTTGCACACCAGTGTTTATAGCAGCATTATCTACAATTGCAAAGAGATGGAAACAGCCAAAATGTTCATCAACAGACGAGTGGCTAAACAAACTGTGGCGTATACCTACGATGGAATATTATGCAGCTTTAAGACAGACTAAACTTATGAAGCATGTAATAACATGGATGGACCTAGAGAACATTATGCTGATTGAGCCTAGCCCAAAACTAAAGGACAAATACTGTAAGGTCCCACTGATGTGAACCGACATTCGAGAATCAGCTTGGAATATATCATTGGTAACAGAGACCAGCAGGAGTTAGAAACAGGGTAAGATAATGGGTAATTGGAGCTGAAGGGATACAGACTGTGCAACAGGACTAGATACAAAAACTCAAAAATGGACAGCACAATAATACCTAAGTGTAATGTAACTAGGTTGGAACACTGAATGAAGCTGCACCTGAAATATGGTTTTTTTGTTCGTTTGTTTGTGTGTTTGTATCTTTTGTTTTTGTTTCTTTTCTTTTTCCTTTATATATATATATATATATATATATATATTAGTAGTAGTAGTATTTTAATTCTCTTCTCTATATTAACATTCTATATCTTTTTCTGCTGTTTTGCTAGTTCTTTTCCTAAATCGATGCAAATGTACTAAGAAATGATGATCATACATCTATGTGATGATACTAAGAATTACTGAGTGCATTTGTAGAATGGAATGATTTCTAAATGTTGTGTTAATTTCTTTTCTTTTTTTTGATTAATAAAAAAAATTTTAAAAAAATATATAAAGTCCTCATTGTGACCCTTAAGGTCCCACACAATATACCCCCCTTCCTCCTGTCACCTCCCTGACATTGGCTTCTCTCTCTCACTGTCCCAGCCTCAAGAACTTCTGCGGCAATAATCCACCAGGGCAACATGCTCCCACCTCAGGGCCTTTGCACTGTCTGTTCCTTCTGCCTGGGACACTAAGATGTCCATGCAACACCCTCTCCTCTCTTAGGTCTTTGATCAAATGCCACCTTCCCAGGGACCCTTCTCTGACCACTTGTATTTGTTTCCTATGGCTGCTGTTAACAATTTACCACAAACATAGTGACATAAAACAATGCAAATTATCTTACAGTACTGGAGGTTAAAACTCCAAAATGTGTCTCATGCACCTAAATCAAGGTGTGGGCAGGGTTATATTCCTTCTGGAGGCACTGGAGAAGAATCTGTTTCCTTGCCTTTTCCTGCTTCTGGAGGCCACCTTCGCGTGGCGCCCTCTGCCATCCTCACGGCCCAGCCCTCCAGCCTCCTTCCACCAGCACATCTCCTCCTTTGTGCATTGACCTTCCCGCCTCGCTATTTAAAGGACCCTTGTGATTACATTGGACTCCTCCAATCTCAAGATCCTTTTTTAACCACATCTACAAAGTCCCTTTTGCCATGTAAGGGAATGTATCTCCAGGTCTTGGGTGTGGACATTTTGGAGCCCATTATTCCGTCTACTCACCACCCGACTAAAAACTGCCACCTTCCCCTCTAGCACTTTCAATCTTTTTTACTTTCTAATTTTTATCCATGGCTCTTACCATCTATCGTACTATATAATTCACTTACTTAGGATAATTATTATTATCTATTCTTCTTGCTAAAAGGTAAGCTCCAGACACCTAGAACTGAGCTAGACACATAATACGTGCTCAGAAATCTCTGTGAATGAAATATGACAAGAAAAAAGTGTCACAATCGCAATGAATCACAGACAGTGAAAGAAGAAAAAAATCCATTAATTTATAACGAATCACAAGGTAGAACTACTCTGTATTTTATGCATAATTTTCTGTAAACCTACAATTCCTCTAAAAAAAGTTTTTTTAATTTTGAAAAAAAAAAATCTGTGAATGAATGAAATGAGGGTTTATTCTCCAAAATACCTGTACCATGGTCCACTCCCACCAGGGGCATGAATTAACAGAGAAAGACCTGATGGAAAAATGGAGTTGGGTGTCTATTCCGATTGGTTGGTGCCACCACTATACTTCCCAACATTTGGCATTATCCAGTTTTCTAAATTTTTCTAGATTAATGGACATTAAAGGATCACTCACTATTGTTTTAATTTGCATCTTTCTGATTATTACTGAATTGAGCATTTCCTAATGTGCTGATGAAGTTGAATTTCCTCTTTTCTCAGTTTCCTGTTCATATCCCTCACCTATTTTTCTATCAGGGTTGTTGCTATGACTATTCATGCATAAGTTTCTGTTTGACAATATGTTTTCAAAACTTTGGGGGATGTACCTAGGAGTGAAAGTGCTGGGTCACCTTTTTTTTTGTTTTTTTGTTTTTGTTTGTTTTCAACCATTTAATTTATTGAGAGGAGATGCTGCTGTGGGTCTTGATTTAGCAGCAACTATTCTTTGTTTACAGAGAGTTATGGTTGTATTTGTTGTTTTGCTCTGTATTGGAAACATAAATAAAGTTTTCTACATTATTTTCAAAAAAAAAAATTAATAAATAATCGAAGTGGAGGGAAAACTACCGAATTCATTCTATGAAGCCAACATCACCCTCATACCAAAACCAGGCAAAGATATTACAAAAAAAGAAAACTACAGACCAATCTCTCTAATGAATATAGATGCAAAAATCCTCAATAAAATTCTACCAAATCGTATCCAACAACACATTAAAAGAATTATACATCATGACCAAGTAGGATTCATCCCAGGTATGCAAGGATGGTTCAACATAAGAAAATCAATTAATGTAATACACCACATCAACAAATCAAAGCAGAAAAATCACATGATCATCTCAATTGATGCAGAGAAGGCATTTGACAAGATTCAACATCCTTTCCTGTTGAAAACACTTCAAAAGATAGGAATACAAGGGAACTTCCTTAAAATGACAGAGGGAATATATGAAAAACCCACAGCTAATATCATCCTCAATGGGGAAAAATTGAAAACTTTCCCCCTAAGATCAGGAACAAGACAAGGATGTCCACTATCACCACTATTATTCAACATTGTGTTGGAAGTTCTAGCCAAAGCAATTAGACAAGAAAAAGAAATACAAGGGATCAAAATTGGAAAGGAAGAAGTAAAACTATCACTGTTTGCAGATGATATGATACTATACGTAGAAAACCCAGAAAAATCCACAACAAAATTACTAGAGCTAATAAATGAGTACAGCAAAGTAGCAGGCTACAAGATCAACATTCAAAAATCTGTAGCTTTTCTATACACTAGTAATGAACAAGCTGAGGGGGAAATCAAGAAACGAATCCCATTTACAATCGCAACTAAAAGAATAAAATACCTAGGAATAAATTTAACCAAAGAGACAAAAAACCTATATAAAGAAAACTACAAAAAACTGCTAAAAGAAATCACAGAAGACCTAAATAGATGGAAGGGCATACCGTGTTCATGGATTGGAAGACTAAATATAATTAAGATGTCAATCCTACCTAAACTGATCTACAGATTCAATGCAATATCAATCAAAATTCCAACAACGTATTTTTCAGAATTAGAAAAACCAATAAGCAAATTTATCTGGAAGGGCAGTTTGCCCCGAATTGCTAAAAACATCTTGAGGAAAAAAAACGAAGCTGGAGGTCTCGCGATGCCGGACTTTAAGGCATATTATGAAGCCACAGTGGTCAAAACAGCATGGTATTGGCATAAAGATAGATATATCGACCAATGGAATCAAATAGAGTGCTCAGATATAGACCCTCTCATCTATGGACATTTGATCTTTGATAAGGCAGTCAAGCCAACTCACCTGGGACAGAACAGTCTCTTCAATAAATGGTGCCTAGAGAACTGGATATCCATATGTAAAAGAATGAAAGAAGACCCACATCTCACACCTTATACAAAAGTTAACTCAAAATGGATCAAAGATCTAAACATTAGGTCTAAGACCAAAAAACAGTTAGAGGAAAACGTAGGGAGATATCTTATGAATCTTACAACTGGAGGCGGTTTTATGGACCTTAAACCTAAAGCAAGAGCACTGAAGAAAGAAAGAAATAAATGGGAGCTCCTCAAAATTAAACACTTTTGTGCATCAAAGAACTTCATCAAGAAAGTAGAAAGACAGCCTACACAATGGGAGATAATATTTGGAAATGACATATCAGATAAAGGTCTAGTATCCAGAATTTATAAAGAGATTGTTCAACTCAACAACAAAAAGACAGCCAACCCAATTACAAAGTGGGAAAAAGACTTGAACAGACACCTACCAGAAGAGGAAATACGGATGGCCAAGAGGCACATGAAGAGATGCTCAATGTCCCTGGCCATTAGAGAAATGCAAATCAAAACCACAATGAGATATCATCTCACACCCACCAGAATGGCCATTATCAACAAAACAGAAAATGACAAGTGCTGGAGAGGATGTGGAGAAAGAGGCACACTTATCCACTGTTGGTGGGAATGTCAAATGGTGCAACCACTGTGGAAGGCAGTTTGGCGGTTCCTCAAAAAGCTGAATATAGAATTGCCATATGACCCAGCAATACCATTGCTAGGTATCTACTCAAAGGCCTTAAGGGCAAAGACACAAACGGACATTTGCACACCAATGTTTATAGCAGCATTATTTACAATTGCAAAGAGATGGAAACAGCCAAAATGTCCATCAACAGAAGAATGGCTAAGCAAACTGGTATATACATACGATGGAATATTATGCAGCTTTAAGACAAGATAAACTTATGAAGCATGTAATAACATGGATGGACCTAGAGAACATTATGCTGAGTGAGTCTAGCCAAAAACTAAAAGATAAATACTGTATGGTCCCAATGATGTGAATCGACACTCGAGAATAAACTTGAAATATGTCATTGGTAACAGAGTTCAGCAGGAGTTAGAAACAGGGTAAGATAATGGGTAATTGGAGCTGATGGGATACAGACTGTGCAATAGGACTAGATACAAAAACTCAAAAATGGACAGCACAATAATACCTAATTGTAAAGTAATCATGTTAAAACACTGAATGAAGCTGCATCTGAGCTATAGGTTTTTGTTTTGTTTTGTTTTGTTTTGTGTTGTTCTTACTATTATTACTTTTATTTTTTTTCTCTATATTAACATTCTATATCTTTTTCGGTTATATTGCTAGTTCTTCTAAACCAATGCAAATGTACTAAGAAACGATGATCATGCATCTATGTGATGATGTTAAGAATTACTGATTGCATATATAGAATGGTATGATTTCTAAAAAAAAAAAAAAAAAAAAAAATGGACAGCACAATACTACCTAATTGTAATGTAATTATGTTAAAACACTGAAAGAAGCTGCATCTGAGCTATAGTTTTTTTTTTCTTATATATTTTTGTATTTTTTATTTTTATTTTTATTTTTTCTCTATATTATCATCTTCTTTTTCTGTTGTCTTGCTATTTCTTTTTCTAAATCGATGCATATGTACTAAGAAATGATGATCATACATCTATGTGATGATATTAAGAATTACTGGGGCGGGCCGCGGTGGCTCAGCGGGCAAGAGTGCTTGCCTGCTATGCCGGAGGACCCCGGTTCGATTCCCGGCCCCAGCCCATGTAAAAAAACAAACAAACAAAACAAAAGATAATAAAACAAGATGTTTCCCTTTCTTCCATCCTTCCTTCCTTCTCTGTCTTTCCTTCCCTTCCTCCCTCTCTCTTTAAAAAAAAAAAAAAAAAAAAAAAAAAGAATTACTGATTGCATATGTAGAATGGAATGATTTCTAAATGTTGTGTTAGTTAATTTTTTTAATTAATAAAAAAAATTTTATTGAATAACAGAAGACAAAAAAAAAAAGAATTACTGAGTGCATATGTAGAATGGTATGATTTCTAAATGTTGTGTTAATTTTTTTTTCTCTTTCCGTTAATAAAAAAAAAAAAAAAAATTCTTTCCTGAGACTGAGTCAAGAACCCTCACAGTGCCAGCTCTTGATTGAGGTCTTGATCTCTCCCAGAACTCCTGGGGCTGTCTGGCTTCATTGCTATACAGAGATCTTCGAGATATACCACCAAATTAAAGCATGCATGCACACACATCACACACACACATATGAATTCACAAAACAATATGGAAACTGAATGAGGACTGTAGTCTAGTTAACAGTATTGAACCAGTGTGCATTTTCTAGTCTTGATATTGTACTATAGTTGCATACGATGTCACCTTTGGTGGAAGCTGGGGAAAAGGTACATGGGAACTCAATGTACTATTTTGCAACTTTCTGAAATCGTAGGTACATCAAACAAAAAAGTTTTTTTTAGGCATGGTACAAAAAGTAGGTATTGTATGATACTTAGTTTTTTGCAAAGTATCAGAAGATAAGAACAACCTCCTTGTCATTAAATTCAAAATGAGTGACATAGAGCAAGTGTGATCAATTCCACCCATCCTCTTCACTCCTGAGGGTTTGCTCAAGGTAGAAAGATAATAAATTCTTTAACTTCTCCCCTCTTATTTTGCAGAGAATAAAGAGCACAGTTCTACTCGAAAATTTGATCTTGTTCCCAAAACAGAGAGGGCAGTCCAGAGTACACTGCTTTGTAATTTGGCAAGACTTGTAATGGGCCTTATTTATTTCAGACCAAAAGCCTATAACACCGTTCTCAAAGCAGGAGGAGGGATCTGAAATTGCTTTGCATATGAAGGTCAAATGGAATCTCCGTTGTAAGCAGGCTGTCCGCCTCTAGGTTAATGGTTCTCTTCCTAATATGGATTTAGCCTGCATTGTTTCTAAGAATTACTGTAGGTTCTTAGAAGGTAGGTGTGGGGGGTGTGTGTATGTGTGTTCACTTGGTCCAGAAATTCCTCACAAGAATATGGAACACCTCAGGAGGAGTGAAGGGGCATTTTTCCATCTTGCAGTGGCAGCGAGATTACAGAGGAAAATAAAAGTAATGCTCCAAAACCCAACTTGGATATTGTGCCAGGCTTGAGGTGGCAATTTTCTATGAAAGCCCCCCATCATGTTGCTCTAGGCTGGATAACTCAAACTGGCAGAAACTATCTTACAGGGGATTCTTGCTTACGAGTGCCTGGATGCTCCAACACAGGGAAAATTCAGGCGGTCTTCTGGAAGAACACCTCCAGTGTAAGGAGTGGCATCTTGCATTGTAAAGATTTTGAAGAAAGGAGACTGTGTTAGTTGGGTCCTTTATGAAGCAAAAGCCTAGTTGAAGTCAGGAGTCCAAAGGGTTTATTGGGGGAGCAATGCCTGTTGAAAGGAAAAGGGAGGAAGCAAGATTGAGGAGAAGCTGTTGGTCCAAGATGCAGATCTGACAACCCAGCCCAACAGGAAGCCCTAAAGCAAAGATTGCCCTTTAGAGGAGTCCCAGGTTAGGCAGAAAAAGTGAGGTCCTCATATCCCCACCCTACCCAGTCACTGGCTGGGGCTGCCCCAAGAAGAGTATAGTATGTTCACGGTTCAAAAGCTGAAGCAGACCTGAAGGAGTTAACAGCTGGAGGCTGACAGCTAATCACGCTCTCAGCAGCTGGGCGACAGTGCTTTCCTGAAGGAGAATCTGAGCTGTGATCTGCTTCTCCAAGTCTGCTGTGGGGAGGGAGGGAGGGAAGGGGGGAAAAAGAGAAACCACAATTTAGAAAAATAGGGTTAAGAATGTGTTTATCAGAAAGTACCCAATGGGAAATCGTATTAGGCATCCTATTTGGGAGATTTGTCCCCCATCTCATAATTCGTTCTACCCACAAATCTTCAGTAAATGTCTTGTTGCCAATGGTACTGTGAGAAATAAAGGATAAAGCAGTTGGGGAACTGTAGCCTTCCCCTTTCATCCCTGCCTCAAAGCCTGCATCTCAGCATCTTATACAGAAACTATGCAAAAGCCATAATCCTAGAGTTTCCAGAAGTGAGCACAACAGAGAGCTCTGTGGCTCAAAATGAAGCCAATTTCTACTTTAAAACAGACTGAAGAACAGCCCAAGACAACCTCTCCCACCCCAAATCCACCCCTCAATACAGCAAAAGAAGGCAATCCTAGCCATGAGGGAAAAGAGAGAGGGAAACTTGTTTGATAAGAACCTTTCGCTTGTTGCCATATAGAGCTCCTGAAAAAATCCGTACAAAGACTAGATGGATGATTTCTAAACAATGTTCACAGACAACTGCCTAAATAGAGGGCAATCAGGAAAAAAAAATTGAAAAACTTACCAGAAATTGAATAAACTACATAATAGAGTTATGAAATTCTAGACCGAGCAATATCTCATGAAATTAATAACCCACCCAAATGGGTAGAGACTCCCACATTTTTAACTTCTCTCCACCCTTTTCAGTTCACACAGCCCCTTCCACAAGAAATGGTCCTGAAACTATAGAGCTGTGTTCCAGCAGCCTTGATTCTTGAAGACAACTGTGTAACGATATAGCTTTTACACTATGACTGTGTGATTGTGAAAACCCTTTGTCTAATGCTCCCTTTCATCCAGGGTATGGACAGATGAATAAAAAAAAAATGGATAAAAGATAAATTAATAATGGAGGGGAGGGGTAAAATAAATTGGGTAGGTTGAAATACTAGTGTTCAATTAGAGGGAGCGGTAAGGGGCATGAGATATGTGAGTTTTTTCCTTTTTTCCTTTTATTTCCTTTCCTGGAGTGATGCAAATGTTCTAAAAAATGCTCATGGTTATGAATGCACAACTGTGAGCCTGCTTATTGTACACCATATATGGTATGTATGAGTGTGAAGATTTGTCAATAAAAATAAAAATTTAAAAAAAAAGAAATGAAAAGGAATGGTCCTTGGGGGCCAAATATCTACCCTGCCCAAACAACAAAGAGCTACTTAAATTCGCCAAGCTCCTAGGAAGAACCCATTTTTCCCAGAAAGCTTTGCCCTTTGGGGTGTGGCCTCCCTCACCCCCTCCCCAACCTCATCCTCAGGGTCTAGCTGTCCATCTCTGTGGGACAGGCAAAGGGAGACTGAGCAGGCCGAGCGGGCGTGTCCCTCATCCTCCAGCGTGCCCTCCCCCAGCCCCACAGGCAGTGTGCATTACCTCCCAGCAGGGAAGGAGGAAGAGGGGCATGATGCTCTCCAGGCTCTGTTGTCAATAATTCATGACGCTCAGACTGAGGGGCACCAGTCGGAGAGTCACTTTTCCCTGGATATTGGGAAAATTAGAGTTAAGCTGTTATCTCATCAGGATTTGCTGAGTACCAAGGATGAATTAGGGCTGCAGGTGTAACTTTCTCAATAGAGGAATACACTATATGCATACCTGTTATATAGCATGCTATCCACAAACCCCTTTAAAGTGCTGGCATTCCTTTTTTAGTGCTCAGCCAACATACATATATAATAAATGATTCCTTAACAAGAATGAATTCTATTAAATAATGACCCCTGAACTGGATTTCACAGACCAGAATTCTCTCCCCTCAAATTGCAGGAACTGGCAAAGGGTTGACAAACTTGCAATTTCACGAACTAAGAACACTTTGTAAACTCACCCAGCTATTTTCCTCATCTTTTCTTAAAGACTAACTCCTAAAGAAAAAGTAGCAAGAGCATATCTCAGAATAAAGGAGTAGCTTTGTAAGTTTAGCTTTATAAAACTACTATATTGTCCTTACTTTTCTCATTTTGCCTTCACCTACTGAGAACCTTGCCATGGACGAGCCCTGCTTCTCAGTCTGGCATTTTGGAGGCCACTGGGTGAAACCAGTTCTGACATTGGCACTTTGGGTTTGTTAAGACCTTCTTATAATGCACCATAAACCATCCGATTTATTAATACTCCCAGAACACCCGGGAAGGAAAACATTTCTTCCCACTTGGCCGAAGTGGAGTCTGCAATCTTGGACACAGAATTCATGGGTGGCTAAGAGGTTAATCCTCGCCTATTGGAGCATCTTCAGTTCACAGAGAAGATGGCCTAGGGCAGCACTCAGAGTTACTAAACGGTGGCAATAATTAACATGGGCTCAGTCCTTTACGGTTTATAAGGTGCTTTTACATTCAACAAATAGTTATTGAACTAGGATGGGGGCTACAACCTAGGTTTTGTAGTGACTGCGGAGAATTTGAGTAGGTCTCTGTATTTCCACCACAAGCTGGGGACCCTCTCGCCTCCTTGCCAGCCCTGTAGAGACGGGGGCGGGGGGACTCCTTGGGGTGGAGGGTACATGAGGGCCTTTCCAGCCCACGCAGCTCCCGGAGGCGGGCGCTAGGGAACCAGTCAAGCTCTTTCTCCCGGCACGCGTTACCACGGCGACACCCTGGGCCCTCCAGGACCCAGGGGAACAGAGATCTCGAGCCCGAGGCAGAGCTGTGCCCGGCCCAGCCCAGCTACTTCTCCTCACGCCTCCCTCTCGGACTCCTCCACCCTCACCCGGGGCCCTCACGTTGTGGGCTCGGTGCGGACTACAGGCGTCACCTCCACGGGCAATCTCAGAACATGTGCCCACTTGCTGTGGGCTGTCACATAGGCAGGCGCAGACTTTCTTGGAGAAGGAAATCCACGTTAAGGTTCCGGGAAGCAAAAGCAGCCAACGCAAATCCCTCTTTCTTCCTCCCCTCCCACCCCCCCACCCCCAAAAAAAGGCCACTCAGACGTGGAAGGAAGTTAGGGCTGGAAGGCTGGAAAGTGCAAGCTCCGGCAGCGCGACGGGCCCTAAAGGAATCGGGGCGCGGCGGGTGTGCGGGGAGCACATTCCCACTCAGGGCCGGGGAGGCCGAGTCGGGCGGAGGGAAGAGACCGCGGGGCACCGGGGCGTATGCCCGCCAGGGGGCGCCCGCGGCCACAGCCGGCTCCCGGCGCCCAGGGCCGAAAGCAGCCGGGCTGACCTCGGAGCGGGGAGGCGACACGCTCCCCGCCCCGCCCCTCGCCCAGTCCCCCCGCCCCGCCCCTCGCCTTGCCGCGCCTCAACCCGCCGTCCCCGTCCCCAGGCCGTGCGAACTTTGAGCGACCTGCAGGCGCCATGCGGAAGGCACGGCGATTGCTGGGTCACAGTTTCCGGGCGTGGAGTTCGGTGCGGATGGTCAGCTCCGGGATGGCCCGCCGGGACCTGCTCGCGAGTAAGGTGGCCCTAGTCACGGCCTCCACCGACGGGTGAGTGCCCGGGTTTGAAGTCTCTGAGGCCTCTTGTCTGGACACGCTGGCGAAAGGCCGGCCCCCCGCCGAAAGGAACCATCTAGTCCTTTCTGGGTTAAGTACTCCGGGCCGAATCCCCTGGCCCCAGGCCCTTCCGTTGCTGGCAGTGTCACTGCCGCCTTTGTCAAAACTGGCACCTCGGTGCTGACCCCATCAGGCCAGTCTCCCAGTGCTCTTGGCTACCCCAGCCAACCGACCTCACCTACCGTCTGGGGAGACCAGAAACCAGAAATGCGAGTCCAGATTTCAAAATTCCAACTCCACTGCCTCTGTCAACCATGAAAATGCTCTGGAGGCGCCTCTGAGAGTTCTTGGACACTCCTACAAGGCTCTCAGAAACCCTCTCCTTACCTGTTTGGGGCTCAAGATCGATGTGTCCCGATTTCTGTTTAGGTTATATGTTTTGGCCTCGCCTGACCCACCACACTGGTCTATCCTGTGTTTCCTCCCCATAGGGCTTTGCTAGATGCTAGCACTTCACAAATTTAAAATACAAATGTATGCGAAAATGCTAAAGGCTGGCTATTGCAAAATGTGTAACCACTACTCCCAGGGGAACGTTTACATTTTTAACCAGAGACCCACCTTTTCAAATGCACCTCAGAACATAACTAAGGGTAGAATTTTTAGAATGATGTGGAATAATAAGGCAGATATTTGAGGGCAGGGCTTCTTTTGTGTGAGACCCTCAAATCATGGAAGTGGCTTCTGCGACTCTTTCCCCCCCTCAGTCCTTACAAAGGGTGTGGGGTCTGTCACCGAGGTGGCACCTGGAGAAGGTGATCCCAGGAACGTAGGCAGGTGGGCTAGGACCAACCGAAGGGCTGTGACCATAGTAAAAATAAGTAACTAAGTACCAAACCTTTTAAGCACATCCATCTGCCTGGTAATAGTTGTACCATTAAGCCTGTTTTACACATAAGTACAAAGACCCTTGGAAGTCCCATAGAGTGAGAACTAAAATTCAAACCCAGGCAGTCTGACTCCAGAGCCCTCAGCCTCTTCGCTGGACCAGCTTCACGGTTGTCTCTCTCTGCCCCCAGGATTGGCTTGGCCATTGCCCGGCGCCTGGCCCAGGACGGGGCCCATGTGATTGTCAGCAGCCGGAAGCAGCAGAACGTAGACCGGACAGTGGCAGCCCTGCAGGGGGAAGGACTGAGCGTGACAGGCACTGTGTGCCATGTGGGGAAGGCCGAGGACCGGGAGCGACTGGTGGCCACGGTGAGCAACAGGAATAGGGGCACAGAGCCAGGAGGTGGCAGAGAGGAGCCAGTCTGAGCCTTCTCCCCTGCTTTCCTGTGCAACATCTGTGTGAGCCAGCCAGCACTGTCAACTAAAAAATACAGAGCATTCTGCCCTGGCACACACGCCAGTCCACGAGCACATTTTTATTTTGTGCCTTTCCATCATGTCCTAAAGTCTGAGAATCATCCCATCCCGGTCAGAGATCAAAACCATTCTAATCCTTCAAGCCCCACTTGGGACACACACAGACACACACAAAGCAGCTGGTCCTGGTTCTCCAAGTTTCCCATCTAATTGAGCAGATGAAAAGGGTAAATAAAATCACAAAATAGATGTTCCCAACCATGAACTAACATACAAACCCTGATCTCCAATGTACAGAGCAGAGTCCCCTGGGAACCTTCAGGAGGGAGCCCACCATGTTTCAGGCACCTACTGTGCACCACAAACTATGTTCCTAGCCCTTGTACAAGTTTTCTCTAAATCCAATATAACCCAACAAGGCAAGTACTAGTCTCCCAGTATACAGAGACTGGGCCAGATAAATCTCACAGCCAATAAGGAAAGAGCTGTGATTCAACCCAAGCCTGCCAGGCTCAGCTGCCTGCAGGCTACGAGACATTTCCCCATTCGTACAGGTCCAGACCTTAGGTGCCCACTTGGATCCTGGGCTCTAAGAAGGTGTCTAAGGCAGTGTCAGAGTTGGTACTTTACATTAGCCCTCAAGCTGTACAAGAAAATTTGAACATCCGATAAGAGAGTTCTCTTCCCTCCAGGCTCAGGGTACACACTGTATTACCCAAAATAGAAGGGAGATTCTACCAAAGCATGGAAATACAGGATTGTGCTAACAGATTGGAAGGTTGACAGGAATAATTTGAGTAATCTTAGAAGAGGACACCCTTAAACAGCAATTTAAGAGGGAAGGACGATGAGACTGTGGTATGATAGTTGCTATATGGTTATTCCATTTTTAAGGAACCATTTGGCAGATACTCAAATGTGCACTGGAGAGAGCCAGGTGTGAGTACAAGGAAGCCACCCTGCCTGGCAGAGACTGCTGGATGGAGTCCGAGATTGGGGCCTTGATCCTGAGGGTGAAGGATCCTCATTGGGTGAAGGCCATTTGGGAGCCTGAACCAGTGATTAGCCATTTAAAATGTATGGGGCAACTTAATGTCAAAGTTCTATTTGGCTATTTGACCTCTGGCTAGGTCCCACCCAATCCACTTTATACACCTTCCTATAGCCCTGGCCCAGAAGTGAGACCCTGAGGAATGGGCGGGGTTAAATGAATGGAGTAGGGATGGAATCCCAAATGACCCTGCAAGATGACCAGAGAGCGAAAGAGGGAATGAAGGAGAGAGGGAAGCATTGTCAGTCCATGGCAGCAAACACAGGCTCATGGGAACAGGGCTGGGTCAGAAGGTGGGGGGAGGATGCCTTCATAGCCTCCCAATGGAGTCAGACATTCTTGTAGGAAATAAGGAGCCACGTGAGGTTCTGAGCAAGATAAAGATGGTTATTAAGGCACAGGTAGGAAGGTTACCCGGCACTGGTAGGAAGATATATTGAAGTAGAGAAGACTCTGAGCCAAAGACCTAAGCTAGGAAGCTGTTGCTATTATTCAAGTCTAGAGCAGAGGCAGTGGGACCAGGATGAATTCGCCTGTGAGATGTTTAGTGGGAATCCACCGAGATTTTTCTAACCTGGTATCAAGAAATGGAAAGGAGGGATGAGTCAAAAATGATTCTCAGGTGGTCTGCATGACCAATGTCAGAGTGGAGAATGACCCGACACTTGCCATCGGTTTGAGATGTCTTCTTCCTCTTGTGGCTGTTACTCCTACCATGAGGAAGGTTAGCACCCAGTGGCCTCCGAATGTGCACTGCAAAACTTTCAAAGGCCTGGTAAGTGGAAGCCAGGGCAGCCCACCTCTCCACCTGATTATACTTTTCCTAAAAATATATATAGCTCTCAAAACACAGAGGAAAGAACTCCTCATGACTACAGTATAGTGATCACACAATTTAGAGCAAGATTCAAAGACACCTGGTTGGTAATAGGTACCTTTTCATTAATCTTCTCTGGTTCTGTCTGTATTCAGTCATAACCTGGCCCTCTTCCACTCTCCATACAGTTAGACCTGGAAAGGGGAGGGAGCGGGATGCCTGGCAGAAGTGAATAAGCTCACATCACTTTCTAATATGCTCTTCACCTTTCCTAGTCAAAAGTCAGTAGCTCTTGGGAGAAAGGATGAAATATTCAACTTCCCCATTTGGAGAATTGGCTGATATTTTCACAAGCGGTGGGGACAACCAAATCAATAGGTTGAGCCCTCGTTCTTGGGATTTGCCCCTATGAAAATTATTCCTGCAAAGGATAGGATAAGCCTACTTATAACTAACTATTCCTAAGAGTTGCCCCCAGACAACCACTTTTGTTTCTCAGATGTAGCCTCTCTCTTTAAGCCACCTCGGCAGGTGAACTCACTGCCTTCCCCCTACATGGGACATGACTCCCAGGGGTGTAAATCTACCTGGAAATGTAGGACAGAGCTCCCAGGATGAACCAGGACCTGGCATGCGATTTAGAAAGCTTTCTTGACCAAAAGGGAGAAGAGAAAAATAAAGTTTCAGTGGCTAAGAGATTTCAAACACAGTTGAGAGTTTATCCTGGAAGTTATTGTTATGCATTATATAAATATCCCTTTTTAGTTTATGGTGTATTTGGAGTGACTGGAGGGAAGTACCTGAAACTGTTGAACTGTATTCCAGCAGCCTTGATTCTTGAAGATGATTGTGTAAAGATATAACTTTTACAACATGACTGTGTGTGATTGTTGAAACTTTGTGTCTAATGCTACTTTTGTCTAGGGTCTGGACAGATGAGTAAAAAAAATATGGATAAAATAAATAAATAATAGGGAAGACAAAGGGTAAAATAAATTGGGGTAAATGGAAATACTAGTGGTCAATGAGAGGGATGGGTAGTGGGTGTGGTGTATATGAATTTTTTCTTTTTCCTTTTTATTTCTTTTTCTGGAATGACACAAATGTTCTAAAAATCATCATGGTGATGAATGCACAACTATGTGATGATATTGTGAGCTATTGATTGTATACCATGTATGGAATGTATGTATGTGCAGATTTGTCAATAAAAATATATTTTTTGAAGTCAATAGGTGAGGTTCATACAGGGCCACGGCAGGTGACTGGGGCTTTGTCCTAGGACCCCAAAGTTTAGAGGGTGCAAAAACAGTGTTAATGCTGGTTTTTAAAAATTGCATGCTTTTAAATTTTGTTAAATTTACATATTGATAGCACAGGCATTCCTTTGGCTGTGTAGAAACAACTGGATTTAACATCTAGTTAGCCAGAAGAATTAGTTAAAATGGGAAGCCAGCGGAGGGGGCACATTGTAACCACACCCTTCTGTGCGCCAAATCAGATCGTGAAGTTCAAAGTTGATCTGTGGTCCATTTAGTGCTACTTGCCCCCAGCATCATAATTGCCAGTTCTGGACAAAAACAGTCTGGTTTCAGGGACAGCTTAGTATTGAAAAATCCTTGTTGGAATATTCTGTTTGGCTATTCATTACTCCTCACGCGCTTTCACCACCAGATTACAATTTATTCAGGAAGTGAATATTACCTTCCTTTACCTTCCGGCTTAAATCTCACGTCTCCCTTATCTTTGCCATGCCTCCAGGCCACAAAAAAGTTAAAAGGAAAGAGAAAAACAGCAGCATAACCGAGTATAGTCCCCCTGGTGATTCTCCTGGGCAGCCAGCTCCAGAGTGACTCCCACTCCCCATCTGAGGACTCGTGAATTAGCTTTTCAAGGACAATCCTTCTCTGCCTATGGTCCAACACTGTGGTCTTCACTCTTCTCCCACATCATTTTGAAACTTTCTAAAACCAAAAATGGCACAGTTTTAAACAAAAGGGTACAGTGTGCTGTGTTAGAAAAAACTCAGCTCTAGGAAGTAGGAGACCCCGGCTCTTGCTTCAGTACCATCCCCCCCTTAACTAGCTTTGTGTCCTGACCAAAGACTGGATGAGCAGGACTTCTGTTCTTAGCTGGCCTGAATATGTGATCTTGAGAAATTAACTTCCCCGAACCTCAGTTCCATTGGCTGCACTCTGAGAACATGGGGCTAAGAGATCTGAAAGGCTCCTCCCAGTGATAACTTTCTGTGGGTCTATTTAAATCGGTGTCTCCATTCAGGTAAGTGTGAACAGGTTGAATTTAAGGTAATGGTAACTCATCCTAGGAG
The DNA here is from genome assembly GCF_023851605.1 of Tamandua tetradactyla. Lineage (NCBI taxonomy): Eukaryota > Metazoa > Chordata > Mammalia > Pilosa > Myrmecophagidae > Tamandua > Tamandua tetradactyla. The sequence goes on along the minus strand of NC_135340.1, from coordinate 30,737,687 downwards.
AACCAGACAGTAAGCATTCGGAAAAATGGGGCTGGGACAGTGTAAAGAGAAGAGGGGACTAGAGATAGATTTTGAGGTGGGAGTTGAAGCCATGAGAATGAAGACTTTCCATAGGGAAAGCAGACAGAAAAAGAACAAAGGGTCAGAGACAGCCATAGACGGCTGTTTTCTGGGGGATGGGGGTGGGGCAGGAAGAAGGCTGCAGAAGAAATAAAATAACTTTAAACATAAAGCTGCAGAGCTTAGGGTAGCTTTGCAGAGACAATTTTTCAAGAAAAAGAGGTGTCATTTTGACCATCGTACCTAAGCAGGACTTCTTAATCAACATTGATCAGTGCACCTTTACTTACCTGTGGCCCTGATCCAAACCTTACTCTTCCCTCCAGGCTTTGAAACTTCACGGGGGGATTGACATCCTCGTCTCCAATGCCGCCGTCAACCCCTTCTTTGGAAACCTAATGGATGTCACTGAGGCGGTGTGGGACAAGGTGAGGGGGATTAAAGCAGAGGGAGCAGGGTTCTGAAAGCATCCGACACAAACCCAGTCTGCTTTTAGAATGTCATTTGTCAAGAGCAGTGTTAATGTGACGACTCATCCCTATTTACCACACACCTGGGGTGCACCTGGTAAAGGGGGTAGAGGAATGCAGGAGTGGGGGGAGGAAGGATGGCTTCCTTTGTCCCTGCCCTTCTCTCATTTCTGCTCCTTCCCAATTTTAATTTCTTCCCCTTGCTCCTTGCTAGCCGCCTTCTGCTTCCCTTCCCCAGCTCCCCTCCCCCTTGCTGGTTTACTTCCAGCAGCTTCACGGCAATTAATATGCCAATAACTAATACACACGTAAATCAACACACCCACCCATCCCCTTTACTGCTGCCTAAAAAGAATGGCTTTTCATTGGTTGGGAAACGTTCATAGCTTATAGTTAAGTGAAATACCAAGTTTGATGAAATAACCAAATTTGCCACTACATATAGCCTTTGAAAAAGACCTGGACTTTTTTCTTCTTAACTGCAATGTTGAGGAAATCTGAGATTCAGATATCTAAATTTAAGTGCTGAAGTTTTGGTGTTTATGTGAATGTGTAATCTACATTATATTTATAATATATTTCACACTTCTACATTCTTTAATTATAAAGCCATAATTAAAATATTTGTCTATGTTACTAAGGTTAATAGTCCCACATGATTTGGAAATGCTGAATTTTTCATGACCTCCCAGGGTTTTGCTTTTTACTCTGATGTCAGTAAATTCCCAACACTGAAGTTTAAGGACACACAAATATTACAGTTTGTTTATCAGTGTTTCACAGGCATAAAGAGCAAAGCGCCAAAATGTTCTTCAGTGAGCCAGTTCCTAATTCTGATATTCCTTAAAGTAGAGAATCTTTCATGATTCTCTGTTCATCTTTCATGAACAGTCTGAACAGAAAACGCATGAAAATTGGTTTTTTTAAACCAAGTAATTTTTCTTTTTAGTTTGCTATCCTTTAAAATATCACATCCTGTCAAATTTAAATGCAGATTTAAATGGTTCTTGATTAAATGCTGGATTTTTTTTTAAAGGACATTTGGGAGACAACTGGGAAAATTTTATTATGGATAGCATATTAGATTAAATTATATTATCAGTGTTAAATTTCGTGCGTGTATAAGAGAACATCTTTATTCTTAGGAAATATATGCTAAAATATTTAGGGATAAAGCTTTACAATATCTGCACGTTGCCTTCAGTGGTTCAGGAAAAATCTGTATAGGTGGATAGACAGGGCAATTGGAGCAAAATGTGAACAACTAGTGAATCTAGGTGAACGATGCTTGGGTATTCATTGTACTATGATTCCAACTTTCTTGTAAGGTTGGTATATTTCAATATAAGAGGTCAGCAAGGGGCAGTGGAGGGCAGTGGGAAGAAAGGTAGAATAGCCCAGCTGTCTTAGTTTCCTAGCTGCTAAAACAAGTACCATACAATTTGCTGGCTTAAACAACAGAAATTTATTGACTCATGGTTTTGAGGCTTGAAGAAATCGAAAACTGAGGCATCAGCAAGGCAGTTCTTTATCCCCGAAGACTATGGCATTCTGGGGCTGGCTGCCAGCGAGCCTTTGTCCTTGGCCTTGCTGTCACATGACAATGCACATGGCAGTGTCTTCTCCTTTCTCTTCCTGGTTCTGTTGACTTCCTGCTCTGGCTGCTCTCTATGGCTTCTCTTTCTGTGTCCAGTTTCCTTCGCTTATAAGGACTTCAGCCCTATTGGACTAAGGCCCACCCACATTGAGTTTGGTTGTTAACTAATAACATCTTCAAAGGTCCTTTATACAATGGGTTCACACCCACAGGACCAGGAGTTTAGACCTGAACATGCCCTTTGTGGAGGGGACATGATTCAGTCCCCAACACCAGCAGTGCCTAGAACAATATAAACAAGTGTTATACATTTGTTTTAAATCACAATGTGGGGGGGGGTTGATTATGTTCCTCTCCCCCCCAAAAAATGCCTTCTATTGATGCTGCTTTCCAATAAATGCCTGGCCAGACAATCCATCTTGGAGGACAAAGAGCATCTCACTCCTTAGTCTTAGAGACCAGAGAAGGGCTGGAACATCTTAGGTGCCTCAGGTCATCCCCCATTTTCCCTAAGAAGCACAACCTACCTGGTGAAGGTCCAGAAAGCAGATCCAATTCCAGTCGGATGAAACAGAAAACTCCGCCAATCCAAGGCAGTCCTGGAAGTTGAAAACCATTCCGGTCCAACTCATACTTAGCTAGCTAAGAAACAAGATGAAACCAGATCCATTCTTTCTTGCTGAACATAATGTGTCATTATCAGCCAAATGAGCTTGTAACAGACAACTTCTCCCTTGGTGCCGTCACTCATAAGACCAGGGTGGATTATATCCGGGTCTCTGCCAGCTCTAACAGACCCAGTGAACCGCACTATAATTCCTCATCATCCTGCCTCCTCTAACTCTCTTCCCTCATTCAGTTTCCCTTTCTTCTCTCGGTTTCAGATTCTGGACATTAATGTGAAGGCTCCCTTCCTGTTGATCAAGGCGGTGGTACCAGAGATGGAGAAACGAGGGTATCGAGAGTGAAAGGGAGCCTGGGTACGGTGGGCCCCCTGGGAGCTGAGGGCAGAGGTCTCCACTGGAAAGAGGGACAGCTCTTTTCTTTTTCCAGAGGTGGCTCAGTGGTGATTGTGTCCTCCATAGCAGCCTACAGCCCGTTACCTGTAAGAACCTCTCTCCACTGCTTCCACTCCTCCCTCCATCCCAAACATTTCCACCGCTCCATTTGCCATAAGAAGCTCATGTTCCCTCTTGGAATCATACCACCAAGCTCCTTCCCACAAAATAGATGCCTTGCCACCACATACCCTAACCCAGAGGAAGTTTACCCACAAGACAGTTTCTTGACTTTGACCCTCCCTTATAGGAGATGCCCTGTTGAACACTACCCTTGATGTTGAATGATAAGAACCAAGAATGAACTGGAAACATTCTCTCTACTCCCTAGGGTCTGGGCCCTTACAATGTCAGTAAAACAGCTTTATTGGGCCTCAGCAAGAACCTGGCAACAGAACTGGCCCCAAAGAACATTAGAGTAAACTGCCTGGCACCTGGACTCATCAAGACCAACTTCAGCCAAGTGGTGAGAAAGGGGAGGCTGCCATCGTGTTGAGATCTCCCTGAAGGGCAGCCATCTTCCTGGATGGGGAGGCCCAGTCCCTGGGTCTAGAGCTCCCAACTACTTCCATCCCACTTCCCTGGGAGTTTCCATGTTTTCTCTCCATACCAGTCACTCTTCCCAGACCAGACCCACACACATTCACATGCACGCTTTTCTTGAGGTATGGGGTGGAGACTGAAGAATTCAGACTCTACTCGGGCTGTTTTTCATCTCCTTAAGTAATGAGAACTGGGGAGACCTCATTATTCATGGACCCAGGTGAATGCCTCACTAGAACCTGATAAGAATGAAATACAAGAGGTCAGTGGGGAGAGTGTGGGAGCTAGGAAGGGATAAGAAGTAAAAGGAGTGTCTCTCCATTCTCCCTGTCCATGGATGTGGGGACAGGCAGTCTCTTCCCCCCCTCTGTTTCTCCTTCTTTCACATAAAGAGATGTCCCCTATCTTCCCCCTTCCTCCTACAGTTGTGGATGGATGAGGCAAGAGAAGAAAGCCTGAAAGAAGCCATGCGGATAAGAAGGTATGGCTATCCCAGGAGGGTTGGGAAGGATGACGATGAAAAGGTTTGGTCCTTGACACATTCCACAGTTCCCTTTCCCTTAGTCCAATAGACAGCTCAGGCATGCTCTCCTCTGCTTCAAATACACTGCCTATACAAGCTCATAAACACTGTATCATTACAATGGATTGTGCAGGGAGTCTGCTTCCATTACAAAGACCTAACACAGAGGTGTCCAGGTTTCAGCAGAGCAGAGATGTTGAAGAGGCCCTGATTCCATTTCTCTCTGCCTGAGTGTTTGCCTCTACCTCTGGCCATGCCTGGCCGCCAGGGACACACAGCTTACACCAAAAGCAAAAGCAAATTCACAGTTTTTTACTTCCCCTTGAATAAAAAGAGTCATGTTTCCAAAACTCAGTTTGATGATCCTACAATCTAAATAAAAGAAATGAAAAGCTTTACTAATCCTAAAACTCATCTTGCCTAAGAAAACTACCCTGTTCCCAATGGGCTGACAAACTGTTCAGGCACCTTCACCCATCTCCTTTGCCTCAGGTTCCCTATCTGGGCTTCTGAGCACTCTCTTGTCTTTAGCTTTTCCCCTCAAGGACAAATACAAACAATGTCTAACTTTTTCCTGGTCCAATTATCTTAGACTTTCTAAGGTCCCCCCACAGCCATTCTGATGTCAGGTGTGAGCCACAGGCCTAATTCACAACTCATATAAGTCAGGGTATTGACATCCTGAGCCCCAAAGAATGATCTAACCCCATGCAGTTTAGTGCTGGCTGTACAGAATCAACTGGGGAGCTTTGTAAAATGCAAAGCTTCTATTTTAATTGGCCCAAGGTGAGAGCTGGGCATCTGTGGATGAACCATTAACACAGGCCACCTAGCTACTCCTCTACCCACCTGTAGAGCCTTCTGTGGCAGTTAGGTTAAAGCAGTCCCTAAACTATGCAATCACTGATTCCAGTGAGAATTACCACATTCTCACGAAGTGAACCTCACTTTAAGGAACAAAAATTGACTCCTAAAAAAAATTGTCCCTAAACAATCTGTACAAATGGAATCATATTTTAAATATACCATTTACTGTTGAACAGATTCCCTGACACTTGAGTAGTATGTACATGTGTGAAGCAAATCCTTTTGAAGTATGAGATAACTTTTCCCCTATATTATCTATATAACTTTGGGTTTTTGTGTACTGGGTCCTAAAAACAGAGTTTCTTTATATTATTTGAATATAATATAATGTAATGGTTTTGGCAGGGTACAGTAGTTATGCTTACACTAACTGATACCAGTATCCTTGTGACAACCCTATTTGATGGATGGGAAGCCTGTACCCTGAGCCTGAAAAATCATCTAGTGTTTCTTGAAGTGTATTTCATTCTCTGTGGGCCAGGGTCAGGGGCCTGGCCTGTCTGATTTTACTCCTTTGTTCCTCCTGCTCTCCAGGATGGGCAAGCCGGAGGAGTGTGCAGGCATTGTATCTTTCCTGTGCTCTGAAGATGCCAGCTACATCACTGGAGAGACAGTGGTGGTGGGTGGTGGGACCCCGTCCCGGCTCTGAGGACCTGGAGAGAACCCACCAGGGCAGAGGTTGGTTGGGCTCCAGTTCCTGGGTCCAGTTCCAGCTTGCATGAACTGACCTTTCTCATCTCTTCCTATCTTACTGCTCACCTTAGATACCACTTCCCCAAATCATTTGGCCTGGGAAGTGAGCCAACCTTCCCTGTGATGGAGGCGTGTTCTCATCAGGATCCCTGATGTTGCTTGTAGCCCTGTATAAAGGTTTTCCCTGAGAACACAGGGCATGCCTGCTAAGAAGGCTGAGTCTGCCTTGGCAAAGACCAACTATTTGTTTTTTCCTAGGCATCTAGGGAATTTGAGAGGAGATGGGAGAGAGGAAACCTGGAGTGGAAGGAGCAGGACTGGAAATTAACAACTTGCAGATAGGGTACAAATAAAATGCAGATGATCATTGCTTTGAATCAGCGTCTTCATTTTTCAGCGTGGGGTGCTTAGGGATCCTAACTGGGCACAGGGTAGAAGTCTGGGCGGGCTGGATCTCTGGATCCCCTAACCCACTCTTCACCCTACCTCCAGGACCTGAGCGTGACAGGCTCAAGGGCGGAGGTGTCTGCAGAGCTGGCAGCTGGAAGGAGGTGGCACAGGAACTCCCAGGTGCTATTCTCAACCTCACACCCCCAGGGATGGTGCCAGGGACGCCACAGGGATCCCCGAGGCTGGGCGAGTAGGAAAGGAGGAACTCTCCCCAGATCCAGCCAGGTCCTCCGGTAGTCAGCGAGGACTAGCCTGACTGGTCCTGGGCCCGTGGAGAAAAGGGAGGGGCACTCAGACCCACAAACAAAAGAAAAGAGTTTCGCACCCGGTACCCAAGGAGTGGATGGCACGGACATGGAGGACGCTGACCCCCTCCCGGAGACTGCCCGGGTGCCCGGCTACGCGCAGTGCTTGTCGCACGCGGGAGCCGGCGGGAGGGGTCTGCGCGAGCACGCGCGGGGTCTCACGCGGCTCGGCGGCGCGGCGCGCATGCTCAGTCCGACATCTCTCCGGGCGGGGCGGGAGACCCGGCCCTCCGCGGCGGGGGGAGGAGCGCTCGCGTAGCCACCCCTGACAGGAGCGGGCTCGGCCGCTGCTGCAGCGCTCAGCGCCCGGGCCCTGCCGAAGCCGGGTCTAGCATGTGCCGCGGCTCCCGGGCGGCGGCGGAGGCGGCGGCGGCGGCGGCGGCTTCTCTGCAGCAACAGCAGCAGCAGCAGCGGCCGCCATGGCCAAGCCCAGCGCGGAGCTCACCCGCGAGCTGCAAGGTACGAGGCTGCCATGGTCTCCCGGACGCCCCGTCCAGGAGCACTCCAGAGCCAGTGCATTCTTCCCCGCGGTACACCCCAGTCCCCGTGCCTCCCGCCTCCTCATGCAGCCGGCTTCAGGGCAGCTCTCTGCTCCTACGTTCCAGCTTCGGGCATCGCTGTTCCCGGAGCATCCTTCTCTGGCCCCTCCCGCCTCACCCTGTGAGGACCTTCCGTCCCGAAGCCGCCTGTGCGGTTCTTCGGTGACAGTTGAAGCCCCCTTGCGCTCCCGGGGGTTGGCTCTCGGTGCTCCTTGCCCACCCCTTGACGAGGCATCCAGCCTCACCTCCGGAGAGCCCCGGCTTTACCCGCCGGGAGGGGCCAGGCCCGCCCCCGCCGGGCGGTAGGAGCTGCCCCTGGTCCTGACCGCTGCTTGGCTCTACACCCTCCCTCTTCGCGGCCCCGCCCCGGAACTGGCCCTGGAGAGCCCCCTAGACCCCTAGAAGTCGGGCAGCGCCCGGGCCAGTGGAGCAAAGAAAGGAGTCAGGGAAGAGGCCCGGGATTGGAGCTAAAACCAAGAGCAGGGTCTCTGCGACCCACCTCCCAGAGTCCCCGTCCCAGCCTGTCTCCTACCTCGCTAGCTCCTACCCTCACTTCAAGGCCTCCCGTGTTTGCGTGGGTCTCAGACTCATTCCAAACCAAGGCCCGACCTCCCCGACTGCCAGAACCCTGACCCCCAGAGGAGGACGCACAGGCTAGCCCACGCAGACACCAGGACGTTCAAGGATACTCAGAGGCATCTGCACCGTGGCGATTTCCCACATCTCCACACACGCACAAGCACAATCATGAGATGTGTGTATACACATCCTTACAGAAACATCACCCCACCATACACACACAGACACACACTGTAGGATATTTGGATGGTTCTGCCAGCAGATGAGTATGGGGCTCATTTAAACACTAACTCCACCCCCACCCCCCCACTCTGACACATACACACCAGAATTGCCTGGCTCTGTGCCCCTTTCACAACTGCAAGCACAGCATACTCATTCACACTTATCAATCCCCGCCAATACCACACACAGATTCAGATGGCATGCACACACTCATAGTAAAAAGCAGGAACTCACACCCAAGCCACCTAGAATAGGGTCAAAGGGACCCCTACCATGCCCCCCACACACACACACTGGCTTACTGTGTGTCGTCAGCTGTTGCAGTTCATGGGTTGGCATTGGCATCATCCTTCATACCTTCAGAAGTGTAAGACACACCTTCCCACTGTCGGCGACAGTCCCCGACTCAGGGGAGCTAGAGTTTTCTCCACATCCTGACCCCTCCTTAAAAGAAAAGCCTCCCAAAAAGGATGGGTCTCTGCCTCTGCCCTTCTTTGTCTCTGTTTCTGTCTCTCCTCCCATCCGGTGCTGCCACTTCCTCTACCTGGAGAGCCCTAGGAAGGTGGGGGTGGAGGTGGCCAGAGTGAGAGGAGCTCTGAGCAGGCCCCCTCCACCTGCAGACAGCGTCCGGAGGTGCCTGAGCCAAGGGGCAGTGCTCCAACAGCACCGCATAAAGCTGGAGACCAAGCCCAAGAAATTTGAGGACCGGGTGCTGGTGAGGGCAGGGAGTTGGGGGGGGGGGGGGTGAGGGCAGAGAGCTGGTGAGGTCACGGAGCCCAGGGAGGGGGAGGGAGACAAGGGAGACAGAGATGGAGGGAAGGCTGAGGAGACAGGACCCAGGCAGCTGCCACGAGCTGTGGACATTCTTATCCTCTCTCTACAGGCCCTGACATCCTGGCGTCTCCACCTCTTCCCCCTTAAAATTCCAGCCAAGGTGAGCTGGCCTGGGGAGTGCAGAGACATCAGGCCTATTCCCCCCATAGTGTGGCCAACCAGGCCCTTACCGTGGACTGAGTCATGCTCGTGCCCTCTCAGGTGGAAAGTTCCTTCAATGTCCTGGAGATTCGTGCCTTCAATACGCTCAGCCAGAACCAGGTGAGCACCCAAGCTTGGGCACCCCTCCTGGGCAGCCGGAGGAGAGAGTTGTTATCTGAGGCTGTGCTGCCCCCTCTGCCCCCAGATCCTGGTGGAGACGGAGCGTGGCACGGTGAGCATGCGGCTGCCCTCGGCAGACAGCGTGGACCAGGTGACCCGACATGTGAGCTCCGCCCTCTCCAAGGTCTGCCCTGGCCCGGGGTGAGTGGCAAAGGAGGAGTCTTTCAAGGGGTTAGACAGCCGGGAGACATCTCCTTCCCCTTCCCTCCTTCTCGTGTCCTCACCCCGCTCCTGCTTTTTCCTGGGCGAATAGAAGTTATACCAGGGGGAGAACTGACAGAGTTTTTCCCCACCCCTCTCTGGGATGGGCTTGTTTCGTCTTCCAGGTGTCCAATCCGACGTGGAAATGCAGACACCCCAGAGGGCCCCCGAGACACGTCCCCCAACTCTGAGACTTCCACATCTACCATTCACAGTGTCTGTGGTGAGCAGGGGCAGACTGGAGGAAAGTGGGCCCTAAGCCGTACTGCCCTGGTTGCAGGGGCCTTAGCACATGGGGCTGTGCCTGTCCTGAGGACTCCACGAGCTCCAGGACTTCAGGAAGTTCATGGGGTGGCAGAAACACAGAGTACTGGCACCAAGAATGACCTTGACCTTTCCTTGAAGCCCAAGCCTATTCCCCACCTCCTTCCCTCCGTGAAGCCAGCCCATCTGCCCCGCAGGTGGCTTCTCCGAGACCTACGCTGCCTTGTGTGACTACAATGGGCTGCACTGCCGTGAGGAGGTGCAATGGGTGCGTTGGGCAGAGGCCCAGCAGGTGGGCAGGTGGGGCCCGGAGGGAAGGGGCACAGGAGGGCGAGGGGAGCAGGTGTGAGCTGGCTCCACCTCTCCAAGGATGTGGACACCATCTACCATGCTGAGGATAACCGGGAGTTCAATCTTTTGGATTTCAGCCACTTGGAGAGCCGGTAAGCTAATGAGACAAAGACCTGACTCCCACATTCCAGCCTCAGTCCTACCCGTGGCCCTTCCCAGGATCTCCATCCTGGTCCCACCCCCAGCCCCAACTCTGCCTCTCCAGTCCCACCCTCCACCACCATTTACCCATCCAGGCCTAACCACTCCATCCTTGGTCTCTTCTTTTTTGCCTCAGCCATCCGCTCACCATTTTCCTGCCCCCTTCCCTCTCCCCACAGGGACTTGGCTCTAATGGTGGCAGCTCTGGCCTACAACCAGTGGTTCACCAAACTCTTCTGCAAGGACCTGCGGCTGGTAGGGACAAGGAGGGGCTGGGACAGCAGGAGGGCTCTGTGGGGAGCTGGTGCCCTTCCAGCCTCCTGATTACAGGACCCCCTCTGTCCTCAGGGCTCCGAAGTGCTAGAACAGGTGCTACATACCCTAAGCAAGTCGGGGAGCCTGGAAGAGCTGGTGCTGGACAACACGGGGCTTAAGACGTGAGGCCGGCCTCCTCTGCGGGAAGTGGTGCCTCCTCGGTGTGGTCTCAGGGTCCCAGAGCATCAGAGCAGGAAATGGGCCTCTGGACTATCTCATCCAGTTCCTCACTTTACAGAAGAGGAGACTGGGGCCCAAGGACGGCATGCAGCACGTCAGTGGTCAAGCTGGGACCAAGACCTTAAGCGTCTTGACCCCCAGCTCCATGACCTTTTCCCAGTATGTTTCATGCCCCATGAACCATCCCCTTCTTCCATCAACTGCCAAGCAGGGCTGGCTGCTGTGCTTTGTCGCAGCACAGCTTCCCAAGGCTTGGAATGTCCTGAAGTAGTCTAGAGTGGTGAAAACTCCCTGGCAGGCCCCTAGCTGCCATCTTCCTAGAGGGGGTGCCTCTGTGCCTAGCAGCCCCAGCCAGCCAGGCAGGTTGAGGAGGAGGGGAAGCCCAGAGGCTGGGACCTGGAGCCCAGCTCAGGACAAATCCTTCCTCCCCTTCCCTGAAGGGACTTTGTCCAGAAGCTGGCCGGGGTATTTGGGGAGAACGGGAGCTGCGTGCTGCATGCCCTCACTTTGTCCCACAACCCCATCGAGGACAAGGGTGAGCCCCAGCCCTGAATCCTACCCCCACCTCAATGCAGACCCCAGTCCTAGCCCAGAGCCTAACCCAAGTCTAAACAGGGGCTCTCCAGCCTGACTCCAGCCCCCACCCCAACACCTCCATCCTTGACCCTAGGCCTGTACCCCATTTGAGCCCCGAATCTGACTCTGCACCACCTGCACCCCCCACCCAGCCCTCTCACTGAACCCGTTCTCTCTCTGCTCCCCAGGTTTCCTCAGTCTGAGCCAGCAGCTCCTCTGCTTCCCCACCGGCCTTACCAAACTGTGCCTGGCCAAGACTGCCATTTCCCCTCGAGGTACTCACACGAGGACCCGCCCTCTGGCCCCTGACCCTCCTCCAGGGCTGCCTGGGGTGTCAAGCCCCCAAGACATACCCACACTTTCACAAATCACCCCAGGGACTAGGGAGGGAAAAGGGGCCACATTTCAAAGCTCAGGAAGGGTTGTATAGTGAAGGGAAGAAGTGGGGATGGGGGCCAACCCAGCCCAGTGCCCGCTGTACTCAGGGCTCCAGGCACTGGGCCAGACCTTCGGGGCCAACCCGGCCTTCGCCAGCTCCCTTCGATACCTGGACCTGAGCAAGAACCCCGGGCTGCTCGCCACGGAGGAGGCCAGTGTGAGTCCACAGAGCACAGCCTCCAGCCCCTGCAGAAGCTCGGGCCGCGGGACCTGGGAGCCCTCTGCCTGGTGCCCCTGGGGATGAAGGGACCTCATCACCCCTTCCCTGCAGCCCCTCCCTCCTTCCTTCCCCAGGCCCTCTACAGCTTCCTGGCCCAGCCCAATGGCCTGGTGCACCTGGACCTGTCAGGAACGGACTGTGCCATCGACTTGGTGAGGGCTGGAGCTGGGGAGCCAGTCTGAGGTGCCTTGGGGAGGCCCGAGCGAGTCGTGTCTCTGCCTCCCCTCTCTTCCTGAGTCCTGAGGTGGGGGCAGGAGGAGCCTGCTGAGCTAACAGGAGAGGAGGCAGGGTAGAGCTGGTGAGCCGCCTTCAGGTTTAGCTGGATTCTAAGGCCAGGCCCAGAGCTCCCACTGTGCAGTGCTTTATCCAGGCCACCGTCCGCCTGCCCGCCTGCCCGAGGGTGTGCTGGCTGTGCCTGAAAGCCAGCCCTCCCTCCATTCCCCAAGCTGTGTGCCCTAGAGTAGGGGTGCATCCCCAGGAGGAAAGGACGTATTCCCTAACTTGAACAAAGGTCCTCCCCACCCCTCTGGAGGCCAACCAGGGAGTGGACCGGCCATCCTCAGAGGGGTGAACCAAGGCTCTAAGAGGCTAAGCCGGCATCCACAGCGGGACTCACACGGACTGACTTCAGAGCTGGGACCTCGACGGGAGGGACAAGGCCGTCCCCACCCACCCCACCCTTGGCAGCCCTCCCAGCCCCTCAGACCACCCCTGTCCTCCCTACAGCTCCTGGGTGCCCTGCTCCACGGCTGCTGCTCCCACCTTACCTACCTCAACCTGGCCCGCAACAGTTGCCCCCACAGGTGGGAGCAGGCAGGGGGCAGGGTGGGATGGGGCAAGTCATGGGCATCCTTCCCACTTGCTGACCCCGGGGGTCTCCGCAGGAAGGGCCGGGAGGCCCCGCCGGCCTTCAAGCAGTTTTTCAGCAGCGCCTACACACTGAGCCACGTCAACCTGTCGGCCACGCGGCTGCCCCTGGAGTCCCTCAGGTTGGGTGGGTGCCGGGTTGCTGGGGGCGTCCAGGGGAAGCACGGCGGGTGGGAATGAGGGGTAAAGGTGGGCCTGCTGACCTTGCTTCTGCAGGGCGCTGCTCCACGGCCTCTCCCTCAACAGTCACCTCAGTGACCTGCACCTGGACCTTAGCAGCTGTGAGGTGAGCCCTCTGCCTCCAGCCCCTCTGCCTGCCCACCCAGTGCCCCCGTGCTCATTTCTCTAACCTAAGTCAAACCCAGCTCCTTCTCACCTCTGCGCGAGCCCTCCGTGACCTCCCGACCCGGCCAGGCCCCCATTTTCTCCTCTCGGCCTGTGGTCCATGTCCCCCCCTTTCCAGAGCCCATTCGTTCTTCTTCAGCCCCCAGCACCTCCCTTCCAGCCTGGGGTGACAGATCCCAGCCTCTCCCACCAGAGGGCAGGAGCAAGCTATTTTGGGAGTAACCGCCTGGAGATGTTTCTGGCTGGAGGGAGGGAGAAAGAGCCCTAGGAGAGGCTCTGTTGTAGAGAAGGGGCCTCCCTGATTTTACACCCCAGAGACAACCTGGTGGGGTGAGCCAAAGTCCCAGGGTGACCATCCTGGCCTCCAAGCATGAAAGTTGCCCTCCCTTCCCCACCCCCACCCTACCTCTCCCCGCTCTCTCTTCTCCCTCCCCCAGCTCCGGTCTGCTGGAGCCCAGGCTCTGCAGGAGCAGCTAGGGGCTGTCACCTGCGTGGGTAGCCTGGATCTGTCGGACAATGGTGAGTGGGACTGCCTCTGTGCCCTGGGAGTCGGGTGGGGGTAAGAGCCTGGCGCGCGAGGAAGGGGGGCCTTGAGGAGACTCCAGTGAGCCTCAGGTTTCAAGGCCAGCACTGTCCCCACCTAATGACAGGGTTCGACTCGGACCTCCTGACGCTGGTGCCCGCCCTGGGCAAGAACAAGTCCCTCAAGCACCTGTTCCTGGGCAAGAACTTCAATGTCAAGGCCAAGTGAGGCCCCCTGCCCACACCTCCAGGCCCGCACCCCGTCATCCACCCATGCTCTGGGCTCACTGTATTACCTCTGCCCCCCCCATAGTGGGGCCCAGTGCCCGCCCCCCTCCCCCCAACCCAAGTCCCCACTCCCCGCAGGGTGCTGGAGGAGGTCCTGCACAAGCTGGTGCAGCTGATCCAGGAGGAGGACTGCGTGAGTGACTGGGCCGGGGAGGGGACCCGCCTTGCAGGGGCTGCCGGCTCTGAGCCCGACCTCCCCACTTGCCCTCGCAGTCCCTGCAGTCCCTGTCGGTGGCGGACTCCCGACTGAAGCTCCGGACCAGCATCCTCATCAACGCCCTGGGCAGCAACACCTGCCTGGCTAAGGTGGATCTGAGCGGCAATGGCATGGAGGACATCGGAGCCAAGATGCTCTCTAAGGCCCTGCAGATCAATTCGTCCCTCAGGTGGGGCCCTCACCTGGACCCTCTGACCTGGAGCCCCAGTCCATGCCCCCCCCACAGACACACACCATCCCTGCTCGCCAACACTCACTGCTCCGATCCCAGCATCCAGGAGACTCCCAGAACCATCTCGGAGTTGGCCTCATTTCCTGGGAAAGGAAGGAGGGCTCCAGGGAGGGGTGTGTCCCTGGCCCCTAACAGGGACTCAGAGGGAAGGATGACAAGCCCATGCTCACCCTCCTCCCAGAACTATCCTATGGGATCGGAACAATACCTCTGCCCTGGGTTTCCTGGACATCGCAAGGGCTCTGGAGAGGTAAGTGGACCAAGGCTCTGTCCAAATCTAATCCCCAGCTTCCTGGGCCAGACCTGCACTGCCCCAGCCGCAGGCCAGCCCTCTTGGCCTATCTGCACAGAATGATTAGGAAGGGCCATGGAAGAGAGACTGGGGCAGAAGACAGAAGGCCAGGGCCCAGATAGGGTTGGAAAGGGAGAGAGGAAAAGGTCAGCAAGGGGTGGGTTCTGGGGAAAGGGGCCTGCCCTCCTTACCTGTCACCCATGCAGCCGCACTACTGTGTCCCACAGCAACCACACGCTACGCTTCATGTCCTTTCCTGTGAGTGACATCTCCCAGGCCTACCGCAGCGCCCCCGAGCGCACCGAGGACGTCTGGCAGAAGGTGGCAGCCTAGGCAGGGAACATTGTGAGGGGCAGGGGGTGCAATCCCTGGGCACTGACCCCACCCACCTCCATCATCTCTAGATCCAGTGGTGCCTGGTGAGGAACAACCATTCCCAGACGTGTCCCCAGGAGCAGGCCTTCAGACTGCAGCAGGGCCTGGTGACCAGCAGCGCCGAGCAAGTAAACATTTCCCTCTGGGACACAGGGGGCACGGGGCATGCAGAGCACAGGTGCTGTGAGACAGAGCACATGGGAAGAAGGGTGAAAGAGGCATCACGTGACGCCTATCACTGTGCATGTAATAGAGCAGAAAGACAGGACATTGGAAGAAGGGCCCCAAACATACAAGAACATGTGGGCAAACAGCAGGCAACCCCCAGACAAGGGGTGCACAGGACCATGGGAGCTCAACTGGGCATTCAAGTTCACGCCCCAAGAAGAAATGAGAAAACAGGCCATCAGCAGATATCACCACCACCACTGCCAGCACCAGTAGCACCAGTTCCACTGCAGTGGAATGGACATATGGAGCCAGAAATGGCCCCTGAGTCCCCCTGACACTCCTACCACTATGGTCCAGATGCTGCAGCGGCTGTGTGGACGTGTGCAAGAAGAGGTGCGAGCCCTGAGGCTGTGCCCCCTGGAGCCTGTGCAGGATGAGCTGCTCTACGCTCGGGACCTCATCAAGGATGCCAAGAACTCTCGGGCGGTGAGCCCTCCACAGTCTCCCAGCATCTCTGCAGCCCCATCCTGCCCTGGAGAACCCAAGAAGGCCAGCCATGCTAACCTAAGAGTGTCCAGGCCCTGCCCTAACCACCTGCCCTCCTAGCCCAGGGCTCCCTAGGAACCCACTGGTGCCCGATTCAGGCTTTCTGATTGTAACCCCTTTCTTCCCCAGCTGTTTCCCAGCCTCTATGAGCTGGGCCACGTGTTGGCCAATGACGGGCCTGTGCGACAGAGGCTGGAGTCAGTAGCCAGTGAGGTGTCCAAGGCTGTGGACAAGGAGCTACAGGCAAGTCCTGGAGGAGGGAAGAGGCCAGGGTGGGAAGCCCAAAGGAGACCAAGATCCTTGGCTGAGGGCTCAGGTCAGAGCAGGGAGATTGTTAAAGGGTAGGAAGGAAATACACAGGGTTGAGACCACCCACACTTCCATGGTGCCAAAGCATTGCAGCAAAATCAGACTTGGGTTTGGTTTTTTTTTCTGCTAGCTTTTGATGCTGGCCCCTGAACCCTGACCTCTCCCCTCTGAATTCCAACCCTTGAACTGGCTCCCCCCTTATCTATAAGGTTGGGTAGAAGGAGCACTGACCAGGAAGTGGGGAAGCCTCAGTATCCAAGGCTGTGCCACTAACAGTCTCCCTGACTGACCTCAGCAGTTCCCTCAGTCTCTCCATGTGGGAGCTGGACTAGGTAGGCTACAGGTTCTTCCACTGGGGTGCCAGCTCTGACCCTGTCCCCTGGGGGCTCTCCCCCCATCCCCCCATTCTAGGTGATCCTAGAGTCCATGGTCAGCCTCACGCAGGAGTTATGCCCTGTGGCCATGCGTGTGGCTGAAGGGCACAACAAGATGCTGAGCAACGTGGCAGAGCACGTCACTGTGCCCCGAAACTTCATCCGGGGGACGCTGCTGGAGCAGGCCGGGCAGGACATCCAGAACAAGCTGGAGTGAGAGGCGGAGGGCAGGGTGGGGGCAGGGCTGGATTCAGCCCAAAGCACTTACGGATTGGGGCCCTCGAGCTATCAGCCATGAATAATGAGCAGCACTATCTCCATTAGGAGAGATAAATCTTTCACTAAATGCAACCTTGCTATTTAGGGTCTGGCTGGTCTTTGCCCTAGAAACCTAAGTGCTGAGTTTATGCGCACACGGATGTACACACAAATTTCACCAGGAATCCTCTCATAGAAGCGAACGCACAGCCTCCTTGGAGGCATGGACAAAGAAAAATGATGTGAGGAGGGGTGTGTGGCCTTTGTCCCCCCACCCCCTGCCCCGTTTTCATTGCTCCCTGGAGTTCTTTCATTCTGGGTTTGGTTGCCACCACTCACCAAAGCAAAGGAGAATTGTGACTCTTGCCCCTGAAACAGCCAGACTCAAGAAATGTTGCTTTTTACTATGACAGTAGCAGCCAGCAGGGTTTACTCAGCTTCCCAGTTTGCCTAGCTCTATCCCTGCAGGGTTCCAAGGACCTGACCTGGCACTGCTTCCTTCTCCTCCATCAATTCCTCTTTGTCTTCCTTCGTCATACCCACGCATCTGATCTGGGGGAGTCGGGGGTGGGGGGGACTGGACACACGTTTATGGGAACATGCCTGTTGGGAATCCTAAGGTGCTTTCCACAGCGGCCGTGTCTCCCATGGACATCCAGACCAGCTGGCCCCTGCCCTGACGCATCTGGGGAAGTGAGGGGCTGAGGCTCAGGGTTCCGGGAAAGGGGTGGCTGAGCAGCCCCACCTCTGTCCACAGTGAGGTGAAGCTCTCCGTCGTCACCTACTTGACCAACTCCATAGTGGATGAGATCCTGCAGGAGCTATACCACTCCCATAAAAACCTGGTGAGGCTGCTGAACCCCAGCTAGGGGTTGTCCTCTCCTCACCCCATCTGCCCCAGCCAGACCTTCCTCGAGGCTCTGGTTGGTGAACACCTTCCTTGAGAGTCTGTTCACTTCTATCCTTCCCCAGGCCCGGCACCTGACCCAGCTAAGGACACTGTCAGATCCACCAGGGGGGCCAGGCCAAGGGCAGGATCTGTCCTCCCGGGGCCGAGGCCGGAGCCACGACCACGAGGACACCACCGATGACGAGCTTGGGACCAACATCGTGAGTCCCTCACACCCTGTTCCTCTCCTCAGCCCTGCCGCTGAATCTCCAGCACACCAGCCCCTTCCGCTCCTCCACACCCCCCCTCCTTCCCTCTGGGCCTGTTCTCATCCCCTAGACCCAAGCCAGTCCAGCCTTTTGCCTCCTCCCAATGCCTCAGCCACCCAGAGTAGAGGAGCCAGAATGGACTCCAAAGAGAAGGCTTTATGAGGAATGGGAGTCTCAAGGTGAGACTCCTGGACTTCCAACCTGACCCCACGGCTCATCTCGTTTCCGCAGGACACCATGGCCATCAAAAAACAGAAACGCTGCCGCAAGATCCGGCCAGTATCTGCCTTCATTAGTGAGTCCCCCAGGTTCCCCCAACATTCTGAGGCCCTGCTTCCCTTTCCTCTCTGCCCCTCCATTCTGCTTTCTCCCTCTCCCTTCTACTAGCCCCTCTAATGCTGCTGTCTGCACAGGTGGGAGTCCTCAGGACATGGAAGGCCAGCTGGGACACCTGGGGATTCCCCCTGGCTGGTTCTCAGGCCTCGGGGTCAGCCAGACCACAGCGAGTGGCTCCTGGGAAGGTCTGTCTGAGCTGCCCACCCATGGCTATAAACTAAGGCATCAAACACAAGGGAGGCCTCGGCCCCCCAGGACCACTCCTCCAGGACCCAGCCGGCCCAATGTGAGTCCCCAAAGGCCTTGAAAAAAGGACTGACTTTGCTTAGCAATGCCAGAGCGAGCCAGGCTTTCTAGTTCTAGAACACCAGTGCCAGAGGCACCAGCCTCGGGGGAGTGGGCAGGGGCTCAGGCCATCAGAGGAGGGATCCTGTTTGGATGGGAGCAAAACCTTGCCACAGATAGGAAATCACTGTCTGCCAAACAGTGACAGTTCTCATTTTGGTGAAGGACAGAGCCAAGAGCCACCAAGCTAAGTAAATGTCCAAGCAGACTGAAGTCTGAGTTTCCATGCACCAAGAAGAGACAAAGTCCAAATGCGCAGGGGGAAGGCCCTGAGTGGAGCGGGAGGTGGACTTCCCGACCCAGATGAGATCACCAACAGGACTTTCCCCCCAGCAGGTACTGGTACCTGGGACTCGTCAGGAGAATGGCATGGCCACCCGCCTGGACGAGGGGCTGGAAGACTTCTTCAGTCGAAGGGTCATGGATGAAAGTTCCAGGTCTGACATCTAGACACATTTGCATTTTTTGACAGTCCCCTAGGCTCTGGAAATATTCCCTGGTGCCTCCCAGAAGCCCCACAGCCAATCTCTCTGGGGCATCCCTTCCCCATGCTCATCCTTTCCACCCAGTCCTTAGCCCCCACGACTTCTGAATCTCCCTAGGACAGCAGGAAAGGGTGAGGAGAGAGTGAACACAGTGGGATGATGGGGCCAGCATGAGGGTGGGAAGCAGCTGACCGCAGGCCCTGGGATGCGACCACAGCTAGTAGGGAGAGGCCTGGAGGAAGTGTTCTCTGCCACTGCCCAGCATCTGTCCAGAAGAGTCACTTGGAGCACATGGCGAAGCCGAGAGGAGACAGGTGGGGGTGCCTAGGAGAGAGTCCATTGCAATGAAGGGCTGCTGGCAGGATACAACTGGAAGGCGAGGATGCTCCTCTGGTGAGAACTAAGTGGAAGAGAGTTACAGAGCAGCAGGACAGACTAAATGAGAAAGGAAAGCTGGCCCGCTATGAGACGCAGAGTGGGGCTAATGCCAGCACCAGTCCAGCCCCGGAGTGGCCGCTGCATCTGGCAGATGCACAGCAATTGTCACTAACTCCCCCTCCCTCTGCCCAGCTACCCCCGGACGCTGCGGACTGTGCGTCCAGGCCTCTCAGAGCCACCGCTGCCTCCACTCCAGAAGAAGAGGCGCCGAGGCCTATTTCACTTTCGCCGGCCCCGGAGCTTCAAGGGGGAGAGAGGACCAGGCTCCCCGACCACTGGGCTCCTCCTCCCTCCTCCCCCGCCCCCACCCCCTACTCAGGAGAGCCCCCCCAGCCCAGACCCCCCCAGCCTCGGCAATAACTCCTCTCCCCGCTGGAGCCCAGAGGAGGAGAGTGGCCTCCTCCCTGGATTTGGGGGGAGCCGGGGACCTTCCTTCCGCAGGAAGATGGTAAGTCGGGGAGTGCTGGCATCCTCCCCTCTCCTGCCCCACACATAGCCCACACCCCACCGCACCCCAAGCCCAGAATCCTAGAGCCCAGGATTCTGAGGAATCTCGGTTTTCCCTACTCCTCTGTCCTTGAATGTGGAATAAGACCCGTCACCCAGGGCATGCTGGGAGCGATGTTATCGAATGAGGGCTGCGGCAAGGACAACTCAGAGGGTCTGGGCAGGGCTTACCCCAGGCTGGGGGCTCAGTGGGACAGGGGCCGCTCCTCTGCTGCCCTTGGAGCTCTCTCTCCTTCTGGTACTGTGCATGTGAAACGTGAGACCTCGTTCCAGGGCACAGAGGAGTCGGAGCCAGGGGAGGGGGGCCCGGCCCACGGGCCCACGCAGCAGCCAGCTCGGGTGCACGGCGTTGCCCTTCCTGGACTGGGAAGAGCCAAGGGTTGGAGCTTTGATGGGAAACGCGAGGTGAGGGGGGCTTGGGGCAGGCAACGGAGGGTCCCACGGTCCCTATCTTCTGCCCTCCGGGTCCTCTCCCCCATCCTTGGCAGATCCCCTAACACCTGGAGAGAGCCGGTGCTTTGGCTTAAGGTATTGCTTCAGTTCTGCCTCGACCATGCCCTCACCATGTAATCTCTTAACCTCTTGGAGTCGCTACTTCCTTGATGCTAAATGGGCGTCATAAAAAAATACATAATCTCTAGAACTGCATCTCCCAAACTTTGGTGACTTAATTACCACTTCCATGATGATTTTTACCTTTTCTACTTGCCACCTGTATTATTATTTAGATACTATTTTTATTTAAATAAAGCATTTTTTTAACTTAGTCTGGATCTAAGCATTATCATCTTTAAAAACACAGGCTTTTTAAAATAAGTTATGGTTTTCTAACGCACATTAAATTAAACACATTACTATTAAGATAACAGTATGTTCATTTGTGAATTACCTTAAACCATTTCTTATGCAAGTAGGGTGGTTTGGGGGCCACTTTTTGGAAAACATGATGTGAGTGTCTAAGGACTGATGACATGATATGCTAGAGAGAAACCCCTTGTCAGGGGTGGGGATCCGTGCCTACGGAGGGGGCTTTTGTTACAACCTCAGCTCTCTTTTCAGGGGACAGGCTCAGACCTGGAAGGCAGTGCCCAGGCTTGGCAGAAACGGCGCTCTTCGGATGACGCAGGTGAAAGTGGTCACCCTCACACCCTTCCTTTGACCCCTCTCTTGATGACCCAGTCCCTCTTAACCTGCCTTTCCCCTTTCCCATCCCCCCACTACAGGGCCTGGAGCCTGGAAGCCCCCACCACCACCCCAAAGTACCAAGCCACCCTTCAGCGCCATGCGCCGAGCAGAGGCCACATGGCACATAGGTACAAAAAGCCTCTTCTCAGGCAGTGGCACTGAAGGCGCAGGGTGTATCCAAAGAAACAGGAAGCTAAGGCCCCTGCATTGGGGAATTTACAATCGAGGTGGGGCAGTGGAAAGTCAACACGCTGAAAACGTTTAAGGATATTGACAAAGTTACAACCAAAAAAAAAAAGACTAAACAACCCAATCCAAAGAACAAAAGCGGCCCCTTTCCCTCACCTTGCCCAGGTTGGCAGATGGAACCGTGCTTTGTGGTTGGCTCCGGTGAATTCTCTAGGCAGTCAGCGCCTCCAGGCACTGTCAGCAGAGCGGTACCCTCTGGAAAGAAGGCCCCTCTGCACCTCAGCTGAAAGAAGGTGGCCAAGCCACACTCAAATATTCCAACGTCCTCCAAAAATAACTCACCCACACACCCCCAATCACTCAAAAGGTGCCAAAAAGAAGGGCACATGTGGGCAAGAGCACTGGTGCGGAGCTCAGAAGCCCTGGGCATTAGTCCTGGATCAGCTACCCATCAGTAGGCCAGTCATTTAATTTCTGGCTTCCTGACTCTGGAGGAATAAAGGGCCTGGGGTACTATTACAGGCCTGGTGCCTTGCTTCCTCTCCTGGGTTCAGAGCACCTTTCACTTTGGTAGACTCTAAAGAAAAGCTGGTCAGTTCCGCATCAACTTAAGTAACTGCAGACCTGGACTATGGCCCTCCAACAATACTGACTTGGAGAAAACCCTCCCATGGATGTGGACATCCCCCTTTCCTGTTCCCCCACCACCATATCCATCCAAGCTAGGGCAGGAGGATTGGGAAAAGCTAAGAGGTGAGCCATTGCACCACCCTGCCCCTGCCCCTCCCTCTGACTTGGTACAGAGCCCAGGCTGGACTTGAGAGGCTGGGCAATGCCCACGCTCCTGCCCCTCCTCCAAGGCTAAACCAGCTCTCGGAGCACCTTTGCTGATTTTCCCATCCCATATACAAAGCAGTGAAAACACCAAAAGTGGGGGTCCATCCCTCATTTTGGAGACCACAAGAGTCAGATCCTCCATGGCACATACCTGCTGCCAGCACCCTCCAGGGCTCTCTCCTGCACACCCCTCGCAGACACCCTCCCAGTGTCCCACACTCAGGCGCACACTGCATAAAGCCATAGAGGCTGGGATGGGGATCTCCTCGCAGATCTACCCATCGAAATCAGCTTGGCAGGCAGAGTTCTGGGAATGCCAGGCTGCAGCCTTGGCAGAGCCTCGAGCACTGCAGCCCTGAATGGGCAGCTATGCCCAAGAACCCAGCAGCCCCTCGGCCATGGCTCTGCCCCTCCAGAGGTTATGGGATCCGGATAATGATGGGACTGAGGGCTAAAGACATGTGGGCACAGAAGCAGGCACTGAGGGCAGAGGTGTAAGAACGAGTGGGCTTGGAGTGGGAAGTCCTGGCCTGCAGAGATTCACAGGAAGAGGGAGCAGGGCAAAAGCAATGCAAGAATGCCTTTTCCTGCAGCTTCTCCTTTCTCCCCATCCCCCAGCCGAGGAGAGTGCCCCCAACCACAGTTGCCAGAGCCCCAGCCCAGCTTCCCAAGATGGGGAAGAGGAGAAGGAGGGGACCCTATTTCAAGAGAGGGCAGTTCCAGCTAGGAATGCCAAGGTGAGGGCCGGGGAAGGGGGCAGGGGAAGCGTCATCCTGAGGCAAAGAATCTAACTGGCCCATCATTTCCTTCCTATACCAGCAGCAGGACCCCCCTTTAGTGCCACGGCCCCCCAAGCCCGTGGCTGTGCCTAGGAGCCGCCAGCCCCTCCAGGAGCCAGGGGTCAGGGAGGAGGCCGAGGATGGGGGTGCAGCCCCAGGAATGCACAAACCCCGGCTGAGGCTGGGCTCACAGCAAGACCAAGAGGAGCCTGAGGCCCAAGGTCTGCCACTGCGACCAGGTGGGGTGTGGGGGCGGCTCCAGGACTTTGCTGCCCGCATCAGCTCCCATTCCAGGGCATGGCATGAACAACAGCCAGGACTCATGGCCTGGAGGAGTGTCCCAGCCTATAAGCCCCACTCATGTGCTAGGCCTGACTCGACTGTCATTTCAGGTCCCCCAGACCCAGGCCGCCGGACCGCACCCCTGAAACCCAAGAGGACGCGGCGAGCACAGTCCTGCGACAAGCTGGAGCCTGATAGAAGACGGTCCCCTGACCCCACAGGTGCCACTGGGGAAGAAGGAGGATGGGGACCCCTTCCTACCCATCTCTCTGTCTGTCCAACATGCCTCTCCCCCACCCCCGGGGCAACTGGCTTCCTTGCCCAAAAACAGCACTCCCCGGGTTTGTCCCCAGCAGGAACCAGCGAACCAGGAACAGACTGACAGCAACACCTCCCCAGGCCTCCTCTCGACATGTGCCTCACAGAGACTCAGACCCCTGTCCACCCTCACATCCCCAGGTCTCTCTGCCAGCCCCTAGGCCCCACCAGGGCAAGGAGAGGCATGGGGGTGTGCAGGAGATGGGGGACAGGAAGGGAGCGAGCCACCTGGAGAGAGGGAGGCTCCTTGCCTCTCTCTGCTGAGAGCTTCAGGCTGGGGGCCTGTCTCCTCCCCAGGGAGGGCCTGTCTCTGTCCCTCTATCCCCAGGGGGCTTTCTCCTTACTTGTACAGAATAAAAAACAAAATCACTACTTGTCTCAAGTCTCTGCTGCCTTCCCCATCTACTACCCCACCCGCCACCATCTGCTCCCCTTCCCACAAGTCCCTAGCACTTGGCAACAGTTGGAAAAAAGAGAGAAACACCCTATGGGGTAGAGCTGGGGCTCTGCAAAGGGCAGAGGGGAAGGGGCATTCACAGAGCCCCAGAGAACTGCCAGGCGGGAAGAGGACTGATGAGACCCCAGACCAGTATGGGTGTCCTGTGCAGGGCCAGGGCTGAGCTGGCCAGCGACGAGGCTGAAATGATAAGGGTGTGTGTGTGTGTGTGTGTGTGTGTGTGTGTGTGTTTGTGTGTGTGTGTCCACGTTCATGAGCCTGGAATGTGTTCCACTTTGGGGACATGGTGGGGCCAGAAGGCCCTGGGGTATGGGGAGGACACCGAGGAGCAGTGTGCACTGTGTGTGTGTGTGCACTGTGTATGTGCGTGTGTGCGTGTGCACTGTGTGTGCATGTGTGTGTACACTGTGTGTGCGCGCGTGTGTGCACTGTTTGTGTGCATGTGTGTGTACACTGTGTGTGCGTGCATGTGTGTGCACTGTGTGTACACACACACAGTGCACACACATGCTCACTAACTGTGGAAGTAAATGATGTATCATCCTGGGGGCTGCATCACTAGTCAAATTTCAACAGCAGAGTGACCTGGAGGTGAGCAGAAGTGCCTACGGTGTGAGAAGATCAACAATTAAATTACTTCCCCTTGGTGTACCGGCCACTACAACCTTGACGTTCAATAGTCCCATCAAGACAGGGCGGGCAACAGTGGCTTACTGGCAGAGTTCTCGCCTGCCATGCCAGAGACCCAGGTTTGATTCCTGGTGCCTGCCCATGCAACAAAAAAAAAAATTCCCATCAAGAGACTCGTCCTCTGTGAAGTCCTTGCACGCCTTCCCCAACCCATCCACTCTGAACCCTCTGTCATTGTGCCCCCACCCCCCCATCCTGAACAGGCCCCGTAACTTTAACCTGTCAACTTTAATTGCCTTCATGTATAGGTTTATCATCTATTCGTGTGTCTATTTATTCTGTAGACAAATCTATCTCCCCTGGGGGCTAGGCTGCCTCTTAGTCACCTTTGTAGCTCAAGACCCAGCCCAGGGCCGAGTTCCCAGGAGATGTGCCACAAGTGACTGCCACCTCATCGCACAGGTGGCTGAGAGGACGGAGGGTGAAAGCTCTTGCCCATTCATCCCAGATCACCATGTGCCCAAATGTCTTCATGTGTGGTTTGCAGCTCCCTAGGCAATTGCTCACCTCCCCTGGTCTCACTCGACAATGAATAATGTCTTCTTTCCTTACGATCTATGCATGACAGGGCCCCTCTCACAAGAATGTGCCTGTTTGGGCTGAAATTTAGGGGTGGGCATACATTGCGGGTGCCAGGAAGGTGCCCTAGGGATCAGCCCTTTGGCCCATCTCCCCTCTGTGCAGCTCCCGTGTTCAGAATCCTTAAGCGATGATGCCTATTTCCTTGTAATGTCCTATAAAAGGGAGGCAAGGGAACTGGACCTCGTTCTCAAAGCTCTGAGGTTCAGCATGACATAAGTTTTTTAAGGAGTACGTGAAGATGTATATTCTGGGTACTCTGGGGGGAGGTGTGTGAGTGAGTGAGTGTATGCATGCACGTGACAAGTAGAGTCCAGTGTTTCTTTATCTGTGACTCTGAAATATCCTTAGCGAGTATAACGTCGACCATGTTGTGAGCTGGTGTGTTTCCCTCCGTGTATCGGTGGGGCTGTAACTGTCATGGTGTCACTGTGAGTTTATGTACCGGCGCCGTGCGTGTCGAGATATGTGTGAGTCTATGAGTCACGGGTGCCTGTGTCTCCATCACTCCCCTCCGTGGATGTGTGCGCACACACCACTGCAATGTGTGCATCTCCGGGATTCTGGGTGTGGGTGTGGTGTGAAAGGGAAGATGTGTGTCACTGTGTCTGTGGGGGTCCTGCCTCGGAGCCACACCCAGCCCGCCCTCCTCCCCCAGCACTGTGGCTCCCTCCCAGGCAGTAGCCCTGCCCCTCCCCTCCCCTCCCCTCTTCTCCCTTCTCCCTCCCGCCCCGGCCTGGGGGGGGGGGGAGCGAGTGCTGCTGCCCCCCCACCCCTCCCATCCAGGCCCCATAAATAGCAGCAGAGCCGGAGCGGAGCCGACGCCAGCGGCTGGAGCAGCAAAGGGAGTCAGGGCCAGGGCCAGAGAGCCGGAGAGAGGAGCCCCAGCAGGGAGTCCAGGTGAGCCCGTCCTTTCCCCGCAGCCCAGCCCGGGCCGGCCCCATCTCCACAACACCATCTCCCCCGGCCCCCAAAGAGGTCCCCCCTTGCCCTGCCTGATCCCCTCATCGCCACATGCCCCTGCCCCTCTCAGGAGCCCCACAGGCACAGTGAGACTCCTGGCTGGAAGGCAGAGACCCCCAGCCCCGCCCCGTCCCAGCCCCTCCCTCACATGTCCAGAAAGGCACACACTGTCCGGAGGTGGGCACCCGGCCAGAGAAGGGTCTCGGCTCCTGAGGGAGGTGCAGGAACTGTCACACCCTTCTAGAGACAGACACACGACTGGGGTCGGACAACAGGGCGGGGGCGCTCAGACACAATGAAGCACACTCACTCATGGAAGCAGGACACGGGACCACACAGCCTCACCCTGAGATGTGGACAGACACAGAGCTGGACCGACCGGCCATGAACTCGGGCCGGCGTGCCCCTGCCTGCTGCTGCCCGAGGCTTGGTACCACGGCTGGGGGTGGTGGCGCGCGTACATCCCACGAGCAGCATGGAGGGGGGCCGCAGCTCCCCCAAAATCCTGTCGCTAAGAGACAGTGCCAGAGCTGCCAAGAAGTGTGAAAACAGGGGAGGTGGGGAGGGATGCGAAGCTTGTCATAGTGAGAGCCCCTGCCAGGAACTTAGAGGGCTTTCGGCAGGGATTGGGGATCGGGCTCTGCCTCCAACCATCCAAGCCCAATCCCCTACCTTTCCCTCAGCCCACCAGGAGGTGAGGGGGGTGGGGGACAGCCTAGCAGGATGCCTTTCAACCTGTCTCCTCCTGCCCGCCATGGACTCCCTTCTGGAGCCCAGTTCTTAGCAGACCTCCAGGGGCCTCTCCACCCCCTACCCCGCCCCTCTGCCCCAGTTCAGCTTCCTCGTGCCAAGACTGAGTGCAGCGCTGGCTCAGGCACTAGTCGGGAAATCAGCGGAAGGTGCTGAGGCAGCAGAAAGCTAGGATCAATCGATGGCCCCAGGAGCCAGGACTGCCAGGAAGCCACCCCCTCCCAGCCCCCCCCTAGCCCTCTCAACCCCATCCACACACACCTGGGCCATGAGGAGTAACAGAGGCCCAAAGTCTTGAGCAGGAGATGGAAGCCCCGGTCCTTCACCAACCCCAGCTCAGAACCCCAGGGAAGCTGAGCAGTGGTCAGGAGGGCTCCCGGGGTACGTTCATCCCAGCCCAGATCGCAAGTCCTCCACCACAGGTGAGGACAGACCCTTCCCCTGGCAGGTGTCCCCTCTCCAGTGTCCAGGCCCATCTGCTCTGTCCCCACAGCGCCATGTCGGACCCTGAGATGGGATGGGTGCCTGAGCCCCCAGCCATGACGCTGGGGGCCTCGCGGGTGGAGCTGCGAGTGTCCTGCCATGGCCTCTTGGACCGAGACACACTCACCAAACCCCACCCCTGCGTGCTGCTCAAGCTCTACTCTGATGAGCAGTGGGTGGAGGTGAGAAGGGGCTTAGATGTATCTTTCCTGAACTAACCTCCTGGTCTGGGAAGGAGGGAGCTGGGCGGGGGGCACTGAAGGCCTCACAGGGTGGCGGGGTGACCTTGGGGACAGGTGCGCCATCATTACAAACACAGACCGTTTTATAGACTCTAAAGCCCACAGTCGCGGAAGGTTCTCAGTTAGCTGCAGAGGTAGTGGGATGGCTCCCAAAGGTCTTAGCATAACCCCAGAGGGCTGATGGGCCAGTGGGCCAACACAGCCTGAGCTTGGGGTTCCGCCTAAGGAGGGAAGAGCTGGTGGCTGTTGGATGTGGGGCCCAGGGAAAGCTGGTATGATAGGGCTGATCCCAGGCAGGTCAAAAGCAGCCCCGTTCCCAAAGGGCCCTTGCCCCTCCTGCCGCAGGTGGAACGCACAGAGGTGCTGCGCTCCTGCTCCAGCCCTGTTTTCTCCCGAGTGCTGGCCCTGGAATACTTTTTTGAGGAAAAGCAGCCCCTGCAGTTCCACGTATTTGATGCTGAGGACGGAGCCACCAGCCCCCGCAATGACACCTTCCTTGGCTCTACAGAGTGCACCTTGGGCCAGGTTTGCATTCCAGCCCCACCCCATCCCACCCACCCCCAGCAGCTTCTGCCACTGGAAGCCCCCCCAAAAGGAGAGACTGAGCTCTGGAGCTAGTTCAAACTTGGCTTAGATCCCACCTCCACCATTCACTGGCTGTGTAGCCTTGGACAGGATACTTAACCTCTCTGAAGGAGTCACAGTGCCTACCTCTAAAGGCTGCCGTGGAAATTAAGTCCAGCCCCAGCTCAAGTCCAACCCCTATGGGCATTCAAAAGGCACTTATTACACTGCCCCTCCTACCTGGCCAAGACAGGTGGGGGCATTACAGCTGTATGTCCCTTCACGTCCTTCCCCAGATTGTGTCACAAACCAAGGTCACTAAGCCACTACTGCTGAAGAATGGGAAGACTGCGGGCAAGTCCACCATCACGGTAGGTGCGGTCACCCGTACTCATCCATGGCCAGGCATCCAATGCCACTGCATGGACATCCACGGTGACACATGCCCAAGGCCCAACCCCACCCAAAGGAAGGGAAGCATGGGGGGGAGGGGGCAGGTAGGGAGAGTGTCCTGCCACTTGTGTACCCCTTGCAGATTGTGGCCGAGGAAGTATCTGGCACCAACGATTATGTACAACTCACCTTCAGAGCCCACAAACTGGATAATAAGGTTGGCACCCAGGTCCAGGCCTCCTAAAGAGGCTAAGGCCTCCCACTCAAGACTGACCCAGGGTCTCAGCCCTCAGCCCTTCTCAGCAACAGCCACTTCCCCAACACTCCCTGCTGACCTCACCAGACTCATGGGCCCTTTTCCCTGGATCCTCAGGATCTGTTCAGCAAATCTGACCCCTTCATGGAGATCTATAAGACCAATGGGGACCAGAATGACCAGCTGGTTTGGAGGACTGAGGTTGGTGCCTGGGCCTATGGGAATAGAGGGAGGGAGAGTAGGGTACGGAAACCTAGATGGGAGGTGACCAGCCCCCTGGTGCCTCTCCAAGGTGGTGAAAAACAACCTGAACCCCAGCTGGGAGCCATTCCGCCTGTCCCTGCACTCCTTATGCAGTTGCGATGTCCGCCGGCCTCTCAAGGTGAAGCCGCCCCGAAGCAAGGGCAGCCTAGTTAGAGCATTCAGCTTGCTCTCCTTCCTCTCCTCCCTAAAACCACGTGATAAGCCCCTCCCACCAAGGGGCAAATAGCAGGGCCCTATTCAGTGGTAAGCTCCCACGGGTGCCTTTTATCAGAAGCCAAATTTCCTGCCAGACTGAGCCAAAGAAGGAAGTTCAGGTGGCCTCTCTGGGCAGGTTGAGGTCAATTTGGACCTAGAGACTGTTAGGCCCCACTCCCTGAGTCTCTCCTTCTCCTACTCCCTCACCCTGAGAGGTACTGCAAAACCTCCCTGACCCTGACCCCTCCCTCCCTGCCTTCTCAGTTCCTGGTGTATGACTACGACTCGAGCGGGAAGCATGACTTCATTGGCGAGTTCACCAGTTCCTTCCAGGAGATGCAGGAAGGAACAGCAAACCCTGAGCAAGAGGTGCCACCAAGACCCCACTCCAGCCCCCAGAATTCCACCCAGATCCCTGGGAGAATCCTGAGGGAGGGTGATGCTGAAGAGACCACTGTAGGGGAAGACAGTGGAAGGCACCCAAGTTGAGTCTAAGGACTGAGCCATGGCGGGGTGGGGGTGGGGGAGTGTCTTGCCTTGGAAGACTCTGCTGGAAGGGGATAAGAGATGTCACCTGATAGAACTGTGACTCTGAACTTGTGGGGTGGGGTTGGGAGTCCAGATGCAGTGGGACTGTATCAATCCCAAGTACCGGGACAAGAAGAAGAATTACAAGAGCTCGGGGACTGTGGTGCTGACCCAGTGCACGGTAAAATCCAGTTCCTGCCTCAAGCCTTGCCCCAGCCCCTGCCCTGACCACAACCTCAATTCAGCCCTGAACTCAAAAACCAGCTTCTCTGCTTCAGGGAATTCCTGTACCATCTCACCCCTAGCTTCACCCTCAAAACCCCTATTCCTCCATGTCCCCCATAAAAGCCCTACCCAGTTCCCTCCTTGAAGGACCTTTCCTCATCTCCCCTCCCCTCCTTCCACCAGGTGGAAAAGGTGCACACCTTCCTGGACTACATCATGGGTGGCTGCCAGATCAGCTTCACGGTAAAGGCCCAAGGGGATGGGAGCATAGGAAAGAGGGAGTGGCTCAGCCATAGGGAAACAGATGGAGCCCAGAATCCTTGGGCTTCTCATGAGCCTTAACAATGCCAGTCTGAACCCAACCTCACAATGAGGCTCCTGGGGCTCCCCCAGGCTCATCTTAGCCCTCCCTCCAGATGCCAGCTCTGGCCCAGCCTCTCCGCTGGCTCTCAAAGCTGGGCCCATGACCCTTTCTCCCCCCCATCCCTGCCAGGTGGCCATCGACTTCACGGCCTCCAATGGTGACCCGAGGAGCAGCCAGTCCCTGCACTGCCTCAGCCCCCGCCAGCCCAACCACTACCTGCAGGCCCTGCGCGCGGTGGGGGGCATCTGCCAGGACTACGACAGGTAGGAGAGGTGGCTGGCAGCCCGGCGGGAGGCCTGTGCCCGATGG
Organism: Tamandua tetradactyla; assembly: GCF_023851605.1. Classification (NCBI taxonomy): domain Eukaryota; kingdom Metazoa; phylum Chordata; class Mammalia; order Pilosa; family Myrmecophagidae; genus Tamandua; species Tamandua tetradactyla. The sequence goes on along the minus strand of NC_135340.1, from coordinate 30,707,020 downwards.
GCCCCCATAGCCTTTTCTTCTCCCCAGTGACAAGCGATTCCCAGCATTTGGCTTTGGGGCGCGAATCCCCCCCAACTTCGAGGTAGGCTGGGTGCCAGGGGAAAGGTAGAGATGGTGGGAGAGTCAGAGAGGAAGGAAAGACATCCTCTCACTGCGCTGTCCTCACCTTCACAGGTGTCCCACGACTTTGCTATCAATTTTGATCCGGAAAATCCTGAATGTGAAGGTAAGAGAGGACATTCCACCAGCCCTGCCTTCCTCTCTGCCCCAAACGCATACACACTCTCTGCACATGCCTGCATACCGGTGCAGGAGCACAGACCCCATCCCCACGGGACCGGACCGCCTCCTGCCCCTTCCACCCATTCAAGCCTCTCCATCCGCCCACCCAAACTCATCCTCTGCTCAGTGAAAAGCTGGGAGGGTGGGAAGTCCTGAGACAGTGAAGCACCTTCTTGCTTTAGGGGGTTCAGCAAGGGCTCCCTGCTGATATCTGTCAGCCTTACCTCTTCCCTCTGCCCACAGAGATCTCGGGGGTCATTGCCTCCTACCGGCGTTGCCTACCCCAGATCCAGCTCTATGGCCCCACCAACGTGGCCCCCATCATCAATCGCGTGGCTGGGCCTGCCCAGCGGGAGCAGAGGACCGGCCAAGCCACGGTGAGGTGCCACCGCTGGCAACCAGGCCCTGGGGCAGGTGTTCTCCCGCAGCGCCAGGGTGAGGGCCTGGGCTTGGGGCAGGTGCAATCGCCCTTGCACACAGCGCTGACCTTCCCCTCCCCCCCACCCCCCCACCCCCCCACCCCACCCCCCCCCCGCCCTCAGAAGTACTCAGTGCTGCTGGTGCTCACCGACGGCGTGGTGAGCGACATGGCCGAGACCCGCGCCGCCATCGTGCGCGCCTCCCGCCTGCCCATGTCCATCATCATCGTGGGCGTGGGCAACGCCGACTTTTCCGACATGCGGCTGCTGGACGGCGATGACGGTCCCTTGCGCTGCCCCCGAGGGGTGCCCGCCGCCCGTGACATCGTCCAGTTCGTGCCCTTCCGGGACTTCAAGGATGTGAGTGCCCGGCGCCCCCTCCCAGCCGAAGGGGAGCTCATGCCCCCAAATCTGATCAGTCTCAAGCACGGAGTCGACCTCCTGCGAAGGATGCAGGAGCCCAGCAGGCCACCCCGAAGCCCCGCCCTCCCCCCACCCCGCCCCTCACGACTCTCCTGCTCTCAGGCCCTTATCCATGGTTCTGCTGCCACCCCCAGACCCCACCCTCAGCGCTCGCTAAGTGCGTCCTGGCCGAGGTGCCCCGGCAGGTGGTGGAGTACTACGCTAGTCAGGGCATCAGCCCTGGGTCTCCCAGGCCCAGCACGCCTGCCACGACCCCCAGCCCCAGCCCGTGACTGCTGCCCACCGGACCGACACTCCCTCAGCCTCTCAGTGAGTCCTGGGGGCCCAAGAGGGGGAGACAAATGGGTGCAAGGGGAGGCTTAGTGAAGCCCAGCTGTGTGGGTGTGTTGCGGGGGAGCATGTCTATGACTGTATCATGGCCTCCCAGGTGCCTCTCCCAACCCTTGTGACTTGAGTGACCAGTGCCTCTGCCTCTTGGACCAGCTGTGCCCCCCTGGGTTCTGGAAGTGAGTGGTGGACCCTGCCCCCACCTCTCCAGGCCACGAGACCCTCAGCCTTGTGGCCCCTCAGTGACTTCCTTCAGTGATCCTGACTTTCTTTCTGGCTGTTAATAAAGAAAACCATTCTAAGCACCTCAGTTTCTACCCGTCCTGCCTCAGTTGCCCACTGGGCATCTACAGCACCCCACCCCCACTGCACACACACTGTGAGAGATGAGGATGAGCACCCTTCAAAATGTGAGCCAGGACTCCCCAGTCAGTCTGCTGTCTCTGCAGTCTCACTCCACTATGTGTTAATGGAATCTAAGGAGCCCCTACCCTCACCTCCTAGCCCAGGGGGTCCAGGCACCATGGGGGTTAATTACAGGAGATGGGGGGTAATGAGGGGCTGTCAAGGGGGCAGGCCGATGCTCTCATACAGCTGTTTCCAGAAAAGCCCAGCTGAACGCCTCCAGGGGCTGAACCCCGGCCCCCACACAGCTGTGGGGCAGGCTGAGAAAGGGTGTTGGGGGAACTAAAGGAGGGCAGCGGGTCTGAGCGACTAGTGAATCAGGGACACAGAGAGGACACCCAAAAATCTTCAGCCTGGGTTTCCTGGATGTGTGAAGTATGTGTGTGTTCACGTGCTATACATCCCTGCCCCTCAACATGAGTATGACTAGCTGTGCATGGTCATGACAGCATCCACAACAACAAAACCTTTTTCAGCATGTGTCAAGCTTTGTAGTAAATATTTTAAGTGCTTTCACTCCCGTTAGGTAGGAACCATTATCTTCTCTGTTCTGACAAAGCAAGTGAAGATTGACTTTAACTCACCCCCAGCCAAAGAAGAATTGGTAGACCTGAGACTTGAACCAAGGCCTACCTGACTCCAGCACTCACACATTTAATCACTAGCATGCAGCTCTGTTTAAGGTAGATCCGATGACTCATCTCAAAACCCAGGTGTATGCATATGGCTTAGTTGTGTACCCAGGTGTAGGCATCTGTGGATGGACGCCTCTGCCCACATTTGTCATGAAAGACCTTGGCCAGTTAAGGAAGGTGTGCAAAGAGCAGTAGTGAATCTGGATTGTAGCTCCAGAGAGCAGGCAAGACATGGAGGAAATTCAGGTTAAGGAAAGAATAGCTGAGCTGCTGGAGGGACTACATCCTGCCCCAGCTTCTCCCTTCAACAGTGAGTGTGGAAAGGGACAAAGGAGAGGCCAAAGGTGACATGGAGTCCCTCAGAGATCTGATCCAGAGATAGAGAGGCTGGCCAGTGGCTGATGATATGGTGAAGAAGAAAGTTCACAGGAGCTGGAGGAAAGGACTGTTATCACAGGCTCCTGAGTGGAGGAGGGATGATCTAGAGGAGGAGGGAGGAGGGAACAAGAACAGTGATGGGAAGAGAAGAGACAGCTGGGGAGGGGGTGGATAGAGGGGGAAGAAAGGAAGAGAGACATATGGGAGCCTCTCCCCCCATGTTCACCTGCCTGCTTCTCCCATTTATTATGCCCCTCAGAAATATGACAGTGGCTGGTAAGGTAGCTGCTCTCAGCTCCACGCCTCTCATCTGCCCAGCACCCACCACTACCACTACCCTCCCCTTAATCTGCTGAACCAGAAGGCTGGGTTACCATGGCAACTGTAAGACCTCAAAGATAGCTACAGATAGACATGACTGGACAACTGTTCTTGGGCTTCTACGCTGCTGTGATGAGAGGGAGGAGGCTCTATCTGGCCCAATCCCTGCCTTTCCACTCCATTTTCATTGGCTTCCAGAACTCGGATGTGCCACTCAGCTCCAGGTGGACGCTTGCCAGTTTCCCCGTCTCTCTTTCATACATACACATACATATAGAGAACAATAGCCTGGAGAAAGGATAAAGAATAAAAACTTCTTCAACTGCAGGAGCCAATAGTGTTAGAGTTCCACCTGGACTTCAATTTTAATTCACAAAAGCTGCACTGTCTCAGCTCCTTCTCATCCTAGGAAAGTCTCACCTCAGCTCTTGGAGAGGTAGGTGCCTGCCCTATGCATGTCTGTAGGCCAAGGCAACCTGGAGCAAGCAGCATGTATGTGCCCAATGAGTAGCCATGCTTCTTCACCTGGGCCACTCACTCAATGCCCAAGCCTGCCTGGAAGTGGAGGCCAGGAGGTCCCTTTGGTGAGGCCCTCTTCAGAGATTGTCGGAGAGGCCACCGGCACTCCCACACTAGGATCAAACAATGAGAGAACTGGAAAAGTGACAGAAGTCATCCAGTCCACACGAAGATTAAATTAGGCCCAAGGAGCAAGTGATTTGCTCGAGCTGACAAAGGGATCCCCTAGAGCCCAGGTCTCCAGACTCTTCTACCCAGCGTCCTCTCAGCCCACACCAACACCCTACCCCACCCCAGAACTGTTCCTTGGGCCTTCACTGCTCTGGGCCCTAGAGGCTGTTGGGAGAGAGAAGGTCTCTTGGATAGACTCCTAGACTGTCTTGCTATTAGGAAATGAAATATTCAAAATGCATTGTCCTAAAATGGGGAGGTCACAAGCCTCAGGACAAAAATATAGCCTCAGTGCTAATTACTGCCTTAAAACACTACAGGCTGAAAGCCTTGAATTAAAAACAATTAATTAAGGAGGAGTTACAAACTCCTTCACCTCTCATTTACTGTCACCCAGCCGACACCAACCTCCCCACCGCCCCCCTCCAGTGTTATCTGCCCAGCCTGACACTGGCCCCTGATCATGTGGCAGGAGATGGAAGGTTTCTGTGGATAGCCTGTGGGAAGGGAGGGGAGCTCATGGGACCCCTCTCCCAGAAAATGACGGCATCCAATCTCTGGGTGTACCTTGAGGGTTCAAGAAGTTTGGGGATATCTGTGTGGTCATATAAGGGAGAGCTGGGCACCAGAAGGTGCTCGGTAATACCTGGTGAATGGGGCAGGCGCTTTCACGGTGGTGCCCCCCCCCCCCCCACTCCACTACCACCCCGCGCCACCCCCCGCCCCCGCCCCACCACTCAGAGGAAGTAATGTGTGTGGTCCCCGGCCCCGGGGCTACTAGAGGTCAGCCGTTCACAGCGAGCCTTGTAGAGGTCGCGCTCCCGGGCCAGGCGGGCCACCTCTGCCCGCAGTGCGTCCAGCTGAGCAGCCAGGCGCGCGCGCTCGGCCTCCAGCCCGCGTCGCTGCTGCAGCCGCTTGGAGCGACAGGCCTGGGCGTAACCGCGATTCTTCAGCGTACGGCGCCGCTGCTTCAGCCGCAGAGCCTCGTCGCGCCCACAGCCCCGCAGCTGCCGGTTCAGCTCCCGCACGGACATCGACACCAGGGCCGCGTCCGAAAACCGCTCGGTCAGCTGCAGAATAAAGAGACGCGCTCAGCGCCAGGCCCCGCCCAGCTCTAGCCCCCGGACTGGGCCTGCCCCCGGGAAGGCTCCGCCCCCTGCTCCGGCCTCTTACCTGCAGGCTCTCCCGTCTACAGGCTCTTCCAGGCAGGCCAGACCCCGCCCCAGGTCCCAGCACTACGCGCGCCCCTTTAGGTCCGCCCCTCGGCGCAGGCGTGCCAACCACGCGCCCGAGCCCGGCACCGCCCTCCCACCCACTCCGGCGACCTCAGCCTGACTCGTCTAGTGGAACCCCTCCCGCACAGACCCCGCCCCTCCAGAGCAGGCCGCGCCCCTGTCCTGAAGGCCGTAACCCTGTGACCCTCAAAGGATTTGTATTACGTTCTAATGCCCTCAGCACCCCGTTGTGTGTCTATAATTAATAAGATGAGTCCCAAGCCTTCTTGAGACGGTTGGGGCACGAAGTCTTGAAAACGCTAACCTCAATTCGGTTCCCGTAGTCTTCATTCCTCACACACCCTGTTCCTTGAGGGCACACGGTGCACCTCTTCACCTCCATTAATTGCCTACGTCCCAAGTCCTTAAATGCTCTGCTCCTTCCCTTTCTATCCTCTCTTCTAGCTCCGTCTTCTCCCTCTTCTTCCTGGTTCAGACGACTCATTTCTCAGCATTTCCAGAAAGAGGGAAAGGGGCAGAATGATACTTTTCTCTCTCCGATTTCTTTCACGGCCCCTTCTTCCCTTCTCCCGCCATCTCCATTAGCTCCTCTTTCCGCAGCCTGTAATTCTCTCCAGAACCCTCCTTCCTTTCTCTTTTTGGGTTGTCTTCCTCCTCCCCCGCCTGTCCCTCTCAAACCCTAGTGCTGCTCAACTCACCTGGGAATGCTGGACTCCTGTCTCCTCTGGACTCCCCAGGTAGTAGCCATGGGATCCCTCAGGAGGAACAGAACCCTGGTCCTGAAGCAGCTCCATGGACTCCTCAGGACTCAGCCCCAGGACCTCTCCAGCCCCCAGCTGCTGCTGCAGGGTGGCCAGCCAATACAGCTCTTCCAGACCTGGCCGGGGACCCTCAGTGGCCCCCACCATGCCTGGCTCACTGAAAGTGGGTGAAGGAGGCACTGAACTATAGGGTGTGGAGCCCAGCGAGGCCGTGGGGGGCCCAGACTGCCCCTCGGAGGGTTCCCTCTTTACATCAAACTTCATCAAGTCAAAGTCATTGACATATTCCATGGCCAGGGGGCTGGGGGGTAGTGCCATTCTGGGGCTGAGTTGGGAGGGGTGCACCTGGAAAAAAGAGAAGAACTCTGAAGCACCCAGAGGCTGGCAGCTCTCACCAAAAGCTGCTTCCCCCAAAGCCCAAGGGCCCTTTTTCCAGAGTTCTGGAGAGCCAGAGTATTGGTATAGCCTTGTTTCCTGCAAATTTTCAGGTGGCCAAGGCTCCTCAGAGGGACAACGCAGTCTAAAGGCCAGAAGGAAGAAGAATTCAGTCCCCGGTCCCACTAGTGCTTCTGGGACCTATCTCTGAAAATCAAGACCAAGATAGCAGAGCTTCTAACTGTAGTGCTGAAACATTGCTGAAAGACTCTATCTCAAGGGACATCATTTCATTCACAAGCAATTAAAAAATTTTGCTTAATTAACTGTGACACGTGTGTGCATGTGTGTATTTTAGGACCGTAGGAGGGCATGTACATTGTGAAATTTAAGATATCAAGGATAACGTGGTGTTATACATCTTTGTCTGTCAGAGCACCCAGGCCAATCTCTTGCACATGGAAGACACCCAGTGTGCATCTGTTCTGTGAATTAATCAAGCAAAGAATCAGTTTTTTAGGAGTAAGAGACTTTTCAAAGAAAAAAAAAGAAAGGCCCTAGAATCTTTAATGAGTGGTAACCATCTTTTCCCACGGCCAATTTCTCCAAGGGATAATGACCAAGGCTGATTTTCCTCCTCTTTGGAACCTACAATAGTATGTGAACCTGGGCAGATTGCTTTCCCATTTCTGACCCCAGTTTTCTCTTCTGTTCAATTAATTAAAGTCAGACTTTAACATTTCCCAAAGTGTGTTCTCGAGAACACTAATTCTGAGAAAAATCCAAGAAGAGGTCTGTGCTCAGATAACTGAGAAATATTGCCTCCTATGCCCACCTCCTGCAGATTCACAAACACAGCAGCATATTAAACTACATCCTTCAGGAAACAATCTGTTCAGCTTTTACACAGAGTGCCCCAAACTTATGTCACCAAGGAACTCTCCTCCCACATAGAACATGCATTTAGAGCACATGTCAGGAACCCCCAGCTAGATGTCCTCGGAGATCCTTCCCAACTTAGAAGTCCCAAGCTCCAGCTCCCAGTTTCAGTAACCCATTCCCATCCCCAGAAGGGGAAAGGCAGGGAGTGCTCATCCCCAGAACTTAGAGTTTGGCTCCACCTTGATGTCCTGGACCTGGGTAACCCTTTTTCCAACCTACTGTTCAGACCCCCATGTTCAGCCCAGAGAGAAGAGAGAAAGGACAAGGGCTCTCTCTTCTTATTCCTGGGAAGGTTTGCTGCCCTAACTATTGAGAGTCACATCCTTGGGAGGACAGAGGGGATGGAAACAAAGACACAGATTGGAGGAATTGGTCATTGGCAGGAAGGAGATGGTGAGACAATGAGAGAATGATTGAACGGGTGTCTAGAGAGGGATGGTTGTACAGAGACAAGGTAAGTGGAGAGAGCTGTTATCTTACTGATATGATAGCTGAGAGGGGCATAAGGCCAGTTGAGAGGGGAGTGGGGCAGGGTGCAGAAGTGTGAGGGTTTCTGAAAGCAGGAAACAGCAGAGAGCAAACAGAAGGTGTCAGAGGAGGCAGCTCCAGGAGAGAGGCCTGGTGCCCAGTTAGACCCCGGACATACTCACTTTAGGGACAGAAGAGATGATGCGATCAGTGTCACAGCTGGGCAGGCACAGCTTCCCCAGAGACTGGAGGCTTCATTGAGTGGGTCCTGGTGTCTCAGCACTCAGAACAAGGGGGCTGAGGACACAGAACCCAAAGGGCACTCTTAAAAGGCCAGGTCTCGGAGGTAATCTGTGGTCCTCAGGCCTTCAGCCAATGAGGTAAGGGTGTCATTTGCATATCCCATTGGCCTAGTTGGGGGAGGGTTGGGGAATTGGAGAAGAGACTAGAGGAAAGGTAGGGTTGTTGTCAAAGAAGGAGGGTATCTTCCCCCATACTTCTCACTGATGGACTGACAATTAGTCAGTTCCCAGGACAAAGAGCCTCATTGGCCCCTGACCACTGCCCTTCCATATGAACACAATCCTTAGCCCTCGGGAGCTCAAAGCCTGGGACTGGGAAAGAGGGCCAACAAGCTCCCAAATGTCCCCTCCCTCCAAGGCCCTGCAGCCCACTGTCAGTGACTTTGAGGAGTACAAGCTCTCCCATTACTCTCACCTGGCCTGTTGGGTCTGTTTCCTGTTTCAGGAATCCTCACATTTCTTCATCTTGTCCTACTCCCAACCCGACAGGCATTAGGCCCCTCACAGCTACCATATCAGAAATATAAACAGCCCTCCCCACTGGAAATCTTCAGGACTTGGCCATCCAATACTCAATGTCTCCCACTCCTGCTGACTAAGCCCCAGGCCAGGCAGTCCAGCCTCAGAAAAAGGCAGAAGAAAAGAGAAAGGAGTTCTGTGCTCTTTCCTCCCAGGTCTCCCAGGCCACTGGAGGACACTGAGTTCTAATCACCACCAGTTCAGTCAAGACACTTTTGTAACTGCCCTCACATGCCCTCTGCTCCCTCTCACCTTTTCCCGGTGTGGCTCTATCTCCTTTTCTTCCTTTCTCAGTCATCCTTGTTCCCAGATGGCTGGAGGGTGACCTACATTTTCAGCCTAATCCCATAACACCTCTTAGAGCTATCATCCCCAAGGAGGAGTTAGAACAGGGATACAGGAATTAGCCAAGGAGTTGTTTAAACCTGCCTGAAGCTGTTTAAATAGGATCTGTACTGGAAGAGGACCCTGGGATTTAGAGTCTCTTCCCCATCTTCTGAGGACACCCAAACACTCCCCATGGGGTTAATGGGTTTCACAGAGAGAACCCTGGGTGCCTATCAGCCCCAAAGGTTATCAGTTATGACAGTTCTCCTGGTCCCAGCCTTAGGAGTTGGATGAAGAGTTGGTAGATACAGATTATCTAAGCCAGTGGTTCTCAAAGTGTCGTCCTCAGGCCAGTAGCATCAGTGTCATCTGTGGAGTTGTTAGAAATGCAAATTCCCTGGCCTCACCTCAAACCTATTGAATCAGAAACACTGAGGGTGGGGCCCAGAAATCTGTATTTCCTTAAGCCCTCCAGGCAATTCTGTTGTAGACTAGTGTAAAGAATGCCCACAGGCAACCCAGCTTTCCTTGTGCATATATGTGTGTCTAGTGTATCTCCATGCTCTCTACACAATTAAGAAGAGCTACGTCAGATGGCATCATTCTCTTCCCACCTCTGGGCTTATCCAAGTAGCAAGACATCTCTATGTGGTTACCTGTATTTAATGCTATTTCCTCAGAAGGACCAATAAGCCCAAGGCCTGGGAACATGGCCACAAAATGGGAATGAGGAATACAGACAGGGAACTCCCCAACACATACCCATGGAATGTAGCTCTAAGGTGGGACTCTCAGGACTCAGGACAGAGACACTAGCACTTCCTTGGTTGAAGAAGGAATGGTAAATTTTCAGTGTAGCCCCTTTTTCATGCCTGGTCTGGCCTGGCCAGACACTTGCCCCCACCCAGCAGCTGTCAGATGTGTGCTGATTCTCTTGTTTACTGCAAGGCTCAAAGGAGAGGTGGGAGGGCTAAGCTGTTAAAGGGCTAAAGGAGTCAGACTAAACAAGCTCAGGCAAGTTGAGCTGCTTGGGGCTCAGACCAGACGCCACTAACGAGGGAAAGGGGTTGGGGGAGAAAAGGCTGGAGCAAGGCTATGCCAGAGGAAAGGACCAAAAGTACAGTGGCAACAGAAACCAGGGAGGCAAAGCCCAATCCTGGAGGGGAGCCCAGAGGCTGGGAAACAGATACTGGGACTGACTAGCTCAAGGACATCTGGTGACAGAGAAATGGGGATGAAAAAGATAAAGCCAGGGTGGACTCAAAGAATGACAAACCAGAAGAATGGAGGCGAAGAGACTAATGAGGAAGCAGTTGATGCAGCCCTGGGGTAAAGGGCAAAATAAGTCATATGCTCCATAGAGATTTGGATTAAAGGAGACAGAGGGACATGAAAGAGATGAGCAAAAAACCATCAGGAACTAAAAGAGAGTAAAGCTTTCTGGATAGGACCAGAAAGGAGTAAGAGGATATCAGGAGAGGTGGATAGGAGCACACGGAGCTCAGAGTAGAAGAAAGGGACAGAGGAAAGTAGGGCTAGGGACAAAGTACCAGAAACAAATGCAAGGAAGCAGACAGATAGATGGTTAGGCCATTGAGGAAGAATGATGCCCAAAGAATGAAGAGGTACATCGTGGGAAAAGAAGGCCAGACAAGTGAAGGGCCTAGAAGCCTGGGGTAAAAAAGAAAGGAGAGGAGATGGGACAGAGTCAATATTTCAGTATGCCACTTCCAGTTCCTCCCATACTGTCACGGAGCTTTTAGACTGATGAAGCAGAGGAATATCAAATTATTGCCTATGCAAGAGTGGCCCCTGCCCTGGGCCTTGTGCTTGGGAAGGCTCCACTCTGTCCCTGCTTTGGCTGTACCCCACCCCATGGACCTCTTCTGCCTACATCTCAGTCCCCTTCTGGGCCACACTCCAGATATCTAGGGCTCTAGAATTCCCTGCCTAAAGGGCCCTAAGTCCACTTCTAGGGCCTACATAGACCTCTTCCCTGGGTCTGCCCTTTCAACGGTAGGTCATACCCATAGAGTGACCAAGGAATAGCTGTTCACAGGATGTGGTGGACAGAGTTTAGATGTGCAGACTGAAAGGACCACATGCATGCACATGAGGTCACTTGAAGTATGAGATGGTGTTGGGTGGTGGGGTGGGAAAAGAAGGGGCCCAGCTGAGTTCTAGTGACCAAAGGCCGATTCTCCTACACCAACACACTCCGGTACAGGACTCTGAGGACATCCAATAAAATCCAAATTTAAAACTGGCCTTCCAGATCATGATGGAGGTATATTTGCCAAGGTGGAGTAATAGACCATATTTTATTTAACAGTTTGTTAGCTTGAGTTCTATGTTTTAAATATTAAACACAAGGCATGTGTTTGCAGTCTTGCCCCAGGCCCACACAGGTTAGGAGGGCGTCTACAAAATACAAGCCATTATAACTGAGATGAGAGCTACGAAGGAAAAGGACAGAGTGCGATGATATTTTATTTCATGAACACTTAATCTAATAGGCTGGGGGGTGGCATTGCAGGGGTGGCTTTCTTAAGGAGGTCACATTAAACTAAGACCAGTCAGGTGAGTAAGAACTAACCATGCCTGGAAGTGTCCACAACAGGGTGACTCCAGGCTGCAGGAACAGCCATAGGCAAAGACTCAGAGGCAGGAAAGAGGTTGACATATTCATGAAATAGAAGAAAGGCCAACATAACTAGAGAGTAGAAAGGAAGGAAGGCAGAAAGCCTGGTGATGGGTGAAGTTGGAGAAGACAGCAAGCATCAGGTCATGCAGAGCCTCGTAGGCCAAGTTAAGGATTTGAGCTTTATTCTAAGAATAGGGAAAAGCTACTAAAGGGTTTCCAGTGAGGACATGATATGATCAGATCAGATGTGTTTGAAAAGATCACTTTGGCTGTAATGTGGAGGAGGGCAAAAATGGAATCAGGGAGTCAGATTGGTGGTCTAATATGCATCCAAGCTGTGTTTGGAGGATATATTAAGCTGGGTTCCCCAGGAAACAAACTCTGTGATGGAAACCTGTGTACAGGTGGCTTAATGGGGAGGACTTTCAAAGTGAATGAGAGAAGCAGTACTGAGCAGAAGAAAACTTTTAATTGCATTGCAGTTGCAATTAGAAGCTTCAGATGATATCGTAGGAGCTCTGGAACTGGCATGGAATTTCAGGGTTGTTCCAAGTTGAAGAAAGGAAGCCAGGGCTTTGTACTCCTGCATCAACCAGTCACTGGATGCACGCTGCCCTGGGGAAGGGAACATTGCATTTGACAAGAGAGCTCCCTTCAGCCACAGACAAAGCTCAGGGAAATCCTCGGCTGCTCAGCCAACATTGAGCAGCTGTGACAATGAGCACCTTGAGCCTGAAGTGGGAATCTGGGCAGCGCGCTACAGCATCCATTACCAGGGGGCAGGGAGACATCAGAGGGCTGAGCACAGAGGGCCACCTGGGAAGGAAAAAAATGCAGACCAGGGCAAGGGGCAAAATTGGTCACACCCTGCCCTCTGGTGGCGATACTTGGACACTGGGCTGGCCGGTGGTCCAGGCCTTAAAGGGAGGGCCCAGCATCTGAATAAAAGTCTGTGGCATATAAGGTGGAATTGGCAGCGCAAAGAAATCCTCATGTGAGCTTCTTAGACTGCCAAAAGCTAAAGAAGGAAGTAATGGTGGAGGAGAAGGTTTAAGAAATGTGGGGCTCATTCATTCTTTCATTCAGTCAACCTTTGTTACAGGCCAGCTGCTGCTGGAAGCTAGTATAATACTAAAATTTGGATCTTTCTCTCAAGGAACTAAAACTCTAATGAGGGTTATAGAGATAAAGAAACAACCAGAATAAAGTGTATGTTTAGAAATATAGATAGGTACCCAGTGTAGAACCAGTACACATCAGATAGATGTTAGTTTTAAGGGGCAAACAGAAAAGGTTTCATATAAGGAGGCGAGTTCAATTTGAGTCCGGATGGGTGGAAAGGGTTCACAGAAATGTTCTGGAAACTGCAGAGTTTGGTAGGTCCAGCACGTAGCAGAGAAGAAGGCAACAGACGAAGTTAGATAAATTGGAACCAGATTATGGAGGACATCAAATACCATATGAGTGGAAGCCTCACGGAGCTTTAAATCCAGGAAAGGATATGATCAAATTTTCGTTTTAATGATAAATCAAGGAGTCAGTATAGGATTGCAGAAAAAAGAAATGCAAAATACCTTGGCCTTTAGAGTCAGAAAGACTTGGATTCAGATTTCAATTCTCCTGCTGACCAGTTGTGTGACTTTGAGCAAATGACAACCTCTCCATGCCTTATTGCCCACATCTGTAAAACAGGGTGATTGTGAAACTGAATGAGATTATACATGTCAAGTTACTGCCACAGAGTCTGGCACTGAGTCCATACAACAAGCATTGTTCCCATCTCTTAACTCTCACAAATGAACTTTTATGTGCAGGTTATAGCTTGGTGGGAGAGAAGAGGACAGTAGTTGAAGAGCAGGAAAGATAAGAGGTGACTTGATGCTATTACCTGAAGCCAAGTAACATATAAGGCACTTAAAAAAGCAATGACCATGGGGGATGGACTCAGATTTGAGAGCTAATTGTATCTGGCTATGGAGATAAGAGAAGAGCATTCCAGACTGACTCAGGTTCCCTCTGGAGCAAAGGGCTAGATGTCTGCTGAGACAGGGAACCTACTGAACAGGTGCAGGTTGATGGAAGAGGTGATGGCCTTCAGAAGGTCAACCATGCCAACACAAGTGGGCACTCCTTCAGGCCCAAAGGGTGGCCAAGAGGCAATTGTTCGATGCAGGGTAGGTGTGGACAGAGCTGGGGCGTGAGAACAGGAGTGAGGGTGTCCAAATATATACAAGTGAGGGCGTAGTGCAGGATGGAGCCTGGCTGGGGAAGAGATAGGGGTTGGGCGGCAAGCCCAAGACTGGAGGCCAGCTTTCTCTTCCCCAGTATGTTGCACAGAACTCAGAGAAATCTGTGGATTATGATGGTTTCTGTAGCAAGTAACAAAAATCCACTTAAAATTAGCTTGAACAAGATAAAAAATTTATTGACGTCCATACCAAAATCAGGATTCCTTTGCTCTCCATACTTCTGTTCTGCTTGCTTCCTCTAGGCTGGCTGCCTGCTTAAACAGATTCCTGCTTTGCTGTGCCAAGTCCACTCCCAGCAACTCCAGGCTTAATTCTACCAGTTCACCAAACCAGTAGAAAGAGAGCTCATTCCAAAGGTTATAGAATAAGTTCCAGAGAGGGGTCTTGTGCCCATCCCTGAACAGACTGCTGTGACCACAGGGAGCACACAGACCTGCCAGGCTGAAAGGCTACAGCAGGGAGGGTAAGGCCAATCTTATGTGACCCCATAGACTGAGGAGGTGATCCTCAAAGGAAAATCAGGGTGCTATTACCAAAAAAAAAAAAAAAAAAAAAGGGTGCTATTATCACTATAACCATGATGAGTTTGGTGTGCTGTGGCACTTGGGGTTGACATCCAATGATCTTAATGCCTAGATGGAGATAGAGCTTTGGAAACTACCCAAGAACTTTATGGTGGTGGTTGTGTGTGAGCAGATGAGATCTCCAGGAGAACCTGAATTGAATGACCAGGGCAGAAGCTCCAGGATGACACACCTTACCATTTCATAGTAAGGCAGAAGGGAGCCCCCATTGGGGCAGAGAAGAATTGGAGGGTAAGGGGACCCCAGCATTGGAGATTTGGAACACAGAAAACTTAAGGCTCAGTGTCCAGTACCCAGAAAGAACATGAAGAGTAGTGCCCAGTCCCTGAGCTTGTAGACATCCAGTCCTCCGAGGGATCCTATTCCTGGCCTCGCTCCAAGCTCCCAGTTTGTTTGTGTCCTGTGTCTCTCAATCACTATCTCCCAGGAGCAAGAGTCCTCAAAGTTACATCATGTGCAGAGGGGCGAAGCTGAGCGGTAGGCGGGGCCTCGAGGAGGGGCCACCAATGGGAGGGATGGGGCCAGGGGACTGGAGGCAGGGGTTGGGGGTGGCGGCTGGGCGGACCTGGGGCCTAGAACCCCGGGGCCGGGAGAGTTGGCCTGCAGGCGGGGCAGAAAGAGGGTCGCGCGAACCCTGCTAGGTTCCGCCCCTGCGCCCGCCCGCCGCCTTTTTAAGCGCCTCCCGCCCCAGCTTCAGCTCTCGCTCGCCTCGCCGCGCTCCCTCCTTCCCCACCTCCTGTACCTCCCCAGCTCCGTCGGGTTCCCGCGGCCACCCCGCAGCCCCCTGCCCAGGTGCAATGGCCGCTGTGTACCGCTCCGGCCTGCGGTGAGTGACCCCCAGCCCGGGGCCGACCCGCACCTTCCGCCGCGCGCGCCCCCTCGGGGCTGCCGGCCGCGCCTGTCCTCCCCAGTTTCCCGTTGGAGCCGGCGGCGGGCAGGGGCAGTCCTTGTCTCCCGCGCGGCGCGGCTCTCCCGAGCGGCGACTGCCTCAGCCATGCCGGGGCTCCTGGTTTCCGTCCTCCTTCCACCCCCGGCGCTTGCTCGTCTCTGGCCGCACCGTCTCTCTCCGCCACACTCACAACTTCCTCCCTCCTGCTCGCGCACCCCCGCTGAGCCCTATAGCCGTGCATTTTCCTGTCCTGCCAGACGTAAACCTTTCGGAGCCTTGGGGGCTCCCAGCCCCCGCCCAGATTGCTCTGAGAAGCAGTAGGGTCCTGGGGTTAAGGGCGCCTGAGCCCATGGGGACACCTCTGGCTCCCTGAAGAAGGCAGAAGGTAAACATCCATTCCCGGCCTCCCCCGCCGGAATTGGAACCTGGCGCGCAGCCGCGTGCAGCCAGAGGGACCTGGGACCAGGGGAGCGAGGGAAGCAAGGTGGGGGGAGGGCCAAGTTGCCTTCATTTCTTAAATGACTGGCTTCTTGCGCCCTCCTTCCACAGCCTCCTGTCTTCCCTCTGTAGCCTCCCCCTCCCCAGCTTTTGTCCCAGAGTTTGCCTGAACCGGTATCTCTCCCACAGCCGGTTCCAGTTGGCCAACCTTTGGGGGTGGTCTCTGGAGAGCAAGCAAGGGAGAAGGTCCCATTAGGGGGCTGGGAGCTTGGGGTCCTTCACAAGAGAATTCTTGATTCAGGCTCTAGGTGGAAAATTAAAGCTCAAGGCAAACCTCTCTGAGGCAGGAACAGACCCAGGTCCCAGCCGGCCCCTCCTTCCTGCCCCCAGAGTCCACACAGGGTCACCATCTTGTTCTGACCCACGGAAGCCACCCCAGCTCCCACCAGAGCCAAGCTCAATCTACATCCGGGGTCTAAGATAGCTCTCTTCCTTCCGCAGGCTTGCAAGCCCTGAGTTTAAGGGGAGGGACACGGTCATGTGGTCTTTGCTTTGTGGGACACAGTTTCTGGTGGGTGAGGCCCTGGCAGAGGCGGAGGGCAACTTCCCTCCCTCTCTTGGCCTTTGCTCTCTCTGGGTAACCACCCTGGGTCCAGGCCAATCAGAGCAGACCATGCTTCTCCCTCTCCCAGGGGTGTGAGAGGACAGATAGCAGGGACCCTGCCCTCTTGGGAATATGAGCATGAACCCCAGCCTTCCTCACAGCTTCAAAAATGCCTACCCAATGGCAACGTTATACCCAGTCCTTGTTGACCCGGGTAGGCAGCAGCAGAGCCGGTGCCTGCAAGCCCAACATCCAATCGCCTTCCCTCTGTGCAAGAGCCATAATGTAGAAACCTGGGACTGGAAGAGGGTTGAACCTCCTCAAAGACTGGGTCTTCTACTTGAGACTTTCACAATCTCACCCGTCTATACAGCAGAAGGAAAAAATGAAAGCAGCTGCCTTTTAACTTATAAAAGCTGTACTGACAGAGCTTCTGTTCAGCGTGATGGGAGTTTTGGTAATGGATAGTGGTAATGGTAGCACAACAGGGTAAAAGTAATTTATGTCACTGAATTTGTAGACTTAAAGTGGTTGAAACGGGAAATATAATGTTGTATATATGTTACCACAATACAATTCTTAAAAAAGAAAAAAAGAAAAAAAAAGCTAAAGAATGGAAGGAACAGAGCTGAGAGCTTTAAACTCCCAGCACATGAAGCTGTCACCTGGGCGCAGTTTCTAGACGTTTGAGCCATAGAGCACCTACTCATTTCTAAGCATCAACCAGGCATAGTTAAATATGGACATGGGCTATGTATGCAATAGAACATCAGCATGCCTACTTCCACCCAGACAGGTATGTGCCTTTATTCTCATTTGGCTAGACCTGTCACTTGCTGACACCTGCATTAAACCTCATACAAGATAGAGGAGGTCTGAACCCATCCCACACCCCTGCTCTCACCTGTTCTTCATGGGGTCTGCACCCAGACCCGCTGCAGCACACTCTCCAGAAGCCTGGGCTTTCTGTCTCCTCACTTGCCCACCCTCCATGTCAGCGCCTGGCTCATTTCATTTCCATTCCTTCTCACAGGCTTAGCTGGCGTGGGCCAAGCCCCTGGAGCCGGTCCTCACACCGCAGCGTCCAGACCCTGCAAGTACTCAGTGGAGATCTGGGCCAGCTGCCTGCTGGGGTGCGAGACTTTGTGGAGCGCAGTGCCCGTCTGTGCCAACCAGAAGGCATCCACATCTGTGATGGGACCGATGCTGAGAATACTGCCACACTGACCCTGCTGGAACAACAGGGCCTTATCCGAAAGCTCTCCAAGTACAATAACTGGTAAGCACCTAGGCCCAGCAATCCAGAGGATGGGGCGGGTGCTTGGACTGAGGCCGCTTTGGGTTTACCAAGACAAAACCAAATTTAACTGGACCACCCCAATGGAGTAAGAATGGGAGCTTTGGGGGACACAGAATCAGGAAGTAGGATTGGTCTGTACTTTTATGTTTCATGCTAAATGAAGAAGCTGATACAATAAGGGCCTTTGCTTTTTTTTTTTAAATTTTTAACTCAGCAGTTCAGACTGTTTTTGTTTGGGGCAGAGGTCCCCAGAGGGTTAGGGCCACAGGACACCATCTTTTAGAAAGGATCTGAGATGTTCTTGGTTGGGGGGAAAATAAGACAGAAAGACCTGGAGTCAAAGTTGGACCTGGGGAAGTATCATATGGGGATGAGGGAGCTCTCACCATCTCCCTGATAATCTCCTCTCCCCCAGCTGGCTGGCTCGCACAGACCCCAAGGACGTGGCACGAGTAGAGAGCAAGACAGTGATTGTAACTCCTTCTCAACGGGACACAGTGCCCCTCCCTGCTGGCGGGGTCCGTGGGCAGCTGGGCAACTGGATGTCCCCAGCTGAGTTCCAGAGAGCTGTGGATGAGAGGTTCCCCGGCTGCATGCAGGGTAACCAGGACAGGGATGCAGAGGCAGGGACACTCCAGGTAGGATCAGGTTGGAACCCTGTAACCAGGGGATGCTTCCCTCCACAGGGCGCACCATGTATGTGCTTCCATTCAGCATGGGTCCCGTGGGCTCCCCACTGGCCCGCATTGGGGTGCAGCTCACCGATTCAGCCTATGTGGTGGCAAGCATGCGTATTATGACCCGGCTCGGGACACCCGTCCTTCGCGCACTAGGAGATGGTGACTTTGTCAAGTGTCTGCACTCCGTGGGCCAGCCCCTAACTGGGCAAGGTGAGTTTCTGCTTTGCTCGCGTGAGGACACAGAGGCTTCTTGTTGTCAGCGGGAACCCCAAGTCCTACCCATCCGGAGCCCCTGAGAACCTGTCCTCTTTGAAAACCTAATGCCCAAGATATCTGGGGCAGCTGTCTGGGCTGGTTGGGGGTGAAACTGTATTTGCAGAGCAATTTGCATAAGATTGAGAAAAGTCAATAGTATATGCCAAAGAATAGGAGCAAGGAACCAGGTGGATATTATGAGGTGATGAGGTGGGGAGCTTTAGTCACCCCTTGGTACCACTACTGCTCCCAAATGCTTCTCCTGCCAATTCCTGATCCTTCAGACCCCTGACACCCCAGGTCCAGATGCCCCTGCCAGCAGCCCCATGACCCCATTGTCCCCAGGGGAGCCGGTGAGCCAGTGGCCTTGCAACCCAGAGAAAACCCTGATTGGCCATGTGCCGGACCAGCGGGAGATCGTCTCCTTCGGCAGCGGCTATGGTGGCAACTCCCTGCTGGGCAAGAAGTGCTTTGCCCTGCGCATCGCTTCTCGGCTGGCCCGGGATGAGGGCTGGCTGGCGGAGCACATGCTGGTGAGGGCCTGGTGAGGATCTGGGCAGCTGTGGGGGGCGGGGCCTGGTTGGTCTGCCCCCGCCTCCCCCCTGCCAGGTGCCAGGCCGATGGTCATGGACTCTACTCAAAGCTTTGGCCTCAGGCTGCTGAATGTCAGGCTCCCCCTGCCCGCCACCCCTGGTCTGATGGCAGAACAGTGCACCTGTTTAGGGAATAAACATTGGTCCTTGCTGTCAACCCTTCACTTTCCTTCCCCATGCAGACATTTCCCTGACTTTTGGTGACCTCCTCCTTGTTCTCTCTCCCCCACCATGTGCAGATTCTGGGCATCACCAACCCTGCAGGAAAGAAGCGCTATGTAGCAGCCGCCTTCCCCAGTGCCTGTGGCAAGACAAATTTGGCCATGATGCAGCCTGCTCTGCCAGGCTGGAAAGTGGAGTGTGTTGGAGATGACATCGCCTGGATGAGGTTTGACAGTGACGGTGAGAGGCCCTTGGAACTCATTCTCAGTTCTGGCTCTTGCCAGAGTGTAGGAGTCACCCATCCACTGCTCACAGTGAGCTTGTCAGTAGGAACCGTTTCCTGGACAGCCAACTATGCCCCATACCTCTGGGCAACTCAGCCACTCCATCAGATCTAGGGTCCAGCTCAGGGCAGGGAGGGGTGGAGCAGGACCTTCCTTGATCTCACCACTCAACTCTGCTTCATTGGGCCTTCCTTTCTTTCACCTCTCTTCCTGACAGGTCGACTCCGGGCTATTAACCCTGAGAATGGCTTCTTTGGGGTAGCCCCTGGCACCTCTGCTACCACCAATCCCAACGCTATGGCCACAATCCAGAGTAATACTCTCTTCACTAATGTGGCTGAGACCAGCGACGGTGGCGTGTACTGGGAGGGCATCGACCAGCCTCTTCCACCTGATGTCACTGTAACCTCTTGGCTGGGCAAACTCTGGAAACCCGGTAAGTGGGGTGGGGGAGTCATGACATAGCCCCTGAATGATGTAAAAGCCTTCTTCAAACCGCCAGCCAATTTCTGGGCCTCTGGGAGGCATAGGAAGTTATGAAAGTTTGCAGTCTTCCACATCCCAGGCAAGATCTCAGTTCAGACCCAGCGCCACCATTTACTGGCTTTGTGACCTGATTCAGTTCAACTTTGCTATGCTTCGTTTCTCTATGCTTCAGTTTCTTCTATCAGTTGGTTAGAAGTAATTATTATAGTGCCTATCTCATGAGGTTGTTGGAAATTAAATTAGATAGTGCATGTAAAGGGCTTAGCACAGTGTCGTGTACATAGTAAATTCTCCATAATTTAAGTTGAAATTTAAAAAAAAAAAGGAAGGAGAAGGACTGGTTGGAAATTATTATAGAAGGACTTGGGCTCAAGCCACACCTATAAAGTGTGACTCTGCCCCACCTCTACTCTTGCCACTCTTGTATAATAACCGTGTCTAAAGGTCAATACTGTTACTGTCACCCTTCCCCTGTCCCTCCAACACAATCAGACCAGAAACTAATTTCTTTAGCCTTTTCCGGAGGCTGGCTTCTCAACCCTCTCATCCCATCCCCTCCCTCTACTCTGGACCCTTAGCTTTCAGTGTTCTTCTGCAGCCAGAGGGCCTAAAGACCTAGGGCTATGAGGAGAGGAGCAGGACAGGATGAGGATAGCTTTGTGATCACTGAAGCCTATAGTCAGGTTTGCCAAGCAGCCCTTATAGTCACCCTCCTCCTCCAATCACCCATTATTTTTTCTAACACCATCATTAATCCCTCCTCAGCCTTCCTACCCAACTGAGAGATCCAAGAATCTTTCATCTTTCCCCACAGGCTAGCTCTCCAACCCTTCCATTATTTCTGAATTCAGGGGTATAACTAGGGCATCTTTGCCTAGCTTCATTTCCCAGAACAATACCCTGTGCTAGGGTCCTGAATTGCAAGGGATGGCTTGTATCTGACAGAAGGGAGACAGAGGAGCAGGGGATGTTGGCTCTGTGACCTCCCCACCCCAGGTCTGACCAGCAGTCTCCAGCGGAGAAGTCAGTGTACTGATTCAGGGGTCCTGTAGTGGTGCCCCACAGTCAAGCCACTGACTTGGCCCTAGCCCCTCCCAAAGGCACCTGAAGTTACCAAGTAACCTGGGCTCCTCAGGTTACACCTGCCCAGTTATACCCTTATATGAGTACCTGAGGCCCTATCACTCTATCAGGTCTGACAGGGCCATGCAAACCACAACAAAATTCTGTTAGCTTACTTAGTTATATTTGTTTGATATTTTGATACAATAATGCCATGTTCTGCCTTCATCAGTGTTTTATTTTATATGGCCCTGTCAACCCAGATCCTGCCTAAAATAATTAGATTTGACCAAACCCTGGTAAACAAACCAGCTATATTCTCATTTTCTTGCCAATTATAGAATTAACCTATTTTGCCTATATAAGAGATGGTTTTAAAAAAAATTCTGTTAACATTAAAATCAATTCCTGTTTGCATTTTAATAGCTCAGGGGATTCTGTGTTTCCATTTGCTGATGGAAAGTTAATTGTCTGAAATATTGGCCCAACATTCTCGTTTTTTCCTTTAGATTTGGGTATTTCTTTATATAATAATCCTGCAAATGAAGAAGTCATTTCCAAAGGAGAAAAATTCTATTATAACTTTGTACAAATATCTAACCCCCTTTCTCTTACGGCCTGGTCAGTGCCTTAATGGCATAAACATTAGTTCCCTGCTGAACTCCAATTTCCCTTGTGTAAAAGTGTGCACACCTGTATGTGTGTATTGGGAGCAGGCATGCCCTTGGAGATGATAGTACTTGCATTTCCTCTGCCAGGTGACAAGGAGCCCTGTGCACATCCCAACTCTCGCTTTTGTGCCCCGGCTCGCCAGTGCCCCATCATGGACCCAGCCTGGGAGGACCCTGAGGGTGTGCCCATCGATGCCATCATCTTTGGTGGCCGCAGACCCAAAGGTAAACAATGAGTGGGCTCCAGGCCTTAGGCAGCTGCCTTCTCCATAAAGGATCTGGCTCTACATCAAGGATCATTCTCCTACTCTTAGAGTCATGGGACCTCAGCCTGGATCCCCAACTGTGTGACTGTCCCCTGGTGGATACAAAATTAGAGGGAGGCACAGGGTCTGAAAAAGGGATAGCTGAGGTCCCAGGGGAGAAAGACAAGGAATCAGGCTCACCAGAAGGGATGGAGTAAGGTTCAAAGGAAAGGGCTGCCTGTGACTCCATTCTTTGGTGTTCTAGGGGTCCCCCTGGTATATGAGGCCTTCAACTGGCGCCATGGCGTATTTGTGGGCAGTGCCATGCGCTCAGAGTCCACTGCTGCAGCTGAACACAAAGGTGAGTGTCCTCACAGTTGTTCCCTCTCCTCTGTGTGTCCACATCTCATCCTCAATCCCTTCCTGAGCCAGATACCCTCTTCTGCTCCTAATGTCCTCCACCCCCAGCTGCCCCCAGTTCTGTCTTTTCCCCTAATCCTTTCACTTCACCCTGCCCTGAGGATCTTTCAGGAGCAGGACATTTGACAGCATCATCCAGCTTGATGCAGGGGTACCCTTCCCTTCCTGGTAGAAGGAAAACTCCTTACCTGTTCTGCCTTCCTTCCAGGGAAGATCATCATGCATGACCCATTTGCCATGCGGCCTTTTTTTGGCTACAACTTTGGGCGCTACCTAGAACACTGGCTGAGCATGGAGGGGCGCAAGGGAGCCAAGCTGCCCCGCATCTTCCATGTCAACTGGTTCCGGCGCGATGAGGCAGGCCGCTTCCTATGGCCAGGCTTTGGGGAGAATGCTCGGGTGCTAGACTGGATCTGTCGGCGGCTAGAGGGCGAGGACAGTGCCAGAGAGACCCCCATCGGGTTGGTGCCAAAGGAAGGGGCTCTGGATCTCAGCGGCCTGGGAGCCGTAGATACCACCCAGCTCTTCTCACTCCCCAAAGACTTCTGGGAACAGGAAGTTCGTGACATTCGGAGCTATCTAACAGAGCAGGTCAACCAAGATCTGCCCAAGGAAGTGCTGGCCGAGCTGGAGGCCCTGGAGGGACGGGTGCACAGAATGTGACCTGAGGCTCCAGGCTAGCCAGAAAGCGCAGCACCCCCACCTAGGAAGAAGGGAGCTACCGGGCTGCCGAAAACATGAGCAACTTTGACATAACTAACATCTTCTGGGGGCCATGAGGCCAGATTGGAGAACTTCCCCCACACACTGCCCAATAATAAGAAATGCTCGTGTATTTTACATAACGTGTTGTTTTCATTTTCTGCCTGTCTTCACAGGTTTCCTTCTAACATCAATTCCACAATCTTCTTCCAGCCCCTCCAAGCAGTTGTCATCCCACCGCAGCTGGGTCTCAAGGATCTATCTCTCAAGCAGCTTCCCACTGGGTCACATAAGGAGGAATTGCTGGGAGGAGGCACTATTCCATGCTGTGTCATGAAAGCTTAAAAAGGTGGGAGGGAGCCTCTGAGAGCTGCTCAGGATAGCCTCCCACCTTAGAGCCCCTGCTTTCCCACTTAGACACCCTCCTCTCAACCTGGCCTGAGGCAGAAAGAAGCCTCTACAACCCTGTTCTCCAGCAAAGTCAATTTCCGTGGTCATTCTCAAACCTATTCTTCTTCCCGACCTGGAATTGGGAATAACAAAGTATTCCCCAAGCACTGTACTAAGCATATAACAAAAACAACCTTTGGTGGAAGGTACTGTTTTGCAGATGAAGAAACAGAACAAAGAGATGAAGTATTTAGCCCAAGAACACACATTTAGTAGATGGTAGAACGTAAGGTAAATGCTGTCTGCTTAGACCTGTCTCTCATAGCAACACAGGTTTTTAAAACTGTAAGACCTTAGACGTCACCTGTTCCACGCTTTTCAAACTTTAAAGCACATATGAATCACCTGGGGATCTTGTAAAACTACAGATTCTCATTCGGCAAGGGTGAGGGTTGATCCAGAGATTCTCCTGGGTGATGCCAGTGCTGCTGGTTCAGGGACCACAGAGTAGCAAGACCTTAGTCTAAACTCCTGATATCAACGTTTATGGGAAAGCAGAAAAAAGAGAGAAAATAGCTGTTCAGCTATTCTAAAGCATACTGACAGGGAAGTGACCTCATATCAGGCGAATCAGCTGAGGATAACATCACCTGTGATCTGGATCCAGGTCATTGAATGTATAAAATATAAGGTGGGTAAGATGGGAGTCTGGGCCCAGAAAATGAAAATAAAATTATTGGAACGCCCTCAAAGAACTGGAGGAGGAATCACCAAGTATTCTTAAAGACAACAGCCAATGGGGTGCACAGGTGGTTCAGTGGTAGAATGCTCTCCTTCCATGAGGGAAACCTGGGTTCAAGTTCAAGACCATGCACCCAAAAAAAAAAAAAAAAAAAAAACTAGACAAAAAAAAGCCAATGACCAGCTATGATGTGTAAATAGAGCAGAAAAGAATCTAAAGGTCAGAGTTGATTACATGCTGCAACACAGCCACAGAACACCTTGCACTTAAAAAACACAGCCAAATCATCGGTTTCATAAATCGCATGTGATGCCCGAAACAATACTAATCAGAAACAGCATAGCACAGAAGTTAAGCACGTGGTAGACGCTGCAGCCAGGGTTTCCTGATTTCTGGCTTAACCTCTTAGTTTCTCCATCTGTAAAGTGGGGATGTACCTACACCTCACAGTATTGTTGGGAAGATTAAGAATCAATAGATCTAAGGCACTCAGAACCAGGACTGGCACCAAGAAACTATTTAATATATATTAGCCATCTTCACCTTTCCACTCTACTGATTATAAAATAGGTCCTGTAAGCCTATATTTTATATTGCCGAATCTACAGTTTAAGAAGCAAAAAGGAGCAACGTAGATGCAATTTAGGGGAGAAGAAAATAGATTTGGAAGTAAGTCACTCCGGTGACTTCCAGGCACTATTCAGCTATTCTAAAGCATACTGACAGGGAAGTGTTAGCCTTAGAACTGATTTTGTCAATGAGAACAAAATTGGAAAATATGCCCTTTAGTTCCAGATAATCAAATTTAAATAGTTAGCACATTTTTAATTAACCTTTTTACTTAAAAATAAAACAGGTTCAGAAAACCACGCAAATCTGTAACTCTGCAAAACACTAAAATTCCCCTTCCATGTTCTCCATCCCAATCCCAGCCTCCTCCCTCCCACCACTATGTGAGTGGTGATCACTTCCTTGCATTTTTTAATAGATTTATCTCCCAAGTGGATCCCTAGATACTACAGTTTAGCTATACCCATTTCTTAAAATGAAATTTCCTATCTTTTAGGTCTCTTTTAATTTATATGTTCTCCCTTCATTCCTTTCTTTTCTTTCAATTTAACTGTTGAAGAATCAAGGTTGAGATGCTCAATGCCTAGATTTATTAATTTCCTAGAGGTTGCAAGACAGCCATATCCAAATTCTGTCATAATAGCTGGGATACTTATATAAAGGGACATTTCATGTTCTATTTCATTACCCAGTTGTACAGTTTATATAGGAACTGCAAGATAACTGCTTGATTCTCTAGCATCTTTGAGATAAAGATTTGATTTATTATTCTTTAAAAAGGTGACCAATTAGTTATACACACAAACGATACATATATCATGAATTCATATATTTAAATATATTTAATGTTTATCAAATTATCCTATTAATGCTCAAATTGTCCCATTTTTGGCCATGGTAGCTTGGCTCCTAAGTCCTTTTGACATGACCTAATAGTCTTTCCTGGCTTCCTTCCTATCTGGTATAAGTTGTTTCATACTCATCTTGTGTATTTTCTTTCCCAGACCTGGACTCAACCATTTCCCCAAGAAGCTCTGGTTTCTTTCCATGGGAAAGGGTGTCTGAAGACCCAGTCTGGGTTCTAGGAGTGTTCATTGCTCCTGAATTGTTGTTGTTTCTATGCCTTTTCAGAGGACAGGGATAAGAAGATGAAATACCTCATGAGAAAGGGGGAAAATTCAACTTCCCCAACTTGAATTCTTGAAATTCTCACAAGCAGTGTGAACAACCAAAGCTATAGGCTGAGCCCTCAGTCTTGGGGTTTGTTCATATGAAATTTAACCCCACAAACAATAGGTCAAGCCTACTTAAAATGGAGGCCTAAGAGTCACCCCCAAGAGAGCCTCTTTTTTGCTCAGGTGTGGCCTCTCTCTCCAGCCAACACAACAAGCAAACTCACCACTCCCCCACCCCTGTCTACATGTGACATGATTCTCAGGGGTATGGTCTTCCTGGCAACGTGGGACAGAAATCCTAGAATGAGCTGAGACTCAGCATCAAGGGATTGAGAAAACCTTCTGGACAAAAAGGGGGGAGAGTGAAATGAGACAAAGTGTCAGTAGCTGAGAGATTCCAGAGTCCAGAGGTTATCCTGGAGGTTATTCTTACTCATTAAGTAGCTATCACCTTGTTATTCAAAATGTAACAGAGAGGCTGGAGGGAAATGCCTGAAAATGTAGAGCTGTGTTCCAGTAGCCATGTTTCTTGATGTTGATTGAATAATGATATAGCTTTCACAATGTGACTTTGTGATTGTGAAAATCTTGTGTCTGATGCTCCTTTTATCTACCTTGTCAACAGACGAGTAGAACATATGGAATAAAAATAAATAATAGGGGGAACAAATGTTAAAATAAATTTAGTTTGAAATGCTAGTGATCAATGAAAGGGAGGGGTAAAGGTTTTTTCTGTTTTCGTTTTATTTCTTTTTCTGTTGTCTTTTTATTTCTTTTTCTGAATTGATGCAAATGTTCTAAGAAATGATCATGATGATGAATATGCAACTATGTGATGAAATTGTGAATTAGTGATTATATATGTAGAACGGAATGATCATATGTTAAGAATGTTTCTGTTTGTTTGTTGTTAAACATTTTTTAAAATTAATAAATAAAAAAATACCTCATGAATTCAAACTGATAGTTACTATTTAAATTCAGGCCTAAGGATTTTCAACCTCTTTTGTTTTCTATCTGTAGCTCCTATCCTCCACTTGAAAATTCTGGTTCTCAAGGACACAGGCCATGAGAATATTCAAATATCCCATAAATACACAATTGCTTTATAGTTAGCACACTTCCCCCTTTCCTTTTACACAGAGAAGCAAGGAGACCATGTAAACATATGTATAAGAACTGGTCACTTCAGAAGACAGAAGTTTCTCTTTATTCTACCCAGAGCTGTACATGTGTCCCAAGAGCTCTGGGAAGTCACCACTCTGGGGACTGAGGTAGGGGAAGGTGGAAGAAGAGGGAGGGGGCAGTTAGCCAGAGAATGGAAGTCGTACTTCTCTCCTCTCCAGTCCAGCTCACCCTCTAGTGGAGTTAGAGGGCAAGAAGGAGCAGGAAAGAGCCCAGGGCAGGGCAAACAGGAAGTTAATCTGCTGACATTTACTTAGCAATTACCAAACTGGCCCTAAAATGAGTGCTGAAGGTAGAAAATCTCTCTGTGGCTTTAAGTATAGCTGGGAAGAGTAGAGGCTGCCCAAATGAAAAGCACTTTGTAAAGTGTCACCAAATAAATGCCAAATTTCAAAATCATGAGAGGGAAAGCCAATAGAGCTTATCAAAATAACTTAATTATAATTATTTTTAAAGAATGCCATTTTATTTCTTTCAATAGAATTCATAGTAGACCCTAAGATACAAATGTTCATATACATTGTGAAAAAATATTAGCGGTTACAAAAGGCTTAAAAATCTTCTACATATAAAAAATAATCAATGGATCCAGAGGTGAAAACCTACATTCTTTATCATTTGAGTTGATGTTAAAGGGGACTCATTTTGGTCATAAAACCCCAGAAACTTATTTTGACATTACCATGATTTTCAAATGTATTCAATAATATATAAGTTCCACATTACAAAGGCTTGAATTAACAAGGCTTTATTATTTTATTAAGTGCTAAGGAGAAGAAAAAAAGTAATAAAAAATGCATTATTAAGGAAGTGAGTTTAACAGACAAATTTTTTTTCCCTTAGATCCCAGGTGTGCAAATTGTAGTAATCAAAATCTTTTGTTCATGAAACAATTTGCCATTGATTTAATTTTTAATGCAAAATTGAAACCAGATTGTTTTTGCATCCACCAGGTGTCACCAAACGACCACCATCTTTTTTTTTTTTTCAACTTAACCAGCAGCTTGCACAATATCCCATGGTATAAAAATAGAAGACTACAACATCATTTCAAAGGCTACGTGTTATTACAGTGTATATGGACCATGATTTATTTACCCAATCCCATATTACAGGATATTTTAATCTTCTTTGTTTCCAGTATTTCACTATTAAAAATAATTGCTAGGCTGAACATAAATTTTTAGACAGGTCTGGACTAGATTCCCGGAAGTGGTACCAGTGGGTCAAAGTGCAAGGCTGTGTGGAAGGGAATCTAACTGGTAGAAACAGGAGTATATCAGATAAGAAGCTTTCCTGGGAAGGTGCAGAAGTGGAAACTTGCAAGGCATTTATGGGCATGTTTGTTTGGCAGGAGTAACAAAAATTGGTGGTAAAAAACAATCAGATCCTTGTGTCTGATGCTCCTTTTATCTACAGTATGGACAGACAAGTAAAACATATGGATTAAAAATAAATAAATAATAGGGGGAACAAATGTTAAAATTAAAAATATATATATTGGGTAGATGGAAATACTAGTGGTCAATGAGACGGAGGGCTAGGGGTATGGTATGTATGAGTTTTTTCTTTTTTTCTTTTTATTTCTTTTTCCGGAGTGATGCAAATGTTCTAAAAAATGATCATGGTGATGAACAGACAACTATGTGATGACATTGTGAGCCACTGATTGTACACCATGTATGGAATGTTTGTATGTCCTTGTACGTTGTTTTATCAATAAAAATTAAAAAAACAACAACAGCCAGGTTTGGTATTTGTATTTGAAATGATTAACAAAAGTGAACATTTGAAAATCATGGTAATGTCAAAATAAGTTTCTGGGGTTTTATGACCAAAATGAGTCCCCTTTAACATCAACTCAAATGATAAAGAATGTAGGTTTTCACCTCTGGATCCATTGATTATTTTTTATATGTAGAAGATTTTTAAGCCTTTTGTAACCGCTAATATTAATTTTTCACAGTGTATATGAACATTTATATCTTAGGGTCTACTATGAATTCTACTGAAAGAAATAAAATGGCATTCTTTAAAAATAATTATAATTAAGTTATTTTGATAAGCTCTATTGGCTTTCCCTCTCATGATTTTGAAATTTGGCATTTATTTGGTGACACTTTACAAAGTGCTTTTCATTTGGGCAGCCTCTACTCTTCCCAGCTATACTTAAAGCCAAAGAGAGATTTTCTACCTTCAGCACCCATTTTAGGGCCAGTTTGGTTAATTGCTAAGTAAATGTCAGCAGATTAACTTCCTGTTTGCCCTGCCCCGGGCTCTTTCCTGCTCCTTCTTGCCCTCTAACTCCACTAGAGGGCGAGCTGGACTGGAGAGGAGAGAAGTACGACTTCCATTCTCTGGCTAACTGCCCCCTCCCTCTTCTTCCACCTTCCCCTACCTCAGTCCCCAGAGTGGTGACTTCCCAGAGCTCTTGGGACACATGTACAGCTCTGGGTAGAATAAAGAGAAACTCTTGTCTTCTATTGTAGGGCAGAAACTAAATGCTGTTAGAGGAGGATACGTGTAGCAGATCAACTAGCTGGGGAGAGGCATGAAGAAATGAAAATTGGATCTTGGGTGGTAGCCATTGGAAAACAGCTTCTACTCATCAGCTAAAGAATCTGCAGGACTCGAAGAACTGAATTTAAAGGACAAAAAGTAGAGAAAGATACTTCTAAAAAAATGATTCCAGATTTTTTTCAGGCGGGGTAACCCAGAAGTCATGGAATCCTAAGGTCTCAATAGACGTTATAGGGCACAGATAGTAATAGATAATAGGAGATGGATGACCAGCTTCATAATTTGTGGGACCCAGAGCAAAATTAAAACCTGGACTTCTTGTTTAAAATTAAGTTTCAAGGCCACGACAGCAAAACATTAAACCAGGCGGGGGGGCTCTTCTAAGAGACGCCACAGCTGACTCGCCCAGGCAGCCCCGCGCAGTGAGCAGACGTGATGCGCTCCAGGGTAGCTGGTTTAAGGGCCAGGCGGGATCACCCGAAGGTGCGAGCACACCTCGCCTTCGCTTCTCAGGGAGAGTGAGCCTCAGGGCTCCAGGGAAGAACTGGGCGCCGTCGCTCCCCGACCTGCCTTCAGAGGCTCTGGGCTGAGGGGGAAGTTTCGCAGCACTTCTAAGAGCGTGCCGGCGCGTTCATTTCGGACCTGGGACCTTTGCGTGGTCATTAGTCCCAAACACACACACACACAAACATTTCAGACCTGGGACCTCTGCGTGGTCATTAGTCCCAAACACACACACACACCTTTGCACGGTCATTAGTCCCAAACACACACACACACACACACACACACACACACACACACACTTTTCAGACCAGGGACCTCTGCGTGGTCATTAGTCCCAAACACACACACACACACACCCCCACTCCTCCACAGCCTGGGCAAAGATCCCGAGACGTGGCGAGTCCCGGCCTTGGACTCAGTGCTGTTACTCATAAACTCGGAGAACGGAGTGGCAGGTGGCGTGTGTGCGCACGCAGGGCCCGCAGCCCAGTGAGGGGAGCACCGCGAGGACAGAGGGTCTCGCGAAAGTGCAAATCCCGGAGGACCAAGGGAACGGGGTGTGGGGAGGAGTGGGGTGGGGTAGCACAGGCGACAGTTGCGTCAGGGAGTGTGTGTAAAGTTCGCGGAGCCCAGCTAGGGATCATCTAAAAAGTTGCCGATCCTACAAGAACGAGGCTTCCGGAAGCTAAAGCCAGGTGGGTGTGGAGGATTGGAATCCCCAACTGTAACATGAAGACATCCCAGGCGAAAGAAAATGCACTTCATACTTAGGGCAGGGCCCAGTGAAGCGAAAAGAGAACTGATCAAGCGGAGATTTCGGCACTGTCTGAAAAGTGTGAAGCCAAAAGAATTTAGGGACACACAGAAAATGGTAACCCTTGCTAAGACGAACCGCTATCCGTTTCTTTTGCGCGGCTTCCTCTCTGCCATCAAATCAAGTTCCGTGGTCTGGGAGCTAGAAAGCAGCAGATTCCGGAATTTACTCCCTGCTCCCTAGGAGAGCGAACGCCCCTTCTCCATTCGTGTTTTCTCCCTGCCTCAGACCCGCTCAGACCCCCATAGGCACTTTCTCCCGCCCACCTGTCAATCACTGTGCTCCGCTACCCAGTCAGCAAGCCCAGGGGGCGGAGCCGCCGCGGGCGTCGCGTGACGTCGGCGCTCGGCAGGGAAGCCGGCAGATGCGTGACGGACGAGGCGCATGACGGAGGAGCGGTTGGCAGACGCTGCGGCTGCAGTCGTTGTAAACAAGGCCTAGCGCAGCTGTAGGTCCCGCTACTGCTCCTGGCTAGAGGGTGGTTTCGCGCGGGGTAGTAACCGCCGACTTCAGTAGGAGGTGCTTGGCGACTTCCTCCCTGCCTCTCTCCTTGGCGAACACACCCCCGGCACACCACGTGGGCGTGAGGCAGGGGAGGAGGGGGTCGAGTTCTAACTTCATTGGCTGTCGATGCTGCCGGCCTGCGCAAGAGAGTGCCCTTATTGGTCGGTAAGGGGGGCGTCGGGGGTCTCTGACTCTTCAGGCTTCTGATTGGTTAGGTGAGATAAGCTAGTGAGGCGCTTTCTTCCGCGAGCCTTTTAATTGGTCAGCCAGACAGGTTACCTGGGAATCCGCCCCCCCCCACAGGGACTTTGATAGGTGAGTTTGGGATAGAAAACTGAGAAATTCCTCTTCGAAGGATTCTTTGGTAAACTAGGGTATCGCCCTAGGCTTCACTTTCTGTTTTCTGTGCTTCACAGGACTGGGGAAGGTTTGTGTTCCTGAAACCTTGGGAGTTGTCACATGCTAAAGAGAAGGGATCACAGTTCCTAGGAAGGCGTTCTCTTCTCTGGAGACCCTAGTATTTCTAGAGCAGGCTTTGCTTTCACCAAGGAAGTGACAAGAAGAACCCCAGCAGAGGTCCTGAGGATGCTGTGACCAGAAGATGGGATCAAGAAACAGCAGCAGTGCAGGATCTGGGTCCGGAGACCCCTCCGAGGGCTTGCCCCAAAGAGGGGCTGGCCTGCGAAGGAGTGAGGAAGAGGAAGAGGAGGATGAAGATGTGGATCTGGCCCAGGTACTGGCCTATCTACTACGCAGGTAACTTACCTTCTGGTGTGTCCTCACCAGGTGCCACCACAGACCCTTGCTCCCAACTCCAGGCAGGGAAATCATAGAAGTTAGGAAATGTAACTAGCCCAGGGTGGTTACTCTGAGGGTCTTCCCCTCCTGGCCAGCCCTGGCTTCAACTCCATATCCAGTAGGAGTGGTTCTTACCTTGGCTAGGGTAGGTCACTAGGGGAACCCGTTCTTGTGTTTGAAGGGGCAGTTCAGGGGAGTCTCACTGACTGTGACTACATGCATGTATTTCTATTTAATCTATTTTCTGAGTAAGTAAAAAAAAAAGGGCCCTGAGGGATAAGGAGTGAAGTAGGAGATGAGGAGAAGTGTTTGGGAGGGAGGAGTGGAACTTTAGTAAAGCCATTGACATTTGATATGAGATCCTGTGGATTTACTTGAAAAACAAGTTTAAATTGACCTAACTCTAACCCTAGTCTTGAGGCAAGAATGGCTTGTAGGAGATGACCACCAAGAATTAACTGGAAAGGGGTGCGACTGGCTTTGTTTCCTGGCTTATGGTTAGGGAGAAGACAAGCCCAGGAATCCCTTCAGAATACTGTTTTATGTTGGGCTTCTCAGGCTGAAGCGCAGAAGGAAATGCTGTCAGAATTTTTTTCTCCATGGGAAATCCACTTAGTTCTCTACTCCTGCTCTAAGAGTAAATATCAATTTACATGACTTACAGGAGACGGAAAATAACAGGCAAGGTGTAGTCAGTCTCCAGCCCTCAAAGTGGGGACAGTACTAGGGTTTGAGTTCACATGGTCTAAGAGTGAAGTGGGCACTGACTCTGAATTTGGCTGGGCTGGGGAAAGGGATTCCCGCCTTTATCGTGGGGGGGGGGGGGGCTCTCTCCACAGAGGCCAAATGAGATTGGTGCAGGGAGGAGGAGCTGCAAATTTACAGCTCATCCAGGCCCTCTCTGACTCTGAGGAAGAGCATGACAGTGCCTGGGATGGTCGTCTGGGGGACCGATACAACCCACCTGGTAAGAGTAAAAACAGATTGAGACCCTAAAATTGGAAGATTTTAATTAGAAAACCTTTTGTGTGTATGTGTGTGAGAAGAATCATGGGTTAGACTGAAAGAAGATGAGATAATTCAGGGAATGAGGGAATCTTTGTAACCCCCAGTATACTCAGCCACATTGGTGAGGCCCATCTTCGTCCTGTTTTGGACACAGTTATGCTAACTGCCCTCTGGAGCTAGAAGACCTAGGGTGAAACTTATCTTTGGTACTCATAGTGGATGTGACCCCTGATACCCGGGAGCTGGAGTGCAACGAGATCAAAACACAAGTGGAATTGGCCACAGGGCGGCTGAGACTTAGGCAGGCAGCCCAGGAACACAGCTTTCCTCGAATGCTGTACCAGGTAGGTTTCTTCATCCCCAACCAGCCTGACACCTGGCCTGCCAGGGTATCCAGAAGTTCTTGCTACCTCCCGAGAGGAGGGAGGTAAACCCTCCAAGGAAGTCTCACATGCTCATGCTGGGGAGTTCTTGGCCGACTTGTGTCAAGGTTATGTGTAGTCCATTTCTTTAGCAAGAGCAATGTCTTTGGAGGAGGGGTCTTGGTGTGGCTTTAGCGGCCCTCTGTATCTGCTAGCAATATTCACCAATCCCTTCCATTTAGAGACAACGGGGCCTCTGCCACCAAGGAAGCTTCTCCCTTGGAGAGCAGTCTCGAGTGATGTCTCAGTGAGTATGGGGCTCAGTGGAGAGACTCTAAGGGCCAGATAGGTCTTATCCCCTGTACTTTGAAGGGGCAGGTGTTAAAAGATCTCAGAGATGTTAAGGTTACAGATTAAATGGGTTGCAGCTTTGAGAGTAAACAAAGTGGAAAAGTGTAGAAATAAAGATGATAATAGATAGGGTGAAAGAAAAGGGATTATATGCCAAGCCAAAAGGAAAGAATACCTTTATGCTGGTATTTCTGCCCTGTTAGGATCCTGTTAACTAGGGCACTCCTCACCCTGAAGTCCCCTCACCCTCATTTTCCGTGTGTTTCCCAGCTTCTTGCCCAATGATCTGGGCTTCACTGACACCTACTCTCAGAAGGCTTTCTGTGGCATCTACAGCAAGGATGGTCAAATCTTCATGTCTGCTTGCCAAGGTACCAGACCCTGGCCCCACAAGCTGCCCTTGCCTGAAATAGGAAACATTCCTCCTGACAGAGGCTAGAAAGCCCCAGACCCAGAGAGCTCAGACTCTGTCTTAGGAGGCTTAATCAGAATGTATTTTTTATGATAAAAGAAAGATTCCACAGATAGACTGAGTGATAGAGGGCTGATCCAGGAGAATTAAGGGGGTGTTCCCGTAATTCTGCCTTATTCTCACTTGCACAGACCAGACAATCCGACTATATGACTGCCGTTATGGCCGCTTCCATAAATTCAAAAGCATCAAGGCCCGGGATGTAGGCTGGAGCATCTTGGATGTGGCCTTCACCCCTGATGGGAACCACTTCCTATACTCCAGCTGGTCTGATTACAGTGAGTATGCACCAGACTTTCATTGTCTCTCTATCCTGGGATCTGAGTTTTCCGTACTCCCGAGAGGACTCCATGCCTCATCTTGGAAAAATCATTCCCAGGGTACTCTGATATCCTTGCTCTTTTTTGCAGCTCTTCCCTAGCTTCACTTCCATGAGTCTTCGCCCAGTCCTGAAAGATTCTTGTTTCTCTTGCTTCTCTTAGTTCATATCTGCAACATCTATGGGGAGGGAGACACACACACGGCCTTGGATCTCAGGTACTGCCTTCCCTTCCTCATCCGACTCATCAGAAACTTCTTAAGGAGGGCTCTTCAGAAACAAACTTCTTGAACGGGAACCTGTTCTTAAGGGAAAAGTACATTGGTTGCAAGTTTCTCTGTGGATTCCTGGGAAGAAACTGCCCATCCTGTCAGCCAGAAGGCCTGTGTAAAATAGATGGTTGCAGCATCATTTCTGGGTTCTCAATGAGGTGATCTGCATTCTGGCACATGTTGACAGGACTTCTGTTTTCCCTTACAAGTGTGCTTTACAATCCTCAAGTGATTCCATGTAGATTAACAAAAGTTGAAGGGAAGTCTATTTACCTAGTTCATTCTTCGCTCCTTTCAGGCCAGATGAGCGTCGCTTTGCTGTCTTCTCCATTGCTGTCTCCTCAGATGGACGAGAAGTGCTAGGAGGGTGAGTATTTGCAGGAGATGGCTCCCTCAGTTAATGAGATAAGCTCTCCTGTTAGACTGCACTAGACACCCCTACCCAGCCCTTCTTTAAGGTCAAGGTTGACAAGTTGCTTCACCTCTTAGTCACCATTTCCTCAGTACCAGGTGGCAGGTCTCAAACTTCTGTGCAGTCAGACACAGCTAACTCTTCTCTCTCTTCCTGTATGAGGTGAGACAAGGGGCTTGCCCCTCAGCAGGGCTTCTCAATAGACACTCTCCAGAGTACACATAGCATTGCTTTTCTTGGTCCTGGCTCCAGGACCCTCTTTATCTCTTCCTTTTCAGTGCCAATGATGGTTGTCTGTATGTCTTTGACCGAGAACAGAACCGGCGCACCCTTCAGGTATTGTTCCTCAGACTTAGAGCCTCTGGCTCCTGGTCCTTGCTCTGTGAGAAGACCTAGAAGGAGGTTGTAGACATACTGGTCTCTTTCTCCTCCTAGATTGAGTCCCATGAAGATGATGTGAATGCTGTGGCCTTTGCTGACATAAGTTCCCAAATCCTGTTTTCTGGGGGTGACGATGCCATCTGCAAAGTGTGGGATCGACGAACCATGCGAGAGGATGACCCCAAGCCCGTGGGTGCACTGGCTGGACACCAGGATGGCATCACCTTCATTGACAGCAAGGTAAGCAAGACAGGCAGGACTGCACCACCAAACTACTAAGATTCTGGTTCTCCAGGAGGACGTAAAAGCGGTGTGGGAGCTTGCTGAGCTCTTTATTACCCAGCGTCTATAAGAGCTAGAGTTTAGGGAAGGAGCTTAAGCTAGGAAACAT
Organism: Tamandua tetradactyla; assembly: GCF_023851605.1. Taxonomy (NCBI): domain Eukaryota; kingdom Metazoa; phylum Chordata; class Mammalia; order Pilosa; family Myrmecophagidae; genus Tamandua; species Tamandua tetradactyla. The sequence goes on along the minus strand of NC_135340.1, from coordinate 30,670,770 downwards.
GAGATCCATCTGTACCACCAGTCCTCAAGGAATAGGAAAGAGCTTTCTATACCAGAAAAATAGAAGAGCATCTACTGTAGAATAGAAGAAGAGACCCAGCCACGTTGAGTGAAGAAGGAAAACTTAGCTAGGGGGTGAGATCCAAGGCAGAAAACTGAAGGTGCGCTCACCTGGAAGAGGAAAGAACAAGCAAAGTCAGAGGACGAGTTCTTATGCCTGAATTAGAGGACTGATTAGCACCAATATTTGCAAGCTCTGATGCTTCATTACCCAACTTTGGATTCACAGGGTGATGCCCGGTATCTCATCTCCAACTCCAAAGACCAGACTATCAAGCTCTGGGACATCCGGCGCTTTTCCAACCGGGAAGGCATGGAAGCCTCACGTCAGGCTGCCACACAGCAAAACTGGGACTACCGTTGGCAGCAGGTGCCTAAAAAAGGTGAGAGCAAAATGTATACCCTAAGATCTGGAGAGGTGAGAATCAATAGTAGTACTTGAAATACTTAACCACTGGTAGGGCCTGCATATGGATGTGGTCTCACCCTGGAACTGAGTCCTGGAGATCCCTAATCCATCTCACTTTGCCAAGTGTTAACCCTTTACTTGTTAGACCTTAGGGAAGGCCAGGGGTTTGCTGGGTTGGGGGCAGGGGTCACTCAGGATCACCAATACAGAGGTATTTCAGTATCTTGACAACCAGTAGGGCCATACCGGTAAACACTGGCTGATGTATTCACCAGTACGGTGAAGATAGGGCCACCAGGGGGGCTTGGAAAGGAGAGTGTGTCTGAGCATCAGTCTTTGCCAAGGACTGGTGGTGCTGAAGAATTCAGAAACAGACTCCCTAATTTGGGGCTCTCTTTGTGTCCCTCCCCAGCCTGGAGGAAGCTGAAACTCCCAGGGGACAGTTCCTTGATGACCTACCGGGGCCACGGAGTACTGCACACCCTCATCCGCTGCCGGTTCTCCCCTCCCCACAGCACTGGTCAGCAGTTTATCTACACGGGCTGTTCTACCGGCAAAGTGGTTGGTAAGGAGATGTCAGAACAGGGGGCCTGGGAAAGGGCAGGAATCTTCCTCCGGTATTCCATCTCTAACCACCTTCAAAAAGCCCAGCGACAACTACAAGTGAAATTTAATTTAGCTTGGAGCAAGGAAGGCTTCTACAGAGAAAGAGAAAACATTCTATTCACTAGCATTTTAAATAAAGAAATGAAACATGGAATTGTAGTTAGTAAATAAACAATAAATTACCAAATATATATTTGGTAATTTTCCTGTTTTTTATTCAGTCAAGAAAGGGGTTCAAATGAAATGTAGGAAGGAACAGAGGAAAAAAAAATGCCACAGGGCAGTGCCATAGTGGCTCAGCAGGCAAAACTCTTGCCTGCCATGCCAGAGACCCAGGTTATATTCCTGGTGCCTACACAGGCAAAAAAAAAAAAAAAAAAAAGACACAAAATCAGCAAGTACTAGAAAACAGACACAGTGAAGCAGGAAGAATGCACAAAAAGAAACACAAACCCAGATACAGGTATAAGGAATGTGAGACAGTGCTGTGCCTAGGGAGGCCGTCAGATAGAGACCCATGCAGAAAAAGTGAATGATGCATCCAGTCTAGGTAAGGAAGACAGCAGCCTCACACATCTACAGAGGAGTTCACTTTCGTGGTACCTTCCATATCTTGTGGGCTTTCTAGAAAATTGCTGCTGAAAGCTTTAAACCACCTAGCATTTTCCTAATTGTAGGCCCTGGGAAATTTAGCCAAGGGCCCGAGATACCTACCCTCCACTAGCCCACACTTTCAGCTTGAGGCAGAGAAAGGACCAAGGAAGAGAAACTGAGAAATAACAGTACTCTGGTATGAGTATTGCTCCCCTGGGAAAGTGGAAAGTTGCCCGAGATAAGCAGTGCTGCTCAGAGAGAGGTGAGGGGTACATTGACATTACTTTGGCAGTCCCTCTCCACTCTGGTCTTTCCTGGACAGTGTATGACCTCCTCAGTGGCCATATTGTGAAGAAGCTGACCAACCACAAGGCTTGTGTGCGTGATGTCAGCTGGCATCCCTTCGAGGAGAAGATTGTCAGCAGTTCGGTGAGGTTGCAGGGTCTGGGGAGGCCAGTGCTTATCTGGGTCCTGGGCCTGGGAGGCAGGGGACACTCCCTACTAACTACTTGCCACTGTCTGCCCTGCAGTGGGACGGGAACCTGCGTGTGTGGCGGTACCGCCAGGCCGAGTACTTCCAGGATGACATGCCAGAGTCTGAGGAATACCCCAGTACCCCCGCCCCAGTCTCCCACCCCTCTACAACCTTTTCCTCTCCCCAGTAGATGTGACCTCCAACCCCATACAAGGATGAGTGTCTTGACAAGTTCATTGCCTCCTCCCTTTCTCCCTTCTGGGAGATGCTTAGAGAAATTACCGGCATTGGACTGGGAGAAACAGAAGCCCAGGCATCTGGTCCCCTTCTGAGCCCTGGAGGATCTTCCCCACAAGGCGGAGTAGCAGAGTGGACTTGACTCACATGCTCACACCCAATTGGCTTGGGTCCCTATCTCTGCCCAGGGTCTTACACAACTGCCATTATCTGGGGTGTGGCCTCTGCCAGGAGGGGAACTGTCCTGGGTGTTTTTCAATCATGTTTGGATGTTAGGTATTGGCTCCTAGAGTAGTATGCCTGAGGCCAGTTCTGATCTGGCCTGCCAGAAGTCTGTACACCCTGCCAGGCCCATTGCCCAGGCCTTCAGGTTGAGGATTAGACTGTCCTAGTCCTTCTTCCTGAGGTTTTAATGGCTAGAGCTCTAGTCCTTTGGGGGCGGGGCAGGTAGCTAAGAATGTTTTCTTAACACCCTCCTGGGGTGAGAATTATGTCTTCTCACTCATGTCTGGGTTTTGGGGGTAGAGCCAGGCCCTCCCCTCCTAGAGTGTCCCATCATGTTGGAGGCCAGCAGCTTCAAGGAGGGAGGTTGAGGTAGGACTCCTTTGTCCTCACTGGCTTTGGCTCCCTCAATAAACTCCCTGTGGGAACCTGGCTCAGTGTCTGTCTCTCACTCTTGGTCTTTCTTTCTCACTCGCTCTTTCTTTTCTCCTCTCTGAGGTCTTTCAACCTCTCACTTCAAGAAAAAAATCCCCAAAAAAGCTTTCAGGTATGCTCCTCTGTGGAGGGAATTACTCTGTTCACATCCCAAGGTGAAAGAAAATACTAAAATTATTTGGTTAGCTGGGCTTTGCAGTAAAACTCAGAAACTTCCCAGCAAGTAGAAACAGAGATAGCAAGAAAGTCCGCACATTTTAGATTAGAACCCAGGAATGCCCACATTAGCTCTTCTCTAGGGCAGGCCTAGAGCTAATGCAGTCTACAAAAGAAGCAGTCCATGAATGCAGAGTCAGGGATAACCTTTTTGACACTGACACCAGACGCCATCCTTGGTCCTTCCCATAAAGGATCTCATCCACTCTCACATCCACCCTCTGTACTACTGAGGAAACAGGCATGCACAGATCAGGGAACATGCCCTCAAACAATGGTCAGTGGGAAAACTAAGAGTCACATCCAGCTTGATCAAATATTTCCACTACATTGCATTGCCATTAAGGCAGTTTTCAAACTGGTTATTCACCACCAAGGATACTGTTCTAGTTTGCTAACTACCGGAATGCAATATACCAGAAATGGAATGGCTTTTAAAAAGGGGAATTTAATAAGTTGCTAGTTTACAGTTCTAAGGCTGAGAAAGTGTTCCAATTAAAGCAATTCTATAGAAATGTCCAATCTAAGGCATCCAGGGAAAGATACCTTGTTTCAAGAAGGCCGATGAAATTCAGGGTTTCTTTCTCAAGTGGAAGAGCACACGGTGAACACAATCAGAGTTTCTCTCTCATCTGGAAAGGCACGTGGCAAACACAGCATCATCTGCTAACTTTCTCTCCTGGCTTCCTGTTTCATGAAGCTCCCTGGGACGCATCTTCCTTCTTCATCTCCAAAAGTCGTTGGCTTGTGGGCTCCCTGCTTCCTTGGTGTGTTAGTTAGATTCAGTTGTCAACTTGGCCAGGTGAGCATACCTAATCTTGTTGCTGCGGACATAAGCCAACGGTATGTGAACCTCATCTGTTGCTAATTACATCTGCAGTTGGCTAGGAGGCGTGTCTGCTGCAATGAGTGATGTTTAACTTAATTGGCTTGTGCTTAAATGAGAGAACGCAATGTAGCACAGCCTAGCAGCTCAGCATTCCTCATCTCAGCACTTGCAGCTCAGCCCAGGCCTTTGGAGAAGTCACCCCGGGGAAAGTTGTTGGAACCCAGGGGCCTGGAGAGAAGACCAGCAGAGACCATCCTGTGCCTTCCACATAAGAAAGAACCTCAGTGGAAAGTTAGCTGCCTTTCCTCTGAAGAACCAACAAAATAAATCCCCTTTTATTAAAAGCCAGTCCATCTCTGGTGTGTTGCATTCCGGCAGCTAGCAAACTAGAACACGTGGCTATATCGTTCTTTGTTCTTTCTGAATCTCTCTCATTCTCCAAAGTGTCCTCTCTTTTATAGGACTCCAGAAATTTAACAAGATCCACCCAAATGGGTAGACACTTGTTACCTAGTCCATCTTAACAACCACTCTTGATTAAATCACATCTCCAGGAAGATGATCTGATTACAGTTTCAAACATACAGTATTGAATAGGGATTATTCTGCCTTTATGAAATGGGATTTAGATTAAAACATGGCTTTTCTAGGGGACATACGTCTTCAAACCAGCACAGGTACTCAAATACTTTCATGGCAAGAGGTATGTCAGATAGCTTTAAAAGAAATTTTTGAGGTCCTTGGTCACTGTATGTCCTTTATAATTATTTAAAATTATGATGAAAAATTCCATGTCAACTGAAAAAATGTGTGAGGGGGTCTATAGGGCTTCGAAATTCTTTATTATTATTATTATTATTTTTTACATGGGCAGGCACCAGGAATCAGACCCGGGTCCTCTGGCATGGCAGGCGAGCATTCTTGCCTGCTGAGCCACCGTGGCCCACCCTTGAAATTCTTTTAAGAGAGTCCATGAGCAGGAAGTCTTGAGGGCCACTGTGTTGAGGTATGGTGTGGTAAAATATTAGGCTTTAGGATCTGGAAGGAACCGTTTTCGTTAATCTGTCTTGATGAGTTTAAAGATGAGGAAACTGGGGACTAAGGAGGGTTAGTTGATTTTCCCATGGTCACACAACTGGGCCCTGACCTATATGTCCTTGCTTGCCCATTCCTCTCACTACTTCATATAGCCACCACTGTGCCCTGAAATCCCACTGCCAATTTTGAGGAATAAATGGAAACAAAAAGTGATCTCAGAACACATTGATTTTCCTTATATTGATCTGCTTAGTGTGAAAACATCCTAGATTTCCTTTTCCACCTGCCCTTTTTCAGTCTCCCTCTGACACTTTACCTCAGATTTGTCACATTCACCCACAACCTATACTACCTCCAGGGTGCCAAACTAAGATAAAATTAAAATTATTTAGTATCCTCAAAGCTTTATTAAAGTGCCATGAACCATCCATGCTTCTCATTAAGAGATACATTTCCAATACAATTTTTGTTTATTGTCAAAATTTGTGAAACGTCTGTTGTACTAATAATACATATTGTCCTATTAGTTGCAATGAAAATTCAATCAAGAAGAAAAATGTTTTAGTTTCTAGGACCTTATGGTCACAGGAAAGTTTTAGAAATTAAGCTTTAAATTATATACTTATTTTTTTGCAGAGAAGTGTGACAAAATGGTCAATAAAGACTTTTAAGCATAAAAACATATTAGAATAAATTCTGTGGGTGAATAGAATAAATATATACTATCTGAGTAAGATGAACTTGTCACATATTTGTTAATGGATAATGGTGAGGTATCAGATCATTACAGGTTATCGATTCCATTGGAAATATTTAAAAGTATGATATGTTTTGCTTTGAAATGTCAGTATATGCAATATATAGGAAATTTTGTCCTTTGCAATTATTTAAAATTATGATGAAAAATTCTATGTCAACTAAAAAATGTGTGAGGGGGTCTATAGGGCTTTTGAAATTCTTTTAAGAGAGTCCATGAGCAGGAAGTCTTGAGGGCCACTGTGTTGAGGTATGAGGTGGTAAAATATTAGGATCTGGAAGGAACCGTTTTGATTAATCTGTCTTGATGAGTTTAAAGATGCAGAAACTGGGGACTAAGGAGAGTTAGTTGATTTTCCCATGGTCAGACAACTGGGCCCTGACCTATATGTCCTTCCTTGCCCATTCCTCTCACTACTTCGTATGGCCACCATTGTGCCCTGAAATCCCATTGCCAATTCTGAGGCATGATGGAGACAAAAAGTGATCTCAAAATACATTCATTCTTTCTTTCCTTCCTTCCTCCTTTCCTTCCTTCCTTTCTTCTTTGTCTGTCTTTCCTTCCTTTCTTCTTTCTCTCACTTTCGTTCCTGCTTTCCTTTCCTTCCTTCTTTCTATCTCTTTCCTTCCTTCTTTTCCCTTGTTCCTTCTTTTTTTTCCCTCTTTCTTTTAAAATTAGTTGTTCTTGTTACTTCAAAATAAATATCATTTTTCCAAAATCAAAACTAAAGATGAACACTTAAGGGGAAAAAAAAACAGATTGAGTAATGGGGACTTCTTGGGTAGATTGCTGTCTGTTCTGTTGCTTCAGCCCCAGTGGTCAGGATTGGAGGCCAAGATAGCACCATGAGGCCCCAGGGGTAATTGCTTGGAACACAAAACCTAAGGCTTCAGTGGGCTCCAGGCTGGGGATTTTCCTTCTTGGCTCTCCCATTCACCCACTCTTACCTGGGGAAAACCTATTCTTTAGGGTTTTTAGGGTTTCGCCCAGGCCACCACCATCTCATACAGCTTCCCTTTCTCAGGACATTTGAATTTTATCTGTTGACCATCATAATAAACATAAATGAATGATGCTCCCTTATGCATTGCACAGCACCACAGATTACAAAGCAGCCCTGGGACCAGACTAGCCCCTTAGAGCCCTTTTAGATCAGTCAGAAGCTGGGCCGGACCATGCCCCCAGGGTTCACAGTGCAGTGAAGTAGGCAGCCCTACTGAGCTGCCTCCCAGGGCCTGAGTTGGAGACAGTGCTGTGTACAACCACCTTGCAGCATCCTGACAGCATTGGGCTCTTGTACGCATAACCCCAGGAGAGGGGGCCAGGACTGCACTGACGATGAGGCAGACAGATTTTTTTCAGTGCCTTCTAAGGTTTGATCATGATCCTTGATGGAAGGGGGATTTGGGCTGACCAAACAGGCAGGCAGAACCAAGTAGGCTGTGGATAAGGATAACCCTGAATGGCAGGCCTGGCCCTGAGAGATGAACTAGAATATGATTGGAGCTGGGAACACAGACCTGTACGTCATGGGGACACCAGGGCTAACGGAAAAGGGCACAGGCGGCTGTCAGGACACAAGCTACCACACCAGAGACCAGGACCCTGCTGACGTGGCAGTCCTCTGCCCCAGCCTCACTTCCCCATTCCCCCATAACTCTGTTCCCTCCCCCCACCCCTCGCCCCTGCCTGTCAGCTGCTAACAGGGCTCTGCCCTGTGTCTGCCACACCTGTCACTGCCTGTCCGTGTCCGGGGGTGGGGGCCCCATCAGCCCCTCCTCAGCTGCCCGGCAGAGCAAGCAGTTAGTGGGGAGGGGAGGGAAGATGGAGCGGGGGCCAGCGGTGGGGGCAGGGCCAGGGCTGGCTGCCGGGACCCGGATCCGGGCACTGCTGGGCTGCCTGCTCAAGGTGTTGCTCTGGCTGGCCTCTGCCTTGCTATACTTTGGAAGTGAACAGGCTGCTCGCCTCCTGGGCAGTCCCTGCTTACGGCGCCTTTACCACGCCTGGCTAGCAGCAGTGGTCATCTTCGGTCCTCTTCTGCAGTTCCATGTCAACCCTCGGACTATCTTCGCCAGCCACGGCAACTTCTTTAACATGTGAGTCAACTCCAGGCTAAGGGAACCGGCTCCCTACACTCTGGGATTCGAGCTCCCTCCCCCAGGCCTCTGTCCTGCCAGCCTAAACACTAAAAATAGGCCAGGAGGTTGAAAAGAAGGTGGGCGGGGGGAGGGAACAGAGTTATGGGGGAATGGGGAAGTGAGGAGCAGGGCTGAAGGGGAAATGCGGATCCAAGAAGGCTAGGTGGTCCTCTAGGGAGATGGCAGCGTTTCAGTGGTCGGGGGTTGTGGAGGGCACGGGAAACAGAACCAGTGATGATGTGACACTGGACGCAGAATTGTGGATAAAGCAGAGATGGGGACACAGACCAGGGTGGGGAGATGCAGCTGGGGGGTCTCAGTGGTCTCCCCTCTTCTCTGCCCACAGAAAGTTTGTGAATTCAGCGTGGGGCTGGACGTGCACCTTTCTGGGGGGATTTGTGTTGCTGGTGGTGTTCCTGGCCACACGGCGTGTGGCGGTGACCGCCAGGCACCTGAGCCGACTGGTGGTGGGGGCAGCCGTGTGGCGGGGGGCCGGCCGGGCCTTCCTGCTCATCGAGGACCTGACGGGTTCCTGCTTCGAGCCTCTACCCCAGGGCCTGCTGCTCCACGAGCTGCCTGACCGCCGCAGCTGCCTGGCAGCCGGCCACCAGTGGCGGGGCTACACGGTCTCCTCCCACACCTTCCTGCTCACCTTCTGCTGCCTGCTCATGGCTGAGGAAGCAGCAGTGTTCGCCAAATACCTATCCCATGGGCTCCCGGCTGGTGCCCCACTGCGCCTTGTCTTCCTGCTCAACGTGCTGCTGCTGGGGCTCTGGAACTTCTTGCTGCTCTGTACCGTCATCTACTTCCACCAGTACACCCACAAGGTCGTGGGTGCCGCCGTGGGCACCTTTGCCTGGTACCTCACCTATGGCAGCTGGTATCATCAGCCCTGGTCCCCAGGGAGCCCAGGCCATGGGCTCTTCCCTCGTTCCCACTCCAGCCATAAGCACAACTGAAAGAAATAAAGGACAGCACGCCTGACTCTGGGTCCTCTCATCATTTGACCGGGGCTTGGGAGGGATGGGAAGGGTAGGACGACGGCCTGGCACCATTGGAATTCTTTAGGCATTCCTTGCTGGCACCATGAATGTTCCTTTTCCTGGGACATCCCTCCCACTGTCAGCCTCCTGACCCTCACAGAGCCATCTGGGGTTGGGATGTCAAGGAATGGTGCTGATAAGGCAGTTAACAGCGTCCTTGAGTGTGGGTATCATTTTGGGCTGAGCAGATGCTCCATCCCAGCCCCATCCCTTCCTGGCCCTGCCCCCCATACACTTACACACACACACACACACACACACACACACACACACACACACACACACACACACACACACACACACACACACACACTGAATCTCTCCTCTGACCTCCTCAGGACCTTGCTTCTCTGGGCACCCCACTCAGGGGCTCTTCCTCAAAGAGAGTCTGGGCGTGTTCATTCATTTAACAAATATTTATTGTGCCGAGCAACATTTCATGCTATGAGTGAGAGAGTTTCTGCTGTAGAGGAGCTTATGGGCTACAAGGAGAGGCAGATGACAAACACAAATAACAGCAAATGCATTGTGCTTCTGGACCAGCCAGACACCTGTCTAAGTTTATACATTCTTTATGTAAATTCACACATTTATTCCTCATCACAACACTTTGAAGTTTAGTAGTGTTCCCATTGTACAGTTGGGAAAACTGAGGCCCAGAGGTTAAGTAACTTATTACAAATTAGTAAATAGCAGAGCCAGGATTATTAGCCCAGAACTATATGGGCGTATTATCTATGTTCTAAACCTGAGGTTAGCAAAATATAGCCTGTTCATGGCCAGCTTTCTTGTGACCTGTGAGCTAAAAATGATTTATATATATATATTTTAATTTTTTAAAGTTAATTTTATTGAGACATAATTTACACACAATAAAATGCATCCATTTTAATTATATAAAGTTCTATGAGTTTACACACACACGTAACCACCACCACACTCAAGATACAGACGATTTCCATCACTTTCAGGAGTTCCTTCAGCAGTCACTCATTTTTCCTCTGATATTCTAGTAGTTGAATAAATTGAATATAAATTATTTACCCATTCTCGAATAAATATTTGGATTGTTTCCAAATTGGGCTTTTACAAATATTCTATGAACATTCAAATGAATGCTCCTAGAGATGCCTGGCGTATAACTAAGAATGGATTTATAAGATTTCTAGGACACACACCTTCTACTTCACTAGAAAATATCAAGTTGTTTTCCAAAGTGATTGTACCATTATGTATGTTAAATACACAGCGCAGGAGTTTTAGCTGGTCTACATTCTTGCCGACAGTCAATACTTTAATTTGGGCTAACCTGAGCGTAAGAATATTTTATTTCAATTTAAATATGTCTATCCATATGCATATGCAAGTGAGTATCTTTAATGTAGCTGCTGACCATTATAACTTTCTTTTTTGAAGTGCCTATTTTGCCATTTTTTCTATTTGGTTGCTTGTCTTTTTTTCATCGATTTGCTTTATACTCTGGATAATAATCCTATGTCTGAATAATAACTCTTCGTCAAGAATATTTGTTGCAGATAGATGGTCCCCGTTTTTGCTTAGTAATTTCATTTTTTATGATGTCATGATAAGCAGAAGTTAGTAATTTGAATATGGCTAGATTTATTAAATTTTTATCATTTGTATTTTTGCATTTTAAAAACTCATTGCCTTCCCAGTGCCTGCTCATGTTAAAAAAAAACCATTGCCTTCAAGTTCAAAAAGGAATCTCCATTCAGTTTGACAGGATTTATATTTTTTAATGGTTGGAAAAAATCAGAAGATTTCATGACATGAAAATTATATGAAATTCAAATTTCAGTGCTCAAAAATTAAAGTTCTACAGGAAACCAGTCATGCTATACGAATATTTAGGTATCGTTTATGACTGCTTTCCTGCTATGACAGCAGAGTTGACTAGTTGCAGGGACTGTATGTACTCACAAAGCCTAAAATATTTACTATCTGGCTCTTTACAGAATAAGTTTGCCAACTTCTGGTCTAAATCATTACAATATTCTGTTTCAAAAAATAAACTAGGTAATATCGGAGAGTTAAGTGCTGTGAAGAACTAAATCAGGCTGCTGTGTATTTAGAGTTGGAGGGAGGTACTTTAGAAAGGACGACTGAGAGTTCTCTCTAAGAGGTGACATTTGAGCCGAGAGCCCAGCGGCATCCCTAGCCAGGGAAAGGTTGTTTCAGGCAAAGGGATTAACAGAGGTAAAGGTCCTGAGGCAGGGATGAACATGACCCGTTTGAAAAGTGAGCAGAAAGGTCAAGTGTTTGCAAGTGTAATGAAGGAGGGGGAAACAGTGGGAAATGAAGCTTGAATGGGAGGACAGGTGCCAGGCAGGCCGGGCAGGGCCTTATGGATCAGGCAAGCCCTTTTGATTTCATTTTAAGGTCAACAGGAAGCTGTGAAAGAGTTTGAAGCCAGAGGAAGGCATGGTCCCTCTATTTTGTGGAGAGTGAGTTATAGAAGAATGGAGGCTGCAACAACAGTCCAGGAGAGTCCAGGGAGCTTGGATCAGGGTGGTGCCAGCGTCTGCATGTCTCTCACCGGCTAGAGGATGCCCACGCTGGCGGGACGAGCTCCCCCTCTGAGCCGCAGGTAAAGCTTATCACTGTGCCAGGCCGAGCAGGGGAGGAGAGCCGGTGAGGAGTGGGGAACCAGGAGCTGAGAAGTTAGGACGGCAGGGAGTCAAGAAGGTGGGGCGAGGTGGGGAGCCTAGGGCGGCGAGGAGGCGGGGATGCCAGGCCGAGAGGCGAGGAAGCAGGGAGGGCGGAGAGGCCGGGAGGCGGGAAGCGGGGCGTCGAGAGGCGGGGGATAGGGGGGCAAGAGGGCGGAGACAGGAGGCCGGCGGTCGAGAGGAGGGAGGGAGGTGGGAGACCGGCTGGGCGGGGGAGGTCGCTGGAAAGGCTCCTTTTGGGCTCTAGGGGGAGCCCCGCCTCGCTGCCTTCCTCCGCCCCTCCACCCCTCTCCTATCCCCGGCCTGTCCCGCCTCCTCCAGTACCTACACTCCCCGCTACCCAGGAAGGCCGGGCGGGTGGCGAGGGCTGCTTTCGCTTTTCCTTCTCCGTGCCCACTCCTCGCTCCTCGTGCGGCGCAAGGCGGCCCGCCGCGACCATGGCCACGCTCAGGGTCCAGCCTGAAGCCCAAGCCAAGGTGAGCGCTGCGGGTTCCAGCAAGGGCCCATTAGGGAGGCGTGGTGCGGAGAGGCTCCCTGATCTGCCCTCCCCCTCCAGCCCCGGACATGAAGAGGGGGGTCAGTCCACCAAGGCCACCTGTCTGGAGCACCTGAGCTCACGTGGAAACCGGAGAGGCTGCCTGCCGAGAGGCGAGGGGGCCGTGGTTCAGTGGGGTGAGGTGAAGCAGAGAGCTGGCGTGCAGGGGAAGTCCGCTGGCCTGGGGCCCTGGGCCACACACAGACAGGGTGTGGGGCCAGCAGTGCCACCTGATGGTCTTTCTCACAGAGGGCCCGGGACCCCCTCCATCCCTTCCCCAATCGCAGGGGGTTCTGTCCTACAAGTCCTCTGAACATGGCCTAACAACCCAGGGGATCTGCTCCCACATCAGCAACTCACCCTTCACCACCAGGAACGTTCTCAACTTCCAAATCCAGCCGCAGGGGAATCTACTTCTCTCTCTGGGGATCTACACTACTTTCCCCAAATCTAGACCCACAGAGATCCACTCCTGTACCACCCGGATCAAACCCCACAGAGATCCATCTCACTTTCTTCAAGTCTGGCCTTAGAGGGATTCACTCCACCCCTTCCCAGGTCCAGGCCCTACATAACCCTAAAGGAACTGTCCTCAAATACTGGCCTTCAAGTCAGGTTTCTGAGGGGTTGCCTGTGCTCCGCAGGTGGATGTGTTCCGTGAAGACCTGTGTACCAAGGTGAGACCTGCCCATCAGCCCTCCCTTGCCAGCCCTGCTCCACTGCTTAGGAAGGACATTGATTTTGACCCCATCCCCCCCCACCCCCACCTGCACACAGGCAGAAAACCTGCTTGGGAGCTATTTCCCCAAGAAGATTTCTGAGTTGGATGCATTTTTAAAGGTACTATGGCCAGGCATGGGGATAGAGAGTAGGGGCCAAGGGAAGAATTTGGGGGACTAGGAAAGTAAGGAGAGGACCCCCTTACCTTCAGCCCTTCTCCCACCCTGCACCAGGAGCCAGCTCTCAATGAAGCCAACCTGAGCAATCTAAAGGCTCCGTTGGACATCCCAGTGCCTGATCCAGTCAAGGAGAAAGAGAAAGAGGAACGGAAAAAACAGCAAGAGGCAAGCTCAGGAAAGCTGGGGGAGGGACCCACCCTAGAGGGAAATCATCCTTAAGCCTGACTTCCATAAGCCCTTCTCTCTCTCTGCAGAAGGAAGACAAAGAAGAAAAGAAGAAAGGGGAAGATGAAGACAAAGGTACCTGAAACCAGTCCAGTGGAAAGGATCTTAATTCCCACCCCCCAGGAGCTCCTCCCTAAGAGTTCCTCTTCCCTTCCCCACCCCTCACTCAGGCCTGATCATGTGACTGACTCATTGCCCATTCCCCAGGTCCTCCCTGTGGCCCAGTGAGCTGTAATGAGAAGATCGTGGTCCTCCTGCAGCGCCTGAAGCCTGAGATCAAGGATGTCATTGAACAGCTCAACCTCGTGAGCCCTCCCACGTCTACCCCCAGGCTGCAGATGGAACCCTTTGTCCTCCTTGGTCCCCGCCAGTTAGGGCACGTGGCACCTGCCAGGTCTTAGTAGGAGTGGGCACAGCAAGTGAAGCCAGAGCAGGCCCTGAGGCCCAGGATGGACTGGCTCACCCTCACCCACTGTGGGCAGGAAAGCAGGAGCGTGCAGGAGCCTGGGAATTGGGTGGGACAGGCTGTTATGAGTTTGACACAATTCCTTCCTCCCAGGTCACCACCTGGTTGCAGCTGCAGATACCTCGGATTGAGGACGGGAACAACTTTGGAGTGGCTGTCCAGGTGTGAGGGCTCCCCCACTCCCTGGTCCTCCTGTTCCCTCCGGTCCTTGCTTCCTTCTACTTTCCCCAATGCTTTCTTTCCCCAGGAGAAAGTGTTTGAGCTGATGACCACCCTTCACACCAAGCTGGAAGGCTTCCACACCCAAATCTCCAAGTGAGTGACCACCCACTCATACCCACACCCACAGGCACCCTCTGCCTTTGGTCTGGGTACAGAGGCCTGGGCTCATACTGCCTTCTCCCTCTCCTCACACCTCTCCCACTTCCACAGGTACTTCTTGGAGCGTGGTGATGCCGTGACCAAGGCAGCCAAGCAGCCCCATGTGGTAGGTGAGGCCCAGGCCAAGGTGCATGGAGGGAAGGACACACTGGAATGAAGTCAGGCCCTACCCTCAATTCTCCCTCAGGGGGATTATCGGCAGCTGGTGCACGAGTTGGATGAGGCAGAGTACCGGGACATCCGGCTCATGGTCATGGAGATCCGCAATGCTTATGTGAGGAGGGCAGGGCAGGGCCGGGCAGGGATGGGCAGAGACAGCTTTCCCAGGCTACCTATACCCTGACCGTGCAGGCTGTGGGTGAAGGGTACAAAGCTAAGCCTCTTCACAAGGCTGGAAATGAGGCACAGAGCTTCTGGGGGCCTCTGGCTGATACCCACTCCTCCCCTGGTCCTGTAGGCCGTGCTATATGACATCATCCTAAAGAACTTCGAGAAGCTCAAGAAGCCCAGAGGAGAAACAAAGGGAATGATCTACTGAGAGCCTCCTGCCTTTTACCAGGGACTCCAGACTTTCCCCCCACCTCATCCTGTTGAGGTTTCTCTCTCCTTTGCCTCCCAGGGAAAATAAATATAGTCATACCGGTCGCTGCCCATCAGCCCAAGTCTCTTTATTGGTTCCTGGTCCCCCTGGCCCTGGCTCAGGCATTTCCATTGGTGGGACCAACCCATTGGGTGACTTGAATGTTGAGCTGCTGGTTGGTCCAGTCCTGCCGGATGTCATCAAGGTGGGAGTCAAAGTCCACAAGGCGCTGGTGGGCCCGGCCCTCCAGCAGTGCTCCTAACATCTGCCGGGACTCTTCCCAGTCCCTCCACATCACTCTGAAATAGTAACCCCCATGGAAGTCAAACTCAATGGGCAATAGGGCCAGACACAAAACTTGGCAGAAGCTGGGTCTAAAGAAAGATCCTTGGGACATGACTAAGGACAGAGGAGACCCAAGAACCTTGGGCTTCCAAGAACAGGCAAAGGGTGGTGGGGCACTCACAAATTCTTGTCCTTGAGGGCCCAGCAGGAACCATGATTCTCCAGGACAATGACTGGGGGCACACGAGGCTGAGGCACCAGTTTTTGATTATCCAGCTGGGTGGGCAAAGAAGGACAGGTGGGGTTTCAAGAGTCTCCTATCCTGCTTTCTCTACAACTCCCCACCTTGAATCCCAAGCCTCACCATGATGAGCACTGTATCAGGGAAGAATTCGGCAATTCGCCCAGCGATTTTCAAGGCCAGGGGCCCAGGGCTGTGTAGAAGTAAGATCAGATAAGCGAGGAACCAAGCTGGGCAGACCCCTGTCCACCTGAGATGGGCTTCCCAGGTCTCATAGGTGTAGGTGCAGTTGTGGCCTTTCCCTGCAGCTGGCCTGGGAGGTGGGGGGTCAGGTGGAAGGTATGTGTCAGGTCTGCTTGATGCTTGAGTGCTGTGCTGAAAACGTGCTCAGGCACTGTGAGAGTGGAAGTGAAAGGTGGTCTTTTTGGAGAATAGCTTGGCATAACACCCAAATTAAAACTATATACTATACATATGCTAACGCAAAATTCCACTTATAAATAATTTGCTGTAACATAGGACAGCATCCATAATAGCAAAAAATCAGAAACAACCTCGATGTTTAACCCATGAAATAAACTATGGTATATTCACATTAGTACTATACAGCTATTAGGGTGAGGTAGGTAGATCTTGGTACAGAGATAGAAAGATGTCAAATATTTATTAAGTGAGGGGGGAAGCAAATTACAGAACAATACATATGACTTGATCCATTCATATGACATATATGTAATTATCTACTTTTTCTGGATATTTAAAAATAATTTTCTTTAAGTTCCTATTTGGGCTTCCTCTGTTCTTTCAGCATTTGGGGGTGGGACACCTCAGGTAAAGCAAGTGTCAGCCTGTTCTTACTGATACACAATTGTCCTCTCTATCCCACCACCCCCAAACCCTCCAGAACAAGCATCTTTCATATTCATCTTTATATTTTCTCACTCCACTGCCTAGCACAGTACCTAGTATACAGCCCCTGCACCTAAGTGTTTGAGGAAAGAAAGATGGAAGAAATGACCTTGGGTGTCCGGATCTCCCCTTCCCAAATCCCTTTGCCTTTGGCTACCCCACTCACCTCTGGTCAGCCAGAGCTGCATTGGCATGGTAGTACCCAGCCACCACCAGACCGCCCTGGGCTCCCCACACATCCACCTGCCACAAGAAAGGGGCCAACAGTAAACCGTGCAGCCCGCCTCATAGAAGAGGGGCCGCGGGCTTGGGCTGAGGGGCTGCGGCCTTGGGCTAAGTGTGCTAAGGATGATCAGTGGGTGTCCAGCAGCGGCACCTGGTTGAGGGCCACCTCCAGCATGACGGACAGGGCCAGGTGGCTATGGAACAGGGGCACGCAGTCGGTGAGGCACAGGCATCCCCCGGACCGCGGTGCCGGGGCCAGTAACAAACCGTTGACCGCGGCGTGCGGGTACCGGGCGGCGTGCAGGCACATCTTCACGTAGGCCAAGGCCGAGATCTCCACCTCCCCCATGGCGAACCGGGCCTGCCTGGGGACGCAGCAAGCGGGTCAGTGCCGCTTACCCACCTCGCCCCGCAGAGCCTCCCCCAGCGCGCGTCCGCGCAGCTCCCTCGGGCGCCTCGCTGCCACCCGTGGCTTCAGACCCCGCGCCCCCGCACTCCCTCACTTAGATTAGATGGTGACGTTGTCTCGGTTCGAAGGCAGCCGCCGGCTCCGGGACACCTCGGTCCCGGCGCCCAGCCCCGGCCCGGCCCAGGAGGTCCCGATTGCATGCCGCCGCACCGAGCTCCGCCTCCCCTCTCCCCGAGTGGACCGCCGCGGAACAGCGCCTTTCGCCGGCACCCACTGCGGGCTGCTCCAAGCTGGACCAGCTTCTGGAGTCCCGCCCCTGTGATACTCTTTGATAGGCCTAGACGCTCTCATCTTATCCAATCAGCAGTCGCGCTCAAACCTTGTCCCGCCCTTGTCTCCAATGGATTGAAAAGTGCCCACAACTGTACACCAAGCAGTACGCCAGCTTGTTTACTGGCTAGGCGACCCATCTTGCTCTCGTGATTGCAGGGTGACTTTGTAAGATACTGGTGGTCCCCACCGGCCCGGCAGAGCCAGCCCCGTGGGACGCGCGATCCGCGCTGGATGTTCCGTAGATGTATTTCTTGGGACACGAGGACCAAGGAGACCGCCTTGCTGCTTTGGAATGGGCGGATCTGTACTCTGGACCGGCTTTATCACCTACTTAGGAGCCGTATTACTTTTGCGACAAGTTATCTGGCTTTTGGTCCCCTTATATGTATTATCTGCTGCCCTTGGGACTTTAAGGGTCGAGAGTAGGGACGGGTTTTCAAACTGTCAAGTACCATGAGGCACAATTTATCCCACATTTTAAAATAGAATAAGGCCCTGAAATTACTAAGCACATTACTGGAGTTTATAGCAAAGA
This sequence comes from Tamandua tetradactyla, assembly GCF_023851605.1. Lineage (NCBI taxonomy): Eukaryota > Metazoa > Chordata > Mammalia > Pilosa > Myrmecophagidae > Tamandua > Tamandua tetradactyla. Next base: position 30,653,002 of record NC_135340.1, on the reverse strand, counting down.
CCATTAGAGGATCCCTTGCCTCCACCACCTGCCCAGGGCCGAATCCCAAAATTGTGGCAGAGATAAAGGCCACAATTTGCTAAAGGAGGGGAAAAGAGGACGAAAAGAAAACCTACAGATCCATTCTTTTTGTAATGCTCTGTGGTGTAACTTGTTTCACCACAATACCCTAGGGGCATTTTACCTCCTCCCAGCTCTTGCAGAAGAGGTTCAATTATTCACTCATAATTTCTCCCAGTGAAACATCAATTCTCCCTCCAGGTCTGCTCTGAGCCTCCTCTGATGAGGACTAGTTCCTCTCTTCATTCCCAGGACTCATCCACAGAGTTCTCCTTTGTTCTCAGCCTGATAATTCCTATAAGCGCTCCGCCCAAATGCCACCTCTCCCATAAAGCATTCATAAGACTCCTGGATGGAAATAATCCTGTGAAATACAGGTTTTCTACATGGCTATCATGGCATGGAACAGTTTCCACCTGTTCCTCAGGACAACTTAGTAAGAACAGCCACAGGCATCTGAGGGAGTTCAGGAAGAACAGCACAGGCATAATTCATCTTTGTTTTCCTGGCAGCACAACCCCCCTTACCGCCACATAAATATAGTGTCTGCACACAGGTAGCACTCAATAAATAAATGCTTTTTGAATGAATTACACACACCAGAGGTGATCCACACAGACTTATAGGTCATTTATTTCCCTTTTAGTTCTGGGCTCAGTACATGGATGGCTTCTCCTCACCCTTTGGGTTGACAATTTTCTCCAGATTGCTGCTGATGATATGATAAAGCTCAGCCTGCAGAAAAGACCACAGGGGCGGCAGTCAGGTTCTTGGCCTTCCGTCCTGTTCCCTCCATCACCTCCCTTTGGGGCTTACTCCACACTCACATAGAAGGACCTCAGGTCCAGCACCATGGCCCTGAGCTCCCCATAGGCTGCCTCATCTCGCTCGTGCACCAGGGCCCGGTAATCCATCTGGAGTGTAGGAGGCAAAGCTGAGTCAGCCCCATGGGAGGTTGGGACATTATTCTGGTTTCCTCATGTAGGGAATAGGTATCTTGAGGCTGAATCCCTTCTCAGAACCAAAAAATGAGATCCCACAGGAATAAGTAGAGAAAATTAGGTTTCTGAGGCCTAAATTAGCTTTTCTAGGGAATGCTTTTGGCTTGATATGCTCCATACTGGGAATGTCATTAATAAGACAAGGAGGACCTTTTTTTCCCCCCATTCTCTGTTCCCACCCCCAGCCAGCCTCCCCAAAAGGCTGGTGACCTACTGACTCACCACATGGGTCTCCTTGGAGGCCTTAGCCACAGCATCCCCACGTTCTGAAAAGTACCTGCCGGAAGCAAGGGAAGTAACCACAGGACTCCTCCTTCTTCAAGCCCTCCCCAAAGTTACCCAACATCCCAATGGGACAACCCAACCTTAGGACCCCCAAAGAAATTTCCCTGCAGCCCTCTGCGCTAGCCTTCCAGCTGCCCTCACTTGGAGATGGTTGTCTGGAAAGCTTCTACTTTGGTCTTGACTGCATTCACCCTCTCCAGCACTTTCTCCTGTAGTGACAAAAGAGACAGGAAGCAAAGAAAATACCTCATCCCCTCCCTCCTTTACCCACCAACTCCCTCCTCCTTCCCTTCAATTCCCAATCTCTTCCCACTCTCAGTGTCTTCCCTCATCCTTTTCTTACCTGGATTGCCACCCCAAAATCATTTCCATCCTCAATCTTAGGAATCAGGTGCTGGATCCATGTAATCACCTATGTTAAGGGGCAACATGTAGGAATCATTCAACAAACTTACTGGGTGCTTCCTATTACTGCTGCTTCCTAATAATAGGTATATTTAATTGAGCATTTATTATGTGCCAAGCACTTTGCTATGTATAAGTTAGCTCATTTAATTTTCATAGTAATCTTTCAAGGTATATACTCGTACTGTACCCATTTAACAAATGAAAAACTAAGTCAGAGAGAATAAGTGATTTATTCAAAGTAACTAGCTAGGTAAGTGATAGAACCAGGATTTGAACCCAGGAGTCTCCCTCAAGGGCCCAAGCTTTTTAAACTACTTACTATATTACACCACCTCCACTGTGTAACCTAGGACAGCAGTAGGTTCTAAGGTTATAGAGGTGGCTACAACACAGGGGCACCTCTATACAAGAAATTTAGCAGAATTAATTGGAAACCAAAGATCTAAGCCCAAGGCACAAAAAGAAGTTTCCTATTTTGGGACTAGGTTCCTGAATGAAGGACTTCTATCTCTGAAAGAGGCCAGGGCCTGACCTTGCTCATCTCCTTTCCAGTTCCCAGGATTACCAGAATGCACTTCTCTTTGAGAGTCCAGACTTCTGGCTTAACCAGAGCAAGGAGGGCCAGGACCTTCTCATTCCCAGGGAGAAAGCCACACTTAGGGACTGTAAGAAAGAGGGGATTCAGGCTATTGTCACTTAATAGTCAAAATGTCATTTTCTCTTCCCTAGCCACCCTTTCCTTGCTTACCTTCTTTCTTCTCTTGCTTATCTGTTTCCATCTATGACAAAAGAGGGGAAAACAGCCTTTAGGAAAGTCATGAAGGTTGCAGTGCCATTGCTTTCTATCAAGTTTATAGTCCAAGCCGTGCACCCTGAGTGCCTCACCTCATCATCCTTAGGCGGGGGATCAGGGATGGGGATGTCCAGTGGTGCGCGGAGGGAGTTCAGGTCAGCCACATTGAAGGAATCTTCCTGTACAGAGCTCACCATCAAGGGCTACCCAGCCTCTTCCCCTCCGGACTGCACCCTAAGTAACAGCCTTCCCTCAACTCATCCCACCCTCCCTCGGCCTCCCCACATAGGCTCAGGCCTCACACCATTCTAACACTCCCAATCCACCATTCATAACTGCTCTCTGGATGCTGAACCCAATCGTCAGCTAGAGAGGGTGGGTAGAGGGGTGAGAGGCCATGGACAGGATGGGGGGACCCACAAAACTTACTTTCAAGAGCTGATTTAGGTATATCACTTTCTGTGGCAAGAATGTGCAGAGGAATTCCTCAGCCTGTGGGTTAGATGGCAAGAGTGGAAGGTCACAAAAGACACTCAAGGGGCTCAATGAGATGTCTGAGAAGTAGAATGGGAAAGGCCTTTCGAAATCAGTGGGTCCATGATTTAAAAATATGAAAACTAAAGCCCTGAAAAGAGAAGGGACTTGCTTAAGCTGGTAAGTGGCAGAACCCATGTCAGGGCTGTGATATTGTGACCAGGGCTTTTCCCTTTACACCAAAAGAGAAGAGGGAAAGTGGCAGTAGAGGAAAGGGTCTTAGGAGGAACAGACTGAAGGTAGAGACTGATAATTGGGAGCACCAAAAAAAAATTAGCAGCTCATCCTGGGTGAAGGGTTTAGGGTTTACTCTGAGTAACTCTCAAGTATTGGTTTCAGATATCGGATCAGATTGCTTGAGTCCAAAGAGACTTACCTCCTGGAAGAGATTCTGCCTGAAGACATCCACCTGCACAGATAGCAGAACCCGGATGTTGACTAAGGGTCTCAATTGCCAAGAGTAAAATCCGCCCCCCTCCCCCAAAACAGGGTGCCCCCCCCAACTGTGGCTCGCCTTTCCGACCCCACACCAACTTTCCCTGGGAGGTTCTGGTTCAGTGAAGTGATTAGCCAGAAGGGCAGAAATCTGGGACTCCCCTGGCAGAAGTGAAAGCATTAAAGAAAGGGGTTGGGGCTGTTCTCTGGTGCAGCCCTTGGTCCCCGAAGCACCCAGCTTTGCTTCCATCTAGACGGGCCCCCTGACCCCTTCCTGACCACCCCATTCCCTCGTTACCTGTTTGCGGGCCTCTCCGCTCAGTCGCACCCCACAAGGCTTGGCCATGCTGTTCCAACTGCTTGATCTCGGGTCTCCCGGCTTGTCGCCTGGGCTTTCGCTTTCACTCCCCAAGTCCAGGCCCGCCCCCTTCAACTCCGCCCCTTTCCTCCTTTTCCCGCCTCCCCGTGCAAGCCGCAAACAGGAGGGAGCCCCACAGCCATTCCCGGCCACTTGCAGCTAGGAGAGGCAGTGCGGACTCGGTCACAAGCCCAGGCAGGGGCTGTCCGAGGGAGGGGTTAGGGCGAGTGGGCTGCGGAGCCTGGAACCCTGGCAGTCCCTCGGAGAGGGGGCGGGGTTTTCAGCGAGAGGCAAGAGCCTTCTCGAGGCGTGAGGGGTGGGGAAACGGGAAAGGGACTGTCCAGTGGTGGGGCTCCCGGAAAAAAGCTCAACTGCGGGGGGAGAACACGGAGGGATCGAGGCGAATGGGAGGGGCAGTCGGAAGGAGGGCTTGGGGTGGGAAAGGGCTAGTGGGACAGGGAGAGGGCAATCGAGGGGTTTTCCCTAGCAGGGCGCCCGCCTTAAGGAACGACCGGAAAGGGGGCGGGACTTGCTGAAGTAGGGTTGGGGCCGTCCACCTTCGGGCTCCCGGGAGCCGGAGCACGGCAGATTGGTCCGGAGAGAGAAGGGAAGGAATTGAAGGAAGGGGCTAGCCGCGCCCCTGGGGCTATCCAAGGAGCAGTGGAATCCGTCTGGAGGAGAGCGGGGAAAGGACTCGGAAAAGGCAGAAAAGAGCTGTGCACGGTCTAGGGGTGGAACCGGAAGCCATTTGCCCTTCTCATTGGTTGGGACCTGGCTTCCCCTCTTGGGCACGCCCCCTAGCTTCCTGCTGGGTTTACCCTTAAACCCGTCCCCTTCCCCTGAAGTCCCGCCCTCTTCCCGAGTACTTCCTGTTTCCTACTAACGCTGTCTTGGGCCCGTGGCCGAAGAGTGACAGTGGCCGGAGTGACTCGCGCCGGATTCCAGGCGGGAGGCGCAGCTCTCGGCCCGTGGGCAGCCTGCGCCGGGGTCCCCGCGGGCGGCTGGGCATCCTGAGTGAGGATGCCGGGGGAGGAAGAGGAGCGCACTTTCCTGGCGGCGCGCGAGGAGCTGGCAAGCACCCTGAGGAGGGATTCCGGGAAGACGTTTTCCCTAGAGCAGCTCCGGCCGCTCCTGGCCTCCTCTCTGCCGCTAGCTGCTCGCTACCTGCAGCTGGACGCTGCACGCCTGGTGCGCTGCAACGCTCATGGGGAGGTGAGGCCTGGCCCAGCTCCGGAGGGAACAGCGGAGAAGGCCTGGGGCGGGGCAAGGCTCACAATTCTCTGCTCTCTGCCTTTTCCCAGCCCCGAAACTACCTCAGCACTTTGTCCACGGCCCTCAACATCTTGGAGAAATATGGCCGCAACCTCCTCAGTTCTCAGCGGCCCCGGTACTGGCGCGGGGTCAAGTTTAATAACCCTGTTTTTCGCAGCACGGTGGATGCTGTGCAGGTGAAACCCCTGGGCCTTGTGGGAGAAAGGAACTGGGCCAGGGCTGGGGTTGGCTAGAAAAGGCCTGAGGCTGTGCTGAATGAGATGAGGTCCAGCCCTGTGGGGAGAGAAGGCCTGCTGGCCACGATTGGTTGTCAATGTGTGGTGTGTGGCAGGGGGGCCGGGATGTGCTCCGATTGTATGGCTACACTGAAGAGCAGCCAGACGGACTGAGCTTCCCGGAGGCACAGGAGGAGCCAGATGAACATCGTGTTGCTGCTGTCACACTGGAAGTACTGCTGCTTCGAACAGAGCTCAGCTTGCTGTTGCAGGTGAGACGTTCTCTAGTTTGAGGATTCAAGGACCAGGCTAGGGAACTTAGCCTAACTCAGACTCCCTTGCTGCTAAACCACGGGTATATGCCCCACCCCACCCCAGCAGCTTGGGAGCTTCCCATACTGTTCTTCTGCCTATGAATGTTTGGGGATCAGAGCTGAAGGGAAAGCCTTGTTTAAGGGTTCTACCTTTTATCAAGGAAATCCCTTTTATCATGTTTGCAGAATACTCACCCACGACAGCAGGCACTGGAGCAGCTGCTGAAAGACAAGGGTGAAGATGATGTAAGTAAGGCAGGATCGGGACTCTGGAGCCTGTGAACAGAGGGGACAGAGGTGGTGGGACGCTCTGTCCCCAAATATTTGCCCATTCCCTGCTCCTCTTTCCTCAGATGTTGCAGTTCCCGGAGTTCATTTCCCAACAGAAAGTGATTGTTCCTGGCCCCCTCACCACGCCCTCAGCTGCAGGTACTATTGGTCCTGTAGGAAGATGGGGATAGTAGACTGCAATGATGGAAACTTGGGGCCTTCCTTTGTCTTCCTGGTTACCTTCTTTTTAAAAGAGATTAAAATCTTTCCTTGGGTCCAGAAGTAGTGTTGTGACTTGTCTCCCTTCTACAACAGATTCAGGTATAGAAGGTCTTTTTCGGAAAAATGATCAGTTCTTTTCTCTCATGTTTTCTAGGCTCTGCTCGTGGTCCCTGCTTCCTCTGTGGTTCTGCCCCAGGCACACTGCATTGCCCAGCCTGTAAACAGACCTTGTGCCTAGCCTGTGATTCCCTCTTCCATGGGCACCCATCCCGTGCCCATCACCGCCGACAGGCCCTACCTGTGGAACCCCAGGCTGCCACCCTGAATTGCAGGTGAGGAGCTGCCTCTTCTGGATTGGAGGGAAATTGAGAGAACTTAAGGTCACTTGAGTATTGATTTTTTGCCAGGTTCTGCCAGTGCTGAAGACTATATAACAGAGGCCAAGCAACCAGTTATGCCCTCGAGGGGATTTAGACATAAGCATCAAACAAAAGTAGTCATGATAAGACAGGTTATTAGTATACAAACAGATAGTAGGAAGATACAACCTAATCTGAAGGGTCAGCTCAATCAGCAGTTTTAAGTACCTAGTTTAGATCAGGTTCTATGTTAAGGATATCTACCAGGAAGAAATGAGCTCTAGGTTGTCATTTCAGCATTGGGCAGGTTGTGCATGTGGCGGTGTTGCAGACAGAGAGAAAACAGCAGGTACAAAGGCCAGAGGATGGAGAATACCCAGGGTTGAGGGACCTGACACCATTGCCCACCTCTGCAGATGGTATCTACTTTTTCATTACAGCTTATCTGCTCCAGCCCTACCACCCCCTCAGTTGACCTCACTGTTGGCCTTGGGAGACAGCTCTCTTCCTTCCCCTGATCCTGCAAGTGTCCGTCTTCCTTGGCACTGTGCTGCCTGTGCCATGCTGAATGAGCCTTGGGCAGTGCTCTGTGTAGCTTGTGATCGACCTCGAGGCTGTAAGGGTCTGGGGTTGGTGATCGAGGGTCCCCAAGGAGCTGGGGACCCAGAACCTGAGCTTGCACGGGGTCGGTGGGCCTGTCAGAGCTGCACCTTTGAGAATGAGGCGGTGGCTGTTCTATGCGCCGTATGTGAGCGACCTCGGCTTGCCCAGCCCCCCAGCTTAGTGATGGATTCCCATGATGCCCGTATTTGTCTGGTGCCTCCTCAGGTAAACTGTTCCTGGCTTTCTTTATTTGCCCTTGTTACCTCAGGCCAGTTTCTACCTCCCCATCCCATCCCCCACCCTGGACTCCCTATATGTCTATTTTGAGCCTCAGCGAGCTGTTCAGTGGAATAATTCTTTCTGCCTTCCCAGCAGGGGGATACTTTGCCCTCCTCCCCTCAGAAGCAAAGTTGGTATTGTATTCACTGCACCTTCTGCAACTCGGGTCCTGGCTGGGTATGTGCTATGTGCAACCGAACCAGTAGCCCCAGCCCAGCCCAGCATACTCCTCAGCCTCATGCCAGCTCTTTGGAAGAGAAGCTCCCTGAGCCTGGGCCCCCACAACGCCTCAGTGCCCCCTTGCCCAGTTCCTGCGGGGACCCTGAGAAGCAGCGCCAAGACAATATGCGGGAGAAAGGTCTCCTGCTAGTGATCATGATCCGGGTAAGGATTGGACCTGGGATGAGGTGGGGCTGATCTTGTGGGGGAAGAGAGAGGCGGCAGTTGATGCATGAGAGTACTTATAAAACATGTCTTTGTTAAAAATGGTTGCCTCTTACTGAACACTCCCCACACGTCAGGTACATCTGAACACAGCCAGTGTTGGCATCTCGGTTCAGGCTGCAGATGGGTAGAAGGTACCCCTTCTGATGGGCCCTCTGTCTGAATGGGTCTGTGCTTTAGGAAGGTGAAACTGCAGGCGTCTCTCCTGAGGAGGTCTTCTCGGCTCTGCAGTACTCAGGCACTGAGGTGCCCCTGCAGTGGTTACGCTCCGAGCTGCCCTATGTGCTAGAGATGGTGGCTGATTTAGCTGGACAGCAGGCCCCAGAGCTGGGTGCCTTTTCCTGTCAGGAGGCCCGGAAAGCCTGGCTGGATCGTCATGGTAATCTTGATGAAGCCGTGGAAGAATGTGTGAGGGCTCGGCGGAAGAAGGTACCAGCTGTGCTAGAGGGTGGGACAGGGTTGAGGGTCAAGAATGTCGGAGTCTTTTAATACTCTCTGCTTACTTGTCCATCCTCGCTGCCTTTCCCTACTCACCTTATAGGTGCACGAGCTCCAGTCTTTAGGCTTTGGGCCTCAGGAGGGGTCTCTGCAGGCATTGTTCCAGCACGGAGGTGACGTGGCACGGGCTCTGACTGAGCTGCAACGCCAGCGCCTAGAGCCCTTCCACCAGCGCCTCTGGGAGCGTGGCCCTGAGCCCACCCCCTCCTGGGATGGGCCAGACAAGCAGGTACTGGGAGGAGGAGAGGAGCCCAAGAGCCCAACTAGAGACCCAGAGATAGGGAAGGGGGACCAACAGGGAGGATTGCTGGGTTCTGACAGCCACTTCTCCCCTTCTCCACCTGCAATTGTATTGCAGAGCCTAATCAGGCGGCTTTTGGCAGTCTATGCACTTCCTAGCTGGGGCCGAGCGGAGCTGGCACTCTCACTGCTGCAGGAGACACCAAGAAACTATGAGTTGGGGGATGTGGTAGAGGCTGTGAGGCACAGCCATGACCGGGCCTTCCTGCGCCGTTTGCTAACCCAGGAGTGTGCTGTGTGCAGCTGGGCCCTGCCCCGCAACCGGGTAAGCCCTTCCCCCAATTTCTCTAGTCCCTTTCGAGCCCCTGCTTCTGGCCCTGTCTTCTGCTCTGCAACTGCTCATTTTTCTCCTAAAGCCTTCTAGGAAGGAGAGAGCAGGAATAAGCTGCCTCTCTTTTTTTTGTTAATATTCCCTTATGCAAACCTTCAAATGTATGATAGTAGAGAAAATTGGGTAACAAATTCCCTCACACCCCCCACCCCGTGTATATTATTCATCACTAGGCTTCAACAATTATCAGTATATAACCAATCTTCATTTCATCTGTACAGATACGTTCACAGAGGATGATTTTAAAGTAAATCCCAGGCATCAGATACTTCATCTGTAAATTCATCCCTAAAGGCTAAAGTGATGTTTTTGAAAACGTGGCTACAATGCTTTTGTCAGACCAAAAAGAATAACAGTAATTCTTTAATTTCATCAATGATCCACTTGGTCAAACAGAACCCTCTTTTCTGTAAGTGGGGGGCACCCACTTACCACTCTAGGTTACATTATGAAGTTGTAGTTCTGTGGACAAATACAGTCCTATTTAGTTAGGTTGGTTCTGCATATTTTGCTTTGTTTTTTACTTTTTATTTTGAAATAATTGTAGATTCAGAGGAAGTTGCAAAAGTAGCACATAAGAGTTCCATGTACCCTTCCCCTACCTTCCCTTGATGGTGATATTGTATATAATTATAGAACAATATCAAGACCAAGAAGTTGACATTGGTACACTGTTAGCTACAGTACAGATCTTGTTCCATGTTTACCATTTTTTATGTGTATTTGTGCATGCACTCTGTGTATTATTCCGTGTGGTTTTATCTCATGTATGTAGATTCACACAACCACCACCACAATCAAGATACAGAACTGTTGTTATCAACACAAAGGAACTACCTTGTGCTACCTCTTTGTAGTCATATTTCCCTCCCTTCTGGCCCTATCCCTATCCTTTGAAAACCACTAATCTATTCTCCATCTGCATAGTTTGGTCATTTCAAGGGTGTTATTTGTATGTTTTTAATTGTATGTGAATGGGGGTTATGTACTCATCTGTTTACCTTAGGTCCCACTGTTGTCTGTTTTCCTCCTGTCTGTACACGCTGAAGTTAGCTGTCTAGTGCTTGTTGTGTTTGAGGTTGCTGTCCCTGCCCAATTGTTAGTTAGATCCTCTCAGTAGACCTTTCCCCAGCCTGGTGATGTGGCTTCTGACACGTGTGTCCTCCTACCCCCGTCCTCCAGATGCAGACCTTGACTTCTTGTGAGTGTACCATCTGCCCTGACTGCTTCCGCCAGCACTTCACCATCGCCTTGAAGGAGAAGCACATCACGGACATGGTGTGTCCCGCTTGTGGCCGTCCCGACCTCACCGATGACACACAGTTGCTCAGCTACTTTTCTACCCTTGATATCCAGGTACTACAGCTCCTAGGACTCCTGGGGCTTTGGACAGGAATCCTACCCCTTTACTACCCCTCTATCCTGTTCCCAGCTTCGGGAGAGCCTAGAGCCAGATGCCTACGCTTTATTCCACAAGAAGCTGACTGAGGGTGTGCTCATGCGGGACCCTAAATTCTTATGGTGTGCCCAGGTAAAGTGGCCTTCCCAGGGAGCTGACTACAGAGGGGCAGGGAATGGTACCAGGTCAGGTCTCAGCTTTGTGCTGTTACACCCACAGTGCTCCTTTGGCTTCATATATGAGCGTGAGCAGCTGGAGGCAACCTGTCCCCAGTGTCACCAGACCTTCTGTGTGCTCTGTAAGCGCCAGGTGAGTCACAGTCATCCTTTCAGAAATCCTTGCCGAGCTGCTGTCCGATACTGTGTGTGGGGAACAGAACAGACGTGATCTTTGAGTTCAGAGAGCTCACTAACTAGTCAGGGAGACTGGCAAAAAAAAAAAAGAAGAAGAAGAGGAAGGGAGGGAAAAGAGGTATTAAAGGTAGTAAAGGAAGGAAGATGGAAAAAAGTCAAGAAGGGAAGGAGATGAAAGGGCAAGAATTAGGCAATGACTATACCTGGGTGTAAGTTCTGTGATGAAACAGGAATCTGATGGGGGAAGAATAGAACGAACCTACTTAGGATGGAGAGGTCAGACGAGTCTCCTCTGCTGTGGTTTCATTTAAGCTCAGACCTGAAAGTTAAAAAAAAAAAAGCCAGCCATGCGAAGGGTATTGGGACAGAACAACAACAAAAGGAAAGACCAAAGTCAGAAAAGAGTGCTGTGTGTAGAGCAAGGCAGGAAATGAGAGCGGAGCTAGCTGCCAGGCTGGGAGAGTCCTAGAGGCCAAGTGAGGGAGGTGTTTGCCGTTCATTCTAAGACTAGGAAAGGGGTCCTTTTGTTTACCTTTTCAGAAGTTAAATGTTAAAAAAAAAAATACCTCATCTGTATTATGAAACATGGAAATAAAATGAACACCTGAAGCCCTTTGACCAAACCTCAGTGCTAGACCACTTAGAGGCTGCCTGACTTACATTTTTAAAGGCTGTTTGGCTGTGATGTGGAGGATGCACCATAGGGGAGCAGGAATGGGAGTGGAAAGACTGGCAACCTGAGCAAGTAACTGAGGCATGCATTGGCAGTGGCCTGGAATTAAAGATGGGAGCTGTGAGGAAGGAGAGGAAAGGGACAGGTTTGAGATAGGTTTGGGTGGATGAAACAACAGGGCTTGCTTATGAATACAAGGCAGTATGAGGGAAAAAAGAATTGCAGATGGCCCCTCAGTTTTGGATTTGAGCAAATGGTGGCTGATGATACAAACTAAGCTAGAAACTACCGGATGTGAGGGGAGAGGGCTATAAGAAGGCTGGGGTCCAGGATGGAGAGTCCACTTGAAGTCTGCTTTCCTTCTGGCAGTGGGAAGAGCAGCACCGAGGCCGGAGCTGTGAGGATTTCCAGAACTGGAAACGCACCAATGACCCAGAATACCAGGCTCAGGGCCTGGCAATGTATCTTCAGGAAAATGGCATCGGTAGGCCTACCCCTCTGGCCTGTTTGCCTGGTAGTCTACCATTGCCAGTGGCTCTCTTCTTGAGGACCTTGAGCAGTGGTAGCCCCAGTCCTGACCTCCTGTCCCTTGCAGACTGCCCCAAGTGCAAGTTCTCATACGCCCTGGCCCGAGGAGGCTGCATGCACTTTCACTGCACCCAGTGCCGCCACCAATTCTGCAGTGGCTGCTATAATACCTTTTACGCCAAGAATGTGAGTCCAATGAATGAGGATAGAAGGGATAGAATGGATAGACGCAGGTGGGGCGCTGCTGCTGGGTTTGAGGGGTAGAGGCCATTGAGTGGCCTAGGGGAAGAGAAGATGTGGTCCATGTGATGTAAAGCAGTTCTTTTTGTCCCTTCTTCACCTTTGCTTGCTCCTAACCCTCCAATGTCTCCGTCTGCCCCTATCCCTGTGCACCTCACTTAGGGGTCCTAAGAGACCAGGACCCCAACAGTCTTCATCTGGGTTTCCTCCAGAAATGTCCAGACCCTAATTGCCTGGTGCGAAAGTCCCTGCACGGCCACCATCCCCGAGACTGCCTCTTCTACCTGCGGGACTGGACTGCTCTCCGGCTCCAGAAGCTGCTACAGGTCCGAGGTGGTCAGCCTGGCTGGGTTTGTAGGTTGCCTCGGAGAAGGAGGCAGGGCCCAGTGTAGATAAGAAGAGAAAAGACTCTGCTAGGAAATCAAGGAGGCTAGCCTCAAAGGACATATAACGCCCATCTGTCTCTCTGCTCCTCCTTAGGATAACAACATCATGTTTAATACAGAGCCTCCAGCCGGGGCCCGGGCAGTCCCTGGAGGTGAGTGTCCGCACAAGCCTTTGGGAAGGGGAGATGGTGTGCTGGGCTCCCACTGAGTGGCTGGGTAAAGGAGAGACTTGGGTCTGGTATCAGACCTGGGCTCAAAGCCCAGCCTTTGCTTTATGTGTCCTTGGCGTGTTAACCAACTTCCCCAGGCTTTGTTCCTTTCTCTGTAAAATGGAGGCAGTATCCATCCTGTATCTAAGTTATTTTATGTAAGACTATAGCATTTAATTCTCTTCTTCCATTCCCAAATGATACTGATTCGTTAATGAACTCAATATTTAATGGCATTTACTAGCTTTTTAGATTCCATGAGGGCTTCAGAAAGGTGTTACATATAGTTCTAACCTTTCCTACTTCTTACCATCTAGATAGAGGTGAGACTCTCACAGAATACGTTAACTGCGAGAGCTAAATAACCAAAAGAGCTGCCTCAGAGAAATATGTAATTACTCCCCATCCCTCTATGGATATCCCAGTTCTCGGGCTTTGGGGTTGTTAGCCTCCTCCCAGTAAGGGGTGCCTTCTTTCCTTTACTTTAGGTGGTTGCCGAGTGATGGAGCAGAAAGAGGTTCCTAATGGCTTCAGGGATGAAGCATGTGGCAAGGAGACCCCAGCTGGTTATGCCGGCCTTTGCCAGTGAGTACCAAGCAGGGCATGGAGCTTGGTGTTTGGGAGGGGAGGATAGGAGTGGCGAGGATATGCCCAGGCAGCAGAGTGGGTCTCTGGGAACAGTAAGTCCTGCAGAGATTGGGAGGAGGGAGCTCTCTGGGCAAGGGCTTAGATGGTGGCAGGCAGTGTGTCCAGGTGAGCAGTGCCTACAAATGCAAAGGGCAACAAACGTGGGTTATCTGTTCTGTGCATCAGTGCCCCATGAAGTACTAGGCACACTCAATAAATATAAGCCGAATAGAAAAATCATGTTGCACCCTCATCTTCCTAGGGCACACTACAAAGAGTATCTTGTGAGCCTCATCAATGCCCACTCACTGGACCCAGCCACCCTCTATGAGGTGCAAGAACTGGAAATGGCCATTGAGCGCTACCTGCACGTGCGCCCACAGCTGCTGGCTGGAGAGGATGCCCCTGCTTACCTTGCCCGCTTGCTACAGGTACAGCCCCTCCCCAGCCTCCCCTCTGACCCCATGCTGCAGAAGTTACAAGTCCAGCCATGTCTGATCTCCAGGCTCCCAGTATCATCATTTTCTTTCTCCTTCTGCAGAAGCTGACAGAAGAGGTGCCCTTGGGACAGAGTATCCCCCGCAGGAGGAAGTAGCTGAGGGCAAGGGCCCTGATGAGAGTCCCATGTCCCGACTCCTTCAAGAATAGCTCCAGCACCAATAAAGAGGCATCTCCTTACCCGGCTTCTTGGTCCTTCTTCCAGCACCACCCCACTCCACCCCATCTAGATGCAACAGAGCTTTGTTGGCAGGGTGCCCCTTAGCCTACTATACAACCGTCCCTAAACTCTGGGCCAGGAAGGAATTGACATCGTGCGTGGGCAAGGGAAGCCCTCCCCATTTAGCCGCCTGGCCTGGGCTTCATTCCTCTCTGCCTCCCTTCCTTTCATCAAATTTAACTGATATTTGAGGTCACCTAATATGAACCAGTCAGGTACTGTAGGGGGCACAGATGGCCAGGCATACCTAGAAACCCAGAGGTCCTGGGACAAAACCCGGGAAACTGGCCTCCCTGGGGAGGCAGCAGTGTCACACGCAGGAGGTCAGGGTCACAAGCAACATACCTGAGAAAGGGGAGAATGAAACTGGACTACCTATCCCCCTTCTCTCCTCCCAGCCCCCAGACTCCAGGGGCTGAGAGAGGGCCCTCTTGCTGCTCAGTGAGATTCTGAGATTTTCAGACACTGCTTCCGCCTGGTGGCAAGTTGTTTCTCTGCAGCCCAGAGATCACGTGATTTCTGGGAACAGGACCTCACAGGAAGAGAACTGAAACTCAGGGTGGGGACTATGGAAAGGGGTGGAGAGATCTTGAAGTCGCCGAGCGAGGAGCTGAGCTGAAGTCTGCTGAGCCCAGGGACAACCCAGACAGCCAGCTAAGGTAAGATCAGCTATGGATGGACCCCAGCCTGGGGTCTGAGGCTGGAAGTCCTCTCCACATTGGGTACCTGGGAATCCCTGTGCTAGAGTGAGGGGTAGACAGAAGACCTGTGAGGAGGGGTCTGGCCATGAGTGGGCGAAATTTACCAAGGGCCAGCAACCCACTCCCTGTAGACAAAGGACAGGAAGACCTGCTGCCAGACTGTTCAGCAAGGGAGGCCCTTTGCACCAGGCTCAGTTGGCCCTGTTTGTTTTCTTGCCTCTGGCCCTTCCCACTTCCACCACAGCTCCAAAGCTGTCCCCCAGGTTCCTGCCCCATCTACCCCTGGGGCAAACAGAAGGGGGATAGCCAAAGGATAGGTTGTGGAACTCCCGGGTGAAGAGGCTTAGTGAGACATCTCGGAAACAGATACTATCTCTGCTAATACTTGGGGCCCCTCAGCAGGAGCAGAGATCACTATGGGAATTTTCTCTCTCAAAGTCCTGAATGTCCTAAAAGTAAGGCCTAAGATTTTCTTCCAGGTGTCACAGCTTGAGATCTTAAAAATGTATTGCTAGTAATGGTAGAAATGAAATAAATTTTGTCTCAGAGGTTGAGAATGTTTCTGGGGTCAAAAGAAGATGGATGAACATGATGTCACTGGAGACAAAGTTGAGAAGGGATGAGTACAATTGGCTAATACGCTGGTGCCAGTTGGCCCCAGGACACTGCTGAGAAAGGGGCAAGTTACTTTTGTGGCCTCAACTCTCTGCTCTTCCTTTTCTGTGCAGGCAAAATCAGTTTGGAGAAATTTCCCTCCATTCCTAAGTAAGATGATATGAAAGCAGAGTTAGGAAAGACAGACCAGGTAGACTTAGCCTCACTCGCTGTTATTTAACCCTCTGTCTGTTTGACAAGGATAAATCACATTCTGACCAGCTGAACCTCAGTCCGCAGCCTTGTGGTATATAGACATAAGAGCATGTAGAAGGAGGAAAAATTGGAAAGAAATCATTTGTCTTCTTAAAGTATGTGACAATAAGCTAGGGAGAAAATATGTGAGTTTATATGGGCACAATTAAAACAAAGGGCCTCTGTAAAGAATAGCTGGATTTTGAACTAAAATCAGTGTTTTGTTCTTGTTTTCCTTTATTTTATTGAAATAAAGCTTAGTTCATAAAAAAAAAAAAAAAGAAGATGGATAGATTGTTATGGGGTCTGTGGGGACCTTGGCAGCATCTATCCCCCGTTGTCAGGATCACAGCATATGCTCCCTCCTAAAGTGTCAGCTTTGCTTATACATCCTGCTGCTCTTGTCTCCCAGGATGGCATCAGGCAGGGCTCGCTGCACACGAAAGCTCCGGAGCTGGGTGGTAGAGCAGGTGGAGAGCGGACTGTT
Source organism: Tamandua tetradactyla (assembly GCF_023851605.1). Taxonomy (NCBI): domain Eukaryota; kingdom Metazoa; phylum Chordata; class Mammalia; order Pilosa; family Myrmecophagidae; genus Tamandua; species Tamandua tetradactyla. Next base: position 30,636,851 of record NC_135340.1, on the reverse strand, counting down.
CCCAGGCGTGTGCTGGGATGATGATGCCAAGACCATGTTCCGGATTCCCTGGAAGCATGCAGGCAAGCAAGACTTCCGGGAGGACCAAGATGCTGCCTTCTTCAAGGTGAGGGGGCCTGGAAACTGATGCTTCCGAGTAAAGGTTGGCAAATAACACTAGTTGCTGTTACCCTCAAGGGGGTAGATCTCCCCAGATTTCAGATAAGGGGAGGTCAGAGAGTAGAACCAACTACATAAACATTTCAAGTTGGCAACAGCAGAGCATAGTCCAAGTGCAGCCCCTTTGAAGCCCAGGGCGCCAGGCAAGTGCTCAGGTTGCACTTCATTGAACCTGGAGCCAGACCTGTTGGAGGGTCGGCTGGGGTCTGCAGCAAGCTACCTCTTCTTTGTTTTCCTCTCCTTCTTAGGCTTGGGCAATGTTCAAAGGAAAGTACAAGGAAGGAGACACGGAAGGCCCTGCTGCCTGGAAGACACGCCTGCGCTGTGCTCTCAACAAGAGTCCGGAATTTGAGGAAGTTCCTGAGAATGGCCGTATGGATGGGGCTGAGCCATACAAAGTATATCGGCTGCTGCCATCCGGAACCCTCCCAGGTGTGTATGCCAGGCCCAGCCCCAGTGAGGGTCAGCAGGCTGGGAGGGAAGAGGGAGATATGAGCTCCTGGGAGGGTGGTACACACCCTCCATGCCCCTCGTTCGGAGTTTGGCCCTGTCCTTGTGCTTGGGGAGCCGCCGTCCAGGTCCCCCTCCCCAGTCCTGCATGTCCTTTCCCGGCCTCATGCCTCTCCCCTACCTTCTGTCCCTCCTGAAGGTCCTTATCTTTCTCTATTCCTCTCCCTCCAACCCCAACATTCCACAGCCCAGCCAGGGACCCAGAAATCACCATCAAAGCGACGCTACAGTTCCGTGTCCTCTGAGAGGGAGAAAGACGAGGGTATTGTGAAGAGCTGCGTGCTCAGTCCCTCCCTGCTCCAGGATCCCCTTCATAATGTGAGAGCTGGGAAGGGAACCAGCGGGGCCTGAGGGCAGGACAGGGTCTAGAGGGAGAGGCAGGCCAGTGATAGGCACTTTGTGTCCTCAGGAGGAGCTGGCCAGCGGGGGAACAGGCCATTCAGGCATCAGGGGCGGCAGCAGCGGCAGCCCTGAACCACAGGAAGGTACTGTCCTGCCTCTTAACGTCTTCCCTTTGTGCCCAACCAGTGTCACAACTCTGGCGCTGGGAAATATCCAGTCCCACTCTGAGTGACCAGTGCCTTTGCCCCACCTCCAGGTGCAGATATAATGGAGGCCCCCTTTCTAGGGGATCCAGTGTCCCTGGAACTTCTGCCCCCCCCAGACTCAGGTACTTGAAGTTTTTGACTCATCCCTGCTGCCTGCTCCCCCACCCCCCAGGTCGTCTCCCTCTGTCTGTGCATGCGTTCTCTAATTGGGCAGGGCTCATAGCAAACTGGGCCCACTTTTCCCAAGATGGTGGCACTGGTTTCCAGACAGTGAGAATTCCAAATAGCTTCTCCCTCCAGAATACCCCCCTATACACTTTGTTCCTTGGAAATCCCACTTTGAGATATTCATTTCTTTGAGTTAAGCAGAGGCCCAGTCTCTGGGGACTTACAAACTGCAAGATCCTGGGCCTTAAGCTCCTAAGACTTCCATGTGAATCAGTGTATTGTCTTAGCTACTCTCCTGAATGACAGAAAAGCCTGATGGAAGCCCCTAGCTGGTTGGGGGGTGGGGGGTAGGGGCGTGCAGATGAGAAAGGGAGGGCACCCTTTCTAACCTTGGAAGTTATGGGTGCTGCTCCAGCCCCACAGCCCACTTTGTCCTCCTGACTTTGCTTGGATTCTCTCTCTCAGCTCTCAGCCTCAGCCTCCTCAGTAGTAAAGTGAGGACGTTGGATTTACAAGGCACTCTGTTTCATTTCCCTGAAGTCTCATTCTGACCAAGTATTCCCCAAGGGAGGGGCAGAGCCAAAGCAGGGAGAGGCACTGCTGCTGGCTTGCAGACTTCTGGACACCAGGTGTAGCCACGCCATTCTCTGTCCCCAGACTACTCGCTGCTACTCACCTTCATCTATAGCGGGCGTGTGGTGGGGGAGGCCCAGGTGCAGAGCCTGGATTGCCGCCTCGTGGCTGAGCCGTCGTGCTTCCAGAGCAGCATGGAGCAGGTGGTGTTCCCCAAACCTGGCCCACTGGAGCCCACCCAGCGCCTGCTGAGCCAGCTCAAGAGAGGCATCCTGGTAGCCAGCAACTCCCGAGGCCTATTTGTGCAGCGCCTCTGCCCCATCCCCATCTCCTGGAAGGCGCCCCAGGCCCCACCTGGTCCAGGCCTGCATCTACTACCCAGCAACCAGTGTGTGGAGCTCTTCAGAACAGGCTGCTTCTACCGAGGTGAGACTGCTCCAGCCAAGCCCCCTGAACCCCTACTCCTGCCTCCTGGTGGTGATAGTAGGGTACACATGGCCCTGGGTCCCTGTCCTACCCTGTCAGCCGGCAGATCCTCCAACAGAGCCTGGGCTTGGCGCCCCTGAGCTTGGGCTCTGGCAGTTGCCTAGCAGCTCTTTCTCCTGCCAAGGAGGAGCCTAGCACCAGAGTATCATATCTCCGCGAGCACTTTCATGTGGAGGCATAGAGTGTAAGTGTAAGGACAAATTAGCACAGAGATTTGGGACCTCCTGGCCCTCTCCTGCTCACATACTGGCACATACGGCCACCCCCTCCCCTGGAGAACCACCACACCCCCTGGCCCTGGCTGCACCCTGTTCCTGTCACACTCCAGGCATCCCCTAAGGTGAGTTTTCTTTCCCACCCACTCTTGGTATTCCAGTTCCTGCCCTCTCCTTAACTCTGAATTTGATCTTAGGGGCAGCACTTAGGGGACCCACAGAATGTGGGTCTCCAGGTATATCCTGGAGTATTGGGAGTGTATGAGCAAGCAACAAAGGTATGGGGACTCTAAATTCTCCCAGGGGAGAGCTTTTCAGGTTATGTAATCATCTGCTAACTCGAAACACTTCTTCCTTGGGGAAGGGGAACCTTTGCCTGTTTGCCCAAGGGTGAGTAGCAGCTCAGTTCCTCACATTTCTCCTGGCCCAAGGTAATAGCCTCCTGACCCTGCAGCTCCTTGGTCTCCCATCGGCCCACTCCTCTCTCTCTTTCGCCATCATGGCGTCCTCCTATTCCTCCTCTGCCTGTAGCCCTGTCTACCAGAGGCCTCCTCACTTTTCTCTCTCCCAACCCCTGATCCTTTCTCTTTCAGACTTTGACAGATACATACGAGGCTTGGGCCCCCAACCCAAGTTCCAGGCAACCCTGGATTTCTGGGAGGAGAGCCCTGGCCCCAGCCATACCCCCCAGAGTCTTATTACAGTGCAGGTGAGTTCAGGACAGGGACAGAATAGCCTGTTTGTGGTCAGGGCGGGGTAGGGTGGGGAAGAGGGGTGGCAGGGAGAGGGGGATTTCCAAGAGGGGAAGGGGCCTCAAAGTGTGAGGGAGCCCCTGGGGGTAGTGTCTGCCACTGCTGCACTGATACCCTCTTCCCCACTTCTTCCCTTGCAGATGGAGCAGGCCTTTGCCCGCCACTTACTAGAGGAGACACCAGAGGAGCAGGCCGCCACTCTGTCCCTAGTGCAGAGCCTTGGGGATCCACTCACCTCCTCGTCCCTCTGTTCCTACTACCTCCTTTAAACAGGGGCCTCTCTGTCATGTTAACCTGCCTCTGCTGTGATAACGCTCAGTGGTCGTCTGTGGTGGTGACATCCTCAGACTCCTCCTGCACCTGCACGGGGGGCTCAAGGGTGATCGTCATTCTTTTCTCTCTCTCTCTCTTTCTCTCTCTCTCTCTCTCTCTCTCTCTCTCTCTCTCTCTCATTTTTTAAATTTTGAGCTCTTCTACCACATCCCCCTTTTAAAGTTAAGCACTTTATATTTGCTTCCTAGATCTTTACGAAGAATTTAAAATAAATTTTATTGAAAGAAGAATCAGTATCGGATTTTCTGAGAGAAGGTAGCAGGGGTCAAAAGGAGTTGATTTAGATGTAAACTTAGGGGGACACTTGGGTTCTCTTCTGCCAACACCTCCGGGCCCGTTTCTTCTCTTCTACCCATGGGTGCTGGCTGGGCTATGTGGGTTCTGGGCCTGACTCTCTGTCCCCTCTAGGCCACTGGAATCAGAAGGGTCGGGGTCAATCACTAGGAGAGGCACTGAGCTGAGAGCCAGGCTACCAACTTCACATGGGAAAATCTAGGCTCCATAGTTCTCTGCTAGAGACCTCTGGTCAGGGCCCCAACAACAGGCCTAGGGTGGACTCTGCACTGGAGGCTACAGGAAAAGAGGACACTTGAGGTTGACCTGAAACCATGATCCTGGGAGGAGAGGGAAAACCAGAGGGAAGAGTTGCTGGACCTCTTGTGCCTAGCTGTATCTTCCTCCAGCACGTTGCACACGGTCACTCTGACCGAGGGTTACTCCCCTCCTAAAGCCCCACAACAGATAATTTGGCTTCAACTGCCTCACCAACACCCTAATCACTACAAGTCAAAGGATCCAAATCAGCTGACACTCCTCTCCTTTATCCCTCTGTGTTCATTCTGTCACCAAATGCCATTCTTCAAGGCCACTTGTCACCTGACCTCTCTGTTCACTCACCTTCACCAGATCTAGGCTGTCAGGTTGCCACTTATCTGACTTCCAAGTCTGCAGCCTCCCTTTCCTGCACATGACACCAGACTGGCGTCCAGACTCCCTCCTGACTCTGTTCTAAACCTTCAGTGGCTCAGCTACTGTGCTGTTTTGAAATGATGTATGTACCCTAGAAAAGCCATGTTTTGTTTTGTTTTTAATTTATTTATTAATTAAAAATTATTTTAACAACAAACGAACTAAAACATTAACGTGATCATTTCGTTCTACATATATAATCAGTAATTCACAATATCATCACTTAGTTGCATATTCATCATTTCTTAGAACATTTGCATCGATGCAGAAAAAGAAATAAAACGAAAACGGGAAAAAAAGATTACACCTACAATACGCCTTACCCCTCGCTTTCATTGATCACTAGCATGTCAAACTAAATTTATTTTAACATTTGTTCCCCCTATTATTTACTTTTATTCCATATGTTCTACTCGTCTGTTGACAAGGTAGATAAAAGGAGCATCAGACACAAGGTTTTCACAATCACACAGTCACATTGTGAAAGCTGTATCATTATTCAATCATCATCAAGAAATATGGTTACTGGAACACAGCTCTACATTTTCAGGCAGTTCCCTCCAGCCTCTCCTTACATCTTGAATAACAAGGTGATATCTACTTAATGTGTAAGAATAACCTCCAGGATAACCTCTGGACTCTGTTTGGAATCTCTCAGCCATTGACACTTTGTCTCATTTTACTCTTCCCCCTTTTGGTTGAGAAGGTTTTCTCAATCCCTTGATGCTGGGTCTCAGCTCATTCTAGGGGTTTTCTCAATCCCTTGATGCTGAGTCTCAGCTCATTCTAGGATTTCTGTCCCACGTTGCCAGGAAGGCCCACCCCTGGGAGTCATGTCCCACGTAGACAGGGGGAGGGTGGTGAGTTTGCTTGTGTTGGCTGGAGAAAGGCCACAGCTGAGCAACAAAAGAGGCTCTCGGGGGTAACTCTTAGGCCTAAATTTTAGGTAGACTTGACCTATCCTTTGTGGAGTTAAGTTTCATATGAACGAACCCCAAGACTGGGAGCCCAGCCTATAGAAAAGCCACGTTTTAATCCTAATCCTATTTTGTAAAGGTGGCAACTTCTTCTAATCCCTATTCATCATTGTATGTTTGACACTGTAATTAGATCATCTCCCTGAAGACGTGATTTAATCAAAGTGGTTGTTAACCTGAATTAAGTGGAGGCATGTCTCCACCTGTTTGAGTGGGTCTTGATTAGTTTCTGGAGTCCTATAAAAGAGGAAACACTTTGGAGTATGAAAGAGATTTGGAGAGAGCAGAGAATGCTGCAGCACCACGAAGCAGAGAGTCCATGAGCCAGCGATCTTTGGAGATGAAGAAGGAAAACGCCTCCTGGGGAGCTTCATGAAACAGGAAGCCAGGAGAAGAAGCTTGCTAGCAGATGATGCCATGTTTGCCATGTGCCTTTGCAGGTGACAGAGAAACTCTGTCTTCGCCATGTGCCCTTCTTACTTGAGAGAGAAACTTTGAACTTCATCAGCCTTCTTGAACCAAGGTATCTCTCTCTGGATGCCTTTGATTGGAAATGTCTATAGACTTGCTTTAATTGGGACATTGTCTCCGCCTTAGAACTGTAAACTAGCAACTTATTAAATTCCCCTTTTAAAGAGTCATTCTGTTCCTGGTATTTTGCATTCCAGCAGCTAGCAAACTAGAACACCTACCCAGTCAAATCCAAATGCCTCAGATCCTCTGTGGATCTTCTGGCTGTCTCACTTGACAGACCTTGGCCTCCTTTAACCTTTCTTCTATTCTGTCCTTTCCATTATCCTCCTAAGAAGCCAAGAATCCAAACAGGCATTTGCAGCACCAGTGAAGAAACAAGGTACTGAGTGCCGCAGGTACAGAGCCCTGTTATACCATCAGTTTGCAGAACGATCTCCACAATCTTCTTTGCACCAGGCCAGAAGTTATCTTCTTGACTTCCATCTTCACTCATAACCCACATCCAATCCATCAGCAAATCCCATCAACATCCCTCCAAAATATGTCCAGACTTTGACCTTTTCTCTCTGCTTCTACCACCAGCACTATGGAACGAGCACCATCATCTTTCACCTCTCTTACATTTCCTAACTGGTCTCCCTGCTTCATCCTCTGTCTGCCTTCTGCCTATTCTCAACACAAAAGAGATCATCTTAACCTATAAATCTGATCATGTTACTTTCACTGCCACCCACTTCCCTTTGGTGAAAACCGAAACTCCACAGTGGGCCTCTCTAACCTCATCACATGCCATTCTTCCCCTCAGTCACTTTGCTCTGGGATTCTTGAGCACACCCAACACATTTCTGCCTCAGGACATTTGCAGTTGCTGGTTCTTTTGCCTGAAACATTCTTCCTCCAAGTAGGCACATGATTTGCCCTCTCACTTAATTTGAGGTCTCTGTTCAAATATCATCTCTTCATTCCAAGAGGGCTTCCCTGAGCACCCCATCTAAAAAGCAGCCCCTCATTACCCTCTATCCTTTTACACTGCCGCATTTTCTTCATAACACTGATCACCACTTGACAGATTTCTGTTTGTCTACTTGTTCTCTCCTTCCCTACTCCATGAACAGGAACTTGTTTAGTTCGTTGCTGTATCCCCAGCATATAGTAGGCATGTGATAAATACGTGACTGAATGAAAAATTCCTCTGTGTCCCCTGCTTATCTCCCTTGCTTATCTCTGTGTGCCTTGCTTATCTCCTAAGCTTCTTAAGGGCAGGTGTCCCCACTTCACAACTTTGTGCCCCCAACACAAGCACTTATAAATGTTGACAAGTTATGGGTAGTGATTGAAACAATTTGTAAGTATCATATAGAGGCCAATTCAGCCAAACGAATAGGGATTTGGAAACACTGGAATTCAAGAGTAGAATTCCCTACCAGGCTCTCAAGACTAAGATGCTATGTGGCCTGGGAGGAGATGTCTGTTTGGACCTCTGTTTACTCATCCGAAAGGGCAGGGCTTTTAATTAAGTGATTTTAAATCCCTTTCAGCTTTGACATTCTGTGGTTCTACATTTAGGGCAATTGTACACTAGTCTGACAAATATTGACTGAGCTCAGTGTCAGGAACTAGCTGAAAAAACAGGACCCTGATTCTCAGGAGTTCCCAGATTGAAGGGGACTGTAACAAGAATGGGGTCAGCTCAGGGGCAATAAAAGCTAAGTTTAAAAGAGGAAGAAGGGTGCCCTCGAGTCAGGGTAGAAGAGTGTTGTAGGTTAAAACAAATGGCTGTGCAATGGCTGGAGGCATGGGGACAAGGGGTGTTTGTAACTGTAACCACACAACTTAATTTTACACAGAACTGAGACAAGTGGTGGCTTTTGCAGACCAAAAATATGGAACTGTGCCCTGCATGCAAGGGAGCCAAAGTGTATTTCAGCCCAGAGAACATTCACATCTCGATCACAGTCGGATGGGGACTGCCCGCACCTAACTTGGTCTGGTTTAGAAAACCACCCTGACAAATCTTCTCACTCCCTCATCTGAGAGCTGGCTTTTTCCACATTGCCCTGTGGCTATTCCAAGGCCACCTCACATCTACTGCCCCTACACGCCACGCCCGAGCAGGGGACAAAGTCCGACCAACAACAGCTGACTTGATGGAACTGGGAGGAAAGGGTGGGTCTGACCTTAGGTCAGGGGGTCTTTAAATTTTGGCTCCCAAGATGGGTCAGAGCGGTTGCCCCCCAAATGACCCCGACCTCTCCAATTAGTGGAACTGCTGTCGCTATCAGACCCCCTGCGGGAGAGAGGCTGGGCCTTGCTCCAGGCTCATTGGTCCGTCGCGAAGAGCCTCCGAAAAACCCTTGCTACTAGGGGCGAGAACGAGCGCCCATTGGTCAGGACACCTCACAATGCCCCCGCAGGGCGCAGGGTTCTTCCGATTGGCTCGCCGCCTGTCTCGGGAGCTCCCCCACCCCCACCTCCACTCCTGCTGCCTGCACCAGGCTCCATCGCGCCCTGGAACCGCGTTCCCAGCCAGACTCCTGTTCTCCATTGCTGTTCTAAGCGAGGTGCAAAGTCCCGAACGCGCGCTCCCTGCGGTAGGATCTAGTCCTCTGGGAGGGCGAGCGGGTGGTCCCGGCTGCAGGTCGGGAGCTGAGTGCAAAGACCCAGGAGCCCTGCATCTCCAGCCTGGAACCCTCCCCAGAAGGGTCCAGTAAGTTCAAAGCGCTTACGCGGCGTGCAAGCCTACTCAGCGCCGACCGACAGGGGGGCGTCCGACTCCTGTGTGTCTGTTTTGCGCACCTGTTTATCTTCTCAATTATTTATCCGCCAATTGTTTATTGGTTCATTTGTTTGACTTTCTGGGTCCACCCGCCGCACGCCAGCTGTCCAAATCCTTACCTCTTTCCAACCGCGTGGGAAAATACCACACCTTCAAGGCCTGGCTTGTGATCGGGGCGCAGGCGTGGTGCACGCAGACGAGGGCTGAAACCGCGGCGGGAAGATGTTCTACTATCCAAACGTGCTCCAGCGCCACACGGGCTGCTTCGCCACCATCTGGTGAGGGCGGGGTGGGGCTGGGGGGCCGGGGGGTGGGAGCGCCCCAATCCCAGCCTGATGGCCCCGTCCCCCTCCCCACTCCACCTCCGCCCCCAGGTTGGCGGCGACGCGTGGCAGCCGCCTGGTAAAGCGCGAATACCTGAAGGTGAACGTGGTCAAGACCTGGTGAGGCCCACGGAAGCGGGGAGGGGGTCTGGAGCCCGGCCGAGTTAGGGGTGCATCAGGCCGGCTGGGCCAGGCTGTGGCGTGCCGGCCTTGGCGCGGCGGTGAGAAGGGCGCATTGTTCTCCCAGTGAGGAAATCCTCAATTACATCCTGGTGCGAGTGCAGCCCCCGCTGCCCGGCCTGCCGCGGCCCCGCTTCTCTCTCTACCTCTCGGCCCAGCTCCAGATAGGGGTGATCCGGGTCTACTCTCAGCAATGCCAGTACCTCGTGGGTAAGGCTGGGAGGCCCCGGAGGCGGGGCAGACTGAGGGGCCCTCCCGCTCGGCCCTCCCGATGGTGACCCGCGGCTCCTCACCCTCCTGCCCACAGAGGATATCCAGCACATTCTGGAGCGCCTGCACCGGGCCCAGCTGCAGATCCGCATCGATATGGGGGAGGTTGACCTGTGAGTGTCCCTTGGAACTCAGCCCTTTGGTGTGTGAGCTCTGCCTCAGCCCTTGACAGCCCACTTCCTTCCCCAGACCCAGCCTGCTGCTTCCAAATGGCCTGGCCATGATGGAGACCCTGGAAGATGCTCCTGACCCATTTTTTGGGATGATGTCAGTGGACCCCAGACTTCCCAGCCCCTGGGATATTCCCCAGGTAGGACTCAGGTCTCTGGAAGCCCTCAAACATGAGTTGATGATGCAGAACGGGAGCGCTGTCCCTTTGCTTGCCTGGCACCAGGGTCAGGGGAAGGCGGCTACTGCAGCTTTGCCCCTCAGGAGAAGGGGCGGGGGCCTGTCATGATGGGCCCATCTAGGCAAAGCCCACTGCATTGACCTACTCATGGCCAGCTGTGTAGGATGTTCTCTGCTGGAAGCAGCTCTTGTCCCCGCTCATCCCCACACTGCTGCCCCCACTGAGGCTCTAGGCCAGGCCTGCGTCATGTCTCTGCACTGGGTTTCCTTACCCGGTGGGTTCTCCTCCAATCTGTTCCCCGCAACCCTATGGTCTGGATCATGTCACCCCTTCCTTCAAGGGCACCTCTCATGGCTCCCCACTGCAAACAGAATAATAGCAATTTGAGCTCTCCCCGGGGCTAACCATTCCAGATATATCTCTCAGCATCGCCTCTGGACATCCTCGGCTCCCAGCCCTCAGTCTGGCTCCCTGTGTTTGCCTCGCCCATCGCTATGCTCCCTCCCTCCCTACCAGTCCTACATGTCTTTACAGACCTGGTTCAAATGCTGCCCTATTCCATGAAACCTTTATCCAACTCCCAGCCACAACCAAATGCTCCATGAACTCAGCACATTCTTAGGCCTTGTCTTACCCTTTGTGCTGACTCTTGTGGGGTCATACACAAACTCGTCCTCCTGCTAGACCACGTGTTACCTAAGGGATCTTCTCTGTTCACTTCTGCCCCCCACCCTACTTGACAGAAGGGTGCAGTGCTTGTCACATGGACAAACTGACAAGGGCTAGATAACTGGAGGAGGGAGGGGGCAACATCACTGCATGCTGATGTTAATGCCGTAGGAATTAGAGTCTTTCTGCCCATTGTCTGATTATCCATGGCTGTGAAAAAGGAAAAGCAGAGGGCTGAAGCTGAACCCTATCTTTTGTTTCCACTCCCTCCCCAAAGATACGACATCTCTTAGAGGCTGCAACCCCAGAGAGGGTTCTTGAGGAGCTCCCTCCTGAAGTCCCTATAGAACCCAGGAAGCCAGGTCAGCAGAAGGAACTATCTTTCTGGTGAGAAGCATAGGAATGCTCAAGAGCCGAGGAAATTACCATCTTTGCACTTATCTGAGGAGTCAGGCCCCACGAGGGGCCATTTATGTATGTAACCCCATCACTGCCTCACTACAGTCCTAGGAGGTCAGCATTTTTATTCCCATTTTACAGATGGGGAAAGTGAGGCTCCCAGTGGTTATAAACAGTATACTCCAGATCAGCTTGCTGGTGATGGGCATGGCCTCACCGTGTGGGTGTGGGGCACTGAAAAGGTGCAGAGGGGCTCATGTGACTCCCCTGCCCCTCCAGACAGGGTTCCGGTCACTGTGCTGTTGCCTGAGGCCATCACCCTCCGGGAGGAAGAGCCCATACGCGTGCTACAGATCGAGGTGAGTAGACCCTACACACAGGGCCTGAAGCTGAGTCCTGATGCTGAAGGCCCAACTTCTCTTACACCATTTCTCTCTGTGCCCAGCACCCTGCCTTCCCTACCTCCATTCTCCTGCTCCTTGTCCTCGGCATTGGAGCACTCACTGGGCCTCCTTCTGGTGTGGCTCTGTGGCATGCCACTTCTGGAATTACCTGCCTTGTTCAGAAATGGGATCGAGTCCTCTCCCCTTGCTATTTCCCTCCTACCAGGGTGAACGGGATCTCCCAGAAGTCAGCCGCCGAGACCTTGACCTGCTCATTGCTGAGGAGGACGAAGCCATCTTGTTAGAGGAACGAGCCAGGCTTCTCGGTGAGCATAGGGCCTACCCAGCAGTGGATGGTCAGTCCCCTGGCCTGGGTAGTCTGGGACTGGGCAGCTCCCACCTCTTTCCTTCTGCCCTGAGCCCTGTTCCCCTCTCTGCAGAGCTCAAGGAGGAGGCCCGGGCCCTGGAAGCTGAAATCACAGTCCCCCCACTCTCGCCTCCAGTTCCTGTACAGTAAGAGCAGGATCCCCTGGGCTAGCAAGGGGTCAGTACCACGAGGGGGTGTATTGACTTCTCTTGTCCATTTGCCCTCAGAGTGGAAGAGGCAGCAGAGCTCCTGCCAAGCCAGGTCCTTCCTGAGGAGGTGAAAGTGGCACCCTGGGAGCCAGAGGCGCTACTCGCCGGTGAGTGCCCACCTCGTCCAGGGGGTTTTCTGGGAGTACCTTCCCAGCTCGTGCAGATGAAGATCCTGCATTCCGGGTGGTTGCAAAGGGAAGGGGCTTGTGGGTCAGAACTGGGACCTAGGATGCTGTTGCAGAGGTGACGCCCCCACCGGAGCTGCGTCTACCAGCCCCACCCAGTCCAGAGGTGAGTCGTTTTTCTTCTAATTCTCCTCCTTCTCTTTGCCCTCCTCCCAGAGATGCCCACTCCTCTTTAGCTTCCCCAAGCCCAGGACCACTGCTGGTCTACATAGGGCCTTTGGGCAAATTGATATAAGGTGCCCCTTTCATTTCAGCCAGCCCTCATTCACCCCCTTCCCAGGTGGGTCCCCTCATGCAGGTTATGGGATGCAGACTAGTGTAGAAGACACCTCTAGGGCTGGATAGGGCTGGCTGCAGTCCACTGGAATGGCAGGAAAAGGAGTCATGCATAGTCTTGCCCCACCTCCCCTCCCCACCAAGCAGAAGAGGCCCCCAGTCTCCCCACCTCCTGGGAGACCTCCTGCTCGCCGCCGCCGCCGCCAATTACTGTTCTGGGACAAGGAGACTCAGATCTCTCGGGAGAAATTCCAGGAACAACTCCAAACCAAAGCTCATTGCTGGGAATGTGTGAGTGCTGGCCCACACTCTGCAGAGGGAGGGATGCAGGACTGGCCCGGGAAGGTGCAGGCTGGGAGTCCTCAACTCCTGGGAATTTGGTGAAAAACATTGTTTCATTTCCCAGAAAACACACATGATTTGGGTTTGCACACACCCAATTCTCCATGCTTTTCTTGTGACCCTGTCTAGCATTTCCATGGATAACAAGTTAAAAATCCTGCGTTTAGCAAAAGAAAAAAAAAAGTCCTGCTTTCAGCAATGAACGGGACAAGCAGGGGCCTGGGTCTGAATGAAGTGGAAGGTCAGGGGCCCTGGACCAGTGCCGAAGTGGAGCTGGGGCAGTGAGGAGTGGCACCCCGGTAACTGGACTTCTACGCTCTTCCACCACACAGCCCAAGGTGCAGCCTCCCGAGAGGATGACCGTCAGCCCTGCAGAGCTGCTCCAAACCCCAACTCACAGTAAGAGTCACGGGGGCCGGAGGTGCAGGATCCTCTAAACTCATATTCCTCATTCTCGGTGCTCTTCACCCCTCCCTGACCCCACTGCCCCCTGCCCCCAGCTGCCCGGCTACCCGCAGAACTACTTGGTTTCTGGACCCACTGTGCTCAGTGGCCCCTGACGGTCCTCAGACGTCGGCCACCTTGGGAGCCTGAAGAGGAGGCTGCTGAGGAGGAAAGGAAGAAAATAGAAGCTTTACCTGATATTGAGGTAACTGCACCCTCACTCCTGCTTGTGACCTGACACTGGCCTGCCTGAACCCCAGCAGGCTGCCTTCTCCTGCCATGGAAGCAAGCTCATTAGCTTTGCACCTTCTGTCCTGAGGCCCTAAGTCCCAGGTCCCGAGCAGCAGGAATGAGGGGTGGCCATCAGTCCCCACAGCCTGGGCTGCGAATGCTTCAAGCCTGACTGGTCAGACCCAGATACTCCTGGGATGCTGGGAGCCTAAATGTTTCCTTCCATCGCCAGGTCCTGCGGGAGGCTCAGGAGCCCAGCGGTCCCCTCATGCTGTCTTCAGGTGAGGCTGAGGAGGTGGGCACCTGGAGGAGTGGGTTAGTGGAGGCCACCACCCTGACCCCTGTCCCAGGAAACTGCTGAAGCTGTTTTGATCAGAGTGAGGTAGTGTACGCAAGATAAGGAAACCGAGATTTGGATGCTCTCTTCAGTTATCCTTTAGCAAGTCACGTCACTGCTCTGGCATCTAGTTAGACCAGGTGGCCCCAAGTCCTGACTGCTCAGATCCAAGCAGACCCCTGCTCAGCACCTTACCCCCTCCCCAAACAGAGCTCTCCCTAGAAGCAGCTGAAGAAGAGAAGTCCCGCATCAGCCTCGTGCCCCCAGAAGAGCGGTGGTAAGCAGCCAGGTGCTTTCTGAGGGCGGGGCCGCAGCCGTGGCCAGGTTGGGGGAAGTAGCGAGGATAGATACGTTCCTTGTCACTGTCACGGCTGCTACCTTCCCTCCCCTCTCCCTGACTCCCATGTCCCCCAGGGCCTGGGCTGAGGCAGAGCAGCCAGAGCCCCCTGCGTTGCCTGTGGTGCCGGAACTCCCTGAGGTGCCCATGGAGATGCCTTTGGAGCTGCCCCTAGAGCCCGAGCTGCTCTCGCTGGAGGCCGTGCACAGGTACCAGGAAGGGACTGCTCACTGGGCTGCGGCTGGGCTAGGACTGTAGCTAATAGTTCTTGATCCCTACAGGGCAGTGGCACTGGAGCTGCAAGCCAACAGGACGCCTGACTTCAGCAGCCTGGTGGCACCTCTCAGCCCCCGCAGAATGGCTGCTCGGGTCTTCTACCTACTTCTGGGTGAGTGTGGACACTGCTGTGTATGTGTGTGTGTGAGTGTGTGTGCACGCATATGTGTCCACAGAGTGGAGGACCTTATAGGGACCACAGTGGGGCTGGGACAGGACCCCCTGACCCTGCTCTTTCCTCCCTCCTTGCCCAGTGCTCTCAGCGCAGCAGATCCTTCATGTGGAGCAAGAGAAACCATACGGGCGCCTCCTGATCCAGCCGGGGCCCCGATTCCACTGCGGTTAGAGCCCATTTAAAGAGCTGCCAGGAAACTGGTTCCATTAAACCATGCTCTGCCTCACTTCTGAATGTGCCCCTCTCTCCTTACAGTGCTCTTAGAGCTACTGTTAAAGCAGAAAACAAACTGCCTTTATTACAGTAGATGTCAAGACTCCATGTGTGTTGTCCCACAGCAGAACAGATCCAGCCCCATAGATCCATAGCCCTTTAAGGCAGCAAGCAGAGATGTCTCCAAACGGATACGAGGCCCAGAATCTTTGGTAAGGTGCCAGCTGGAGCTGGGCTGAGAGGTGGTCTTGAGGCCTGGGCCAGCTCTGCTCTCCCTAGCTTGGCCACAGCCCACAGTCTAGGTGAGGCCCAGCATGGCCTGGAGTTCTTGAGCCTTGTCACCAGGCAGCAAGCCCAAGGCCGTTTGGAAGTTGTCAGCATGCCGTTTAGCTAGGAAGGTCAGGAGCAGTAGCAGTGCGGCCTTGGTATCTGGGTGGAGAGTGCAAAGAGAGAGGTCCCAGGGGAGCACTGGGCTCCTGCCGCCTTGCTACCCCTCTGAACCCTGCTCCCTGCACCCACCCATGACTGCCCCTTCACCTGGTGGGATCTTGTCGTCAGCCAGAACGAGGCTGCAGATACGCAAGAGTTCAGGAGCCACATCTACAACCTGTAGGTAAAGGGCAGACTCAGGCAGTCACACTGCTGGCCTGCAGGACTATGGCGAGGGAGGTGGGATCACCCAAGTGGGGCTGGGTGGGTGAACACCAAGGAGAGGTGGAGTCTCCTACCAGGGTTTCTTGAGCCTGACACTGATTCACAGGCACTCAAGACAACTGAAACATGAGAAGGACCAATGAAACATGGTGGTGATACATTTTTCTTGAAGGGCATGGGGGATAAGTGATGTGTGACCAAATATGATTGAAGTCATGGTCTCAAAACCAAAAAAAGCACTAACACCAGTAGCTTCAAAATAGTCTCTAAAGGTGTAAGACAAAAGGTGGATGGACAGGGGAACATGAGTCCAAACCTAGCCCCTTGGTATGGGCAAAATCTCATTCAAAAACAGCTTCTCTGATTGAAATGTACAGTGGGGTGGCCTGGAATGACCCAGAACTCCAGGAAGCATAGTTTGAAAAAGCCCTGCTCTAGGAAATCAGCTAGGGAAGTGCAACTTCTGGCATAGACCAGATGGTAGAAACGGTTAGGGAGAGGAGCAGCCCCTCCTCTTCCATCATGGGCCTGGCTGCCAATCCTTGCAGGTGACTGACAAATGAGAAAATAGCTGAATGTGGAGTGTCTGATGACAGCAATTGTTACTCTGCATCAGATACGGCTGCCACCAGCTTTGCCTATCACAAACTGGAAGCTGCCTCTCCCAGCATGGCTTACCTGGTCAGGGCTGCTCTGATACAGGAAGCGGAAGAGGTGCCCTATGGTGACCCACTCCTCCAAGTCCTCCCTGAGTGGCAGAGCGTGCAGCAGGGCAGCCAGCACCTGGACACACAGATGCCTCAGCCCATCTGCCCTGCCACTCCGCTGCCCTCCTCAGTAACCAGGCCCTGCCTGATGCCCTGTCCCTCACCTGGGGCTCTGGTTTCCTGGTAGGGCTGGCCATCAGCAGGCGGGCAAGGGCCCCACAGATGTTGTCACGAACACGATCATGGCGCTCCCGTGCCAGGAGGGGCAACAGGAGCCCCAGCAGCTTGGGGAAGTGTCTGGGTCACAGTCAAGGGATGAGCACCCAAAGGCAGACCACGCCATCTCTGAGCCCCAGTGGCACTCCCCCACCCCATGCCCACCACCTGCAAGCTGAGGATACTCCTGGGCAGGGCGGCCCCCATGCTCTGCCAGCACACCCAGCCCAAAGATGGCGTTGCTTCGCACCTCGGGGTCTGCCTCCCGGGTGGCGCTCAGCAGCACTGGCAGCAGCCGGGAGACAAACTGGGCTGAGGCAGCACCTAGACCCTGAATGGATTCTGCCAGCGTCCCCACTGCAAAGGACTTCTCTGCCACCGTGCAGCCCTGTTTCTGGTGGGAGAGGAAGGTGGGCAGTGAAGAATACAAATCAGCCAGGAACTGGGACCAACTTGGGTTTGGGGCAGGGTTGTGGGTGAGGGCAGAGGGCACATGGGCAGAATGGGGCTGCGAGCCACAGGACAGAACACTCACTGTCTTGCATAGCAACAACGGCAAGAAAGCGGCGAAGAAGGGGGCAAAGGTGTCTCCCCCGGCTGCAGCTGCCAAGGCGGGGATGGTTTCTCCAGCATGCTCCAGCAACATGGCATCATATTCGGCCTGTGAAGTCAGGTCAGGGGGCTGGAGCTTGGGCCCAGCTTCTGACTGCACACCTCCCTACCACACTGTGCCATGGTGGGCTCCCAAGACCGGCTGTTCCCAGGCTGGGTTTTTTCACAGCCCTCCTTCTTCTCCTGGCCACCCTGCTCTCACCCATCACTCCACCCCCACCCCAGGATCCTACCTCTAGGCAACCTTCCCCAGAAGCCCGGTGTACACTGCTTTCTTTCACTGGATTCCCACTGGCAGTGGGGTCAGGGTTATGTCATTCTCAGCTGTTAACTGATCTCTTTCAGTGGCCCCAGCTGCCCCAAGGCAAAGTTCTACTGTGCTGTCCACCCCCACCCTGGAAGACTATCCAGGCTACTGGTCCCCAGTTTTCACCAGAGTTCTCACCTGATCATCATCATCCTCCTCGTCAGCATCCTGACAGGTGATCTGTGGGAACAGGTGGCTCAGCTCAGCCCAAGCCAGGCTCTCTTGCACCTCCTCCTTCCCGTGGGGGTAGGGGAGTGGAGAGAGCTGGATCTGCAGCCTCTCACTGTCCCCATTGTGGTGGGGTTCCTCCTCTCCCTTGCAGCCCCTGTTCTGCTCACCTTCCTCTGCAGCACAGCCTTGAGCATACTGCAGAGCTCAGCCAGGCGCCCAGGGGGCTGCAGCACAAGGGCCCCGCAGCTGCGCAGCACACCCGTCAGGGCCTCCAGCACGGCCATCACCACCTGGGACTCCCGCTCCCTGTTCACCGCCTGCAGGTAGGACGGCACCACCCGGGCCAGGGCAGCCTGCAGAGCTGGAGACACTATTGGCTGAAGCCCCCGCCCATACTGCCCCATCACGCCTCCCCACCCACTGCCTCCAGAGCCCTCAGCTGGGCCTCGCCTCCCCTGCTCACCCGCAGTGTTGGGCTCTGAGGGGCAGCTTTGACCGACTTTGTGCAGGGCACAGCAGAACTGACCCAGGGCCTCGTGGGCTGCCTTCCGCACACTCGGGTGCGGACACTGCAGGATGAAGGAGATGGTGGATGTGCCTGCTGTGCGCAGGGCAAACCCAGGGCCCCCAGCCTGTGGACTCCTGCCCAGTGGCCCGCTCACCTCCAGCAGTTTGAATACTTCTTCAAAGACACTCTCAATGTAGGGAAGGAAGGCCACACTGTGGACAGACACACAGGCATGGAAAACAGGCTCCTGGGTGGGGCTCCCGTGCTAGGGAAGGGGCTCTGCTCACCTGGTATTCACAGAGAGCTCCCCTAGGGCAGCACAGGTGTCCTCCTTCTCATCGAAGAAGGCGTTCTCCACGCTGTATCTGGGAGTAAAAAGGCAGTCGTGGTCAGGCACCTGCTGGAGCAGATCTGGCACTGGGGCCTCATCCAGAATCAAAGTCTGGATTCCTCTGACCAAAACAGCTACCCTTCACACCCTGAAATCTCTGAGTCATCCTCCTCTTCCACATCTTCATCCATGAGTTCCTCTTCCTCCTCGCCTTCACTCTCGTTGTCAAACAGAAGGAAGGAGCTGCTTCCATCGTACTGAGGCTATAAAGAGCAGGCACAGCAGGGACTTTGGCTCTGCTGGGTCCAGGAGACAAGTCCCATCCTAGGAATGGCCCTTCCCCGTCCCGCACTACACTACCACCCCCACCCCTCTCACCACAATGCCCTCAGTGGATCGCAACGATGAAAGCATAAGCGTGGTCATCTGTGGCAGGTAGGGGGCCAGGCCCTCACCCATCAGCCCCGATAAGGCTGCAAACAGGCTGTACCTGGAGGAGGCAAGTGAAGGCTATAGTCTTGCCTGCTGTAGCCAGACAGAATGGGGGAACCCTGGGAAACCTGGCTATGGTCCCAAACCAGAGGACTGGGTCTGGGGTGGGGGCTATGGATCCAGTGGATGGCAAGTGGAGCAGGAATGGGGGCGGGGGTGAGGGGTCACTCACGTGCAGCGCCGCAAATCAGGGTCGTCTACCTGGTCACACAGGCCCAGCCCCAACTGGCAGCATTCCTCAGCCAGGGGCCTCATGGGCTCCCCCACTGCTCGAGTCAGCACCCCCAACGTCTCTGTAGGGGTAAGAGGTCGGTTAACACTGAAAAATGGGATCAGGCTGAGGCAGGGCAGGGCCAAGACCTGGAGTACCAAAAGTGACAGGTGGAGGGAACTCATTCCATCCACTCCTCAGGGTAGGCATGGAGAATGCCCTCTTCACTGAGAAGATACCTGTGCTGCCCTGTGTGTGGGGGGGAATGTCACCTCTGTGAACACCAGGTGGGCACTGTCCCTTCCCCAGGGCTGGGAACCCCACTGGAGTCCCTCACTCACCCAGGCTCTGGATCTGCACAGGCCGAACGTCCTCATGGCCTGTCAGCAGAAATTCCCGCAGGTGCTCCATGATGGCAGGGAAGTAGGGCAGCAGAGAGGCCTGGGCGGCCGTGGCTGCAGGATGAAGGACGAGAACCAGAGTTGCAGGGTGAAACTCTGCCCCCACCTCCTGCCCTACAGAACCCCTGCCCTTGACTCCTCCTCCTCACCAATGGCTCCCAGGGCGCTCACAGCCAGCTCCTTGGCCCGGGGCTTGCTGGGGTTCCTGAGAGGCTGCAGCACACACTCCATAAGTGTCGGAAGGTAGGGCTGCACCTTGGGCCCTATGGGGAAGAATGCTCCTCTCACAATCAACCAAGTCTCTTACCTTCTGGGTGCCTACTGCTCTCCAGACTGACCTCTTGTCACCCCCAGCACAGCTTCTCCCCACCACAGACAGCACTCTGGGGAGTTGTACATCCTGTTCCCTAAGGTCAAGTTGCAGTACCCGCCCCCACCCCCAGGCTCCCCACTGCCAGCATTACCTAGGTTCTCCACGAAATTCTCCAGGGCATAGCAGGCCTTGGCTAGGTGGTGTGTATGCCCGGGTGGCACCGACTTCAAGTAGGTGAGGAGCAGTGGCATCACCTCCCCTGAATAGCTGCTGATATGGGGCTGGAGGAAGAAGAGGAGACTAAGCCAGGCTCACCCAAAGGGCACACACTTGCATGCTGATGGCAGCGGGGATGTGTGGAGAGGAGACAAAAGCTGTGGGGAAGCTTGGTTCCTGAGATGGGCAGGGTACTCAGGTGGTGCCTGCCCCAGTTCTGGCTGGCTCACCTGCAGGTTCTCTGAAAACTGGCCCAGGGCAAACAGTGCAGCGTTGCGCACAACTTCTGACGGGTCCTCCAGGCCTTTGCACACGATCTGCAGCAGTGGGGACAGCAGCCTAGATGGGGGTAGGACAAAAGAATTCAGTGTGAGGAGACAGGGCCCAAGAGCTCTAGGCTGGTCCATGCTCCTCATTTCCCCTGGGAAAACCAAGGTTTCCTCTGTTGCCAGGTAGTGGGTGCCATTCTTTGGCTCCCATAGGAGGGGTGGCCATCTGGCTTCTCTTCTAAACCAGGGCACTTTTGAGAGAGGACGAGAGCTATTAATAGTCTAGAACAAAAAGCATAAACCAAGGATGCCTGGGATGGGTGGGCCTCCTCCCCGTGGCACTCCCTCACCCCAGGTTGGGGGAATGGGCACCTCTGCCGGATATGGTCGCCAGCCCCATCGGACAGCACAGCCAGCACCAGGAGCCCAGCCTTGCGCTGGTACGGGCTCTCACTCCTCAAGGACTCCTCCAGCATGGGCATCTGGGGAGCACACAGTTCTCTCCTAAGCCTCCATTCCTGGGGCAAGAGGCCTTTCACATCGACTAGGGCCCAAACACTTTCAGTCTCAGGAGACGAGACAGGCCTGGGTGTGGGGGTGCCAGAACGACAGAGCTACACTTACCAGCTGAGGACAAAGCTTCTCAGGGGGCAGGTGGAGTGCCAGCATGTCCACGACCTGACAAGGGACAAAGAGACTTTGCTGGACTCCCTCTCTGCCTCCCCTGTCTCCCACAGCCACCCAAGGCCCACTTGCTGGCCCTCTCCCACATCCCACCTGAACAGCAAAGTGCTTGGGAGTCTCCCCCACCAGCCCGATCTCCAGCTCTTCCTCTTCCAAATCCTGGTCCTCGGGGTCCAGCTGGCCCAGAGCAGGCTCAGCAGCCATAATGGGGAAAAGGGTCTGTAGCAAGGGTGGCAGCAGACGATTCTTCAATAAGGCCTTAAGAGGGAGGGCAGAACAGTGTCCCTGAGGATCTGTTTTCAAGATGGGCACTAAAAATTCCAGCCTTCCAGACCACAAGGAGATTCCCATCTTCCCAGCCAGGAGCTGGATGAAGCCAGGCTGGAGGCTGAAGTATGATGCTTTGGATACTCTGAGATGGACAATAAGCCCCAGGGGTGAGAGTGAAGGTAGAGATGGGGGTAGGGTGATATAGGTTAGAAGACACTCACCTTGCTCTTGACTTTGATCAAGAAAGTAAGGCAGGAGAGAACACGCACACGCACTGCATCGCCCAGGGCCACGTTTCCAGCCACCTACCCAAAGACTAACAGGAATCAGAGATGTGCAAGGAAAGCTCCCAGCAGAGCAAATAGTAGGGGCTGTGCCCATGCTAGTCTCACCTGCAGGCAGAATGTGAGGACCTCAGAAAGGTGAGGGGTGATGATGGGCACCTCTGACTCTAGCAGTTCATCCAGGACCTCCAAAGCCTCACAGGCCTTTGCCTGACAGAAAGACGAGTTGTAAGGTGGCACTGCTTTTCTTCAGAGGACCAGGATGGATGCAGCATCCCTCCCACTCTCCTTCCAACAGAGTTCCTGCCCACCTGGCCTTACCTCATCTACGGGGATCAGAGTCTGCACAGCCACGATGAGTTTAGGCACCAATATCCGTGCGAGGGGCTGGAGAACATGGGAGGAGCTGAATCACAGAAACTTTGATACAGCTGAACCTCGGGCCCCAGAAGCTGGTGGGTTTCTCACAGCCCAGACTCTGAGAAGGGGCCCAGGTATGCCAGCGAGGTTCAACCACCCAGTCTCCCCTCTCAGCAGTAAGACAAAACGCAGGAAAAGGATTTAAAACAGCTCTACAGTCTACAAAAGATGAGATCCCGAAGGCTCCTTGCGGGGAGGTGGGGAAGGTGAAGTCCCCCTTCTTACCATGTCCTCGGTGCCAAGATAGGGGGCCATGGTGGTCAGGGTGCGCAAGGAGTAGAAGAGCAGGCTGGGAGAGCCCACCTCGCCAAGGGTCTCATTCAGAAGCCGCAGCAGCTCCCGGTGGTGGGGTCGGAAGGCCTCAGGCTGGGAGGTCACCACCACACTCAGCAGCAAAAGTCCCATCTGTCCAGGAGTAGAAGATGAGAGGGAAAAGTTAACCTGGTTTATCTAGCATCTCAGTCCCTCCTTCCCACCAACTATGTGACAGTACCTCTCTCTCAGGGAGGTGGGGGCTGTGGGTACTGTGCTGAAGAAGCTGCATGAGCTGAGGCCAGGCCTCCAGGCCTTCCTTTCGAAAAATGGTGGCTGTGAGTTGGGCCAGGCTGAGGCTCACAGAGTGCCTGCAAACAGGAAATCCTTTCCCATCACCCTTCATTATCCTCCCCTGCACACACCAACCCAGCCTCTGCGGGCAAGCCAGGAAAGAAACCTCCAGGAGGTGGGTGCAGGCACAGGGTTTTTGCCGAATTGGTGCATAGGAGACAGCAGGTTGGAGGGAGCCCAGCAGCTCTGCGGGTGGCTCAGTCCCATTCTTCTGACTCCCGGTTTGGCAGGTTATCACAGCCCATTCTCAAAGACTAAATCTGGGCTGTGACTCTTCATCACAGCCTTAGAGACCTCGTCTCACCCTTGGTCTAGAACCAAAGTCCCTGACCCCAATCCCCAGTGTGGAAGTGAAAGAGAAGGCAGAAACCCAAAGAGGTCTCAGCCTGGGGTAAGGATCCAGAAAGGAGGCTGGCAGGCACTTACTCTGTCTCTTTCTGCAGGGCCGCCAGGACCAGGGACTTGAGGCTGGAACACAGGTGGCGGTGTGTTTGGTACCCAGCTTGCCCAAGAGCAGACTCAGCCCGGCCCCGCCCCTCCCCGCCCCGCCCTAGGCCCAGCCCACCTCTCCCGCTGTTCCGCTGCCAGCCGCCGCCACCGGCTGCTCAGTCTTCTGCGGGTCAGCACTGCTGCGAACTGGCGGATCTAGGACGAGGATGCAAGAGTGTGAGGGTCCAGGCAGGAAGCTGCAGAGTGGGCCGCAGAGTTCGGGTACCGGGGACCTGATCAGTGGCGTACTATGGGAAGTTCAGTGGGAGGGGGCGGGGCAGGGGCCTCACCTGTGGGTCGGCCGCGGAGGCCAGCAGGTCGCAGAGCGCGGGCAGGGCGGCGGAGTCTCGGAGAGCGATCTGGAGCTGCTCGGTGGCCTAGGGAGATGGTGGAGGTCAGAGTTGGGGCCTTTCGTCAACCTCCCGCCCTCCCTGGCCCGGCCCCACCTGCCCCGTACCCGGCGGATGCGCTCGGTGTCCGGCAGCAGCAGTTCCCGTAGGACCTGCTCCAGGCCGGCGGGCTCCATGGCAGCAGCTGAGCCACCGCCACCGGGCTGGGAGGGGGGAGGGACAGCACGTGGAGGCGCTGACACCCACTTCCGGAGGAAAGGGCGTGGCCTCGCGCCCCTCCCGTCGCCGGGGTGACTCCGCTCACTTCCCACAGAGAGCTCCGCCTCCACCGCTTACGTCAGGCTGGGGGCGGGCTGAGCCGCGGCGACGGCGCTGGCAAGGGAGGTTCTCCCAGGGAAGAGTTCCCCGGCCCCGCAGGAGAGAGCTAGGGCTTCTGGATTCACTGGCTTTCCGGGGGACAGGGTTCGAGCTCCTATATCCAGACCAAACCCTCCAACTACAGGATCCATT
Organism: Tamandua tetradactyla; assembly: GCF_023851605.1. Lineage (NCBI taxonomy): Eukaryota > Metazoa > Chordata > Mammalia > Pilosa > Myrmecophagidae > Tamandua > Tamandua tetradactyla. Next base: position 30,612,925 of record NC_135340.1, on the reverse strand, counting down.
TTCTTTATAAATTTTATTTTGATACTCGTAAAAAGAAAAATCAGGACCAAAACTAAAGGCAACTTAAAAAGTTCAAATATATACTCCTTATATAATAGAGATGTATAATATCCAGGCCCTCTCTGGGGGAAGAAGGCCCAAAGGGCAAAGGGGAAGGCAACAATGTCATCACATAGTTCAGTCACCCGGTCAGAAGAGAAGCTGGTAGAAAATATCAAATGGGGTGTGAAGAAAGGGCTCAGGAGAGAAGAGCAGTTCTGCCACCCAGAACTCAGTCCATCTTGAGGTTAACATAGATGTAACGGATGAACTTTAGGGAAGAAAAAAAGGAGATGGTGCCCAGCATGAGGAAGAAGACGTAACCAGTGAGTAAGGAGTAGCCAAAGAACTCTACTGTCTGTACTGGCCCTGACATGTTGGAGCGCCGGGCATAGTAGAACACTGAGTAGAGGAAGATGAAGAGCCCTGTGGAGCCAACACTCAGCACAGATCGCCACCACCAGCGGTAATCCTCGCCAGACAACTGGAAGTAGGTGAGCGCAATGGATATGCAAGCCCCCACGCTCAGCAGGATGGCGAAGACAAAGAAGAGGATGCCATATAACGTATACTGCTCCCGACCCCATACTGTGGCAAAGATGTAGTATAGCTCTACAGAGATGGCACTGTGGAGAGAAAAGACAACATGTGGCATTAGAGGGCTATGCACTGCTGGCACACAGTGGGAGGGTCAAGATCCAGCCCCAACCCCCTGCCATGCTGCTGGGTCACTGTGGAGAGTGGGTTCACTCTACTCCCTGCGCCTGATTTCCTGGCTTTCTGGGTACCCTTTTGCCTTTGATTAGCTCTCTCATTTCAAGAACATCTTCCCTGATAGATTGAGAGCACGGTTCTTGTCTGTCTTATTTCCCACCATATAATGTGCCTGGCATAAAGAGGTACTTGGCAAATTGAGTGAGTACTAAAATGAAAAATGGGCTAAGCCCCACCTAATGCCTGTACACACTAAAGTTAGAAAAGATGGTGAAGGGAGAAGCGTCTCTGGAGAGTTTTAAAAATGAGACACTCACATATCTCAAGTGATTCAGGCTAAGTCTTGCTTGCGAACAGATGGAACCATGTCACAAACTCTTAATGGTACAGATGAACCAGGGATTAACACTGAAGTTGGGCAAGGTTATGAGGTGAGTGGGGAAAGGAGAAGTCAAGGTTAAGAACCCGAGAGTGATAGCCACAGAATAAAGGAAGGATACCTGAATGGCAAGAAGCCTCCGACAGTCATGTGGATGAGAGTAGACTTGTACCAGGGCTGGGGCGGGATCTCGCGGGCGATGTTCTTGGTACGACAAGGTGCATCAAAGGAACTAGCGTTGTTCTTCCCGAAGATGCCTCCGATGACAGTGAGGGGAAAGCCCACCAGCAGCCAAACTGTCAGAAGCAGCAGGATGGTGGTGGCTGGCAAAGCTTGCGTGGAACCGTTGGCCCAGTGTACCGAATTTACCACACTCCATGTCAGGAAGAAAGGCACTGCAGGGATGGGCCCCCGGAGGGAGGGTCAGTACAGGAGCTACATCCTGGGAAACACTCACTCAGGCTGGACCTACAGGGGATGGGGTGAGGCAGTCTGCTACTCTAATGGCAGACCTGACTCCTGGAAGTCTACACAGTTGGCTGCCCTTGCCTCCACCTTTTTATGTCCCACTGTTTGTTCCTTGTCCTACCAACACCCCTCCCCTACCCAGTGTCATTAATAAGGACCAAGATAGCTGTTAAATACTAATCTGAGAGTGACACGAAGTCCACCTGCTTCCAGGAGCCTGTCCTGCCATGGTATCACTAATTCCTAGCGTGAAAAAATACTTGGGATTAAGTCCTGGTTTTTGAAAGCCCTGGTTCATTATAAACACAATGGGCTATAGCTCAGGCACAGGATTGGGAAAAAGAAAGATTCAGAATGCAGATGATTACTGCCTTTGAAAGGGTGAGCTGGTTTGGAAGACTGCAGTGGGGTGCCCTGTAAAAAAAAGGGGAGGTCAAAAAGAAAATTCAAAGATTCAAGGGAGTTAGCTTAGTGGTTGGGAATATAGCAGTGTAATCTTGGGCAAGTAATTTGACCCGCCTGAAATTCCTCATCTGAGAAATGGGGACAATATTACCTACTTTGTACAGTTATTGTGAGGATTTGTTGAGATGAAGGCATGGAGAGTGCTTAGCACAATGTCTAGGGCATTTTAAGGGCTTAATAATGTTTAACCATTCAAAAAGAAATACACTTTTGTCTTTTTGACAATTTTCTTATTGTCTCGCCTATCTTCATTCCCTTAAAGCCTTACTCTGTCTCTAGCTCAAGTTCCATGATGTGTTCAGAGTTTCTGAGTATGGGCTGGCCTACCAGGGAAAGGGAGGTCCTCACCAGAGAAGAGACTGGTGGTGAGAATGATGTTCCACACCCAACGCTCGCCTCCAATCTGCCGGTAGAAGTGGCTGGAGACGTAGCCAGAGATGCAGCAGGTCAGGGCATACAGCAAGATGGCTGCCGAGTTAATGGCCCCGTGGCGGTGCACGTTGAACATGCCCAGCAGCGCCATGACAATAATGCCTACAAGGTGGGAGTGGAAAGCCCGGGTTAGGTATTGTCTATCCCTCTTCTAGCAATCTCACAGGAATCGGCTCCCTTTCTCCGCCTCCAGCAAAGCTTTCCCTGACTCTGTGGTCCAGAAACCCGTAATGGAATATACACATCCTCCCTAGAGCCACCCCTTCCCTCAGGTCTGCCCCTCACCGTAGCTAGAAGGAAGATCTGCAGGGCTTTCTGAACAAGCCCCCTGCTTTTCTACCCCTTGGGAGAAAGCCCTGGTTAATTCTTATCACCTCACCAGTGCCAAGGGCCAGGAACTGGGCACCCACACCAAGCACAGCACAGAGCAGACCACGGTAGGGAGGGAAGCGGAAGACATCTGTATGGATAATTTTCCAGCCATTGTCACCCTGGTCAAAATCATCACCAGAACCTCCAGGAGTCGTCTCCTCATCCAAGTTGTACCGAGCCAGGTCATTACGAAGCACACGCATGAGAATGACAGCCACAAAACCCACCAGTAAAAACACAAGCACCATGGAGTTGATGATAGACAACCAGTGGATTTCCAGTGTTCGGGGAAAGAAACCACCGTCATCACCCCGGCGCCTGTCACTCCGGCGTTCCACTGATGTCTCTGACCAGCGCACGCTGTAAGTGTGCGTGAGGCCTAGGAACTCGTCAGGCCGTAAGCCATCCAGACTGTGGGGCTTCACATCCCGCACGGAGACATTGGCAAATATAATTCGATCTCCATGGAATTCCAGGTGGAAGTCCAAATGGGTCCAGAGTCCTATCTTGTGGCTGTGTGGTAGGAAGCCACTCTCCTCCATGTAGCCCACAAAGCCACGAATTGGCAAGTCGTCTAACACAAATTCAAAGTAGTACAGTTCCTCAATGGCCTGACGCAGCTGCTCCACCTATAAAGAGTAAGTCAGGAATCAATCGACAAAGACTCACTAGGCATAGGGTTAGAGAAAGGTTTCTCAACCTTAGCACTGTCGACATTCTGGACCAGATAATGCTTTGTTGTGGAGAGCTGTCCTGTATATTGCAGGATGCAGCATCCCTAGCCTCTTCCCCTAGAAACTAGCATACCCCTCAGTGTGACAATCAAAATGTCTCCAGGCATTGCCAAATGTGCCTTGGACAATAAAACTGTCCCAGTTGAGGACCACTGGATTAGACTCTGTCATCTCATACCTGTTCCAGTGTATTGGGGGTTCTCAAAAAATATATATGACTTGACAGAGTTAAGGCCTAGGAAATGGAGAAAGGCAAGGTGTTAAGGGAAACTGCTCTGAGATAGTTCTGCTAAAGAAAAAAGCTTGACGGGAAGAATAGATAGTGAGGAAAGGTAGCCAGTTAAACAGCTGAGAGTTGACTATGGAAGGAAATGGAATTATGTAGGAATGCCAGTTGAGATCTTATTACTAACAGAGAAGTTTGGAGTCAGGAGCCCTGGCTGTATCCGTCCAACAACTCACTGTTCATACAGTCCTGGAAAAAGTCACCTCCAAGGTCCTGCCCCTCAGTTTTCTCATCAACTGACCCTAAATACCATCTATCCTGCCTGCCACACAGGATTTGAATCAAGTCAGATTGCTTCCAGAAAAGTGCTTTGTAGACCATAAACGTAAGGCACTGTTACGAGTCCGCTGGAGAAGGGGCTGGGTGACAGCCAACGCAGAGAGGCTGACCTGAGCAGAACTGAGCTGCATGTGGCACAGAATTCGCTTCTCCACATTCTCCCGAAAACGGATCTCGTACAAAGACTCGGCCATGCGATCCCCATCCAGCACTTCACCCAGGCTAAGGCTTTTGTGACGTATTTTCTCGGGACAGCAGACTGGAAGCTGATAGTAGTGGTACGTCTCCTGCGGGTTATGGTACGGGCCCACTTTGTTGACATAGAGAATTACGGGGTCGCCGGCCTTGTAGTGTGTCACGCCTTCCACCTCTGGCCCACGGCCTGTGCCCAAGAGCAGCAGCAGGACTGGCAACCACAGGCAGCTCCAACTTCGAGGGTGCCCTAGGGCTGTCATCTTTATGGCAGCGGGACCTGTTTGGGAGAGTCCTGCGGTTATGGAAACTGGGAATCAACTCATGACACCCCAGGACAAGTCCATCGAATTATGCCCACTGTCTCCACTTCCTTCCACTGGCCATTGCAACCCTCCCTCAAGAAGCCACCTCCCGACCTCCACACCACACCGAGTCTTTCTCGAAGATTGGGCTCCGCCTCTGCCTTCTCTCGTCCTCTCAACCCCGGGTTTCCCTGCTCCCGCAGCCCGCCCACCCCACTTGTACGGCGCGCGGGGCCGGTTCCCATGGCAACGCCACGCGGCCTGGCGCTCTGGTCCCTCCGCGCCGCAGCTGCGGGGTCCTCACCGCGCGGGAAGGGCTGGCCGAGGCGGCGCCAGTGGCCTCCGCAGCCCCGTAGCTGCCCTTGGGCTTCTCGTCAGGCTCTCCCCCAGAGCGGGGCGGCAGCGGCGAGTTGGAGAGGACCTGACGCCCGACCGCCACGGGGTTGCCCGCCGCTGAGCCTGATCGCCGCGGCGGGCAGCCCCACGCGGGTCACCGCGCTCAGCTCAGCCGAGCGCTCCGGGATGAGGCTTTGTAGCGCCGGAGGCCCGGCCCAGATCCGGGGCCCTGCACGCCTCGGCCAGCCCGTCCCCGGCGGCGGGTCCCTCCCGGCGATCAGGAGAGCAGCCCAAGACACGTCAGTCTTACCACTTCCGCCCTCGTCGGCGGTAGGCTCGCGTCCTGGAGCCTGGGGAGGACCACGCCTCCGTCGCCGTGGCCGCTCGCCCCTTTGCCGACGGTTTCCCCGAAGCTTGGCTAGGAGGATGCGGATGCCTTTTTGGGTTAAAATTGGCGACCAGGCCGGGAGCGCTAGCCCAGCGACTGCCGGGGTGGACGGAGCGCAGGCGGCCACTGGGCCCGCACGTAATGGACGCCCCTGAAGCTTTTGCCAGCCAGACTTAGGAGGCTCATCACTGGCCGCTGAGGCCGAGCCCTGAGAGGCGGCTCGCGACCCCCGTCTGGGCGGGGACTAGGCGTTGAGAGGCGCCCTGCCAGGACTGTGAGGGCGCAGCGCCCTCCAGGGCTCCTTGAGTCCCAGTCCCACCTCACTTCTTTCACTCGTCAGGGATGGCCCACGCCCCAAAGATGTATACATAAATAACACTTCCTTCACGAGGTTGGCCTGGAGTCCTCCGGTCCGTACTGTCAGCGTTTGGTGCCCGACGATAAGCCAGCCTGAGCCGGGTCTGGCGCTGAGGCTCGCGGAGAGATAGGGTGCCACCCTACTTGTTTACCCTGTGAGTTGGGCGGCCTGACAGCATCATTGTTAATTGTAGGTTAATTGTCCATTCGTCTCTAATACTTTTGTTCTTATTTATCTGGGTGTGTATGTATTGCGGACTTATTTTATATTGCAGACCACTTTGAAAATTTGTATCCTTGTCTGTCTAAGGTAATTTAAAGGGAACGTGCTGTCAAGGGAGAGTTTCTCTGGAGATCAGACTCCAAGGCAGTGACTTCTCTGTGGCCACGTGGGAGCAACGTTAGGAGAGACTTAGGTTTTCTCACACCAAGGGATGAAGTACAGGGAAATCACAGGTGGCTTCTGGTCTGAAAAGCCTTTCGCTTTGCCCACTCCTATAATTCTTGCCCTTTCTGACCCATTCCTTCTGCATAGTAAGGTTACAATAAGTAGGGGATGTGAAGAGTTTTTTAGGCAATCAACGAATTTTGCAATTAGAAAAATAACTTACTGCGGCTTTGTGATAATCTTCAACTGACAACCACCTGGTTCTTGAAGCTAGCAATCTGGGCCTCTTTCTCACCATCTCCCCAGTGTCATCAACACCCCATCCATTTATTTCCTCAATTTCTTCCAAGTGCTTGCCCTCCACCATTACCTTGGTTCAGACCCCAACCTCTTTTACCTAAATTACCATGTCATCCACCTTGTTAGTTTCCTGGTCATTTCCCCCTTGGGTCTATTTTCCACACTGCTGCTGGAAGGATTTTTGTATATATATAATCTTAAAAGATTTCTGTTGCCTGCAGCAGTGGTTTTCAAACTTTGGTGTGCATCAGATTCAGCTAGAAGCTTATTAAAAACACAGATACATGGGTCCCACCAGATCAGAATCTCAGGGGTGGGGGTGCCTGGGCATCACTGTTGTTTTAACAAGCTCTGATTTTGAGGCGCATCAAAACTTAAAACCACAAATATATAGGATAAAGGAAAATAGCTTGGTATATGAAGCCATTCAGATCAGGATCCTAATTAACTTCTGGTACCCTATCCTGTAGTCAAGTTGAAATCTTTAAGTTCCCAGAATATTATGTTCCTTTAAGCCTGCTAGCCTTATATTGTTCCTTCTGCCTAGATTGCCCAGTCTACCATTCCCTACTTACCTGACTGCTGTAATGCCTTCTCTTGAACTGTGTAAATGCCACCTCTGTAAAGCCATCCCTTATATTTCCTTCTGAGTTTTGTTTATAGCACTTTATCTCAGTATACTTTTATCTTACTTCTTGTGTGTCTGTCTTCACTTGCTGAATGCAATTCCTGCAGTTTATTCATCTTTATAATCTTAGGACCTAGCAGTGTTTCTGTATGTACTAGACCACTTAATACATGTTCCTTGAGAGAACTGAATTAACCTCACATTACTACCTCCACCCCTCCACCATACATCATGAGAGAGTAGAGTTGCCACCAAGGTACCTATCTGCAAGTAGGGATCAGCTTGTGTGAGTAGAAGATGGGTGGGACTGAGTGGGCCTCCTCAGCAATGCCCTGAGCAACTGCTAATTGACGATATACATCCGGCTTCCACATTTAAGACTTTGGGACCATTCTGTCAGCAGTTGAACTGTCAGTAAATGGGAATTTTCCAGTAGCCTATGGCGTAATCTATCCTTGGAGTTTTGTGTTGTTTGGGGGCAGAGAATGGAGGATGGGCATATACAAATAAGGATACAGATTCTTGGATTTTCCTCTGTCCACAAAAAAACTTAAATTCAAACCATTTCTAACTACAACCTCCTGTCCTTCTCACTCTGTCATTCCCACCAAACTTGTCTTTTTTTTTTCCAATAAAACCTGAAACTCCTTCCCATTTTTGACTTCTTTCTAGCTTGTCTTCTTATCTATGCAGCTTAGATTCTGCATTCCATCATTTCAACCACCTTCTTGCCTGTGTTCTTAATGCCTCTGTCCTATTGGTTATTCACTGCTGCTGCCAGGCAAAACTCTAATCTTGGGTCAATTCAGCCATCAATATTCAAGCACTATAACCAGGGTGCTAGAAGAATCCCAACACTATAATGGTATGTGATTATAAACTGTGTTCTCTGACCTCGGTTGAGCCCTCACAATGCTGCCCAGTGAACCCGCTCATTTTCTAAATCCTATCTATGCTTCACCTGTTCTTCTCAAACCTTGGACTCCCCCTCCCTCCTCTGCTGGCAGCTGACCTCCCCTAATAGCCTGGTGAGTGATGTAACCAAGAAAAGCAATTACAGACACTATGTCAGGTGCCAAAATAGAGAAAGTAGTGGGGCTTGTGGGAGTATCCAGGAGGGAGGAGCACCTAACTTGGGCATGACCATTTAGAAAAGTCTTCCTTGAAACAGCACCTAAGCTAAGTCCTGAAGGATGAGTAGGAGTATGACAGGAAAACTGAGGGACTAAACCAGTCAGAGCGAACGAAAGGAAAAGCAATTCAGTTTTGCTGGGGCACTGTATGTGTGATAAAAGATAAAATTAGAGACGTAGGCAGGATCAGATGTTAAAACCAAATCAAAGAATTTGGACTTGATCCTGAGGAAGTGGGGAGATGTTGAATTGTTTTAAATGGTAATAAAATTAGATTTATCCCTTGGATTTCAGGGTGAACTGACTACAGGGAAGCAGTAGGCTTGCAATCAGTTAAATGATGGAGGCTTGAACAAAGTTAGTGGCAGTGAGCTTAGAGAAACATGAATGTATGATTAAGCAGATACTTAGAAGGTAGACAAGCCAGAATTTGGTGATAGATTGGAATTGGAGTCCGAGGTAGAGGGAACGTTTAAATAAATTGAGGGCAACTAATATAGAATTTACAGAAAGGGGAAGAAAATAGGAGTTAGTTTTAGACTTGGTGAGTATAAGATGCCCAGGAGAGACATGTCCATATGATGTCCAGTGAGCAACTGGATGCAGGATCTGAAACTCTAGAGCTATCTGGACAGAGATGGAGAATATAAATGTGGTAATTGAAGACTTGAGAGAGGATGAGATCTTAAGAGAGGATGTGAAGGTCTGAGAAAAGACCTGGGATTGAACCCTTATGGATATGATTAAGGGATAGATGGATGATGAGCCTTCAGTGGAGGCTGAGGAAGGTCCAGAAGGATGAAAACTAGATGTTTCAGAGTAATAGAAGCCAAGATAAGAATGCATTTCAAGATCAGATTCCTTAGAACATGCTTCCATAACATCTGGCAATTCTCTGTACCTCTCTGTTCTGTCTCTTATGCTGGACTGTAAACTCTAGAAGCATGGGGTTTCTATTGACCTTATTGATTGTTTCATCCCAGTACTCAGCACACTGCCTGGTACAACAGTAGGTGTTCAATAAACAAGAATGAATGAAGAGACCGGATCTACTGGGGGAGTCTCACCAGATTGCAGATAGTGCCTCGAGGAATGAGTATGTACCAAACCACACTTCATTCCCCAGCTTTGTGGCTAACGGTGTCTAGAAGGTGGATTGTGATGTGTGCAGAATGTGGGGTCTTCGGGGGGTTCCGTAACCAGGAGGAAGAAGAAGTAACAACAGCCAGTGGAGACAAAAGAGCTGCTTCTCCTTTCCTTCCCCCTCCAAGTTCCTAGAGGAGAGCTGAGCCCAGCATCCCAGACTTGTTTGACTATTGGCAAGCATTTGGAGACTAATTTCACTTCAGTGCCTTAGCCCTCAACGACTTAACATATTGGCCTCTGAGCAGAGAGAAGACTTCCAACTGGCAGAGCTCCCTGTTCTCAGCAAGTCCAACGCCATGGGGAAGGGAGACACCTCGGAAGCACCACCAAACTCTGCCTATCGCTCTGTCATGGAGGAGTATGGTTACGAGGTGGGCAAGGTCATTGGCAATGGCTCCTATGGGACAGTGTATGAGGCTTACTACACAAAACAGAAGGTCATGGTGGCTGTCAAGATCATCTCAAAGAAGAAGGCCTCTGAGGACTATCTGAACAAGTTCCTGCCCCGTGAAATACAGGTCAGAAAGGGGGCTGGAACAGGGAACTGGAGTTTGGTACTAAGCCGCTTGAGGCTTCTCTCAGGACAGGTATGGCTAGGAAGGAGTGGGACCAAAAATGCCCGAAACAGAACTAAATCCTTCTCTGAGTAGCTAGGAAAATTCCTTGATGTCAAAATTTAACTTCTTTCCCATCTACCCACTTACTTCTGGACTTTAAAGAGTGAGTATAACTAACACAGGGTTTGCTCACAGGCCACTGGTAGATGGGTTGATCCTGTCCCCAAAGTCCTAAGCAAGTAGAGTGGGAGAGTAGGGGAGGTCTGAGAGCAATGCTAGGGTTCTCCCTTCCCTGGTTTGATGGGTCCTTCTTCCGGAGCCAGGTAATGAAGGTCCTGCGGCACAAGTACCTCATCAACTTCTATCAGGCCATTGAGACCACATCCCGAGTGTACATCATTTTGGAGCTGGCTCAGGGTGGTGATGTCCTGGAATGGATCCAGCGCTATGGGGCCTGTTCTGAGCCCCTTGCTGGCAAGTGGTTCTCCCAGATGGCCCTGGGGATCGCCTACCTGCACAGCAAGGGCATCGTGCACCGGTGAGGGCGCTGCCACCCAGACCCGGGGCCTTTGGGCTCTCAAGGGGGTTTTATGCATATCTCCCATTTTCTGCCCTCTTTCTTCCTCCCTTGACCCCCTTCCTCAGTATCTAGGTGCATTCATCCACTCTATTTTAATCATCTGCTCGAGAACATTTACTAAGTGCGCACTTATGCAGAGCACTTTGTGAAATACAATGGTGAGCTCTCAGTGGTCCTTGGGGACCATTCTTTGTCTCCCTCTCCTCTTTGGACTCTACTCACAACTCTGGGGCTTTTCTTCCTTTCTACCTATACCCTCATAATGGTATTTCTCTCCCATGTTGACTTGCCTCATCTCTATCCTTTGACCCCTGGCCCTTCATCTCCCGGTCTAATACTAAGCCCTCTCCCCAGCCTGACCCCCAGCCTTTCTGCTGCTGGTAGGGACTTAAAGTTGGAGAACCTGTTGCTGGACAAGGGGGAGAACGTGAAGATATCGGACTTTGGCTTCGCCAAGATGGTGCCTTCTAGCCAGCCTGTGCGTAATAGTCCTTCTTACCGCAACATGAACTGCTTTTCCCACCTCAGCCAGACCTACTGTGGCAGTTTTGCTTATGCCTGCCCGGAGATCTTGCTAGGCTTGCCTTACAATCCTTTCCTGTCTGACACCTGGAGTATGGGCGTCATCCTCTACACCCTAGTGGTCGCCCGCCTGCCCTTTGATGACACCAATCTCAAGAAGCTACTGAGAGAGACTCAGAAGGAGGTCACTTTTCCATCTAACTACACCATCTCCCAGGAGTGCAAGGTGCTGGCTTCCCCAGGAGGGCTGAGGCCTCAGGGATGACCCACAGGGAGGGCTGAATACCTAATCTAGGCCTCACAAATGTGGGTGCAACCCTGGGGAAAGGCTTTTCCCAAACCAGAGCCGTCATACAGTATAGTCCCTGCCTTTAACAATGGGGAGGGCTTAAAGGACCAACCACTGGGCTCCAAATCTTAGCTGGCTCTAGTCTTTATCCCTTTAGGCCAGAGGATTATACAAGGGACTGCAAGGAACTCTTTCCTTTTTCCCCTCCAGGGTATTAATTGTACAGAAGCCTGGCTCTCCGGGATGAAATAAGGGCTATTCCCCCTTTCACCAGAGTGGTGTGAGGGCTATCCTCCTTCTTTCTTAGGTCCAGCTACTCATTGTCTGTGTGGCACAATGGCGGGCAAGCTCAGCCAAGATCTCTCTCTCCCCTGCCCTAGAACCTGGTTCTCCAGATGTTATGCCAAGCCACCAAGCGTGCCACCATCCTGGACATCATCAAGGATCCCTGGGTGCTCAAGTTCCAGCCTGAGCAACCCACACATGAGATCAGACTGCTGGAGGCTATGTGCCAGCCCCCTGCCAACACTACTCGACACCAGTCTTTGGAAATCAAGACCTGAGAATGGCTGAGGGAGGGGGCGGAGAGAGGAGCAAAGCAGGAGGGTCTGGAGCTAATATCTTTTATACCAAAAATAAATCTAATTCTCATTTAGTTTCATCAGACAAGGGCAAGGACATTCTTTCCTCAAGGGAACCTTACAGGGAACACTGCTGTGGGTAAGAGGTGTATTTCTTCCCAGATCCTGTAGCCAGTAATCTTGGCATCCGAAAGTCAACACTTACAGGTTCATGTGTCTCATGGGGGAGGGGATGTTCAGATTAACACTCATTTTGGGAAAGCTTTATCATGCCACCTAAGATATATTTGTGCTCTTCAAATGTTCAAGCAGTGGGGCAAAGGCCTTCGTTGTTCTGGTTTGACGATGGCTCTGCCTCTGATTCTAATCCAAAGGACAGCATTTTTTTCTTTTAGAAATGGGTATCAGGATATGAAAAGTACTTTGGCTCCTTCTCCCTTCTCCAAATGTCACTTTAACTACTCCTGAAACAATGCTGGTGAATACACCTTGGGCATGGGTGTCACCATCTACACCCTAGTGGTTACCCAGACACAGAGTGGCAGTGTTCAATCTACACCCTAGTGGTTACCCAGACACAGAGTGGCAGTGTTCAATCTACACCCTAGTGGTTACCCAGACACAGAGTGGCAGTGTTCAAACCAAGCCTTCTAGTGGTAAAGCTATAAACTATAGGTTCTGGATAAAGGAAAGCTACTTGCCCCTTCCATCCCTATATTCTCTCTCTGTCTTTAAAAATGTGTTTGCAAAAGTAAAATGGGTGGTAAATCATAGGGCTGCTTTGGCAGAGACATGACTGAGGAAGTGAGGAGGGAAGACTCACAGAGCACGCCACATGGTTCTGAGATACATTAACAGATGGCAGTTTTCTCAATCTTAGCACTAGGCACCTACAGGACAAACCAACTTGAAACAGTGCCTGCCTGGAACATAGTAGGTTAAGAAATTGGGAAAGCCTATTTGTTCTACCTTCTAATCCCCCTTCATTCCACCCATTATTATTTGTTGCTTGAAAGGCCCAGAGGAAGAGGTTCAAGTAGACAAGGCAGTATAGACACTAGGGTTCCATCTGCCCAATTTTATTGGGAATGAGAGCACTGTAACTACTGTCAAAGAGAAGGGAGCCCAGGGGCTCTTCCCACACCAAGATCCTTCAGAGTTGAGCCAGGGAAGGGGATGTGGGCAACAGACCCCTTTCTCAGGCAGGGTCAGCAGGACCTCCTAAAAAAGCTATATCCTTTAGCTCAGCGCTTGGCACTTAGGAAAAGGGACCGACGAAGACAGCATTAAGAAGATAAGCCCAGACTCATCATGATACCCACTCAGTTAACTGCTTTAGTGCTTCATCTTCATCTGCTTTGGGAGCTGTAGGGACAAAGACACGCAGAGTAAGGGCCCAGCAACTTCCAGTCATCCCCTGCAATACCACTCAGAGCCTGCTGAATAACCTCACCCCCAGCAGAGAACTTAAAGATGTGATGCTATCCCCAGAACATCTTTGTGCAAATCAGAAAAAGGTGCCTCTTTTTCCCAGTGTTCCCAGCCCTAAACCATGGTGCATAACTTGGTGAGTGGCGCACAGGCCAGATTTCAGTCTCCATTCTCCTGTCAGCCAGACACCTTTTTCAGTCAAAAACCTGCACAACTGTAGTACAGCCCTCATGGTCTGGCTCCTTTGAGACAGAATGGATGAGGAAGACTTTCCCTGTATCTCTCCTACCCTCTTCAAGTCCTCCAGACAACAGAACAGCCCTAGGTACCTGGCTCTGCAGGCAGACGGGTAGAGGGTACACTAGGCAGTTCCACTGAGGGTTCTTCCTTCTTGTCGTCCATATTTAACAACTCTCGGGCTAATTCCTCCTGCTCCAGCTCCTCTAGCTCCTCCAACAGTTCATCCTGGGTATGGAAAGATAAGACTGTTCAACCTGAAGAAAGGAAATTTCTACCTCTTAAAACATACCACTTTTGGAGTTTCCCCCCAAATATTCCCCAAGCACCTCTCGGGCATTCTTTCTGACTGGTCCCAAGGCTTTCTCAAAGATTCCTTGACCCCTCACCCCTAATCACCTCATCCACATCATCTCCAAAGCCCACAGGCCGAGATATGGCATCTGAGATCTGCTGGGCCACCTCCTGTTGTTCCGTGATGTCAGCCATCAGTTCATCTACCTTGTCAATGTCCCTGAAAACAAGAAATCAGGCAACAACCCCTGACACTCTCATCTCACACGGATAAAGCCCCTCCTCCTTTGCGGACTTTGACTCTGGTGAGCCCATGGCTACCAGGTAGAAGAGACCTTTGGAAACTGTAAAGAGCAAGTCTGGGCTGAGAAATGGCAAAAGGCCACATTGGGGAGGCTATGTTACACTCTTTTCCCTGAAGGATATTTAAGGGTCCTTCTTTCCTCTCTAGATGCCCTAGCCAGCAGAGGGATCTTCTTGCAGGAAGCAAAGAAGCAGTCAGAGGTCTAGTCATCATAAGCTTCTAGCCTGACATACTGTAAATTCAAATTCTGAGTGTCTTTAAGGTTCAAGGTTTAATACCAAGCCACTTTCCCCAGTGCCTAAGCCCCTTCCTCCCCTCCCCTGTACCCACATGTCCTGGTAGGCCTTCTTCATGCCTCGGGCAGCAAGCTCCATGGTACGAAGCACTTCTGCATTGGTGGTGGCATTCTCAATGGCTTCACGCTGAAATTCCAGGGTAGACAACGTCCCATCGGTTTGTGCCAGCTGCTGTTCCAATCTTTTCTTCCTCCGCAAAGCCTGCAGGGCGGCTGACCCAGCCCAGACCCTGAACATCTGAGTCAGAGGCACCTGCTTCCCTCCTGGCCCCTCCCCATCCACTCCTTTCCCCCATTACCTCTCTTATTCTTTGTCCCATGTTTCTTGGCTATTTGTAGCTCCTGTTGAATCTTCTGCTCCAGAAACTCCTGTTTCTTGATCAGTATTTTCTCTGTCTCCTTTAGTTTCTGTATTGCCTCTTCAGGGGTTGGCCCCTTCTCCTTCTTCCCTGAGGAGTCCAATGGAGCAGGCCCACAGTGTGTGAAGGAAAGGCTCGTACCACCAACCCGGGAGTGCATGATCTGTGCCAGGCACTACATGAGGCACTTTACGATTTCTGCTCATCCCTAGATGACCCTCTACCATGAATATACTATCCTCACTTTACAAATGGGAAAACAGCCTCAGAGATGTCAAAAAAACAAATTTTATTTTTGTCCAAAATCACAACTAGTAAGAGATTGGGCAGGAATAAAAATGTGGCAGTATGACTTTCAAAGCGAGTGTTCTTTTCACTATTCCAAGCTGCCTTTCAAGTAATTTCCAGTCACTTTGTATAATCACTGTTCCACTTGCTGTCTTAGGAGATGCCCAATATCCTGACTCCACAGGATTAAACTAAATGAAGTATGGGGGACTAGAGGGAAAAAAATCTGATCTCAATTTTTCCCTTCATCTTCTAAACCTTTACAGAGTATTTTGTCAAATAAAAATCTGATGTCCTTTGTGTGCTTAAAGTCCTCCCATACTCTCTACTGCCTCTGAGATAAAATCCAAAACCCTTTAGTGAGACATACAAGGTCCTTTTTATCTGTCTTTTGTTTACCTCTCTATCCACACTGTCCTCTGCTTTCCCCTTCATCGGACACACTGCAGCCAGGTGGCTACTCTTTTCCCTGAACATACCATACTCTCCTACTCCTGTGTCTTGGACCTGTTACTCTTCCTGGAACACCTCAATTTTCTACAAACTTCTAGCCTTCTGGGAATCTCTGTGGATCACCATCCCCCATGCCTGCTTCTGCACTCACTTGGTTTTACAGGAACCACGGAGTTGCTACACCATACAGTAAATGCCTGGTTTTGCCTGCCTTTCCCCATCAGATATGCTTCAAGAAACGAGTCTTGCTCCTTCAGCTCAGACTCCTTAATGCCCAGTACAGTAACTGGTCTTTGGATAAGTATCCAAAGTTTTGGAAAGGACTGGATGAAGACAGCCGGAGACTTGTTACCCACGTCTGTATAGGAGGAGCCAGTTACAGCTCCCTGCCCGACCCCGAGCTCTTCCCTTAGGGAGTGAGGGACCGCGGGCGGTCGCTGGCACGGCTCCCGGGCGGGGCGGGGGGCCCTGGCACCGCAGATCCCTTCACACCGCCGTCAGCCGGGAATGTTGGGGCAGCGGGTCTCCGCGTACCTCCGCCTTCCCCGCGCGGGGCGGGCTCTGTAGCCCGTTTCCCGCCGCCCCGCGCGCCCGAGACCGCGCGGTCCCCTCCCTCCGCACCCACCTCCGGCCGCGCGGCACCGCCCGGCAGGCCAGTCGCGCTGGGACTCACCCCTCCCGAAGAGCCGGCCGAGACCACTCATCGCACCGCTCGCCCGTCCCGCCTCCACCCCACGGCGTCCTCCACGCTTCCGCCTTGCTCCCGGGAGAGCGCAGCCTCATCACTCAGAGACCGGCTTTTGGCCAATCCCTCCTTGGAACATCGCGGCGACATCATCCACGGGCGCAAAAAAGGCCCCTTGCACCACGTGACCCGAGTCACCCTTCTCAAGTTGATAGGTTCCTTTTAAAGTGGCCTCTCCATTTTCCACTCCAAAAAGGCTGCCTGCCCACCCCCAAATAAGCATTTGTCACTGGAAGGAAATGTGCACATAATGGTACCCTGCTGTATACAGTCAATGGAAGTTTCTCTGTGCACTTTACCATGGCAGAGCTCAGGGAAGAGGGGCGGGGATGGAGCAAACACAACGGAATGGAAACCTTGGATATGCCACAATTTTATGGGACACAAGCCGATGCAGTCTAATGCTTCACACCCTGGTCTTGGCCTTCAGGACAGCCAATCCCAATGCGCTTAAATAGCAACAGCCCACACTGTGGGTAAGATCTTGTCTGTCAAACATAAATACACTTTAATCATTTACAAATACACCTGAAAATGCCTTCCTGCTTTCTTTTCTATTTTATGCTTCAAATGAGGCTCATCTACAGGGCTGGATCTCAAGGCCTGGCTTGGACCTTTGTAAATGTCTCTAACCCTTGCGTTAGGGTTGGTAGAGTCATTCCTTTCTGGACATGAATGCAGGTAACGCCTAAAAGGAAAAGAAGCCACATTTTACCAGGCCTTCAGGATTATTATGCTTACCTTTTGTAAGTGTCACCTGTCATGCATACTATCCACTGTCTACAAGTCTACCTAACTCCTCCTAGGGACCTTTTCTCATTTCCCAAATGGCTGTCCTCAGGACTCAATACCCAGTTTGCTGACATCCACAATATTCCGCTTCTCATCGTCAAAGAAGATCATCTGGGAGAAAGAAATTCCTGTCTTCTTCTGCAACCTGTGCAAGATAGAGCAGGGAGTAACCGAGCTGGCATCTTGGCTCCCCCTGCTACACTGGTATTATTTCTCCCTGCTCCTACCCTTATTTTTGCATACCTCTCAAAGTGTGTGACCTTGCAGCCTGGATAGATTTCCCTATAACTAAAATATCTGACAAGGTCAAAGAGCTCCAGTAGCTGGTTGGCCCCTTCAATCTCACCAGTCCTGCAAAAGATACAATAGATGGGATCAGAAGAGTGAAGCCAGGACTGCCAGTGAGGTTAAGTATAACTTGAGGAAAATCAATTGCTTTTTTTTTTTTCAGGATGGGTACACATCCTCGGACCTTAATTCAACCCCATATCTTTTCTATCTGACAGCAGGTGCTGAGCCAATGTTTAATAAAGTACAGAAGAGTGTGCCATTAGGGAAAAAAAATGCAAATACTTGCAAATTTGTTCCTCCTTGATTTTTGTAGCCAAGGGGTAAAATGAGAGGTCTCTCCATGCATGCATACATGCGTTCCTCAGTATTAGACTGACAGTTTTTGTCAGTCACTCTTCTTACCGAGAAGCGGCTGCGACGGGCACCCCAAGGCCCTGTAGTCGTACCATGATCTCAGGTACATCTGGGTAGAGTCGGATGGTCTGGCCCCGGCGATCTCGTACAGTTCCATCACTGCAGAGAGCGAGAATGCGCTCAGCTCTGGCCCCGCCCCGCCTGGCTATGTCCTACCTAGCCGGGCCTCACCTGCTCCGGTGGAATGGGGGATCTACGTGCGTGTCGACCCAGAAAGGCCAGAGCGTATAATCTGCGAGAGAAAGGAGAGATAAGGTTCAGCTTTGGAGTGCTGAGAGCCTAGGGAGAGCTGCAACTGGGGCTTAGGAAAGGGAAGCGCCCCACCCCTTCCCTCACCCAAATCAAACACTGCGAGCTTCGGGAGCTGTGCCATGGCTGGAGCCCGCCCGCAAGCAAGTTTTCTCCAGGGTCATAGAGTGCCCGGCAGCGCTCCGGCGAGCTAGATGTCATCCCCGCCTGGCCATAGAGAAACAGCTCGTAGAGCGCCGCCACGCTGAACTGGTGCGGTCAGACTGGAGACCGCGCAAGAGCGCCATCTGATGCTGAAGGCGGACTGCTGCGAGTACCAGCGCAGCTGCTCTGGGAGCCAAGTACAGTAGTCCTCTCCTCTCCAAGGCACCGGGCAAAGGGGTAGTCTTCCCTCATTTTTCAACTCCACGAAGCCTTTGGCAGGTAATACCAGAGAACCCAGAGAAGGGACGGCCTTCCCTGCACCCATCTCTCATTTTGTCTTGCCAGTTGAGACAGAAGTGACCCATTACAGCTTGTCATTCTTCTCCAACTTTTCTCATCAGCCTCTGGGTACATGGAGAACCTAGAGCCCTCAGCAATATTCCAGCCATAAAGAATAGTTTTGCAGAGCCCTGGAGGCCTTTTTCCAACCAAGCCTGTAAACTTAGTGGATCTACAGTGGGAGAGAATTCACTCTCCTGGTTTTACCATCCACATCAGTAGTATGCTGGTCAGTTTAAAACCAACTTGGAGGGAGGAACTGACGTGTTTGCCAGTCTTTGTAGTGTTATTACTCCCACCACGACAAATTTCAGGCTACCAACATGAAGTCACTAAAGGATTCAGAAATGATGCCAATAATTGGTCCTTGTAAGCCAGTTAAGACTGGGCTCTGGTACCCCAAGAAGAGGCTTTTTTAGAGTCCCACAGCTCTTCTAAGAGGACCATACCTTCCCTGTTCTACTCCTTCAGCCTGATATAACTGGGTGATCACGGGTCTTTTTTTTTTTTTTTCTTAATACAACAGAAATATACTGTCTCACAATTCTGGAGGCTAGAAATCTGAATCAAGGTATTGCAGGGTCATGCTTGCTTTGAAGTCTGTAGGGTTCTGGCAATAGTTTGCCAGTAATCCAGGCATAACTTCAGTCGCTTCCTGTCACATGGCAGGCTTTTCTCTGCTTTCCTACTATGTCCAATTCCACCTGCCTGCCCCTTATAAGGATACCAGTCATACTGGATTAAGGCCCACACTGATCCATTTGGTTTTTCTTTTTATTGCAGTAACCAATACAGAACACATTTCCCATTTTTACCACATTCAAGTTTACAGTTCAGGAGTATGAATTATATTCACAGTATGTGCTATCATCCACATCTATTACCCATCCTTTTTCATCTTCTCTAACAGAAACTACTCATCCACCAAGCTATAATTCCCTCTTCCTGTCCTCCACCCCCACCTCATACCTGGTAACCTACAAACATCTGTCTCTATGAAGTTTGGTTCTTCTAGGTATTTCATATAAACAAGCTCATACAATATTTGTCTTTCTGTGTTGGTTTATTTTGCTCTACACTGCATCCATTTTGATTTCAGTCACATTTGTGCAACAGAAGAAAGATTCCAGAAGGCAAGTAAATGTTTTATTGACAACCAGGGACATAGCCATGAGAGGGGAACATGGGACATAGCAAACTAAAACCCAGTACCCAGCAAGGGCCCTTTGGGCTAGGAACACTGCATCCTGGGGTCCTCACAGTCTCCCACCAGTAGACACACAAGCCTGGGCATCCAGGGAAGGGGGAAGTGGCTCTGGAGTCCCAGAAAGTGAGAGGATATATGATGCCTCATTATAAGTGACACGAATAAGAGGAAAAATGGAGGGAGGATCCATCACTGCCTATGGCCATGTCCTCCTCTCAGGGCCAACACCAAGTGGAGGACTGAACCGCCTAGGATCTTGTAATCAGCTGCTGTCTTCTCATCATTCCTGCAAGAAAAGGAAGCAAAAAAGAGCATTAGAAATGCCATCTAGAACAGTCGTTATTAATCTGGATTCAGGGATCCCTTTGCAGGGACACCATAAATTTGAATGGGAAAAAATTACACGTGTATTTTTACTAAGCCCTAACTGAAATTTTAATACTTCTTTTAATTTTGGATGTAGGCAAAAAAACGACAGTAATATTAGCAATATGGGTAACCTGTTACCAATAGAAAAGAGATATTTTCATATCATATTACAACTGTCATAGGCATCTTAAATATATTTCAAAGCTATAGTAATTAGTCCCACCACTAGATCTTATTTAATGCATTAACAGAGAAACACATCTATCACTACGTTATGATTTTTAAAGTATTATTTTAATAAGTCTATTTCAATATAATTAGAGTCCTCTGTAATCTATGTATTTTATTTTATGCCTTTAAAAATTTTATTCTGAGAATGAAATCTGTAGGCTTCATCAAACTACCAAAGTACAATACACCAAATAAAAGAGGCAGGCCTGATCTTCTCCAGCCCTTACCCAATCATCTTCACATTAAGACTTCCATGCCCTTATTTCCACCCCAAACTCACATCTGTTTGCCACTGTAGATGAGCCGCTGTTGCTGTGGGGGGATTCCTTCTTTCTCCTCCACACGCTCCTTGATTCGTTCCACCTTTAGTGGGGACAAGCAGTCAGTTGCTGCTCAGGGATAGGAGCAAGGAAACAGAACAAGGGCTATGCTGACAGCAAGAGAGAGAGAAAGGACCCAGTTCCTAAGCACACCCAGATAAGTGTTCATGGTAGGGAGAAGGGGACGAAGAGAAATGGGGCATACATCACCTTGTCTGTGGGTTCAATGTCAATCTCAATCTCCTTTCCAGTCAGCGTCTGAAAGAGAAAAGAGTTGCACGAGTCCTACAGCCCAACATACTTAGAATTTGCCTTCTAGGTAAAACGTCCTGCTCTGGTCTCTGGGGGATCTATTATTTTCTGTGAAATACACATTCCCAGCAAGCTGCTTTGAAGAATCAGATGGCTTTGACAATACCTGAATTCATCAGATATTTTTAGGCTGTGGAGAAATTTGGTAGAGCAAGATTCTGTGAACCATCTAACCCTCTTAATTCCATAGGTCCCCTCTCCCCACTCCCTCACTAAAATCACTAATACTGGCTTTCCTTTGGATGAGACAACAATGAAATGTATTCTAAGGAAAGTATTCCCTTATGTCAGAAAGATCTTGCTCTATTATAAATATCAATACTATAAACTAACATTCAGATCATATGAAGAATCTTGAAGAACACCTGAGATCACCTCTGACCAGCTTTTTAAGAAATATTAGAATTCAACATTCCATCTCCCCATATCTTCTTGAGATTCCTACCTAAATCCTAAATTACAGCTCTGGACTTCTTGACCTCTCCCATAGGCTAAGGGATGCCATTGTCCAAACAGTAATTTAATTGATTGTACAGTCATTAACTGTTGTACTTTATCCAATACAATCTTCTACCTTCTCTTGCTCTTAAAGTTCCAGCTATACCACTCTACAGCGATCTAGACCACAAAAATGCCATGCCTGGTCTAATTTAGGAGGATTTCTTTGCTTATATTGCTTTATTTGTTGAAATGCCCTACCCCATTCCTCCTCAAACTTTCAAGGACCCACTAATATGATTTCCTCCTGTATGATGCCAAGACTTGATCCCAGCAAATTGAGATAATACCTCCATCAACAGTGATTACAACTAGTTGTTTACATGTCAAATGCTACAATTAACAATCTAACTTTCTAAAGGATAGAGTCTTTTATTCATCTTTCTAATCCAAGCATAAAACATATTGTTTGACATAAAAGCAATCAATAAATATTTGTGGGTTAAATACCCAGCTGATCACATTAGGGTGTGATCACAGCCAAAATTACTGACCACCTTTCAAGCGTCAGAAACTATGCTGAACATTTTACACACATCAACACATTTAAACCTTGAGAATACCTATGAGATATGTGCTATTACTATATTCAATTCATAGGTGAGGAAAATGGGGGCTTGGATGGATTAAAAAGCATGGCCATGATAAGAGCCCCAACGTATAAACAATCCATGTGTCCCTCAATAGATGAATGGATAAACAAAATATGGAATATACAGAACAATGGAATATCATTCAGCTGTAAAAAGGGATGTTTTGATACGTTACAATACAGATAAATCCTGAAAGCATGCTGAGTGAAATTAGCCAGATACAAAAGGACACATATTGTATGATCCCACTTACATGATCTACAATAAGCAAATGTGTGGAGACAGAAAGTACATTAGAATTTAGCAGGAGCTGGAGGGGAGAGGGTAATGGGGAATCACTGTTCACCAGTTTCAGAGCTAATGTTTGAAGTGATGGGAAAATTTTGTTAATAGATGGTGCAGATGATAGTACAACATTGTGAATGTAATTAATACCATTGAATTGTACACTTAAAAATGGTTAAAATAGGAAATGTTATATATATGTTACCACAATAAAGACTAAAATTAATAAATATATATATTTTTTAAAAGCATGCATGTGAAGTAAAAGATAGAAAATGTGGCTCCAAACACAGATTCTCTGGCTCCAGGCCATATTTTTAGCTACATGTTCTTGTACTGTCTGAGTCTGGCTGGTTTAATATTTGGGACCCAATGAATACTCCTGTAGTAACTCACAAAAATAACATTGGTTTCTACTTACAGTATTCACACAGACCAGCAATAGAGAAAGTCTTTAGACAGTTCCTGACAATGAGAATGGTTTAGCACTAAGTATGTTCCAAAAAATGCAGAAGTAACTCCTTCGGATTTATCTGCCTAGATACAGAAGAATGAACTGTAAGTTTCCAACCCAAATCAAGTTGGTCTGTGTGAAAATTTTCAACAGTCTGTTGCTAAATGAGAAAAATACTGACGATAGTGAGGTTTCAAATAGTTAAATAGATTCAGGTGTTAAAATGCCTTTTTATAAGTGTAATAAAATAAGGCATTAGTGGCCCAGAGAGATCAAATGCAGTCAAGAGGCTATTCTGGAGGCTGCTCTTATGCGAGCTTCATTTCGATAGTGCTCATTGCCAGGGTCTGCTAAACCCCACTCAACATCACTTCCGTTGACTCTTAAGAACACCTAGGGCTCGAACTGAGACTCTATAAACGTTTTAGGCAGTAGGTTTGCCTTCCTGGAACACATAATTCCTGGAGGGTTCCTACGTCAGATAAATCTTGAAACTCAGAGGGCCCACCCTCTCCAAAATTATCAATTAATTTCATTCTCCTATCCTTTAGCGTGGACACTCCTTCTCAACATGAAAAAGTCAGAACGGGCA
Organism: Tamandua tetradactyla; assembly: GCF_023851605.1. Taxonomy (NCBI): domain Eukaryota; kingdom Metazoa; phylum Chordata; class Mammalia; order Pilosa; family Myrmecophagidae; genus Tamandua; species Tamandua tetradactyla. The sequence continues at coordinate 30,589,559 of NC_135340.1, read as the reverse complement.
TTGTCCAAAGATCATCCCTATAGACTGGGAGAAGGATTAAAGGCAAAGGAGGGGGTATAACAGAGAAAATGTGATTTAACTAACGAGAATGGCTACTGAATCCCTATATTAATATTCTTTCTAGCCTCCAGTGTTTTGGAGTAGCTAAAAGGAAAAATCTGAGATGGTGGAATGGTAGCCCATGACAAACTCTGGGATCTGTTCTATAATCACTTGTTGATGTGTGCTTTGACTATTATTGCTTTGTATAAATGTTATATTTTATAATAAAAAGAATGCTAAACAAATAAAATGTCCTTTTATGAAATGACAGTGACAATATATGGTAATTTTTTAAATAATATGGTCATTTTTAAGGCTTTTCACCTGAAACAGTAAAACGTTTGCAATTCTGTACTGTCCACAAATTATTTCACTTTCTTGATCTTCATATTTTAAATATAAAAAGACTTTTCAACCAGGTATTCCATTTTTAGGTAACCAACTTGGGAGAAAAAAATGGGGTATGTATCCAAATTAGCACATGCAGCAGTGTTGGTAAAAGCAAAAAAGCTAAAAATAGCTTAAATGCCATTGATAAATTATTAAACAGTGATACATCTATAGAGTGGTATGTTATGAAACAGTTTATACACTAACATGGAAAGATCTAAAAATTGTATAATTCTTTAGAAAATACACAATTACATTCCATTTCCTATATCAAGATCTGTACATATGTATATATACATGCCTAGAAAAAAGGATTAAAAGCATGCAGACCTCTTGGCACAGTAACCACCTGTGAGAAGCAGAGTAGGACTGAGGGAAGGATAGATAAAAAGTAGCTCACTCTTTAACAAAATATATATCTTTTATTACGTGAATATTAATAAACAAATATTCATTTAAATTTAACAATATTTTTTAATGACTAGGAGAATTCCTACAGCTGCTCTCTTCAGAGTAAGATGCTTGGGCTTTATGACATTAAAAAATTATTGGGGAAAAAAAATTATTGGTTTGTAAAATCTAAGTCTAGATGGCCCTGGGGCTAGTCCTTTGTTTCTGAAATTGACCACGGGGTTCCATAAATATACCTAGAGAGCAATCTGGCAATATGTTGTCCCAGTAACAATACTTCTAGGAAAATAATCATGAATATGTTCAAAAATATACTTACAACAACAGTCATCTAAAGATCGAACAACTGACAGTTAAATAAATTCTGGTGCAACCACAGAAGGAAAATTGCACAATTCTATGTGTTTAGAACAACTAGTTACTTGGAAAATATTAACAGTATACTAGTATATTTAAAAGAAAGTAAGCTACAGTATATAAAATATGATTTCAATTTTGTAAAAAAAAAACAAAACCACCACCATGTGCATTTATATCCTTTCAAAGAAGCTTGGAATTATATACATATTCCAGGCTTTTATCTTGAGTTGTGGTGAACATATTTGGGATTTTCTGTATTTTAACTTTTATGCCACGAATATGTTGTAATGAGAAAAAAATATTTTTTAAATGATGTCCTTGATGAGGATATAAGGAAAAATTCTCTAAAGCAGTTACTGTCTAATAGAAATACAATGCAAGTTACTATACAATTTAAAATTTACTAATAATCACATTTTTAAAGGTGGAATTAATTTTAATATTTTTGAACCCAAATATATCCAAAATATTATCAATTCAACATGTAATGAATATAAAAATTAATATATTTTACTTCTTTTTGGGGGAACTAAATCTTCAAAATCCTCTGTATATTTTATACTTGTATATTTTATCTCAACGCAGATGCTAAATTTTCATCTGAAATACTTAATCTGTAGATTTCATAAAATTTATAATTGAGAAAAGATTTACACACTCAACTTGTTCCAAACATACTTAAAAGTTTTCTAATGATTGAATCAAGTTTCAGTTTTTAATAAAAATTAAATAAAATTAAAACTTTAATTCCTCAGACACTAACCACATTTCAAGTATTCAATACCCACATGTGGCTAGTGGCTACTATATTGGACAACGTACCTCTCAAGCATTCCAGCTAGCATATTAAGGAATGATAAAACTGGAACATCACCAGTTTGTAACCTCTAATGAAATAATGGATCTGGGCAATGACTCATATTACAAAGAAAAAAAAAAAACACCTGACAGTAGATATCACACCACCACCTATCCTCACAAAAACACACAAAAAGACTATTCATATCTTTAGATCTTATTACTAGTTGACAGAAAATAGAGAGGAAAGAAGAACACAGGGGGATGTAATCTGCAAAATTCAAACTGTAGAAAACTCTATGTGGGACAAACAATCTAGTGTACTCAACAAAAGAAAATGGGGAAGAAGGGGAAACTATAAAAGAGACCTAAAATATATATCAACCGATTGCAATGTATGGATCTTTGTTTGATTCAGATTCAAAGAAACTGTAAAAAACAAAGACAACACAAATTGAGACAGGGTAAATTTGATAATAGTAGGAAAACACTGTTAACTTTTTAGGATGTAAGAATTATAGGTTATGCCAGGAAAATTCTTCTCTTTTAGAGATGAATAACGTGCTATGTTATCCAGGATTTGCTTCAGAAAATCCAGGTAGAGGGAACTGGTGGGTATAAATAAAGTTAAGATTGACCATGAGGTAATTTATGAAGTTAAGAGTACATTATACTGATATTTCATACATAGATGATAAGGACCAAACCAATGGCTGCACTATAAGTCTGCTTATTTGTACTTGTTCTGCCCATTTATGTTGTAGAAAGTGAAATTATAGCAACATACTTCAATTCTGTTGTCTTTTTGATACTTAGGGAAAAAATTAGTTTTTGCTATAATGTGCTGTTGAAAGCCATAACTCTTAACTCTGTTTTTGCATATTGCTTGCTAATACTTTAATAAACCTTGAAACCTTAAAAAAAAAAAAAAAAAAGAGTACATTATTTCCTTCTCTCTGCAGTTGTATGAAATTTCCCACAATTAAAGTTGTTTTAAGTTAATTGAACAATTTAAAAAGATATTCTTGATATAGTATATCTACCTGAGTTTCCCCTTCACATTTGTCAATTGTGACCTGGCAATACACTCAATGCTACTTAACAAGTATCTAATGAACTTGGGCTGAACACTGCTCTAAGGACTAGATGGGATATAAAAAAAATAAGTGACCCAGTCTTTGTCAATACCAACAATCTTACTTCAAGTAAAGGTTTATAACCAAGAAACAATTAGACAAAATTAATAGAAACATTATATAAGGAAGTGCCATACTGAACACTGTTGTCAAAATACAAGACGCAACAATAAAGTGCTTAGGTGAATGAAAAATCAATGTTAATTCAAAACTGAATGAGATAATATGGCACACCCACTTGAATAGCTAAAATCAAAACAACAGATACCACCAAAAGTTGGCCAGGGCACAGGGCAACTGAAATGCTCCTAAACTGCTAGTGAGAATGTAGAGTGGTACATGGAGAATCATTTGGCACATTCTTTTAAAGTTAAAACTTTATCTACCACATGACCAGTAATTCTATTCCTTGGTATTTATACAAGAGAAATTATAATGTATCTCCTCAGAAAGACTTATATAAGAATGTTCATAACAGCCTTATTCATACAAGCCAGAAATAGAAAAACCCAGATGTCATCACAGGAGAATGGATAAACAAATTCTGCAAGTCATCCAATGGAATACTTCTCAGAAATAAGTAGGAACAAACTACTGATACACACAACAACAGACATGCTGAGTGAAAGAAGCCAGGCACAAAAAACCATATATTGTATGATTCCATTTATATGAAGTTCTAAAACAAGCAAAATTAACCAATGGAACTTTCTGGAGCAGTGGAAATGCGCTATATCTCATTTTTGTGGTGGTTACATGCGTGCATGCTATTGTTAAAAATCCATCAAACCCTTAAGAACAGTGCATTTTATTGTACATTAAAAAAGCATAAACAAAAAACAACTAAGAAAAGTAATCTGCAGTGAGGAAATCAATATAGGATCTGGAAACAAGGGAGTGATACGATGAAAGGATGTTTAAGGAAGATCTGTCTAATTTTGTACACTATGTCTTGGTTTAGACCCTAAAGTTTAGAGGGGATACAAAGGTAGGGAAATCCGGTAGGAGGTAGCCAGAGAAATAAAATGATGAACAATGGACGAGAATGAGGTTAATGGAAAGAAAAATAAAGAAGAAAGACAAAAGAAAGGAAAAATTAGGTTCTATAAAAGAGTGATGACTCAGAAGAACTGGGTTCCAGATATATGGTAAACTGATTGATGGGGCCACTCTGTGAGGTGGATATTGGGATGATGGCTTAAGATAGAATATGATGCATTTAATTTTAGAACCACAGAGACTGAGGTGGCAGGAGAAGATTTAAATCAGCAAGGATTTGGTTGTAAAGGATTACAGAAAAAAATACAGAAGGGCTAAGGTACAGGAGACAACAGTCAAAGAACGAATAATTTACAAAGGAACAGTGCTAATAAAATCTATCATTGGTACAGTAATCAACAGCAAATGCAGCAAACTAAAGAGAGAGAGAAATGGGAGGTGGGCAGAGAGACCCATGTGAAGGCAGAGTGTTGCAAGAAAGAAAACTGACAATTTTAAAGTAATAGACTCAATGTTTCTATGATCGGAGACAAGGTGCAGAACTTTGCTACTCAAGCTGTAGTCCCTGGACAAAAAACATGAGCATCACCTAGAAGCTTGTTAGAAATGTACAGTTTCAGACTCCATTTCAAATTCAACGATCAGAATCAGAATTTTACCAAGATTTTCATGAACTTTAAAGTCTGAGAAGACCTTCTAGAACACAGTATTTTCCCAGTCTCAACCCATTACTGGGTTATGAAATCAACTTAGAAAATATTAGCGCATATCACACATAGTAAGGATAAGTTTTTTGTATAATATGGGTCATGAGGTAAAATGTCTTAGTGTGGGTTGAGAGCAAAAAAATTATTTTAAAAATTCTGACTGCAAGTACAGTAATAACCCCTCCTTTGGAGTAAGAGAGGACTATGAAGACATGAGAAACCATATGAACGGAAGAGAAGATAAAAATATTCATCTGTGATTCTCAAACTTTTTTTGACAGCAACCCCCACTGAGAAATACATGATCCACTAACACATACATATGTGTGTAATATACATATAAAATGAAAACAAAAATGTTTTAAAAACAGTAAAACTACCAGCAGTAAACCCTGATACTTTTTATTTTACCATTATTTTTAAAATGTTACTTGGGACCCAGCGACCCATTAAATTGATTTCATGATCCTTTCATAGGTCACAATTCAAAATTTGAAAAACAATGATCTTTAACATGCTGCTTGGCCTACATCCTTACTTAAGTGGTGGTTTGGACCGACCGAAAATGAGAAGGCTAAGAATAGCTATTATGTATGGGAAATGTACTAAAAAACCGATGAAATAATAAGGATGGACTTACTTAGCAATAAAAAGGCCATACTAATATCGCCTTTTTTTATTGCCATACTGATACTGACGCAGGCCAAAATGCATCAGTCGTGTTTTTGGTCTCTGTCTCTCTCTGAAGGTACGAAAGTGGAAACAACAGACAGGATTAATGAGCGTTAGGAATTGGTGAACAAGGAAATGAAGAACCAGGAGAGATTAAGAGATGGAGGTGAAAGAAACACTGAAGTTAGCTACCAGTACCAAAAATTAGGGCACCTGTGACTAACCTGCCTCAGTCAAGGAAGTTTAGGCTGGTCCAGGGTACTCGGCTCAGAAAGAGAGGTGCTGACTGAACACACTCCCAGCTTTGGTTTCTGAAAGGATGACTGAGATACTAAACCACCACCAGCGAAGGATCACAGTCTAGCACCTGGGAGGTCCCTGGTTCCCCCAGGCTAACGTTTTTGTGCTGTGCTCGGAAGCAGCCTATGTTAGAGGCGAGAAGCCGGTAACCTGGGAATGAAGAATGGAGAACAAAGCTTATTCCAAGAATCCGACAGAGATGGAAGCCGAGATGCCCCTTCGGCCTTCTCCATCACCCCGTACAAAGGCAGCCACCTTCTGGGACATAGCACCGTCCTGGCATGAAAGCAAGGATGTCAGTGACCCGGGAATCATATGTCCGGACCGGCCCCAGCTCTCAGAGCCCTCCAGGGTCCCCCTGTTTCCCATCACCTCTCGCGGGGAACCCTGAGGCTGTCAGCGCCCTCCACGCTCGGGAAAGGCGTGGTTTCCCTTCCCCGATTCTCCCGTAAAGCACAGCGACCAACCCAGACTCCCTCTGACTTTGCAAGGCTGGAGATGCTCCCACCTTCACTTTAATTAGCATCTTCTTCCCAGTCTGGGGGAGGCACACGGACAATTTGCTGCTTCCACCGCTGCGATCACCGCGGCCCTAAGCACTCCGCCTGTGGGAATCACTTCTGCTTCCGGGTCACCCTTAGCTCCACCCACCCACCCCCGCCCTTTTCCACTAGGTTCTCGAAAGGATCAGGAATTCTCCCGACTTTCGTTCAGTGCCGTGGTAAATTTGAAATATTTAAAGCTTAGTTACAGAACAGAAAACGCCTCCGCGATTCTGAGAGTCCTTCGCAAGCCCGCGCTAGCGGAAAGTGGGGGCGGGGTGAACTACACCTCCCATCATGCCAAGAGGCAATTCCGCCCGCCCCACGCTGGGAGTTGTAGTCTCTCACCCTTCAGGTCCAACAGCAACCCCCGAGTGCGGACTCTGTTACCCAGAAGGCCTCGCCCAGCCGCTGCCGAAGCTGGAATTCCTCTGTTAGTAGTTCTCGCCCGCTATTAGCGAAACCTGACGGCATAGCCCACGAGGCCAGGTTGCTAGGGCAGAGACTCAGCGGTCAACTGCCACCTCAGCCACTGCAACAGGAAGTGGGTACCCCTACTCCGGAAGCTGGTTATGTCCCCCGACCCAATTCCTTCGCGCCCCCAAATCAGCCTCTTACCCCAAGATACTCTTTGCAGAGGCGGGAGAGGAAGAGTAACAGGCAGGGAATGTACCCTTACGGTCACTGCTGATCCCTTACCAATTCTCCCCAACAAATAGTACCTGGGATGGAGATACCAAGATAATCGCAAGCAGCGGACAGATCAGAGGCGGCAGGCTTCAGGGACCTCTTCTTGACCTCTACCCGGACCTTCTTAAACTTTAAGCTAGGACACGAACGCTGTTGACTCCGGCCTTCACAGGGCATTTAGGGGCAAGGGGAAGATTGGGTAACTCTCTCTTGACTTTTCCTACCTTACAGCTCTCAGATTCGTCGCTACCCGGAGGCTCCCGCCATGCCTCACATTGACAATGACGTGAAATTGGACTTCAAGGATGTCTTGCTAAGGCCCAAACGCAGCACCCTTAAGTCCCGAAGTGAGGTGAGCCTCCTTCTCTAGTTGTTCTTTCTGGACTTCAAATCCCTAGTGAGCTAGAACGGAGAAAGGTGCCTGGCTCTTGTCCTCATGTAATACACGTTTCTTGGATGAAGGAAATGCTCAGTTTCCTATTGATACTTGCAGGTGGATCTCACAAGATACTTTTCATTTCGGAACTCAAAACAAGAGTACTCAGGGATCCCTATCATTGCTGCCAATATGGATACTGTGGGCACCTTTGAAATGGCGAAGGTTCTCTGTAAGGTAGGATTTCCTTCATAACCCTTCCTCAGTGGTGTCCACTTGCCCCAGTTGACTGCAGAGGTGTCTGTATCCCCACCCCACCCTCCCCCAAGTTAGCTCTCTCTGGCAACTAGCAGTCAGGATGCTCTTATTTACTACTTTCTCCAATGCTAAGGCCCCTTCACCTGACAAGTTCAAAGGGCCATCTGAATTAGGGAGTTTAAAGCTGTTTTGCCCCCATTTTTCTGATAAATGAACAGAACGTTCTCTTTTCTCCTATCCAATGGTTTATATACCCTGCCAATTTTCCCTAGTTCCAAGGCCATGCCCTCCCAGTCACATGCATTCCTCCAGTTAGACCACTGAGCATTCACTCTTTTAGTCTAGAAATTACATACTGTTTGAGGACTCAAAAAAATCCTCATTAGAAGATCCTAGAGTGAAGAAGCTTATTCATTTCCTTGTATGCCTACTATCCACTTTTCCTTACTCTTTTTTTCTTTTTAAGTCCTAGGTTCCTGGGTATTACTGGGATTTGCCAAAAATGGAATGTTTTTTCTCATATACAGGTTGTTATTCACTTTCAAAATGGAAGATGCTGCTCCTCTCAGTATCATTACCTGGTTCTATTCTTGTAGCTGAGAAGGTAGATAGTTACCTGGGCACTCTGAGAACACTTGTCTTTGGCTGGTTAATCTGTGTAGCCCTGGTTGGTGGATTGTGTTGCCATTTATGGCTCTGTTAGCCTTAAGGACTTCATCTACATTTCTTTGTTTTGATTGCGTAAGTCTTTGTGGAATGTCTGCTGTCATTTCTCCAAGATTGACAGTTATGCAGTTTTAATAGACTTTATTCCTGTTGTGATTCACTAATTGCTTAAAAATCCTGTTGTTGCCTGTGATCTGCCTGCCTTATCCAGTGGAGTTGGGGAATGGGGAATCTGACTTCAGTGCCAGCATGCTCTAATACCTGGACCTTGATGGGAACTCTGTCTTGATGCTTTGAGATTGGCTTTTCAACAACAACAACAACAACAAAAATTAAGTTTTATTTTTTTAGCAATCAGTATTGCTAATGGGTGCTAAGGAAATCAGATTTTAGACATAGAAGCAAGTCTATGGTTCTACTGGCTGGGTGCCAGTAAGCATCTTTTTCTAAACCTCTAGCTTGCTATGTAATTGGATGTGATCATGCCACACTATGCCACTGTATCTCCAAGAAGGTCTGCTGACATCCTAGAGTGATTTTTCTTAGTCTGTCAGCATGTTGAGGGCAGAGTGTTGCTGAGAAAGCTGAATTCAAGACCAGCTTTAGCTACTTAATGATCTCTGAGTGAGGAGAGAGAGCACTTCCTGTTGTTGGCTGATGCATGACTTCTTTAGGTTCCTTGTTAGTTGCAAGATTTTTCTTACCTAACTACTGTCTGTTGTCTATTTGCATTTGTGTGCTTTTAAAGCACAAACAGTGGCATTTAGAGAGGCCTGAGAGCCTTTCTCAAAGTACTGGAATATTGTTTGCAATTTATTGAGCTAGGGAATATTAGTCTGATGAGAGACTTATCAGTTTGGTCCATGTCCCAACAAAATTTGTCCTTTACAGCAGTGGAAATGGAGAAACAACTGGGTAGCACCTTATCAGCTCTGTTAATTAAGACTTTACCTTTTAAATGTAGAGCTGTGTTCCAGTAGCCATGTTTCTTGAGGATGATTGAACAATGATATAGCTTTCACAATGTGACTCTGTGATTGTGAAAACCTTGTGTCTGATGCTCCTTTTATCTACCATATCAACAGACGAGTAGAACATATGGAATAAAAATAAATAATAGGGGGAACAAATGTTAAAATAAATTTAGTTTGAAATGCTAGTGGTAAATGAAAGCAAGGAGTAAGGGGTATGGTATGTATAATCTTTTTTTTCTGTTATGGTTTTATTTCTTTTTCTGTTGTCTTTTTATTTCTTTTTCTAAATCGATGCAAATGTTCTAAGAAATGATGAATATGCAACTATGTGATGATATTAAGAATTACTGATTATATATGTAGAATGGAATGATATGTTAATGTTTTTGTTTGTTTGTTGTTTTTTTAATTAATAAAAAAATTTTTTAAAAAAGACCTTACCTTTTGTGGATATCTAGACTCAGGGAATTACTGCTGATAAATGGACCAGAAGATACCAAAAATAGGTTAGTTTACTTCTAGGTTACCGCAGGTGTAGAGGCTTATCAGTACAGGTAGATACTGGCTCCTTCAGCCTCTTCATGCTTCTTCCATGTCTGCTGTTTGTTCTAGTACACCATAAGCTTATCCTTGTCACCTTTTAAGTTGGAAGCCAAGTGTGTGTCAGCAAGTGACTCCTATCCAGGTGACTTGTACTTTGTGGTGGGAAATGTTCTATTGGGATTTGTAGGAAGAATAATGGTTGAACTAAAATCCCAGCTTGTCTTCATCAAGTGTCTTTCCAAACTTCAGTCCTCTCCTCCCTTAGATTAAATAGCATAAAGTTCTGTTTCTAGAAAAAAAGGGACCATAATGAAATTCACTTCTTTTTGATGGCATTCTTTCTTTTCCCCAGTTCTCCCTCTTCACTGCTGTCCATAAGCACTACAGCCTTGAACAATGGAAAGAGTTTGCTGTTCAGAATACTGACTGTCTTGAGGTAACATTGGGCCTACCCTGCTTCTTTCCTTTTCCCAGTTTTCCAGGAGTCTCTTTTGGTTTCCTGGGGACCAACCCTCACCTGCCCATCCCTGCTGATGCTTACCAGATCTGATGTTACAGGCTAGTTTAATGTCTTCTGTGCCAATGGCCATTTCTCTCACAGCATTTGGCAGCCAGCTCAGGGACAGGTTCTTCTGACTTTGAGCAGCTGGAGCAGATCCTGGAAGCTGTTCCCCAGGTGAAATATATATGCCTGGATGTGGCAAATGGCTACTCTGAACACTTTGTTGAATGTGTAAAGGATGTGCGGAAGCGTTTCCCCCAACACACCATCATGGTACGTTTCTGTTACCCTGTAATTGGTACATACCTGACCTTTTCCCATTCTTCCTGCGTTTTCTCTGTACTCCATTTTGTTACACTGGATAATTTCTCCCTTGCTACATTATGGTATTCCCACTCCATCTAATCATGTCAGTGGGTGACTTATCCATGGTTCTATGCTTAAAAATATGTATTTATGGATCAATGCAATATTTCTGACCCCTTGACTCATACAGCCTTTGTAAGTTCAGTTTCCAGGTATCATTCACCAAGTTATAGAACGTTTTCACATTGTACATACTTGTGATACACATCTGACCACTGAAGTGGACATGTACTACAATCGTATAGAAGAGGTCTCATGAAATAATTTTTTTTTTACAAGCTTAGGGGAGTGATGAAAAGTCTTCATTTTCTTCAAGCATTGAGGGGTCTCTCCTTGTATTGCCGATCAAAAAGTAATTACAGCTGGACAGATGGGTATTTAGCTTACATTACCATGCCTTCCCCCTTCCCTGAAGCCAGAGAATCTCTTCTCTATTTCTGATTCTTAAGGATGCTGTCACTCTGTTTCAGGCAGGGAATGTGGTAACAGGTGAGATGGTGGAAGAACTGATTCTCTCAGGGGCTGACATCATCAAAGTGGGAATTGGACCAGGTAATCTACTTCACCGGGGGCCATTTGTTGCCCTTTTGGTGGCAAAGCACCTGTGGCACACTTCAGTCTCATCCTTGTCACATTCTTCCCAGGCTCTGTGTGTACCACCCGGAAGAAAACTGGAGTGGGGTATCCACAGCTCAGTGCAGTAATGGAGTGTGCAGATGCTGCTCATGGTCTCAAAGGCCACATCATTTCAGTAAGGCCCACGGGCAGGGTGGGGGGTGAGGTTGTCAGACATCGGGGTTTTCTGCTGGTTATAGAAGTTCTGGAAGAGATGGATCAGAACTCCTGGGTTCTGCCAATTTTGAGGTGGGCCACTGAGACACTGCTGAGAATGTTTGGATCACCCACGTCCCCTTATAGCGTTCCTCACTTTGCAGGATGGAGGCTGCAGCTGTCCTGGGGATGTGGCCAAGGCTTTCGGTAAGGGGGCTGGGAGGGCCCAAAAGGATGATTTTGTAATGAGGATGAGTCACAAATAAGGGTCCAGGATCAGGCTAGGAGGAGCTTCAGAAAGCCTTTCAGATTTCTTCATAATATGAATTGGTATTGCAGAAACCTTTGGGGTCACCTGAAGCAAGCCAGCAGGGCAAACCCTGACACCTGATATGTACTGTATGTATCAAGGACCATCCACCTCCTGGATTGTTGGACAATGTAGATTCCTGAGCCCCACCCCAGACCTACAAAATCAGGCTCAGGGGAGTGGTCCTGCAAATCTGCATTGTTTCACGGTTTCCCAGGTGATCCTTACTCAGTAAAGTTGGAGACTGGCTCTTGGAGCACTTAAAGTGAGTCTTGTTCTGCTGGGCACAGTAAAAAAGAAAATGGCCAGACGATGGTGAAAGCAGTATAAAAGAGAGAACAGAGGTTAGCTAGAAAATCTCCAGCTCTTTTTAAATTCTTGGGGAAATCAGACCCACTTAGGAAAGCAGGTTTGTGTGGGTTCTAGACCAGTCAAGGAAACAGACCCAGGAAGATGCTTCAATCATTGTGAGGGCTGAGAATTTAGTGAGTTGCTTCTGAGGGTGGGCACGTGGGTACCTGGGCCTGTTTCACACTTTCCCCTCTCCTTGATGCTAACAGGGGCAGGGGCTGACTTTGTGATGCTGGGTGGCATGCTGGCTGGGCACAGTGAGTCAGGTGGTGAGCTCATTGAGAGGGATGGCAAGAAGTACAAGCTCTTTTACGGAATGAGTTCTGAAATGGCCATGAAGAAGTATGCTGGCGGTGTGGCTGAGTACAGGTACGTGTGGAACCTAAGCAGGGTGGTGAGAGAACTCATGTTTGCTGGGAAATTGGGAGATGAATGGTAGAGTTCTTGGGGTGGGAGAGGGTGGGGAACAGGGGCTAAATGCCAGAGACTGGGAAGAGTTATTGGGTTTAAAGAATCCAGGAGAAGGTAATACATTTTTTCCACACACCAAGGGCCTCAGAGGGAAAGACAGTGGAAGTCCCCTTTAAAGGGAATGTGGAACACACCATCCGAGACATCCTTGGAGGGATCCGCTCCACTTGTACCTATGTCGGAGCAGCTAAGCTGAAGGAGCTGAGCCGGAGAACTACCTTCATCCGTGTCACCCAGCAGGTGAACCCAATCTTCAGTGATGACAACTAGACCTGAGCAGTTCTGCCTTTCCAAGGCATGAGCACCCCGCTACAGAATCCGCCCCCTCAAGTGGGTCCCTTGCTGATTCCAGCTACTGTGGCTATTTACTTTTTGGTTATTTCCTGTCATCTCACTCCGAGGGCTTCTGCAGTATCTCGCCATTCTCTTCACACATAAAATGCCCACAACACTCGCTGGGGCAGAAGCAAGGAAGACAGACTGAGAAAATGAAGTAAAGCAATCAAATGGAATCTGGGGATCAGTATCCTGAAGATTATTCAAAGGAAGAGGCACTGATTCATACATAGGTGTCTTATATAGTCTTGGCCTGGAAGAGGCAGGCTTTTAGAATCATGTTTTCTTAATCAGCTCCATTAAATGAGACCTCTGAATCTTAAAAGCACAGAAACAGTGTTAATGTATTTGAGAGAAATCCCAATGACTAAAAAGACCCCAGGGCTCACTGTACAAGGCTGGCATCTGGGTGCTGGTGAGGGGAGGTAGAGTGGGCACTGGCCATCTGCCCTGGGGGTTATGGACAATGTGTATTTTTTCCCGTGGCAACTTACAAAGCATACAACTTACAAAATATACTTACAAAGTATATTCTGGCAATAGGACCCGCATACACACATACGTATTTGCAGAACAGCAAAAGAACATTTCTCTTTCCAGCTTTCAAACCCAGTAACCGTTCTGGGCACATCTGGATAACACTTTCCAAGGGAGGGAAAATGGCAAAGGGATTCTTCCAATCCTTGAGAGAGACCAGTTCTGTCTCTAAGGAATGACCTGCATTGACCGTATGGTAGCTTTAATTCCCTTTCCTCACACCAAGATGATGTTTTAATAAATCCAAAGTTTAATTAGCAAGCATTACAAAGCAAGTGTAGCAGTGTAGTCAGGCAACCCAAGCTGGGCTTCCACTTCATTCCCACTAAACTGCTTGTAGAGCTGAGGAGGAAGGAGAAAGGCAGAGCATAGACCAACTCTTAGTCCTATTATATGGGTCTAGGGCTGTCCGTATGGTTGTGTGAAGGGACAGGCATGGCACTGGGGCCAGAATGGGAAAAGTATTCACAGAAAGTGGGGATCAGAGTGTCAAACTTCGTCTTCTGGTAGTTTTCCAGAGTCTCCTGTAGAGAAGGGAGAGCAGGAAAGTCCTATCATCATCCTAAATTATTTCCTAAGTCCTCCATATTCTAGGGCATATGGATTTCTCATCATGTTCTGCCCATCCCTTCCCCCAACTTTCTGCTCCTTCCTACTTACCTTCCCATCCCTCTGGCCATTCTCTTCATCATCAGAATCCAAAACCAAGTCCCCTATGGTAATGACAGGGCTGCACAGAGATGGAAGACAGACTGTAGGAGGAAAATCAGAATCAAACTATTCCTTTAGTAAATACAGGCCCTCAGAGTCCCCAAGAGGCAGCTTGAGCCAACCCTAATTCAGGAAATATACCTGGATTCCTGGCCCTAGGAGGAGACAATGACAGTCTCAGGGGGTCTAGGGGGCAATCCAAGCAATTCCTGAAGTGGGAGCAAGCAAAGAAGAAAGGGTAAGAGAAAGCAGGCAAGGAACATATGCCAGGTAGTGAGAAGCAACTCTGTTCCACTCACTCCTTTTGCTCTGAGGCAGATAAGTCAACTGGGTTCTCCTTCAGAGCTTTTCCCCCCAGGGTCTGGGATGGACTCTTGGGCTTTCCAGTGTAGGCTGTCCTTGTGTCCACAGCACTTGTTGAATCTGCTGGGTGTGTCCTATGTTTCCCCCTGATCTCAGGGTTAGATGTGACCTGGGCAGGTGAGCCCAGGTTTCTAAAGGGGAACAGCATAACTGTGGGGCGTTCTTTATGACCTCCGCGAGTGGACATCCATTGGGACTGGGTTCTTCGTTGGCCTAAAGGAGCCAGATTGAAGTGGTGGCCGGCCAAGGGTTCTGGGAGTTTCCTTGAGGCTGGTTGCTGAGGAAAGTAAGGATCAGGCTTGGCTTTTGGCAGAAGAGTTTCCTTTAGGCTTGGTTGCTGAGGAGGATTCTGCTCTGTAGGCTCTGTCATGTTCACTGTATCACTAATAGAGCACTCTGGAAGAGAAAATGAGGCTCTTTATAAAGAGAACAGATAGCAACAAATCAACACAGTCTGGTTTCTTTTGTCTCCAGCCTAGGCAACTATTCTAATAACAGGCTGTCCCAAAACTATACCCCCACCCCTCAAGTCCTAGTTTTCCCAGATGGTCCTAGTACCTGCAAGTGGCCAGCCCATGTCCACCACATATTGGCTCAAGGCAAAAGAAGATGTGATAGAAACTCCAGGCTGCATCCAACTCAGCATATCTTGAAGCTGTGAGCAGAGAAAGAGGTATAAAGACCACAGTTCTTGACACAACCAACCCATACTCTGCACTTAAAAGTGTTTTGCCCCAACAAAACCTGCTGTGCCTGCAGTGTAGGCAGTGCTTTTTCCAGCTGACACAAGTATTCAAAAAACAGCTTTTCCATGGCAGCCATAAAGGGTTCCCCATATTCTTGTTCAAGTTCCTGCAGGAAGGAATGAGTGAAGCAGGTCAGAAGAGGACCAGAGAAGATAGGAGCCACATAATTGCCTCCAAATCAGCCAGTCTCACCTGTTGCTTCAAGGCCAGATCCACAGGAGCCTCTGCCAGCTGCTTCACCTGCTGGCAAAAGGTTTCCTGTGCCTCTAAGATCTTCATCAGATCCTGCTTTGTCTGCTCATTGATAAGGAAGGCAAACAAGTTAGGGCCCCAGGGTTCAATGGCTGAGAAGAGTGGCAATTTTTTGCACCAAGTGTAACTGGGATTAGGTTTCTAGGTCGAGGGTTTACTCACAGCTTTGGGATCCCGCAGTAGAGGTCCAGATTCCGGGAAGTGATGATTCAGGGCATCCAGGACCTGGGCCCAAGGCTGGCCCTGCAGAATCAGCTCCACCACCAACTGTGAAAATATGTGTGGTAATGAGTTCAGAATCCCTACTCGGGGGGCAAGCTGCCCTTTTCCAACCTGTCCCACTCCTAAGCTGTCGCCCGTCGTCAGACCCTCACCCGGCTCCTCATCCAGGTCCTACTGGCTCCAATACCTTGGCCTTTAGGCCCATACATAGGCGTTCATGGTGCCGGAAGCGAACCAGACCGGGAGCAGCCGCGCGAAGGGATAGCAGAAACTCCAGTACGCGCGGGAAAAACTCCACGCGACGTCGGCACATGACTTGCCAGCTGGCTGCAGCCGCGAAGCGCAGAGCGGCGGGACCGGCTCCCGGGGGCGTGGCCATGGCCAGCGGTCTCCGCCCCGGGACGGTCCCTCCGCGTTTCCCCCACAAGGGGGGCCTGCCCGACTCCTCCCAGGCGGCGCTCAGTGACTGCGATATTTAGGCCTGAGCCGGATGCTTCGCGAGCCGACCCAGCCCCCTTCCGCAGACATCCAGAACTCGGGATGGGGTGGGGGCGGGGGGCGGGGGTCTTCTCGCTCGGGCTGGAGCCTGAAAGGAGAAGCCGGCCGGCTCTAATGGCACTAGGCCGCTCTTCCTTTAACGCCGCCGCACTCTTGAAGCCTGAGGTTACGTCACTTCCGGCTTTGCTCCTGGTTCCCTTGCCCCGGAAAAGGCAGTAACAGAGAACCAATGGGCCGCCAGGCCGAGGGAACGTGACGTTCCGCCGCAAGAGCACGCCCCCGCCCGGCCGTCGGCTCGCCGCCCCCGGGCCTCGCTCCCCGCTACCTCGGGCGGCCGCTGGGGTCGACTGCCTGGTCTGTAAAGCGAGGCTCGGTCTACTTCCGCTTCCCTAAATCCCGGCCTCAAACCCGCGTCTAAAGAATTCGGCTGTTCCTTTGACAAAACAGAAGAGGGCGTCCGCCTTTAAAAAATGAAGTACGAAGTTTGAGACTGTTAGCTCTGGATGGCTCTGGATGTGGCACTGTGGGTACGTTTTTTGTGCCTTTCTGTATTTTATGTCTTCTCTGTATCGTGTGGGTTTAAAATAAATGTAAAGTGAAATGGTTATCTTTTTCAAATTTCTGTTGTGCGATTTCTCGCGCCTTCCCGTAATGTGATGGACTGTTTACTTGCCTGTCTCCTTGTCACCCTTCCTGGTGTCTCTCGTCTCCATTAGCAAGCATAGGACCTGGCGCACGATACGTTCTGTAACTGTGCCTTAATTACCAGCCCCGCCGACCTCACAGGACTTCAGTGAGACTACCCTTTCTTTTGGCTAACTCCTCCATTCCCAGAGATAAGTTCCAAGATCTCTGTGTCTACCCCAGATCGACCTTTTGAGCTGATGCACACTCATAGCTGCCCACAGGACATTTGTTGAAGGTCCCAAAGGCACCTCAAATTAGGCATGCGTGAAAGTCTAATGAGCTTCCTTTCTATGTTCTGCCCCTCCTCCTGGATTCTGTTTCTCTGCATGGCGCCCTTGTCCATCCATGAGTGAGAAACCCAGGACATCACCCTAACTCTCCCTTCTAGACTCTCCAACTCTAACCCATCATCAAGTCTAATCAGTTCTATTTCCTTTATGACCTTCAAGCCCACCCCCTTTTTCTTCATTCCTACTGCCTCTGTCTTATTTCAGATCCTCCTGTCTCTTGTCTTGAGAAGTCTCCACCTCCACTCAGCCCTTCTCTAATTTATTTTCCAGGTCACCCTCATTACTAATCTTGTGAGATGAAAAACTGATCACATAATTCCCAGCAGAAAGCTGGGAAGGAAGTCCCACCTCCTAAATACAACAAACTTAGGTCTTCAGCCACATTTCTTGCTCCTTTGCCCTCATTATGGCCCTATCTGCCAGTCCTTATCTATTTGCTTTTTCCAAATAGATCATGTTGTAGAGGTTAAATAAGTTAGTAAATATAGAACACTTGGAACAGTGCCTGGCTCATAGTAAGTGTTATATAAGCACTTACATACTTTAAATGTTTGCATGACTGTCACCCCCATTACATGGAAGCCCCTTGAGGGAAGGGCTTGTTTTGCCCCTTATCACCAGCACCCAATGCAGCACCTAATTCGGGGCAGAAGAAATGAAGGGGAATAAAGGTTCTTCACACTCGAGGAATCCTGGCTTTTGATGCAAAGGTTCCACTTATTTCCTCCCTCATGACCAGCTTTGTATACCAGGGGTCTCAGAAGAACAAAAACAGCTCACCAAAATTCGGACACAATGACAGTAACTACATATTAGCATCAACTGAGAGGGCAACTTCAGTGAATTTTCTTAAAATCGAGATTAAGAACATCCCTTGAATAAAAAATAACTTTATTGTATAAGGGATGATGTAAAAGAAATAATTAGACAATTAAACATAAATGGCACAGAAAATAGGTTTCTCTAGTAGTTTTCTGAGGTAGAGTCTTGTCTTGCATTCTACCCACTACTTCCCCAAACTTCCAAACTCCTTATCACCCTCCAATTCAGTTCATCTTCCATTCAACAAATATAATTGAGTACCTAGCACAAGCCACAGTCTGGGCCAGCCATAAGCGAGATAAGGTTCCTGCCCTCAAGGACCTTTCATTATAGTGGAAGAACTAGAGGCCTAAAATCATAAAAGGTTAACCCTGGAAGAGCAGGGATTATAATGTCCACTCCAAGAGAAGCGAAGGTGATGATCCATATACAGCTTGAGCTATAATAGGGGCTCAACATGGTTTGTTTCTTTCCTTACAGCTGTTTGGAGTACAACATTGCCTTCCAGTTCTTTTCTTTTTGAAGTTTTCAACAATTTGTAAGCTCTAATAAATTTAGAGGAACAGAGTAAAATGAAAAATGTGAAGAAAGTTACAAAGTTTTTAGAAACCTTAAGCTCTCACAAAGCAGTTTTCTCCCAGGTGCTCAAGGAAGAGAGAATGTTGCATTGCTGTTCAGTCTTATTGGAAACTATTTTACAAATGTATCAAGAGCCTTTAACGCTCATTTCCTTTACCCAAGCTTGTAACTTTAGGGGGTTACGTTAAATAAACAAACAAAAAAGAACACCAGTGGGCCACCCTGGCTCAGTAGGCAGAGTTCTCGCCTGCCATGCTGGAGACCCGGGGTCAATTCCCAGTGCTAGTCCGTGCGAAAAAAAAACCTTTATAAGAATAAAAAACAAACAAAAAATGAACCCAAAGATTTATGTGCTTCTTTAAGGATGTTTATAACAGCTTTATTTGTACTAGCAGGAAACTGAGAAAACTTACATTTCCAAGAATGTGAGACAAATAAATCATGTCACATCTGTGAGACAATTTGCTCATTTGTTATTAAAAATGAAATGCAACCCACTGGAGTCTGCTCCATACATGTGAGGATCAGTTAGACTTTGTAAATCATTACCTTTAAATGTGTAATCGATAAACATTTATTGTGCACCTATGTGCTAGGCACTGTTCACATAGGTGCAAACAAAACAAACAAGAGTCTGTTCATTTGAAAAAAAAACAAGATCTCAGTGCTTATGAAGCTTATGTTTTCTAGGGAGGAGACAAATTTAATAAAAAATGAACACACGAATCTTTTTTTAAAAATATTTTTATTGTGAAATCTTCACACATATACAGTCCATACAAGGTGTACAATTAATGGCCCACCATATCATGACATAGCTGCATACTCATCACCATGATCATTTTTTAAATTAATTAAAAAATTTTTTAAACACCAAACAAATGCAAACATTTGTAACTTTTGATCATTCTGTTCTACATATATAATCAGTAATTCACAATATCATCACATAGTTGCATATTCATCATCATGATCATTTCTTGGAACATTTGTATCTATTCAGAAAAAGAAATAAAAAGAAAACAGAAAAAAATTCATACATACCATACCCCCCACCCCTCCCTGTCACTGATCACTAGCAAATCACTCCAAATTTACTTTAACATTTTCCCTCTATTATTCATCTTTATTCCATATGTTTTACTTGTCTGTTATTCCATATGTTTTACTCATCTGTTGATAAGATAGATAAAAGGAGCACCAGACACAAGGTTTTCACAATCACACAGTCACATTGTGAAAGCTATATCATTAGACAATGATAATTGTCAAGAAACATGGCTACTGGAACACAGCTCTACATTTTCAGGCAGTTCCCTCCAGCCTCTCCATTACATCTTGAATAACAAGGTGATATCTACTTAATGCATAAGAATAACCTCCAGGATAACCTCTGGACTCTGTTTGAAATCTCTCAGCCACTGACACAACTCTCATTTCACTCTTCCCCCTTTTGGTCGAGAAGGTTTTCTCAATCCCTTGATGCTGAGTCTCAGCTCATTCCAGGATTTCTGCCCCACGTTGCCAGGAAGGTCCACACCCCTGGGAGTCATGTCCCATGTAGACAGGGGCAGGGTGGTGAGTTTGCTTGTTTTGTCCTCTGGACAGAGGCCACATCTGAGCAACAAAAGAGGTTCTCTTGGGGGTGACTCTTAGGCCTAATTTTAAGTAGGCTTGACCTCTCCTTTGTGGGGTTAAGTTTCATGTGAACAAACCCCAATATTGGGGGACTCAGCCTATTGCTTTGGTTGTCCACACTGCTTGTGAGAATATCAAGAATTCAGCTTGGGGAAGTTGAATTTCCCCCCTTTCTCATCATTCCCCGAAGGGGACTTTGCAAATACTTTTTTATTCACTGTTCAAATCACTCTGGGATTTATCGGGGCATCACTCTGGACAAACCAACAAAATCTCACGTCCTACTCAAGGTTCCATGTACTTATTAAGCTGTCTACATAAATTATATTAGGAAATGCACTAGTCAAAATATACATATTGTACCAAATAAACATTTTTTTGCTTTAGTCCCACACAGAAGTTAAAATTTTAAAATATTAATTACCATCTATTTTCAGCACCCTGCAGTAATGACATTCCTATGTTCTTCCTCACGCAAAAACATGTTTTAAATGTGTACATTTAGTCACTATCATTATACACGCTAGGCATTCCTAGAGTATACCAGCTCAGTCTTTATCATCTATCTTTCTTTCTGATTTCATTTAACACATGCTATGTAGAACACAAAATAAAATGGGGCAGTATGATAAAAAAGAGATTGGGGGACAGAGAAACTAATCAGATTAGATGGTCAGGGAAGGTGTCCCTGAGGAGGTGACATTCCAGCAGAGACTGGCCATGCAGCCTAGGGGAAGAGTGTACACAGCAGAAGGAACAACTGGGATGAAATCTGAAGCCCAGTAGCAGGTTGGTGAGTTTGAAGTGGAGGGATCCAGTGGGCCAGACGGAGATGAGGTCAGAGAGTCCTGCAGGGGCCGGGTAGGGGAGCAGCTAGGTAGGTCAGGGAAGGACTGGATTATCCTAAGGATGATGGAAAAGACTAGGATATTTTAAGCAGGAGAGTCCCAGGATTTGATTTATAATTTTAAGAGATCATTGGCTATGTGACAAGTAGATTATTCGGGGACGGGAGAAGAAACCACTCAGGAGGCTATACAGTTCTGCAGGGAGAGACTGTGGTGGCAGTGTAAAGGGACAAAGTGACAGATTCAGATATATGTTGGAGATAAAGTAGATAAGACTTTCTGATAGATTGAATATTGGGAGGGGTCAGGAATCAGGGGTGCCACAGGTTTTTGGCGTGAGCACTAGGGTCATTGGGGTAACACTGAGATGGGAAAAACTAGGGAAAGAGCAATTTGAGTGGAATTAAGAGCTCCATGGGCCCACATTCAATTTGAGATAGGTTATCAGCTGTGGAACCAGACTACCTGAGCTCCAGTTCTATTCTAGATTGCTGTATGATCTGGGGCACGTTACCTAACCAGCCCCTTTACTTCAGTGTCTTCATCTGTCAAGCAGGTATAATAATTCAGCCAGCCTAATAAGTTTGTTGTGAAGATTAAATGATTATTGTATTTAAGTAGACTAGCACTTATATTCTTATTCATTCAACAATTATTTACTGACCATTTCTAGGTATCAAATTCTGAGAATAAAGCAGAGAAGAAAACAGAAAAAAAAGTCACTGCTCTCATGGAGTTTATATTCTAGATGGGGGAGAGGAGGCAATAAACAAATGCATAGTTAAAGTATATGGTACGTTAGAGAGAGATAAGTGTTATGCAGAAAAATAAAGTTGGGAAAAGTGGTGGTGAGGAGGGAAGTAGGTTGCAATTTAAAATAGAATGGCCAGAAGATGCCTAATTAAGATAATGATATTTGAGGAAAGACTTCCAAGGAGGGGAAGAAGCCAGGCATGTGGCTGCCTGGGGAAGAGTGTGCCACATGGGGGGACAGTGAGTGCAAAAGCCCTGAGATGGAACTGGACCCATTGGCCCAGGGGAGGACTACGTCTTTTATTTTGCAGGGATTGAGGAACCATTGGGGTTTTGAGTGAATCAGTGACGTTATGGATTGAATTGTTTCCCCCAAAAGGGAATGTTCAGTCTTAACCCCAGTCCTGTGAATGTGACCTATTTGGAAATAGGACTTTTGAAGATGTTATTCATTAAGATGAGGCCAAATTGAATTAGGGTGGGCCTTAATCCAACATGACTGGTGTCTTATAAGAAGGGAGAAAAGACACATATGCATGGGAACACCAAGTAACAATGGAAGCAGAGATTCAGAGTTAGACAGCCACAAGAGAAGGTACCAAGATGATTGCCAACAAACCATCAGAAGCTAGGAAGCGGTAAGGAAGGATCATCCCTGCATTAGTCAGGGTTCTCTAGAGAAATAGAACCAACAGGTGATATCTGTAAATGTGAAATTTATAAAGGTGTCTCATGCAATCGTGGGAATGGAAAAGTCCAAAAGCCTAGGGCAGGCTGTGAAGCTGGCAGCTCGATGAAGGGTCTTGACAAACTCCACAGGAGAGGCTTGCTCGCTGCAGAAGCAGTGAAAAAGTCTTCTCTCTCCCTTAAAAAGTTTCAACTGATTAGATTATCTCAGTTGTAGGAGACACGCCCTTAGCTGAGCATAGATGTAATCAGCCACAGCTGCAATCAGCTGACTGATGATTTAATAAACCAGCCTTCTGGTTTATATATCCTTGCAGCAATGGTTAGGCCAGTTCTTGCCTGTCCAGACAACGGGGCATCATCGCCTGGCTAAGCTGACATCAGAACCTAACCATCACACTCCTTTTCCAGGTTTCAGAGGAAACATGGCCTGGTGATACCTTGATTTTAGACTTCTGGCCTCCAGAACCAAGAGACAATAGGTGTGCATTGCATTGAGCCTCCCCATTTGTGGTATTTTGTTACCATAGTCCTAGGAAACTCAAGTGACATGATCTGATGCTTCAAAGTGCTATGCTAACTGCCAAACTGACAGTAGACTGGGAAGGAGGAAGGATGGTGAGAAGGCTGGAGCTTTAATCCAATTGAGAGGATGTTGGCTGGGAGTAGGTGGGGGCAGTTGCAAGTAGAGAGAATTTGATAATAAACAAATGACATGAAGAATTATAAGGAATATTGAGTTGTGACTAAATGTACAAATTTAAAAATGTTTTTGCATGAGGAAGAACAAAGGAATGTCAATACTGCAGGGTGTTGAAAATAGATGGTAATTACATATTTTAAAATTTTAACTTATGGGTGAGACTAAAGCAAAAAATATTTATTTGGTACAAAATTTATATTTTATCTAGTGCATTTCCTAATATAACTTATGTGGACAGCTTAATTGAACACCATAAGTACATGGAACCTTAAATAGGACATGAGATTTTGTAGGTTTGTCCAGAGTGATGCCCTGATAAATTCCTTAAGGATTTGAACAGTGAATAAAAAGGATTTGCAAAGTCCCCTTGGGGGAATGGTGTGAAAGGGGGAAAATTCAACTTCCCCAAGTGGAGAATTCTTGATATTCTCATAAGCAGTGGGGACAACCAAAGCAATAGGCTGAGCCCCCAGTCTTGGGGTTTATTCATATGATTCATATGAAACTTAACCCTGCAAAGGATAGGCTAAGCCTACTTAAAATTAGGCCTAAGATCACCCCCAAGAGAACCTCTTTTATTGCTCAGATGTGGCCTCTCTCAGCCAATACGACAACCAAACCCACTGCCCTCCCTCTCTCTACTTGGGACATGACTCCCAGGGGTGTGGACCTTTCTGGCAATGTGGGACAGAAATCCTAGAATGAGCTGGGACTCAGTATCAAGGGATTGAGAAAACCTTCTCGACCAAAAGGGGCAAGAGCGAAATGAGACAAAATAAAGTGTTAATGGCTGACAGATTTCAAACAGAGTCAAGAGATTATCCTGGAGGTTATTCTTACACATTAAATAGATAACATCTTTTTAGTTAAGGTGTAACAGAGAGACTGGAGGGAACTGCCTGAAAATGTAGAGCTGTATTCCAGTAGCCATGTTTCTTGAAGATGATTGTAGAATGATATAGCTTTCGCAGTGTGACTGTGTGATTTTGAAACCTTCTATCTGATGCTCCTTTTATCTACCTTCTCGACAGATGAGTAAAACATATGGAATAAAAATAAATAATAGGGGGAACAAATGTTAAATTTAGTAGATTGAAATGCTAGTGATCAATGCAAGGGAGGGGTAAGGGGTATGGTATGTATGAATTTTTTTCTGTTTTCTTTTTATTTCTTTTTCTGAATTGATGCAAATGTTCAAAGAAATGATCATGATGACGAATATACAACTATGTGATGATATTTTGAATTACTGATTATATATGTAGAATGGAATGATCATATGGTAAGAATATTTGTGTTTGTTATGTTTAAAAAAATTTTTTTTAAAAGAATATCAAGTGGCAATGTGTGTTATGGAGGAAAATAAAGCACAGAAGAGGGATAAGAAATGTGTGGGGTGTTGCAATTTAAAGTAGATGGGAAAGTGATACTTAAGGAGAGACTTTAGAGGAGGTAGGAACGGAGCCACAGACACTGCTGGGGGAGGGACTTGCCTGTGGAGGACACAGCTGACCATAGTTGTGAAGCGGGAGGTCCAGGGAACATGAGGGCTGACGGCTCTAGATGCTACATGAAGAGTAGACTCTAAAAGGACAAGGGTGGAAGCAGGAAGAATAATCCAGGTGGGAAATGGCAGCAGCTCTGGCAGGGTGGGAGTGGTTGAGGCAATGAGTAGTGGTCAGATTCTGGACAGATATGGATGGAAGATGGAGCCAGCAGATTGGATATGAGAAATGCCTCCAAGTTGTGGGGACCTAGAAATGGAGAAATGGAGTTGCCACTGACTGAGATGGGGGAGGTTACAAGAGTTTGATTTTGGACCTGTTACACTTGGGGGTCAATGAGACATCCAGTAGAGATGTGGAGAAGGCAGTGGATATTCAAGTTAGATACACAAGGCAATGGACTGGGCTGGACATATAATTTTGGGAGTCAGTGGTCCTTTCAACCATGGAACCAGATGAGCTCACCTAGGCAGACTGCGGCTGGATAAGAGAGAGATGAAGATCAAGCCGTATGGTGCTCCAACACCCCAAGTTTGAACAGGAAAGGAGGTGACAGCCACGGACAATGAGATTCAGGAGGACCAGGAGAGCAGTGGCCAGGAAGTCTAGACACTAGCCAGTCATTTAAAAATGATGCTTTTAGGGCAGGCAATGGTGGTGCGGTGGCGGAATTCTTGCCTGCCATGCTGGAGACCAGGGTTCGATTCCCGGAGCCGCCCATGCCAAAAAATAAAAGTAAAAATGATGCTTTCAAAGACATATTTAATGCTGTAGGAAAATGCTCACCACAGGTTAAGGGCAGGGTGGGGTGGGGTGGGGAAGACAGCAGCGTGTGAAACACAAGGCTAACAAGTATTTTCTCTAATGGCACTGGTTAAGGGTTATTTTTCTTTTCTTCTTTACAATTTTCTGTATTTTCATTTTCACCATTGAACATATAGTATTACTTTTGTAAAAATTCTTAGGCAAGGATATTTGCAAATAAACACTGGAAGATGGCTTGGCTACTCCAGCTTATTTCTGCCATGGGCACAAGCCTACAAAGGGAATTTGGGTAGTTCCCTTCCACGGTGGGTGCCACAGAAGGGGGACGGGTGCAGGGGTGCTTTGGGCAGCACCAGACCCAGGCGTGCTGGAGACTGGCCTATTTCAGGACCTGCCAGCCATGTGTCTCAGAACCAGGGGTGTCAAAAATGCCACGTCCATCCCCAGGACAGACTATGAGCCCACACTCCTTGGCATGGCCTGACAGATGGACAGAAGAACAACTTCATTAAAAAAAAAACCAGTTTATTAGCATCTGTGTCACCAAGTGCAAGTGAAGGTTGGTTCCCTTCCCGGCTGGTCTGGCCTCCCCCTACCTGGAGCCCCAGGGGAGCCACGCTGCGGTGGGCCCTGCCTCAGGGCAGTGTCCTCATTCATCTGACTGCAGTCCCATTGCTCCAGGCCCAGAGCTAAGCCCCACCTCGAGATGTCATAGGGATGGTCTCCCCTGAGCGACTGTCACCTCCAGGGTCTGAGAAGACACCCCCGGCAGCTGGGGCCACATCCACCTGGATGACGCCGTGCACCTGGGAAAGCTGGGGGCTGTCCAAGCTGGCGATGAGCTGGCGGGGGCCGGGCCGCACAGGCAGGAACGTCTGGCGCAGCGTCACCGTCTCGTGGCCGCCGATGTCCCTGTAAGCAGAGACAGGAGCTTGGGCATGGAGTGACTTGGGGGAGGGCACAGGATCCGACCTGGGAGGTACCCAGGAGGGAGGGAGCAGGAGGTGGAGCCATTCAGGCATTTTGAGGCTCAGTTGGAACCTCCACGCCCAGGCAAAGTCTGAACCCAGGGCTGCCTCTAAATATCCAGATCAGCCGCCTGAGCTGGGAGTCTCCTTGGCATCCGGAACTCCTCCTACATCTGCCTGGGTAACATAGTATTGCCAAATACTTTCCATTTTGCTAACAAAGAAAGCTTAAGACATTCAATTATCTTCTATTACAAGCATATTGTGATGGAAGAGAGCGTTTAAGTACACCCAAATATTGGAAGGATGCTATCTCAGAAAAAGAAAAAAAAATCCTTCCCAAGAATGGACAGTTAGCAATTTTAAATTGACATACACTTGCCTGCAGACACACACACACACACACACACACACACACACACACACACACACACACACAGGGTCTTTATTATCCCCCTTCTTGTGGATCTCTGAAAATCTCTTCCCAGACCATTCATCTGGGAATCACGATTCCACTACCCTTCTAACTGTCCTCCTTGCCTGCCATCTCATTTTCCAATCTGTTCTCCTAACCACTCAACAAGAGAACTAAATGCTACAAGAGCTTGGAGTCCTTGGTGCTAAAGGAATGAGATCCCAGCTCCCCAACCTGATACTGGCTCACGAGTGACTCAGCCCCTGCCTGCACTCATCATCCCCTCCCACTGCTCTCACCGACCAGCCCCATAAACTCTCTTCCCCTCCTCCAGCTCGCCTCCATTCTCATGCTCTGCAATCTTGCCTTGTGCGGATTATGCTCCCAGCATTCCCTCCTTACCCTGGGCTGCCTGGTAAAAGCATCCAGGGCCTACTCGTCCATCCCCTCAGTAAGACCTGTGAGTACTGCCTGACCTCAAGAAAACAGATCTCATCCTTCTCTGAGCTCCTCCAGCAACCTGCACATTGCACTTAAAAACCCCGAACAGGATTGCATTTCTCTCTCACCTGCTCATGCCCCCATCTCCTGTTATCATCTGTCCTTTCTTGTCTCTGCCCAAATCCTTACCTCCAGCCCCCAACTCAACCCAAGCCTGCCTTGGGAACCCTGTCTGGAGCCATCAGACCCTGGGCAGACCCTGCAGTTCTCCAAGGGAACAGGCCAACACCCCTAATTTCGGAGACAGGCTCTTCTTGGAACGTGGCATCTGGCTCAGAGTCTGTTTTTGAACTGCTTCCCTGGACCGCTCCAGGCTCCTTCTACTACCTGTTTGCTGTGTGGTTGAGGACAAGTTACCTAACCTCTTTGAGCCTCACTTTCTCGTCCCCAAAAATGTAAAATGAAGGGTGGGATCAGACCCTTGAGCACCATGAAGGAGGGAAGCAGGGGTAGATGAGAGCCTTTGCACTAAAATAAAATGCTATGTTATGATAGGAAGTTTATACATAAAGATTATAACTTAACAGATACTCTGTTAAGTTATAAACTCATAAATTTGAGTTTTTAATTTGTGTGCACTTTTCCATAGATATAATGTTAAATGTTGTTTAGGCCCAAACCAGCCTTCAAAAGTCATTTAACCTATTTAAGATAAATTAATGGTGGTTTGGGTCTAACCAGTTAAGTCAAGTTAGTTAAGCATTGACGTTAAGTTACTTAAGTATTTAACCCATATTATAATTGAACCGTCATATTTTAGAACCTAACCTTTATATATAATATTACTGCCAAGAGAATTGCTTTCCAGGTTCCAAACAGGAATGGCAAGATCTTTCCCTGCCACTGTCTTAGTACCAGGGGAGACCTTTGCCACACCGTTTGTGACAGTGAGCCGAGTACAATTCAGCTGTGATGGCCCAAGTCTGCCTGAAACTGAAGTCATGAAACCAATTCTCTGACAAATGACACCAGAATTTAGACATTCAAATGAGTGCTGTTCCTCAGTCATGAATTTGTTTGAACTGTGCTGCCAGTGTTTGAAACTTTAAAAAATAAATTCCTCTTGGATTTTTCTTTCAGACCCCCTGTGAAAACCACACACACACTGCGCTGGTTTGAAATGATGTATGTACCCTAGAAAAGCCATGTTTTTATCCTAATCCCATTTTGTAAAAGCAGCCGTTTCTTCTAATCCCTATTCAGTATTGTATGTTTGAAGCTGTATTTAGATCATCTCCCTGGAGATGTGATTTAATCAAGAGTGGTTGTTAAAATGGATTAGGTGGAGGCGTGTCTCCACCCATTTGGGTGGGTCTTGATTAGTTTACTGGAATCCTATAAAACAGGAAACATTTTGGAGAAAGAGAGATTCGGAGAGAGCAGAGAATGCTGCAGCACCATGAAGCAGAGTCCACTAGCCAGCGACCTTTGGAGATGAGGAAGGAAAACACCTCCTGGGGAGCTTCATGAAACCGGAAGCCAGGAGAGAAAGCTAGCAGGTAATGCCATGTTCGCCATGTGCCCTCCCACTTGAGAGAGAAACCGTGACTGTGTTGGCCACGTGCCTTCTCACTTGAGAGAGAAACCCTGAACTTCATCAGCCTTCTTAAACCAAGGTATCTTTCCCTGGAAGCCTTAGATTGGACATTTCTACAGACTTGCTTTAATTCAATCATTTTCTCAGCCTTAGAACGGTAAACTAGCAACTTACTAAATTCCCCCCTTTTAAAAGCCATTCCGTTTCTGGTATATTGCATTCCTGCAGCTTGCAAACTAGAACACATACACAGTCACCTGCACAGTCAGTCAGCCCGTTCCTTCTTTACAGTCGCTTCAGTTTTCATTGAAAAGGTCATCATTGCCTGATGTCCTCACTTAACCTCAATTGGTCTCAGTTATAAATGACCACAGGCTGTTTCCCTAAAGGCAAAGCCACCCCTCAAGAAGGGAGGTTGGCCACTGTAAGGACATTCTACAGAGTATGATTCAGGCCCCGGAGGAGATTCCCAGGCAGGGTCTGGAAGAGACTTCCGGCCTCCCATAGTGGCTGCCTTGGTGGTGACAACAGCTGTTGGGAGGAGGAAGTTCTGGAAGGTTTATTAAGTGGCCAGGTACCTGCTTGGGTGGCACCTCTTGTGGTATAATGGGATTCCATTCCACAGCCTTTGATGTACAAACGAGAGGCAAAGAAACACCCATCTTGGAACCGAATATTCCAAACAAGAGTAAACCATCCTGGAGGACCAACTGAGGAGCCATAGAAAGTCCAAGGAGGAGCTAGCTGCTTTGGGAATCTCAAATGGAAAAAGACTCATGCAACCCCATGGCTGGAGAGAGGGGCTGGGACTCCCAAAGCACAGCTCAGTGTCCTTTCCTTACCCCCAAGTGAGGGCGAGAATCCGGGGCTCCTAGAACAAGGGGGTCCTAGAATGGGGGAATCCTCCTTCCATCATCTAGCAGGGTGGGTTATCTGGGAGTCTCGAGCTCCACTCTAAGCTGCTAGAGACCCTTGCAGAGTGGCAAGAGAAAAATGGCTCCTTTGTGATAGATAATGCCAAAGGACCACGATAGCCACTTTCTCAGCTTTGGCCTGATGGGGAAGGAAGCAGCTACCACCAGCTGGAGACTGTTGGCGTGTGCATATGTGCAGGTGTGTGTATGTGTGTGGGGTGGACAGAGGAAATGGGGAGGGTGGGCAGGGATCCTCTGTTTCTCCCCACCCATACCCTCCACTCAGGCTAGAGCTTTCCCTCCAGGACTTTCTGTCCAAAGAGGAAAACACCTACTCCTGGCCTCAGAAAGCTGATCTAAATGGTCAGCCTCTGGCCTTCTCTACTTTCTCTCTGTGCTTTTTCTTGCAGAGGGTCATGGTGGTTTATGTGAGTCTGTCAGAGAGGATAATCACAGGCCATTGGGCACAGCGCCTCCTGGGCTGAGCTTCAGGCACAGGCAGGCTGGGTGGTGGCCCGAGGCACAGAGGCTTGTCCCTGGGCCCTGAGGACCTGTCTTATATTGCACAGACAGAAGCATCTCTTCACTTAGTTTCCCCTTCCCTGGGATCCAACTCCTTCACACCATGCTCTTCTCTACCCAGGAGAGTACACAACCTGTCCTCTACACAACCGACAGCGCAATGATATGGCACAAAGCAAACAAAGAACTCAGGAGTCTGTGCATGGGACATCCACAATGAGGAGATCAGAGCCTGCCCCTCACGCTGTGAGACTCTGGGAGACCCTGGGCACAGCACCCCCATCTTAGAGTGGGGGTGGTGATGCACATAACAACTACCGAGGTCCCGCTCACCTGTGCCAAGCACTACTAAAGGCTTCCACCTCACAAGTGCTCAGCACAGCTCCAGGAGGCAGGCGTTCTGCTCACCCCCACTTCACAGGAGAGAAACTCAGCCTTACAGAAGAAAAGTCACTTGCCCACGGGAACCCAGCCGTGAATGATGGAGCTGGGACTCAAACCCAAGCCTTTTTGGTTCCCTGGCTTTGCTATGAAGTTGGCGATGCTTGATGCTTTAAGGGGCATTTGTGATCTCCAAATGAGATAATGTTCCTGGAAGCGCCTTGTCAACTCTTGAGTGCTGGGTGAGTGTTAGTGACGAGATCCTACGTAAAAGTCTGAGCTCCCTAACGGGATGGTGCGGCAGGGCGGGGACGGCGAGCCCGGCACTAGACACAGCAGTTCTCCTTGAACTCTGGTCAGAATGGACTCAGTCAGGAAGGAGGCATTGAGGGCTGATCCCAAGCTCCCTTGTTGGGTCCACACAGAACAAACCTGTTCTGAGCCAGAAAGGAAGACAAGCTGGGGCCAGGAGCAGCTTGGACAGGCAGCGGAGATGGGCGAGAGGCCAGACTCACCCAACATTGAGGATCTTGGGTCTCTGCAAGCCGGAGCCCTCGAGCCGGAAGACGACATTGGTGAGGGTGACAGGCAGGGGGTTCTTGAACACGATCTGTACTTCACACTCTTGGCCAACGACTGCCGCTCCCAATAACTGGGAGAGAAGAAGAGACCCGCCCCCCATGTCAGAGACCCTGGCCTAATACGTGGGGCCCTGACCGCACCAGGCGGGGAAAACTCTTAGGACTCAAAACCTTCCCCTGAGGTTTCTGCTACTGAGAGAAGGTTTGATCTGCTCCCCAGAGCCAGGGAGAAAACTCCAACCCAGTCCCCAAGCAAGGCCACCATGGGATCAAGGATAAAGACCCCACTTTATAGATGAGGAAACAGGCCCAGGAGCCTGGAACCAGTTGGTGACTTTCCTTGCCTCTCCTGGTTCGGCTCCCTCTCTCCTTTGGTTTCCCGTGGCCCCGACCACCCTCACCACCCCAGCGAGCAGCGCTCACAGTGAGGGAGAGGTCTGGAGTGCGCAGACGGAAGGTATGCTGCTTGGCCAGCACCTGCCCGTTCTCCTTGACGTGGCCTGAGACGTTGAGCAGCATGGCCCCCTGGTCCACGAGGTGGGGCTGGTATTCCTTGTAGGTCACGGGCATGGTCACGCGCTCCGCTGAGGAGAGATGTGGTGTCACCGAGGATGCTTCCCTGCCCCTGCTCCTGGGGGCTCTCCCTGGGCACAGCCCCGGGGCTCCCGGCCACCCAGGGGGCAGGCCCGGGGCTGGAGCACTCACAGGCGCCTGCAGCCAGTGCCACCTCCTTCTTGCTCTCCTTGAAGACCGGCCCGGTGACGCCGGTGTAGAAGGTCACCGAGAGGTAGAGGTGCAGCTTCACGGTGCGGCTGCTGCTGCTGCGGTTGGACAGCACCACGGAGACCATCAGGTCCTGCCCTGTCACCGCGTCCTGGGCCTCCACCTGCACGGTCACGTCCTCAGCCGCGTCCCGGGTGGCGTACACGTTGGGTTTGCTGCCATGGGCAGCGGCTGTCTCCACCGCCTTCCTCTCTGCCTCTGAGCCTGGGGGGTGAGGGTTGAGGGTGAGGTGATGGCTGCTGCCAGGCGTGGGCAGTGCACGGGGGCAGCGTGCGGTCGGCAGGGGCGGGTACCTTCAGGGTGCTTGTACACGTGGGTGATGTCCTCACGTCTGTTGGAGCCGATGGCCTTCGTGATGATGAGCGAGCCTATGGCCTTCTCCTCTACATACACGATCTTGAAGCTGCCGTCGTCCTGCCGCTGCCAGTATACCTTGTCGCTGTTCACCTGGTGGGGGATCGGCGGGGTGGGTGTGAGCCAGGGGTAGGCAAGCCAGAGGGGCTGGGGCTGGGCCCCCCCACAATCCCAGGGGCCACGGGGTGGGGGGCCTCCCAGCAAAGGCCGACTGGGAGACCTTCCAAGATGAGCCAGGCAAGGCCAGAGAGCGGGCAAGAAGCTGGTCTGGGAGGCTCCCTGCAGCAGATTTGGGCTTTAATAACTGTAATCTTTCATGCTCGCTCGCTGGGTTTACGATGTATAAAGCAGTCTCATACCCATTATCTCTTTTGATCCTGAGTACAAGGAGCGAGGCAGCCATTATTATCCCCTTTTCACGCTGGGGAAACTAAGACTCATAGAATGAGTGACTGGCCCATAGTCACAGAGCTAAGCAGGCAGTGGGGAAGGCAGGGCCAGAGGGGAGCCCCACCCTCACCTCAGCAAAAATGAAGGGCGTGTCGTACTTCATATAGACCAGGCCATTCTTGATGGACTCCACGGAGCAGGGGCCACAGCAGAAGATGCCTGGGCAGTGGGGGCAGGCAGAGCTGAGAGCCACAGAGGCACATGGGACCCTCAGGTTCTGGGGAGAGGCCCACTTGGGGCCCGGTCCCCCACCTCCCGCCCAGACAGGCCCAGCGCCCACTGCCCAGTGGCCTGCGAAACAAGGCCACCAGCTCTCAGCCAAACGCTGCCAGCCAGTCCAACCCAGATGGGGAAAACAAAGAAGAGAGCAGCTCCATTTGGCTCTCAGTCAGCCGTCCTCAGCCCGGGGTAGGGGTGGCGACAAGTGTGTGAACAAGCCTGCCTTGACATGTCACCAGCACGTTCTGCCTTGACAGGCTGAGTGAGGCTGGATGTCCACTGCCTGTGGGTCTGTGAATCCCAGAAGATAGGACCCCACTCCTTATCTGGACCAACCCAGGGCCCACGGGCAGGCGATGACACCTCCACCACTACTCCAGAGAGATCTCCTACAATCCCTCTGCTCTGCAGCAACTGCGTGTCCTCTCTACAGGTAGGTGGGAGAGGAGCTGGTGGGAAATAGGTCCTGTCCTTCCCCTGCTCTGGAGGCCTCCCTAGAGGAGATGGGCTGGCAACAGGAGGACAGAGCAGGAAGTGAGAACTTTCCATAGGAAAGAATCTTAGGCATCACATAATGCTATACCCTCCTTTGAGGGAGGGGGGGAAACAGGCTCAGGAAGGCCAAGTAGATGCCAGGATCTCAGCACTGCACAGCTGGATATAGAGAGAATGGAAGGAGCTGATGTTTACTGAGTAGCTGGCATACTCCAGGCACGCTGCTAAGGCCCTCTGAGATACTTCTCATGTGATTCTCCTGACCATCCGGTAGATATATATTATCCCCAGATTACACACAACACCACCAAATGGGTCTTTCCCTGGAGTCCCCTGCCCTCCAGGGCTTTGCCTCACTGAGCCTCAGTTTCCCCCTCTCTAAAAGGAGGGCATAGCCTGGGTCTGGCTGACCCTGGAGTCCCCTGCCCTCCAGGGTCCTGGGCCAGGGTGTTTCAGCACCACAGAATTACACAACTTAGGGGTGACTGCACCCATAAATGATCATGAGGAGGGGTCTGGCTGCAGACCAGAGCAGGAACGTTGGCTCGGTGAGGGCGAAGTGACCCTGGTGGGGAAGGAAGAGCCGGGAAGGAAGGTAGCAGGAGGGCAGGCCCGGCTGCTTGCAGTTGGAGTACTGAGGTGGGAGGGGGCTGGGGAACTGTTTGAGAACAGGATGTACATGAGAATTCAGTTCTGCAGGCAGAAACATGCCTGTGTGAACACAGAACGGAGACCGGGAGGTTATGTCAACAATGATCACATCTTAGGGTTGAGTGAAAGGGGCTATTTTCTTCTTCAAACCCATCTGAGCCTGTGATTTTTCTATGCTGCACATATGACTCATGGTGAGTGCTGGGACAGACCAGAGAGGAACATGGTGAAAGCGGGAGAGAGTGGGGAAAAGGGAGGGAGGGAGTCAGGAGCCAGATTTTCTCTGTTGCTGACCTACTGCTCTGGGCACCACAGAAAGTCCATTTATCTCTGTGGACTTGGTTTCCCATGTGTCCCGGGAGGGGCTTAGAGTGGGTCTCAAACCTGGCTGATCTCCAGAATCACCAGCGGAAACATTAAAAAATGTAGATTCTTAGAATCTGTCCCTAGAAACTGTGATGTGCCAGGATTGGGGTGGGGCCTAGAAATTGACTTTGAAAAAATCAGAAAAAAAAGCACCTGAGCGAGAAAGAACAGGACATTTTATAACTTAGGCTATTCAATGTGCACTTTCTCCCTTCTTCCAAGCATCTATTTCTTCTAACAAGGATTTGCTTTAACTTTAAAGAATACATATAAATAAATGGTCCTTCAGCTACTTGTCTCCAGATAACAGAAGTGAAAAAGAAAGTGGAAGAGTGGATTTGTGGTTGGGAGGACACCATTCACTGAGCATTCTTGAGCTTTTTGATCTGAATATCTTAAAACTACTATAAATACAATAAAACTTAGGCAAATAGTTACATAGAGAAAATAAACTAACGGGTGTGCAGTGATTCCGTTGATAAGCCAGCTTTAGGAACCAGATGGGGTGTGAAGAATTTGGTGCTAAGGCCCAGAGCCACGCTGGCAGTCCAGAGCCTGTTATTCAGGCAGGGGGTCTGGGGAGGGGCCCAGGCTGGGGGCCAGGGGCTGGGAAGAGGCCGGCTCACCACTGCTGGTCTCCTGGGGCGTGGCATCCACAACCTGCCACCCATTGAAGCCCTTCGGTAAATCTGGCCTCTTCATCCAACAGTCATTCCACACATGAAAATTCCTGGGGTGGACACCGAGGGAGGGTGGGTCTGAGCACGCCGCCAAAGGCCCACCCCGGCCCTGCCCAGCCCTCCCCGCCCAGCTCCCGCCCCGGCCTCACCAGACGGAGTCATGGTTCAGGTGCTCGAGCGGCTTCATGTTCTCATCAAAGTAGATGTCCATGGTGAGGGACGTGTCTGTGTCGTGTGCGGAGTTGAAGTTGGTGACTGTGCGGGTGGCCAGACCCAGGCAGCGCAGAACTGCAAAGGAACCGGGGCTGGGGTTCAGAGCCTGGGCACCCGGGGACCCGGGCAGGAGCCAGAGGCAATGGGGTCAGGAATAGCAGGGAAAAAGCTGAGCCGAGCCTGGCATGTCAGGGTCGGGGGTCGCTGGGGTCAGGAAGCCTTGCAGGTCAGGGAGCACCGGGGGTTAGGGGAAGTCAGGCGGCCTGCCTGGCTCGGTGCTGGCCTGTCCCTCCCCCTCCTCTCCCCCAGGCCTCTCTCTGTAGTTAACGCTAATTAACGATAATGAAGGCCAGCCTGCCATCCGCCCCCGCCTGTGCCCTGCACTGTGGCCGCAGCTGCGCCTCGCCCAGCCCCTCCACTACCTGTGGTGGTCACTCCAGCAAAGACCCAGCACTGGCCATAGGGGACGGAATAGCCGGTGCGTAGGTAGCTGAGTAGGATTTCCACGCTGCCAACCCACGCCGACGGGTTGGTGCCCCGGGAGTAATCACCAGACCAGTTCCCAATCAGGACCCCGTTGTCATCCAAGGAGTTCACCTGGCCAGGGCGGGACACACGGGGTGAGGGGGAGGCGGAGGGAGACTCTTGGGATGTGTCATGTGGTCCTCAGCCCAGCCCTTGACCCTGCCACCACCCCTCACCCCCAAATGCCTCAGGATCTAGATCTCACGCTAGGCCCTGCCCACCCCCCCAGATCTGATACAGGAATGTGATTCCTGGGTGTGCCAAGTTTGGGGTTTGGCCGTACATTCCATACGAGCTGGGAAAGGAGCCAGGGCAGGTGGGGTAGGAGGCGGGTGAGGGACAGGGCTGGGGGGTCCGGAGGACTCCAGAAAGGGCAGGAGCAGGCGGCAGGGGTTGCCGCAGGCAGATGCAGAGTAGAACTCAGAGGCAAGAGAGGACTCACCATAGCAGAGACCACTCGGGAGACGCTGACCGGGTCCCCGCGGCCTCCGTAGGGCATCCCGCGCCGGTCCAGGATGTACAGGCAGGCATCCAGCACCCCGTGGTCAAACTGAACAGGGGGAGGGCACAGGGGCTGCAGCCCGCCATGGCCAAGCACAGCCCTAGGCCGGCACCCCCACCCCCACCCCACGCCCCGGCCTCTAGCTCTCTCACGTGCCGGGGCCCAGCCATCGTACCTGGCCGTAGTTCCAGGTCCGCTCGCCGATCTGTGCTTCGGTCCCATAGTATATTCTCCCAGACTCATTGAGCACATACTCCTGCCGCCAGTCCTCGTGCTCCACGTACACGATGTCCTCTGCAGCCCCAGAACACTCATGTCCGAGTCCTTCTGGCCCTCTCCCCAGGCCCCCCACCCCCTGGGCCAGTTCTGCAGGACCACACCCACACAGGGACAGAGGGGCAGCCCCTGGCCCAGTAGGCATGCCCCCAGGAGGGACAGAGACAGTGGAACACATGGAGGACACGGCGGTGACCAGGGCCCCACACCGGGAAAGGCCAGGCGCTGGGAGTGTGGGCTGGGCAGCTTCCTAAGCTGGACCTACGTCCCCTCAGCCAGACCGGGTGAGGCTGGTTTCTCCTGTGGCCAGGCCCCCAGCTTGGTCCTGGGAAAGGCTGCCTCCACTTGTCCTGCCCTCCAGCAGGCTCACCTGAGCACCAGGGGTTGAAGAGGATGTAGATTTCGTTGTGGGCGTCAAAGGGCAACTGGAACTCGCCGGCCTCTGAGTGCGTGCGGACTGTGAACTGGAACTTGCCAATGATGGAGTTGGGGGAGGTGTACACCCGCAGGTGGAGATTCTGCTCATCAGCCTTGGTTACCTGGGCCTTCCAGCCGCCGCTGCCCCCCTTGCCCACCGGGATGATCACGCGAGTGCCTTTGCCCACCTCAGGGTTGTTGCCTAGAATGGGGAGAGGTGGGTGATTAGCTGGTGAAGCTTCCAGGAGGAGACGGCACGGAGCCTGGACCCCTCCCAGCCCCACCCAGCATGTGTGTGTGTCCTGAGTTGAGCCACCACCTTAGTCTGCCCTGTTGCATTCTCTCTGAGAGCAGCTCTGTCCCCACCCGATACTTGCCCATGCACTGGGGCAGAGACCTCATCCAACATCCCAAACCTGTTCCCCTGACACAGCCTGGAGGTGGACGGGGAAGTTACCAGGGCCACTGCCACCCTCTTCCCTGCCTGACTGTCCCAGTGCTGGGGCTGGAGGAGCAGAGCCACTCTGGCTGGGTCCAGATACTGCCACCCAGCATGAAAGGGCTGTCCAGATCCCAAAGGCCAACCCCGACCGCTCCCTGAGGCTGCAGTGTCCAGAGCCCAGGGCCAATACTGGTGGAGGTGGTGGGGGTACCTGGGACATGAGAGGCGGGGGTGGGCAAGGTTAGGCCCTAATCAAAGGGTGTGAGGAGTCACCTGCCTCCAGCAGCTGCATAATCACCAGCCTGGGCAGTCAACGGCCACCAAGCAATGCGGTGAGGGAGGTACCTGCCCTGGGCCAGGGGCTAGAACTACAGAGAAAGAGAGAGACAGAGAGAGAGTCGAGAGAGAACCAGCCACACCCTGGAGAAAGAGCAGATCTAGAAAGAGAGACGCAGGTGCAGCAGTGCTGGAGAAGATGCCAAGGCAGGCACCTTTAGAGGAAATTCTTTGAGACAGATGCTCCCTGGAGGCTTGAGACAGGAGAGCTTACATTCCACAAACTGAGATAAACACCCAGGAACACAAACTCCCACCTGCACCTGTCTTATCTGGCGGAGGTGTGGAGTGGGGTAGGGGAGGAGACAAATGATGTCTCGCCGACCTTAATGCAGGGTGAGGCACCACAGGATCTGGGATCTTCACCCTTCCCTGGCCCCAAGCCCCCTCCAGGCTCTACTGACCGATGATCAGCTCGAGGTTGACACTATCGGAGGACGAATAGGGCCGGGACAGGAAGAGGACTAGGCAGAAGGGCTGCCCACGGCGCACAATCAGCTCGTTGTACTCGAATTCGTCCGTGTGGTGCTCTCGGCGATTCTGGTCTGAACGCGAACTCAGCAAATCGACGCCAGTCACCACCAGCATGCCCTCTGCAAGGCCAGGGCTCCAGTCAGTGAAGCCCCCACTTGGAGCCCAGGCCCCATCCTTCGCTGTCTAGCTCCCTGGGAATGCTAGGGTGTGTCTCAGCCCCACTGAGGCTCTTTGGCTCTCAGCTAAGGTGGATATGCCCAGCCTCACCTCGGATAGTGCCATCTCCCGCTGCATTCACACCGCTGGCCCGGGAGCCAGGCCGGCGGGAGTCTGAGCTCCTGGAGCCAGGCCGGCGGGAGTCCGAGTCCCGGGAGTCAGGTCTTCGACCCCCGGAGCCAGTCCCTCGGCCTCGGTCACTGCGGGCCTCGGGCCCCCAGTCATCATCTGCCCCGCTGCGGCACGAGCAGCAGCTGCAGCAGCGAGCCCAGAAAGAACGGCGGGAGCGCGTGTCTGCCTCCGGCCCCGGCTCTGGCTCTGGAGAAGGGGTGGCAGGGGGCTGCCAAGGGCTCCCGCCCCAGCGGCCAACGTCGGAACGAGGACTGTCCATCACGGGGCCTGTGTGGAAGAGGCAGGGGAGGCGCCATCACACAGTCAGAGAGCAACCCCCGCGACAGCCCACCCGAGACCCTCCATCCAGACAGCTAATTCAATCCCTGATCAAGAGAAAATGATCTAGACTCAGAGATTTCCCAAGCGCCAATTCAGAGGACCCCCTCCCCAAAGACTCTATGGGGAGTCACCCAGAGAGAGAAACTTCTCACACTGCAGAGGAGAGCCTCACAGACACCCACAAACCAAAGGCAGAAAACCAGATACCCTAGTGCAGAAATCCACTCAAGGGCCCATCATAGAAAAAGCTCAGAGTTCCCTACGTGGGCATTGGTCACAGCCCTGCCCCCTCAGCCCCAGCTGACTCCTTTTAGGGGGTCCTAACCAGCCCTTTCGTCTGGTGGTCCACGAGGCCTCTGGGACCGCCCGTTTCTCAGCAGACTTCCCCGCCTCTTCCCCGCAAGGCTTCCCACAAGACATGTGGGCGACGTGGAGTCCTTAGTGTTCCCCACATCGGGTCAGAGCCGGCGGCGGGGCGGCGGGGCTGCGGTGCGCGGCAGGCACAGCAGGTGTGGGAACCTGCGCCCATCCTGGCGCGCGCACTCCCCGCGGCAGCTGCCAGAGCCCCACTTTGCTGGGGCCTGACCACAGGGCCAGTCGGAGTCCCTCACCTGGCGGTGTTGGCGACAGGGGCCGGCCGGCGTGTGACAGGTCAGGACCGACGTGCTGGACGCCGTCGTGCGAGTGGAAGGTGTAGGGCGGGTCGTGAGTGGTTTATGAGGGGGGGAGGGCGGGGCCGTGTTGCTGGGAAGGGGAAGCCCGGTATGGTTGCTCCATCCCATCTTCCTCCCAACTCACCCCCACCCCAAGCTTCCTGGGGCTGGGCCTGGAGATAGGGGCGGGGAGATGGGGCCCTGGCCCACCTCCTTTCCCTTTCGAGGAACCAGAGGATGCAGGAGTGAGGCCGGGGTTAGGGAGGGGAGGGTCTGTTCTGACGGAGGCTGGGGTGAAAGCCTAAGGCACGGGTAGGACGTCCCTGCCTGAGGGACCCTGTCACAGGCTGATGCTTGCAGAGTGGACACGTGGGGAGCCAGAGGGGAAACCCTGAATACAACAGGGCAGGGAGCCCCCTTCCACCTACACCCCTGTCCAGCAGACCCTGTATTCCCATCTCAGCCTGCCTGCTTTTGCTTTCACAGGCCCCAGCTGCTGAGCTCCCCTGCAGCCAGGCCAGGCTCAGCTCAGTGAAACTGACCCATGGGTCTGGTCCTGGGACTCATCTGACCCAGGGAGGTCCTAGGATCCCAAGCTGCAGGCGGTGACATCAGCAGCTGAGCCCTCAGACTGGCTCCACCAGCTGGCCCCTGACCTGCCGGCTCTACCAGATGCTCTGATTCCTGCCTGTCTGCCCCACCCTCTTCCTCCAGCTGCTCCACAGCCCCTGGCATGGGTGGGCCGACCCCTGGCTGCCTGGGTCCCTCCATATTTTGGATTAGGGAGGTCAGGGCAGGTACAATCTCTTTTCTTGTAGGGATATGGGGAGGCTTAGGCCTTTGTCCTTAGGCTTGGGTGGAAAGAGGCTCCCTCCCCAGGCTGCAGAGTATCTCCTCCCTTACTGAGAGGTATCTGCCCCACTGGAGTTCTTCTTCACTCTGGAATTCTTCCTGGAAATCCTGTCCAACAGGCTTCAGGCACCTGCCTTGTAAGCATCCCAACTCCACCCCTGGCATTGGGAGAAACTTTCAAGAGAACCCTGAGGCAGAGAGGAAGCAGGCATCTTTCAGTAGGCTTTGCTGAGGGTTCTTCAGGGAGGCTGGGGGTCTGTTCTTGGGCCCATGAGCCGAGGGCCTCTTCCTGTCACCCCACTGGTGTCCTAGATGGGCCACTGAACAGGAGTCAGTGAAAACAGGAGTTGCAAGAGACAAGGAAGCAACCCAAGGAGAGGCTGGATTTGGTGATGCATCAAGGCAGGGTGGCGTCTTAGGGAGTGGGGACAAGAGAGGCTCTAGCACCTGGAAAGAAGCCCTCCATAAC
Source organism: Tamandua tetradactyla (assembly GCF_023851605.1). Lineage (NCBI taxonomy): Eukaryota > Metazoa > Chordata > Mammalia > Pilosa > Myrmecophagidae > Tamandua > Tamandua tetradactyla. The sequence goes on along the minus strand of NC_135340.1, from coordinate 30,548,337 downwards.
CACACTTACATTTTCCTGCCCAGACCCAAGCTCCAGAACCTGGAAGAGGTCTGCCCATTCTCCCAGTACTCTCAGAGGACACACCTGTGGAAATAAAAGTTCTGGGCAGATGTGAGGCAGGTCAGCCAAAGGACTTCCTTGAGGGGCTAGGTATTTGTACATCACTATGGATATAGAAGGGGCAGAATGTGCATGAGCTACATGGGTCTAGACATTCCCAAAGAACTAGGAAAATGCCTTTGTCATTCTCTCATCCTTGTGTTTCACTCAGGCTTTCTCTTCCCTCACCCAGACAGGTGTGGCTCCGTGACCTGACCCCTGCTCTTCACCGTCCTTCCTCCAGGAGGCCGTGGGACTTCCTGGGCTTTCAAAGTCAGGACTTCACGTGTGTGTATCCCAGGAGATGGGGCAAGTGGGGCACAGGAGCAGAAACCTGGCTCACTACCAGGGGAGCTGAGGCCAGCCCTCTGGCCCAGCCCTTCCATAGGAATACAAAAGCAAGAACATGGGACTCGAATTCCTAGACAAGATGTAAAGATGACTTTGGCCCAAGCACTTGATAGTTCAGCAACCTTGAGTGAGTCTTCACAGTAGTTTTCTCATCAGTACAATGAGCTTAATCATGTTCTCATCCCTGAGAGCCTGTGAGGGTCAGATGAGGTCAAGTACTTTCAAGGGCTCTTCAACTGCAGAATGCTATTCAAGGGGGCTGACGCTGGTGTTCTACCAGGAAGGGGCAAGGGAGCCCTGGCCCACACCTCCTGGAAACATGTAACACCTGTTTCTTCTCAACTGTGGCGAAAGAAACTCAAAGTCTGAGAGCAAGGGCCAACGGGGCACCTGGAAGGGGCAGGGGTTATGGGAGATCCTTTTGTTATCCCTTTCAGTTGGAGAGACTGATGGCTGCTGTCTAACCCCACCCCCAAACTCAAAGGTGAACTGGAATCTAAGCCCAATCTAAATCCCAGCCTGGAACCCTGAACCCAGCCCCAGTCCAAGCTGGACGGTGAACTCAAATCCAGCCCTAACCAACCCGAACTTTTCCCCAAACACTGAGGCTTTGGTTTTCCATGATAGGGCACAGAGACATGGAGAGCATAAATGAGAGCAGAGGTTAGCAGACTCTTTCCCTTTCCTGTCCCAGGATATGTGGAAATAGTGGCAGTGGTAGTGGTGGTGTTGATGTGGCGGTGGCGGCGGCAGCAGCAGTCTGGTGGCTAAGAGGGCCTCTCCATTCTTTATTCAGTCTCAGTAAGTTAAAGGGCAAGGGTGGGGGCAGAGCCTAGGTGAGGATGCTGCCCACTGAAGGCAGCAGTTCGGCCAAGTGCTCTGAGATGCCCACTGTTTGGCACAGGGGGTTGCCCTGCAGGTCGAGGGTGACGAGCCTGGGGCAGGAGACAAGTGGCTGAAGTGCTGTTGGCTGATGGAGACCTTGGGCAGGAGAGTCAAGGAAAGCGTGGCAGGGTCCCCCAGGTCAGCTCCTGTTTTTCCATCCCTGTTTTCCCTCGAGAGCTGGGAGCCTGCTTCCTGGAAACCTGTGTGATGGGCACCTGGCATGCTTCCCTGGAGGGGCTCCAAGCAGGAGCCAGGTAGAGAGCACATGAAGCCAGCTGGGTGTGGTGCAAGAAGGAGGGGTGGAGACTAAGGGAAAAATGGAAGCACTCTAAAGAGGCACCCACTATTCCGCTGTGGCCAAGCTGCCTGGTGGAAATGCAGGCCAAAGGTTGCTTTAGCTTCCCATTTTTTAACAGAGGAATCAGAAATCTAAAATTCTTATAATATGAAACTTCATGATTTTTAAAATATTAATAGTAGTTCCAAGGATATCTGCAAGCTGCCCATTTGTGAACTCTGGTGTGAGGCCAGGCAGAGTGTGTGCAAAAAACCCACTCAGTGCAAGTCAATGGTGCCTCCAGGGTCTCACCTCTCAGGCCACCAGAGCCCCCACTCCCTCGCCTGTCTCAGGGTGGCATGCCTTCGACTCGCTGTCTTCCCCAATGGGACACCCTCCATTGCGGTCCGAAAGACACCCAGAAGGAAGGATACGGTTGTTGCACAGTAAGAGCTCCTGCAGCCGGGGCAGGTTAGTGATGCCATCCAGGGATTCTAGGGCATTATCACTGGCCTGCAGCACCTGTCAGGGCAGGGAGGGCAGGGTACATGAGGTAGGGCAGGCAGCAGGCAGCCTGGGACTGGTACAAGCAACTGCAGGGCCCAAGGTGATCTGTTACAGGCATGGTAGGGCATATGGAGTCAGGTGGGCTGATGAAGAGGGATCAAGGAAACCAGTTATCTGCAGGTGCTGGGAGGTCCTGGACAGCTATTTGTAGGAAGGGAAAATGGACAAGTGCTTTACCTCCAGGCAGCGCAGGGCAGCCAGGGCAGGGGGCAGGGCTCGGAGATGGTTGTGAGACAGGTCGAGATGTGTGACCAAGAGCAGCTGTTCCAGATGGCAAAGCACTGTCAGGTCCTGAGAGGAGAGGGGGATGAGATACCCCACAAGGCCTGGGGGAGGGCCTCAGTCATCGCATATTTGGCACTTACTCCCTGTGCCTGGCACAGGCCCCTGGAGATCCCAGTTCTTACAGACCCCAGCTGAGGAGAAGACGGAAGCAGGTGGGAAGTTCGCATAAGCCACAGTGGCACATGCTGGGTGTCACGGATGTGGGACAGTGAGTGCCAGGTGTGCAGGAGGCCAGGGTGGAAGCAGCTTGGAATGGGGCAGATACAGAGGACAGTGGAGGGCACAGGGATAAACAAAACCTGGTGAGTCAGGGGAATCAGTTTGGTGGAAGCAGAGGCAGGTGGCAGTAATGGAAGAAAGTGTGTCAGGGAGGCTGATAGGGAAGGACGAGAAACAGTGGAAAAAAGAAATCCGGAAAGCATCTCAGAACTCTCTGGGAATTATGTGGGCTTTAAGTGTTGCGGCGTCTGCTCCAGAGTAAAAGGCCTGGGGAGTGGGAGGCCTGGGTGAGCGGTCACGCTGAAGGAGGGATGAACCCGTGACTGGCCAGGTAGAAGGGACAGCAAGAGGAGGCCCCGATGACTCAGGCCCTGAAAGTGGGTGAGAGGAAGAATGATGAGGCAAGGTTCGGACAGCAAGGCCTGGAAGAGGAAGAGGCTTGAAGGAGGATGTGGTGAGTTCAGTCTCTGTTGAGAAGAAATGTCCAGGAAGGCACCTGAGACTGAAGGCAGAGCCAGGGGCGTGGTGAGGCCGGGCAGAGCGTGTCCCCGCTGGAGCCCAGAGAGGAGGTATCAGGGCTGGCCCGTGGGGCCGAGGGCAGCAGTCGGTACCTTGTGAGCCAGATGCAGCACGCGCACCTCAGCGTACTCCATCCTGAGCACGCTGTTCTCCAGCAGGAACTTGCTGCGCAGGTCGTCCAGGTATGCCGCCCGCATGGGGTCCACGGCCTAATGGGGAGTGGGCAGTCAGGGTACGCGTGTCAGCTGCCTTCCTCCCTGCGCACGGGGCCGTCCCCCTCTCCTGTTCTTCCAGGCCCAACTTGCCCTGAGGGTCTGGAAGTACTGCAGCATCTCCTTCTCATACAAGAGGGGGTCCAGGGCCCGCATCAGCAGGATGATGGTGAGCAGGCACCCTGAGAGAGGACAGGGAGAACACACTCTCTCCTGGCTCCTCCTCTGCTCCCCAACCTCTTTAGACCCTTCCTGCTCCACCCAAGGGGCCACCCTGGAAGGTGACCTCCTTCGAGGGATCTGGGGAGCAGGCTCCCAGGGATTGGGGCCTCACATTTGTTCTCAGGTTCCAACTCCTGCAGCTCCTTACAGGACTGGAGCTCCGACTGGAGCACTGTGGACTTCTCGGCTGACAGCTCGCACCTGAGGGCAAGTGGGGTTGCGGGGAGAGGTGAGGTCCACAGCCTCGGAATACTGGGAGCCCTCAGTATGCAGTCTGAGACCATCTCCCAGCCCCAACCCTCCTGCCTCAGTGGCTTAGAGCCCAGAGTCTAGAGCCCCTCTCCTTGTCTGTGTTTCCATCTTTACCTGAATAGCTGCTCATCTGTGGCCGAGTCCCGGCACCAGCCCTCCTGATGGCCTGAGGGAAAGTACAAGTGGCAGGAGGGGACCCTCATGAGAGGAAGAGCGGGATGAGGGGCTGCTTAAGTGGTGGAAGCTGCAAGTTGCATCACCTTTTAAAAGCACACATTCCTTCTGGGCATCACCTGCCCTCCAAATGACACGAAACGTATGTTGGGGTAACTGGTCGTTGAGGGAGGCAGTGGGCAGGTCACAGAGCTGGGAGCAATGGGTCAAGGAAATGTCCTGCCTCATCACTTTTCTGGTTGTCCCACCCTAGCCCCACCCCAGCTCCCACTTCTGCTTCCACCAATCCTTGGATACCCAGACATGGCTGGGCCGGTTCCTTCCATCTGGGGTCCTCCACTCCACAGCTAGGGGTGACTCATCAACCATGAGCAGCAAGGTCTCCATCCTGGAGTCCACCTGGTTGGGGACAAAGAGTGACCCAGTTGTCCCAAGAGCGCCAGGCCCACCATCCTGACGCTCCCCCGCACAAGCAGCAGGACTCACCAGGAGGGGCCGCGAGAAGGAGACGATCAAACAGGCCTCGTCCCGGCTCACGTGCAGGCAGTGTAGGGCATCCTGGGGGTCAGCTGGGGGCAGACACAGCCTCAGGTCTCCTTAAATCCTGTTCCACTCCTTCCAAGCCCCCCCCACACCCAGCCTCTTCCTCCATGACTCACCTCGGCCCAGAAGCCAGCGGTGATAGAACCAGGCACTCTGATCATTCGGGTCCGTAAAGAAGGCATTCTGCACCAGCTCCAGTTCTGCGGGGGCCAAGGGAACATGGGGGCATGGGAGCTGTCAGGACCCAGCAGGATCCCCGGGGCTCCAACGCTCCCACCCTACATGCCCTCTCCTTAGGTACCCCCAGCCCTCAGTTTGGGATTCTATGCTGGCCTGACACAGGGGCTACATTCAAGTTTTATCTTGCCCATCTGATACTTTAGGCTCAGTTTTATGAACCCCAGGCCCAGCACGAAGTGGGCAACAATAAACCCGACTGAGAGGTTCGAGAACAGGGCCAGACGTCAGAGCCGGAAGGGCCCTACAGACTGCTGTGGTACTTTCCAGAACCCCCTAAACCCTGCTTACCTTTCAGCAGCACATCCTCTGGGAGGCGCCCCCGTGACCCCGAGTCTGGATGGGGGTGCAGCTGAGGCAGAAGGCAGGAGCGATAGTGCCAGGAGGAGTAGTTGGAGAAGTTTCGGGTAATGAGGCTGTCAGTGAAGGCTAGCTCCTCCGCAGGGGGCACAGTTGCCTGTGCAGCCACAAATCGCCGGTAGTCCCAGCAATGAACTTGTGGGGGTGGGGGTGGGAGAGGGAAACACACCTCAGAAGTAGGGCAAGAGGAATTCCCTGGCTGGCAACCCCAGATACACCGCTACACACTCCATGGAGGAGGCATTTAAGCTCTTTCATTCCTTTTGCCATCAGCTCAGTGGGCCCATTCTGGATATCCTCCCCACTCTGGGCCTTACTGAGGTCCCAGTACAAGGATGGGGGTGGCAGGTGACAGGGTAGGGACAGAATCTGTAGGCACGTACAGTTCCGCTCATCCACCTCGAGGAAACGGGCACACAGCTCCAGCTCCCGGGCCCAGTTGGGCTCAGGGAGGCGGCCCAACAGCCAGCAGCGATGGTGCCACGTGCCGTAAGACTTGGGGTTCACCCGCAGGCAGCTCTCCAGAAAGCCGAGCTCTGCCTTCACCAGAGTGGCAAACTCCTCAGGGGACCTGCGTTGTGCAGAGAGGGGTGGGAGGTCAGAGCCTTTCCATACAACAAATTCAGCTCACTCCTGAGTGTCTATGCCCACCCTGGTTCCCTATTCCTCCTCCATCCCTGGACCCAGACAGGGCAGGGCAGGGCCAGGGCCAGCGTCAGGGTGGGGAGGACTTGCTGTGGCCCTGAACCAGCACGCACTTCTGCACCTCCAACTGCTGCAGCACCTCCCGGCGGCAGTTCCAGAGGGTGGCAAAGTCAGGGTTGGCTCCCAGAATCTGGCTTGTCAGTTCCAGCACTGACTCATCCAGCTCACCAGCCTGGCGCTGAGAAGGAAGGTAGTAGGTTCAAGGGTCATGTCATTCTCCCACTCCAGGACAAAGTAACATAAATGGAACTATAGTATATACTGTGAGCCCGCACTCTACAGCACGTAATATGCAAAGTGCTTTACGCATATTCTCCCATTTAATCTTCATTAACAGCCTTATGCAGTGAGTACACTTATTAACCCCATTTTACAGAAGAGCAAACTGAGGTTCAAAGAGATTTAGTAACTTGTCCAAAGTCACGTAGCTACTATATGGTGGATCCAGGCATTCTGACTCTGGAGACCAGGTGTTGGGCTTGGGGCTTTGCTAAGCGAGCGTCTGGGGGAGGGGGGGGGAAGGGCAGTATGTCTCAGGGCCCCACCTTCTGGAAGACAGCCTGGGTGGCTGACAGGTACAGCTTCAGCTTCTGCTCCCGCTCTAGCCTTTTGGCTTCGGCCTGCTCTTCCGACGTCTTCACCTTCAGGCGCCCGTGCTAATGGAAGGACATGTTGGAAGGGTGCAGGCTGCCCTTTTAGGGGCAAACCCGCTGAGTCTTCCACTGGGGAGCCCCGGGTTCATACAAGGGGACCGAGGCAAGGCCACAGGCATGTGGAGGTCAGGGGCTGGGCTCAGGATTCTCACCATGGTGCCGGCTCAGGTGTTCAGGACCTTGGAGGTGTCCCGTGGTCGCCGTGAAGCTTCGGGAGAGGGCGTGTCAATCACGGGAGCCCCGCCCCCACTAGCTCCGCCTCCAGCTGGTCCCCGGAAGCTGCACGCGGGCCTGGGTGGAGACCCCCCAGCCCGTAAAGGGGTCCTGGGACAGGCATAGCTCATCCAGGAGGAGGCGCCCACCCGAGCCGAATTTCCAGCCGGGCGGCTCCGCCTTCGGTATGATTCGCCGGGATCGGAGCCCGAGCCGCGGCACTTAGGCGATGGGGACCACTCCGCTCCCGGGAGGCTGCAGCACCCACCCACCCCGCAGCTCCCAGACGCCCCCTGCCCCCGCGGGCGAACCCACCTGCGCTAAGAGGAAGCGTGCGGAACGCCGAGCTGCGGCGCCCGCCACCGAGCCCGGGCGCGAGCTAGAGCGGCGTCACGCTACGGTCCTCTGAGGCTAGCGCCCTCTCCAGCTCTCAGAGGCCGGTGGGGGAGTCTGCGGGCTCGAAGGGCGCATGCGCATGCGCACAAATGCCGAGTCCTTGGCCCTTCTAGGGAGTAAGAGTGCGCATGCGTGGCTGTAGCGCGCTCGTTAAATCCGGGAGCCTCGTAGAAGCCGTCCCAGGGGCAGCAATTTCAGTCCGCTACTCAAACTGCAATCTCCAGCAACCGGGGGGACACAGCCCCCCACCGCTCTATTGACCTTGTTGTGGCCTTAGTGGCCACTTCCTAATTGCCAAATCTAGCGGCTAGAGTTTCCTGTACCTCCTTGATCTCTGCACATTTGACGTTTCTGACTTCCTTCTATTTGACACCCCTATTCTGGCTTTTCCTCTTAAATTTTTGCCTCTCTTGTCATCTCTTCACCTCTTGTCCTAAGTGTTGGTAATCTCCAGAGCTCTTTCCTCAATCCCGTCTCACTTCACACAATGTCCCCGGTGGAATGTTAACAAATCCAAGCCTACAGCAGCTTGGAGCTCCCCGGTATTGTGCTTGGTCCACAGGGCGTTTGGCCCCACACTTTCTCTGGGTAACTTCCTCCACATTCAGGGTTTTAATGACTACCTCTGAGCTAAGGAAACCGAAGTTTATATCTCCAACCCAGATATCTTGTAAGCTTGAAAAATAAAGAATCTATGTGCACATACCCAGTATCTAATTCGTGATCACCTGGGTTTCCCAGAAACAACTGAAATTTCAAAGGTCAAAAAGATGTCATCTTGCCTCCTCCCTCCCACCTAAACTTTGGCCTTTTATATTCCCTGCTGTAGCATTATTCTCTCCCACTTCTCCTTAATATCTCTTATATACCCTCTCCATTCCTTCTGCCACTAAGAAGAGTTCAGACTCCTCATTTCTTCTCCAGATTGTTGGAAGTTTTCTCAGTGGTCCCCCATCTGCACCCTGTCCCCTCTGTTATCAATGTATTCTTCGAAATGCTGCTGGATCAGTTTTTCTTAAATGCAAATTCAGTCGTCACATCATCTAAGCTTCTGTGGCTCCTGACAGCTTTTTCAGGAGAGAGTGTGAATCTCTCAATTTAGCATATCAGGTCTTTTGTCAGTTGGTTCTTGCCCACCCTTTGGCTGACCCTGTTAAAAACCCTTCATCTGGGTCCCATAGAACTACTTGCAGTTTCCCAAAAGTGTGTCAACTTATTCCCTTTTCTTATTCTCCATCCTCCACACTCCTTTGCCAGGATAGCTCCTATTTGTCTTTAAGATTTAAATCAGCAGTCACCTCCAGGAAATTCTCCAAAATACCCCAGTCTGATTTGATTGCTTTACACCCATGCTGTTAAAGAAAGTGTTTTTTTTTTTTTTTCCTGAACCCTCTGTAAGCCTTGGTTTGTGTGCCAGCATCTCCTATTAGATTGAAAATTTCTGAAGGACAGGAACTATAGTTTTTTGGTCTTGCCTCCCCAATATCTAGCCCTAGTTCTTGGTAGTTATCAGTAGTTATTGAATGAATGAACAGACAACACATAATGAGGGCTGGCTTGGCTGTTAGTGTTCAGGAATGGGAAAGATCCATATGGCCTAGACCAGCTAAGGAAGGCTTCTGGGGGGAACTTTCATAAGAGTCATGCCTGTCAGTGTGTGTGTGTGTCTGTGATGTCTTTGTGAGAAGTGTGTACCCACATCACACATATATGCTTGTAACTCACATCTGGGTAAGAAAGTTGGCTTTAAATATTTGTATTTCCTCTACACCTCTCTGAGCTTGTGGAAAAGTGTGTGAAGTGGCCATCATGTACTATGTCTTTTCCTAGGCCCTGTAACAAGTTACAGAGGAAAGCCTTGTGAACTTGCAGTCTCAGCGTGGAAACAGTTGCGCAGTTCATTGGTTGTCAGCTTTGGGTTGGGCCCTGTGCCAAGAGCTTCACAGAAATGCGGTGTGTCCACACACAGGCTCCCACCTGGGAGGAAGTAAGCAGAGGGGTTAAGAACACTGACCCTGGAACCAGACCGCTTGGGTGCAAACCTTGGCTTTGCCGCTTACTAACTGTGTGGTCTGGGGTAAGTAACTCAGCCTCTGGTGTCTCAGTTTCTTTGACGTTAATACAGGAAAAATAATATGACCTACCTGGTAGCGTTGAAGGGAAACAAATAAAATATAATCTATATAAAGCACTTAGAATAGTGCTGATCACTGAGTAAGGGCTCAGAAAAGAGTGATAATAATGATGATGATGATGGTTCCTAATCTTTATGTCACACGTTGAAGGAAACTGAGGCTCAGAAAGACTAAGTAACTTGCTGAGGGCCACCCATGTAGTAGGTGGCTAAATGAGACCCTTGGCTGCCTGATTCTGCCACCTCATCACTTCTTTTTTTTTTTTGGTTACCACCTGCTCGTGCAACCAGCTCTATACACACCCACATGTATGTTTCCACAGGGAAACAGACGCCCAGGTGCAGATCTGCCAGGTACAGTCTTACATCATAGTCACTAAGAGAGGAAGAAAGGGGGGTGGATTAAGGCTGAAGTAGGTATAAAATATTGTTGAATGATTAGTAATCTTGAAATTGGGAAGTTTGAGTCAAGCAGGCTTAAGAGAGGAAGTGAGTCTCATGAAAAATCTGTCTCTGAGAGGGTAGGCCTGGGTTTCAGGAAGAGGGGCTCAGAAGGGTATTTCGGGCATGTAATATGACGTGAAGAGGTGGGAGATAAAGCCAAACAGACTAATTTGGCTGGCAGACAGAAACTGAACCAGGTGTTTTTGGAGATAACAGCAGTGAAACTGATGACAAACCTCTTACATAAAGGCAAAAGAAGCTGTGAGGAGTTATATTTGGCCTCCTGTGTGGGATAAGTGGGAACTATGCAGATTTTAGGGCCAAAATCTGAATGATGGTTGAGGAAGAGATTTTACTGATCTCTAAGTGGAGAAAGTAACAAGTAATCATTGAGTATCAACTAAACCTCAGACATCTTATTTTTTTTCCATATTTTACAATGAGGAAACAATGCATGCAATGGGTTCATAGTGGTTAAGTAGCTTGTCCGAGATCACACTGCCAGAAGGAAACTTAGCCAGAATTCAAACCAAAGCTTGGGTGTCAGTCCACTGCATGGGTGGGAGCGGCCAGTCAGAGGCTCACACTTGATCTTCTTGAGTCCAAGAACCCTTCTGTCCCCTTAGCTGATTGCATGTTCCTCTGCCAAGCCCTTTCTCTGCTCCCCCCTTCCCTCATACACACACATACACACACACACACATTTACTATTCCTCTAGGACCCGATACAGTCACTGACCATGGATGGTTTGGAGGGAGGAAAGGGACATCAGTTCTGGGGTCAGAGTTCTACATCAAAGCTCGGCTAGAAACTGTGGTCTGGAGGCACGGAGAGCAGTAGAAGTCAGGTACTAGAGCTGGGCCAGGTGCGGGGTGCGAAAGTGTGTGCATTCATTCGATCAGTTGATACTTATTTAGCATCAGAGCTGGGCCTGACAATGTGCTGGGTGTTTGGGATATGCTGTTGAACCAGACAGACGTAGTCCCTGCCTTCAGGGGGCTTCCAATCTAGGGCAGCACTGTCCAATAGAACTTTCTATGATGAAGGAGATGTTCTATATCTGCGCTGTCCAATACGGTAGCCACTAGCCACATGCGGCTCTTGGACACTTGAAATGTGGCTAGTGAAACTGAGGAACTGAATTTTTAATTTTATTTAGTTTTAATTAATTTAAATTTAAGTAGCTACATGGAGCTGTGGCTGGTGGTTAGTATTGGTCAGGACAGGTCTTGTGAGTGAATCAGATGTGACAACATGTAAAAAAGAGAAGGATTGGAGCCCACAGGGGAATCTAACTCAGACTCAGTTAAGAGGAATTTGTTCTAACCATAATTACATGGTGTGCTGGTTTGAAGCTATTATGTACCCCAGAAAAGCCATGTCCTTTAATCCTCATTCAGTATTGCTGGATGGGATTTTTTTTTATTGTTTCCATGGAGATGGGACCCACCCAATTGTGGGTGGTAACTTTTGAATGTGTCTCTACCCATTCAAGGAGGTGTTGCTTACTGGAGCCCTTTAAGAGGGAACCATTTTGGAAAAAGCTTCAGAGCCAGCAGAGCCCTCATAGTCAGAGACCTTTGGTGATGCAGCAGGAAAACGCCCCCAGGGAAACCATATGAAATGAGAAGAGAAACCTAGCAGAGTTGCCTTTGCCTTTCCAGAGGACAGAGGTATTCTGGACCCATCGGCCTTTCTTGAATCAAGGTATCTTTCCCTGGATGCCTTAGTTTGGACATTTTCACAGCCTTAGAACTGTAAACATGCAACTTAATAAATTCCCCTTTTTAAAGGGCATTACCCAGAGTAATTTGGGCAGAGAATAAAAAAGTATTTGCAAAGTCCCTTCGGGAGACTGGGGGAAAAGTAGGAAATACTAAACTTCCCTAATTGGAGAATTCCTGATATTCTCATAAGCATTGAGGACAATCAATTTAATAGACTGAGCCCTTAATCTTGGGGCTTGCCCCTATGAAACTTATTCCTGCAAGGTAGAAGCTAAGCCTACTTATAAATTATGCCTTAGACTGACCCCCAAAGAACCTCTTTTGTTGCCCAGATGTGGTCTGTGTTTAAGCCAACTCGTCAGGGCAATTCACTGCCGTCCCTTCTACATGTGACATGCCTCCCAGGGGTGTAAATCTCCCTGGCAATGTGGAACGTGACTCCTGGGGTTGAGCTGGGACCTGGCATCATGGAATTGAGAAAGGCTTCTTGACCAAAAAGGGGAAGAGAAAAATGAGACAAAATAAAATCTCAGTGGCTGAGAGATTTCAGAGTTGAGAGGTTATCCTCGAGTTTATACTTATGCATTATATATATATATCCCTTTTTAGTTTATCATGTGTTAGAGTGGCTAGAGAAAAGCACCTGAAACTGTTGAATTGTATTCCAGTAGCCTTGATTCTTTTTTTTTCGATTTATTTTATTTTATTTTTTTAAATACCAAAAAACATGTAACAAACGCAAACATTCCTATTTTGATCATTCCGTTCTACATATATAATCAGTAATTCCCAATATCATCACATAGTTGCATATTCATCATCATAATCATTTCTTGGAACATTTGCATTTATTCAGAAAAGGAAATAAAACAAAAACAGAAAAAAAAATTTGTACATACCATACCCCTTATCCCTCCCTTTCATTGATCACTAGCATTTCAATCTAAACTTATTTTGACATTTGTTCTCCCTATTATTTATTTTTATTCCATATGTTCTACTCATCTTTTGACAAGGTAGATAAAAGGAGCATCAGACACCAGGTTTTCACAATCACACAGTCACATTGTGAAAGCCATATCATTATTCAATCATCATCAAGAAACATGATTCTTGAAGACGATTGTATAATTATATGGCTTTTACCAAGTGACTGTGTGATTGTGAAAACCTTGTGTCTGACGTACCCTTTATCCAAGTGAGTAAAAAAATAAGGACAAAAATAAATAAATAAATAATGGGAGGAGGGGATAAGGGATAAAAAATTGGAGTAGATTGCAATACTAGTGGTTGATGAGATGGAGGGATAAGGGATATGGGATGTATGAGTTTTTTCATTTTATTTCTTTTTTTTTGGTGTGGAGAGCCGCCTCCCGGGTCTGGCCTAGTGGACACGCTGCGGCCTGCTCTAGAGCTCCCCCCGCCCATCGAGTGAGTCAAGATGGCGCCCGCATCCTGTTTCCGCGTATGACGTACGCGCCCACCAACCCTATCTTCCAATCACCTCTGTATACGTGGCACTAACCTATTGGGTTTGGGCACAGTATATAAGAGGTTACCCGGACAGGGTGGGTGGAGACGACCCATAGGGAGCCGTACCTGACGGCCGCATAGAGGTTGTTCCCCCGCGGGGTATTCTGTCCCGCGCGGAATTTGTAACAGAGCTTGCAAGCTTAGCTCCAGTAAAGGTCTGTGCTCACAACTGCAGCGTGTCTCGAACCCGTGTCTGTCACTTGAGTCGGTTTGTCTGCGTCTGTCTCTCTCTCCCTCCTGTTCCCTCCGCCGGCCGGGGACCAGAAGCTGAGCGAGACGGCGCCGGACATTTTGGTATGATATAAATGCTCTAAAAATGGTAATGGTGATGAATACACAATTATGTGATAATATTGTAAGCCATTGATTGTATACTTTGGACACATGTATGGTGCATGAAGATATCTCAAACAATATTATAAATAAAAAAATTCAAAAAATGAATTTGTTCTGAATCTGGTGATATGTAATGGTTTAAAATTTTTTTTTCCTTAGACTCATGACCTTCTTTTTTCCTTCTGGTAAATCTTGCCGATGAAGTATAACATACATACTTCAAGTGCACAAATCATAAGTGTACAGCTCTGATCTTCCTATTTTAAAGCTTTTCCAGCCATAGGGATGGGGAAGGAGGTTAGCAGGGTACCAGAAATATAGAGAGTGAAGGCGAATGTGAGGATGGGTGTTGAAAACCCCACCCTCAGGAATATTTCGGCAGAACCTGCTGTCCAGACCCACATCCCCATCACCTTGCCCCAGGTGGGGGTGGGGGAAGAACTATTTCCAAGGAACAATAGGCAGGACCTGGCAGCAGGTGAGACTGGTATATAGAGGCTAATGTGACAGAACTGCGGTGTCTACAGGGATCTTGGAAAGAGGGGAGGGAGGTTGTTGCATGAGAAGAGAAAGGGATCCTTTTAACTTGCTTGGTTTTGGGTGGTGATGTCCTGAAGGCAGGAAGAAATAATTGCTGGTTGGGAACATGGGTAGTTCAGTGGTTAGAATGCCCACCTACCATGTGGGAGACCCGGGTTTGATTCCAAGACCATGCACGCCCCCCCCCCCAAAAAAAAAAGAAAGAAAGAATTGCTGGAGAGAGATGGAGGGATCAGGGCAGAAGATGTCAGCGTGGACGTCAGCACAGCAGACAGTTGTTACAAACCATCAGGAGAATGGGCACCCCAGGAGAGCCTGTTTCAGGCAGGGAGAGATGAGGGAACTCACAGAAAAGCTTTGATGGAGTTGTGTCAAGAACAGTGTAGGATAGAGAGGCTTCAATGAGGAGCAAAGAGCAAAGGAGTAGTGGACTATGAAGAGAAAGAGAGAGAGGGGCCGTGACTTTGATGCCACTGTTAATGAGAAACATTGATTGAGGGCTTTATAGCCATGATAACAAGATACTGACTCTGCCCAAGGTCACACAGCTTGTAAGTGATGGAGCCTGGTCCTGTACCCATGTGGCCCAATTCCAGAAGACACTCAACCACTTTCCCTCCAGCCTAGCCTTGCTCACATGCACTGCTGTGCCCGCCAAAGGCAGGGAGTGGGGGACAGGGGAGTGATGGTGGTGGGGTGGGCTTGAGACTTCTGGGAGGCTGTAGGTGGGTGTTCTGGAGGTCTGGGCTTGCATGGGGAAAGAGACACTTACGCCTGATGGCCTGAACATGCTTGGGGCTATAGATCATAAGGTGATCAAATGATCAGTGTTTAGAGATTGGGATGGAAAGCCCTCTGGGGACTTAAGGTGAAACCAAATGTTGGGACATCTGAAGGTCAATACAAGTTGTGAAAAAGAAATTGAGAGAGGAAGAGCTGAGAGGGGCACCTGCCATGCCTCTGGAGATAAGGACAGAGTCGTGGCTTCCCCTCTGCATGCACAGAAGTGTACACCTCTTATCTCTTGCAACATGGGTCCTCCTCTATCTCCAGGTTCCTGATCCTTTCTCTGTAACTGACCAGCACAGGACGGGACATCACAGCTGCTCATTATCCAGGGCCCCACAGATACTCAGTGTCATGATGACACATGCACAACGGTAGCAAAGCCAGGGCTGAAAACCAGGTTTCCGAATGATTAGCTCAGTGCTTTTGCACCCATCAGCTCTGTCTCAAGGTTTGCTCTGGAATAAAATGATGCACTACGGGCAGAATTATAGGAAACTAGATACAGGTGTAACTGGTAGGACATTCATCCCCAAATAATATTGGTTGATGTATCTGGAGTGTGGTCCCTAGTACTGTTTTGTTGTTGCTGTTGTTTTTCTAATTAGAGAGGTTGTAGGCTTACAGAAAAAACCACATAGAAAGTACAGAGTTCCCATATATCCCCAGACACAGACACAGGTTTCCGGATTAACACTTTGCATTACTGTGGTATTTTGCTATAATTGGTGAAACAATATTATTATTATTAATATACTAATTTTTTTACTCAGGCAAAACATTTTCTAATTTGTACATTTAGTCACTATTGTACACTCTAGACATTCCTAGATTATACCATCTCAGTCTTTATCATCTGTCTTTCCTTCTGCTTTCACTTGTGTCTCAGCTCTCCTCCCTCTATCCTTCCCACATTCAGCTTCATGCAGTGTACTAACATTATTGTACTACAGTTAGGTAGTATTGTGCTATCCACTTCTGAATTTTTACTATCAGTCCTGTCATACAATCTATATTCCTTCAGCTCCAAATACCCACTATCTACCTTATTTCTTATCTCCTGATAGTCTCTGTTCTTAACTGAAATTCTCCAAGTTCATTCATTAATGTCAGTTCATATCAGTGAGATCATACAGTATTTGTCCTTTTGTTTCTGGCTAATCTCACTCAGCATAACATCCTCAAGGTCCATCCATGTTGTTACATACTTCATAACTTTATTCTGTCTTACAGCTACATATTTCATTGTATGTATATGCCACATCTTGTTTAGCCACTCGTCTGTTGAAGGATATTTGGGCTGTTTCCATCTCTTGGTAATTGTAAATAATGCTGCTATACACATTGATGTGCAAATGTCCATTTGTGTCTTTGACCTCATGTCCTCTGAGTAGATACCTAACAATGGTATTGCCAAATCATATGGCAGTTCTATACTTAGCTTCCTGAGGAACTGCCAAACTGCCTTCCACAGCAGTTGTACCATTTGACATTCCCACAACAGTGAATAAGTGCAACTTTCTCCACATCCTCTCCAGCACTTGTCATTTTCTGTTTTATTGATAATGGCCATTCTGGTAGGTGTGAGATGATATCTCATTGTGGTTTTGATTTGCATTTTCCTAATAGCCAGGGAAGTTGAGCATCTTTTCATGTGCCTTTTAGCCATTTGTACTTCCTCTTCTGAGAAGTGTCTGTTCATGTCTTTTGCCCATTTTGTAATTGGCTTGTTTGTCTTTTTGTTGTTGAGTTAACAATCTCATTATATATTCTGGATACTAGACCCTAATCCAAATATTGTCTCCCATTATGTAGGCTGTCTTTTTACTTTCTTGACAACGTTCTTTGATACACAAAAGTGTTTAATTTTGAGGAGTTCCCATTTATCTATTTCTTTCTTCAATGCTTATACTTTGGGTGTAAGATCTAGGAGACTGCCTCCTATTATAAGATTTATAAGATATTTCCCTACATTTTCTTCTAAAAGTTTTATAGGCTTCAATCTAATGTTTAGGTCTTTGATCCATTTTGAATTAATTTTTGTATAGGGTGTGAGACATGGATCCTCTTTCATTCTTTTGCAGGTGGATATTTCAGTTCTCTAGGCACCATTTATTGAAGAAACTGTTCTTCAGTAACAGACTGTTTGAGTGTTGATCTTGTAATCTGCCACTTTGCTGTACTCATTTATTAGCTCAAGTAGTTTTATTATGGATTTTCGAGGGTTTTTGACATATAGTATCATATCATCTGCAACAGTGAGAGTTTTACTTTGTCCTTTCCAATTTTGATGCCTTGTATTTCTTTTTCTTGTCTAATTGCCCTGGCTAGAACTTCCAACACGATGTTGAATAACAGTGGTGATAGTGGACACCTTTGTCTTGTTCCTGATCTTAGGGGGGAATTTTTCAGTTTTTCCCCATTGGGGATGATGTTAGCTGTGGGTTTTTCATATATTCCCTTTATCATGTTGAGGAAGTTCCCTTCTATTCCTATCCTTTGAAGTGTTTTCAATAAGAAAGGATGTTGAATTTTGTCTAATGCCTTTTCTGCATCAATCGAGATGATCATGTGGTTTTTCTGCTTTGATTTGTTGATATGGTGTATTACATTAATTGATTTTCTTTGTTGAACCATCCTTGCATACCTGGGATGAATTCTACTTGATCATGGTGCATAATTCTTTTACTGTGGTGCTGGATTCGATTTGCAAGAATTTTGTGGAGGATTTTTGCATCTATATTCATTAGAGAGATTGGTCTGTAATTTTCTTTTCTTGTAGTATCTTTGTCTGGTTTTGGTATGAGAGTGATGTTGGCTTCATAGAATGAATTTGGTAGCCTTCCCTCTTCTTCAAATTTTTTGAAGAGTTTGAGCAGGATTGGTACAAATTCTTTCTTGAATGTTTGGTAGAATTCACATGTGAAGTCATCTGGTCCTGGACTTTTCTTTTTGGGGAACTTCTTAATGACTAATTCAACTTCTTTATACTTGTGATTGGTTTGTTGAGGTCATCTATATCTTCTCGAGTCAATGTTGGTTGTTCATGTCTTTCGGGGAAGTTGTCCATTTCATCTGTGTTGTCTAGTTTATTAGCATAAAGTTGTTCATAGTATCCTCTCATTACCTCCTTTATTTCTGTGAGGTCAGTGGTTATGTCTCCTCTTCCATTTCTAATTTTATTTATTTGCATCCTCTCTCTTCTTCTTGTCAACCTTGCTAGGATCCATCAATCTTATTGATTTTCTCATAGAACCAACTTCTGGTTTTGTTGATTTTCTTGATTGTTTTCATTTCATTTATTTCTGCTCTAATCTTTGTTATTTCTTTCCTTTTGCTTGCTTTGGGGTTAGTTTGCTGTTCTTTCCTTAGTTCTTCCAAGTGAACAGTTAATTCCTGGATTTTTGCTCTTTCTTCTTTTTTGATGTAGGCTTTAGGGCAATAAATTTCCCTCTTAACACTGCCTTTGCTGCCTGCCTAAATTTTGATGTGCTGTGTTTTCATTTTCATTTGCCTCAAGATATTTACTGATTTCTCTTGTAATTTCTTCCTTGACCCACTGGTTGTTTAAGAGTGTGTTGTTGAGCCTCCATATAATTGTGAATTTTCTGGCCCTCTGCCTATTATTGATTTCCAATTTCTTTATGATATGAAAAAGTGTCTTTTTGCTGGATATAGAATTCTTGGTCAGTAGTTTTTCTCTTTTAGCGTCTTAAATATATCATACTGTCTTCTTGCCTCCATGGTTTCTGCCGAGAGATCTATGCATAGTCTTATTGGGCTTCCCTTGTGTGTGATGGATTGCTTTTCTCTTGCTGCTTTCAAAATTCTCCCTTTCTCTTTGACATCTGACATTCTGATTAGTAAGTGTCTTGGAGTATGTCTATTTGGATCTATTCTGTTTGGGCTACACTGCACTTCTTGGATCTGGAATTTTAAGTCTTTCATAAGAGTTGGGAAATTTTCAGTGATAATTTTCTCCATTAGTTTTTCTCCTCCTTTCCCCTTCTTTTCTCCTTCTGGCACACCTACAACATGTATATTCATGCCCTTCATGTTGTCATTCAATTCCCTGTGTCCCTGCTCATATTTTTCCATTGTCTCCCTACGTTTTCTTTTGCTTGTCGGATTTCAGATGTCCTGCCCTCCAGTTCACTAATTCTGTCTTCTACCTCTTGAAATCTAATGTTTTAGGTTAGATTTGGTTTTTTCATCTCTTCTATTGTGTGTTTCATTCCCATTAATTCTGGGATTTGTTTTTTTCAGACTTTCAACTTCTTCTTTTTGTTATCCCTTGCCTTCTTTATGTCCTCCCTCAATTCATTGATTTGATTTTTGATGAGGTCTTCCATATCTGTTCCAACATCCTGAATTAATTGTTTTAACTCCTGTATCTCATTTGAATTGTTCATTTGTTCCTTTGACTGGGCCATATCTTCAATTTTCTTAGTATGATTCGTTATTATTTTTTTTTCTGTCTCCCATCTAAATTTATTTGACATCTTTTGCTACTTGAAGTTAACAACATTTCATTTAGCAAATAAGAATCTTGCTTCTCCCATCATTCTACAAGTCTAATGATACACACAAGACAGAAAACATCAAATTTAGTTTACTTTTGAAATGAGCTTGGGCTCAATTTAAAGAGAGTCCTGGAAGTGTGTCCTTGGCACATCTCAGTTCTGCAAACACAGAAGAAGGTCAACAGCAGATTCCACTTCAAGAACCGAGGTGATTTCTTTTCTGATAACTTAAAGAGTTAAATTATTTTCTTTCTGATCTTGCAAAGTCTTTAAATTCTTCAATTTCCCATCAACGGTTCCAACTTCATTTCTTCCAGGCGACAATCACAAGGGGTGCCATTTTTCATGAGGACTAATGAGACAGTAAAGTGTCTTCCTTATAGTAACAAATGTTGGTCCCCACATGCATCCACCACGGTCTGGCATTTAATGCTTCTTGAACTGAATATATGAGTGGCTGCATACTTTTTTTGTTGTTGTTGTTGTTGTTCAACATTTATTTAACTCAGTCCTTTCCTCCTATCTGTGCAATTCAACTCTTCTCAAACCATAATTAAATTGGCTACTGAACTTTTCACAGTTAATGATGTTAAACCTGAAGCAACACCTGGCCACATTCCACTGACTTCAAAGTAAAACCATGGATGATAATGATTGCTATTTATATCTGAGTTCAGAATAAGATCATATTCATTTCTTTGTACACCATAAGGCCTTTCTAAAATAGGCTCTTTGAATGGAGGCAGAATGTGACCAAAATAATCAGGATAAGCCACCTCTGAATATTCTGGGACAGACTTTGTATTTCTCACAATCTCAACATACAGATCTGAGTCATGGAGTGTTGGTCCATCAGGCATTTCAATGGATGCTTGCTCCACGGATGAATTAGACTCTATCTTCATCATCTTCAGTTTCAACCCCAGTACAGCAAAGCTTCCCTAGTTGAACTGTTCTTCCCTCAAACAGAACATTTCCACAAGCAGCCACATGTGGACACGCTTTAGTGCACATAAGGACAGTGAGAGGGAGACTGTAGTCCTTCCTCATTCCTGCAGGAAAACCCAGGGATGCTGGAGAAGGAACAGTCTGCAGTGTAACTCAGTCCAAGGCCTTCACAGTATCATTGTGTAAGCTGTGGACTGAGGAAATACTTCTATTGTGATCACTTAGTTGCTGTTGTAATTTTTGTCATTTTCTTTAATATCTTCTTTTGCTAGAGCCATTAAGGTAGATTTCTTATCATCTTCTTCTTTAAGAGATACATTCTCCTTCACTACAACTCCTTTTCTTAAATTACCTGAATTTCCAGATGGTTCTTCTCCTGCTGGAGGAACAAGAACAGAACCATGTATTTTTTCCTCAAATACAAAAAAAGGCTTTGGTTCTTCAGAGATCAGATCATAGTCACTGAGCAAACACATGTTCTAGTCCATTCCAACTTAGAAGTCTGCTTGGTCAGTAACCTTTTCTCTGGTATCACTTTTAATTTGCTCATCTTAAGTTACTTCATCTTACCATTGCAGATAACCTCAAGTTGATCTCACGCGTCACGGGAGAGCGGAGGGGCGGCCGAGCCGGCGGGAAAGCGGAGGACGGCGGAGGGGCTCTCACCGGTACGACGGGGCGCTGACAGGAACGGGCCGCTCGGCGCCTGTGAAGCCAGAAGCTCCTCTCTGGGCGCACGGCGGCGTATCCCTCGCCGCCAGCCGCTGGGGTGTTTTCAAGCAAGCCCCGGTGGCAGGCCAGGCGGCGGCTGCGGCACCTGCCCGCATCCCGGACAAAGTCAGCACCGAGCCGCTCCCACTGCACGCCCAGGCCGGCCGCTGATTCGTTATTTTTTGCTGGCATCTACACATTTAATTTGCTTAATTAATTTATTCTGGAGATTGTTTTCACTTTTTTTTTAACCTAGGATTTTCTTGCTGGATGGCTTTGTTGTCTATCTGTTCTTTGGATTCAGTTCAGCTTATTCTAGACCTCTAGTTTAGGTTTTGTTTAACAGATCAGAATTTTTCAGTTCTTGTTTTCTTGTTTCTTGCCCTGCCTCTATGGTGCCTTTTTTTCCCCCTTAGGAGGGTCTACTTAGGTATTATAGACCCCAGTCATGTTTTCCCAAACCAAACTGGCCTTCTCTCAGGAGGAAAGAGTCACCTGTATCAGTTTTCCCTGAGGGTGAGACCCAGCAGGTTGCAAGCCTTTCCTAGGAAGCCTCTGGACTCTGTGTTTTTCCTTTCCTCCCAGTATGTGGCGCTTGTCTGCCTGTGGGTCCCACCAGCATGAGGTGATGTGGTTCCTTTAACTTCAGCAGACTCTCCCTGCTGGGGGTGTGGTTGAGACAGCGGGGGAGTTGTAGTCTGGCTTTAATCGCTTCAGTTTTCTAGACCTTGGGGTCTGAATTCTTTGAGGGAGGGATTCCACCTGAGCTGGGCCTCACCCCTCTCCTGGGGAAGGCACAGGCTCCAGACAAGCTCTCAGACAACCTTAATTCTAAACCGCCCTTGCCTGGGGCAGTTGGAGCCTGAGAAGCCCTGCAGTTGTATCCAAAGAGCAGTCAAGTCATAGAAACACAGCTACAAAAAATAAAAGGAAAAATAAAAGCCTTTTCAGAGCAGGACCCCCATTCCTCAGGCTTGCCAATCAAGAGTTGAAGTTGGTACATCGCTCTGTGTATCTTCAGGTCCTATGTGTCCCCTCCTTTCCTTCAGAGCCTAGACCGTTGCAAGTATTCTGTGTTGTCTGATCCAAAAACACCTGTTTTTTTTTTCTTTTTACATCGGCCCTGCCCCCTCTGCGCTGGGGCAAAAATTAGCAACCTCAGCTTTTATTCGAGGTTCAGCTGACCTGGAGGGGTCTGTCTTTAGTAGTCAGAATTTGTTAATTAATTCCACAATTGGGGCTTGGTTGTGCTTAGCCCTTGCTGCTGGTAAAGTCTCTTTCCTTTCCCCGCTGGGAAGCAGCCTGTGGGGGAGGGGCACGGACCACCGCGACTTGAGGGACTCGTGGTTCTGGGGGACTCGCAGCCGGTCCATCTGGTCCAGACTGGGGTACCCTGTGTGTCCGGTCACTGACGTGGCCCCAGCAGTTGTTCTGTACTGTTCCTGGTTATTTACTAGCTGCTCCGGAGGACGAACTAAACCCCACTCCTCACTAAGCTGCCATCTTGGACCATCTCTATTAATATACTATTAACTGGAGTCCACAGTTATATTAGGATTTACTATTTGTTGTACAGTTCTAAGATTTTTTTTGTTTAATTTATTCTGGTAACATAGACACAAACTAAAAGTGCCCATTTTGACCTTTTACAAATACACAATTCAGTGGTGTTGAGTGCACTCACAGCGTTGTGCCATCATCACTGCCAACCACCACCAAAAATTTTCCATTACCCCAAACCAAAACTCTGTGCCACTGAAACATGAACTCCTCAATCCCACTCCCACTCCTGTCCCTGGTAACCTGTACTCTAGTTTCTGAATCTGTGAATTTGCTCATGTGAATCATTTCATTTAAGTGAGGTCACACTACATTTGTTCTTTTGTTTTGGGCTTATTTCACTCGGTAGGATGTCCTCAAGGTTCATCCACGTTTTTGCATGTATCAGAACTTGATTCCTTTTTTAATGCTGAATAATATCCCATTTTATGTATACACCATATTTCGCCCATTCATTCCTCTATCATAGACACTTGGGCTGCCCCATCTCTTGGTAATCATGAACAATGCCGCTATGAATGTTGGTGTGCAAATATCTGTTTGAGTCCCTGCTTTCAGTTCTTCTGGGTATATACCTAGTTGTGGGATTGCCGGGCCAAATGGAATTCTGTACCTAACTTTCTGAGAAACTGCCCAGCTGTCTTCCTCAGCAGCTGCACCATTTTAGAGTCCCACTTAGTGGTGGCATTTTTTTTCAGTGGCATGTTGGATGAGGACATAGATGCCACTCTCAAAATTGAGAATAAGTAAAGAGGAGTTGGGAGGAAAACTGGATAATGGAATTTGCATCTAAAAAATAATTTGATGGGCTACATTATTGGGCCAGATTTGACCAGATGGCATTTTAGAGAGTTATAGGTAGAGTCTGGCTTTCCAGCCCCCAAATAATCATCTGCACGAGAGCAAGATACGTGGGAGGGGGAATAATGCCAGTGGGTGAAGACAGGGAGTTTCTGGTTGGTGCTGACCCTATGATCTGCTTGCCCAGAGGGCTGTGGGGACCTTGGGCTACACTAAGGGAGCTTAAGTTCTCAGAGCAGTGGGGCCCGTGGGCCTTGGACTCTGTGATAAACACCCTTTTGGACCTTTGTGGTCAGTTTTAAGAGGAACATGGACAAGCTGGAAGGTCTAGTGGGAGAAACAGGATGATGAGGAAAGCCTACATCCAGGGGGAGGACACGGCCATGTTGACCAGGGAGAGAAGACTTTAGGGGTAGATGTTAGCAGTCTTCAAACTCCTGAAGGGCTGATCGTTGGGACAAAAAACTACATTGATTCTGCGTATCTCAAAAGCAACAAAGACCAGTGAGTGGGAAGAGACCGTTTATGAGGAAGGAATTTCTAGTAATTAAAACTATCCAATGGTGGGGCAGGCTTCATTGGGTGATGGTGAGCTCACCATCAAGGGACATAATCAAGTGTTCTAGTTTGCTAGCTGCCAGAATGCAATATACCAGAAATGGAATGGCCTTTAAAAAGGGGAATTTAATAAGTTGCTAGTTTATAGTTCTAAGGTTAAGATAAGGTCCCAATTAAAGCAAGTCTATAGACATGTGAAAGGTTTTGGAGGTGAAAGAAAGAAAAAAGGCAGACAAAGAAACCTTAGAGTGAGTGGGGTTTATTCCTGTGCTCCCGGGCGGAGCTCACAGAACCCACAGTAGGGGGTGGTGAATCCGTGCCTGGGTCTTGATGTGGGCAGTTTTTAAGCAAGGGGTCAGGTGACGTCCAGAAGGGGCAGCACACTTTGCACAGCTCGAGTCACGGTGACCTTCCCTGTTCTCCCAACCTAACAACATGTCCAATCAAAGGCATGCATAGAAAGATAGCTTGGTTCAAGAAGGCCGATGAAGTTCAGGGTTTCTCTCTCAATTGAGAAGGCACATGGCCAACATAGAGTTTCTCTCTCAGCTGGAAGGGCACATGGCGAACACGGTGTCATCTGCTAGCTTTCTCTCCTGGCTTCCTGTTTTATGAAGCTCCCTGGGAGGCATCTTCCTTCTTCATCTCCAAAGGTTGCTAGCTGGTGGACTCTCTGCTTTGTGGTGCTGCAGCATTCTCTGCTCTCGGAATCTCTCTCATTCTCCAACATGTTTCCTCTTTCATAGGATTCCAGAAACTAATCAAGACGCACCTGTCCACCTAATCCAGTTTAAAAACCACTCTTGATTGAGTCACATCTCCAGAGAGATCATCTAGTTACAATTTCAAACATACACTACTGTATAGGGATTAGAAGAAATGGCTGCCTTTACAAAATGGAATTAGGATTAAAATATGGCTTTTCTAGGGTACAAACATCCTCTCAAACTGGCACATCAAGTACGTGTTGTTCAACTGTTTTGTGAGACTGTGGTAGAGGCCAGTCAAGAATCAGAATCTCTCAGGTCTGAAGTTCTTAAATTTTCTGATCCTGGGAGGCACCAGGGGACTAGAATGGCTCAGAGCTGAAGAAAATCTTCCTCCCCTGTACCACCAGCCAGGGTTAAAACAAGACCTGCAGAATTAGTTGGGAGCAGCTGGCGTCAGGGTGGTGGCAGCAGTGAACTGTGGAGATTGTTATGTAGAGCAGTCTGGGAGGGAGACTATGTTTACCCCAAATGGTTATGTTAAGTATGAAGGAAGAGAGCACTGAAAAATGAGCACTCTGTTCCCTCAGGAAATGCATGCATGCCTTGTGTCACCCTATAGTATATAGGCTAGATCTGGTTAAGAATAAAGTTATCTGTTGTCTGTTATTGCTGATCTTCAGACCCCGTGATCCTGTTTGTCTTCCTCGTCACTCCTTAATATCCTTCGCGCTCCGGTCCCGTGGAAGCAACATCTGGCGCCCAACGTGGGCCACGAAGAAGAAGACTCCGAAACAATATTGAGGAACCAAGGAAAAGTCTCTGTTGGAGGGACATTTGTCCAGCCGACAGAAGAGGACTCGAGTCATATTGGTAAGGTAAGCCATATTGGTAAAAGTAAGCATTTTCCTTGTAGCATCAGGGTAATGGGTAACCATAATAGGTGGCTGGAGGAGTATGTTTGTGTGTTAAAAACTATAGGGGTCTCAATGAAGACTTCAGAGTCACTGGAGCTCTTTTCTTTGGTACAGAAGCATTGTTATTGGTTTCAGCCTTAAGGCCGTAATGTTTTAAATCTTAAGTAATGGAAATTGGTTATGAAGACTTTGCAGCAAGCATAACAAAATGGGGGAGATATTCCTGTTTCTATTTGGTCATTATGTTCAGTCAAGCAATGAACCACCTAGCCCCCACTTTCTCTTAAACTCTGTGTTGTGTTTTTTCTCAATCTCCCACTGCCCCTTCTGACCCTGTTTGGACAGTTGCTTGAGCTGGACTCGGCAATTGGTGCCCAGACAGGGATCTGATAGGGGAACTCTTAAAGCATAAAGTGAGGAGATGCCCCAGGGATGTCCACTGCAAATACTGCAAAAAGCTAATAAGAGCTACAAAAGGGTAGGGAACGAATTGGAGATATTTTCAACTAAGTGCAAAACATGGGGTATTCAGGTTCAGCAGAAAGGAACCTCTATAAATCTGTGCTGTCCACTAGAGGCACAAAATTTTCTCAGTCTCAATTAGAAACTTTTCTTTGTCATGTACAGGATTGTTGCCCATGGTTTCCAGAAGAAAATATAGTTAATCCTCAAACTTGGGCAAAAGTAGGAAAACAATTAAGAAGCAGATATGAAACTTTTAATCTTAAACATACTCCAGTATGTACTTTTTCTCAGCTATCCAAATATATAATTGAGCCCACTGCTGACATAACACTCCAACCCATACCTTTAACTTGGAAAACAAATGAGCCTTTGTGGGTTGAGCAGTGGCCCTTATCTCTAGAAAAGTTAGAGGCTCTAACTCAGTCAGTTCAAGAACAGTTTAAAGCAGGAGGTACAGAAGAATCGCGTAGTCCCTGGAATTCTCCAGTATTTATTATAAAAAAGAAATCAGGACAATGGAGAATGTTAACTGATTTGATAAAAGTTAATGCTGTAATTCAACCTATGGAGTCATTACAATCTGGCTTGCCCACACCAGTTATAATTCCTAAAAACTGCTCTATTATTATAATTGATTTTAAAAATTGCTTCTTTACCACACCTTTAGCAGAGCAAGATAAAGAAAAATTAATTTCTAAGCTTATTCTTAATGAGCTGCCTTTATATAAAAATTCATATACACATGAGTCAGAAAATATTCAATAGGAACAATGCTATGCCAAACAAAAGTCAGTACCCATTAATGGTTCCTATGGAATTGTAACAGATTGGTCCCCTAAGGGGTGTGCAATTCAGGATTGTAATTCTGACTCAAAGTGCTCTGTTAAATTACCTTGGTTTAATCTAAATAATTATTCTACTGAAATTTATACCAATGCTACAAATAAAATCTTGTGACTAGGAATGGGAATGGCAGCCCCATCTCCTTTTGTAAACTTAGATCCTTGACAAACAGCAATTTGGAAACTGGCCATGAGTTTAGCTCCTATTCATATTTGAAAAAGAAATATATTTTAAGAATTTTAAAACTGAAAATTCTTGTTAAAAACTATATATTGATGTTTCAAATATGCATTAACTAAAGTATTTTAAGTATTTAACATTATTCTAACAAATTTAATTTTGATGGTAATTATATGTGGTAAAATATTTGTTTAAAATGCCTTAAGTATGAAAAATATAAAAGATGCATTTTTACTAATAGGAAAAAGAGAATAGTTTTATCCTAAGATAAAATGAATAACTGTTACAAAATGAGAAAAATGTAGGACAAAGTCTGAACTAATATAATAATTGCTGAGGGCTTGTAAAAATGGAAATTATGGTCAAAATTAAGAAAGATTTAATGAGTCTAAAATGACAACGCTTTCTTGGACTCTTAGCCTGTTCTAATGAAAAGATATAAAAATTTTTTCTAGATAATCAGTGTAAAAAGCAAAGTCTATGTTTTATCAAAATAACTTATGTTAACTTTTATTATGTCATTATCTGTATTAAAAATATCGATATTCTCCTGGTTATCATTATACTGGCAAACAACTGTTTCTTTTATTGCCCCAAACCAGGTGGCTTAATCTATTAAGTCTAAGTAATATTGCTGTGAATGAATCTACTACTGGTTAAATAATATTCAAATCATATAAATACCTAAATTCCTTTAAGCCACAAATATTCTAATGCTTTGTCCAATGTTTATATAAACTACATATGTAGAAACTAAATTTATCCCAAAATAACCATGGCTTATCTTGGGAGCAGATCAAATTCGAGGGCTGAATGCAAGGGGAAAATATACTTGTGGAGTCTGTTCTGTTCACCTGATGTTGTCATTACATACAACTGATGTTGCTATTGCATGACCTTGGTAAGAAATAGTTAAAATGTGCACTCTAGCTGGGAGGACTGGCTATCCTCCCGGAAGGAGGTGTACTTTAATAAAGATATCTAGGTCCCAGGAAGCTCCTCTTGGTCCCTAGCCAGTTCCCAGAGGACCTACCTGGGCCCAGTCATGTAAGCAGATTGGAATTTGGCCACTATTGTGGGAAATATCATAAAAACTGCATGCAATAAATTTAAAATTACCAAAAATGCACAGCCAATTATAAAGAATCCTCATTCCTGCATTCCTTTTCAATCAATCCAATAAATTCATTTTACAAAATCTTGTCATTTACTATGGGTACACATCACTATTGACACTCTGCTTTCATTTTTGCTGCCTGCCACTTTAGGGATTATAAGGAGATTCTAATTTATTAAGCAAAAGGCAGTTAATAGCTGTGGCTGAACAAGAGTTACAATTAATTGAACAATGCATTCAAGAAGCACAGCTTGTTCAAATAGATCTGAAAAAGCCTGTTGATTTTATTATTTTCTTTACCTTGCAATCTCCCACAGGCCTATTTTGGCAAGATGGTGTTTTAGAATGGATCTTTTTTACCAAACAATCGACAAAAACATTTAAATACATATCTACAAAAAATCATTTCTTTAATAGCCAAAGGTCACCAAAGATATTATCAATTAAGAGGTCACGATCCCAATCACAGTGTGTGATCTCACAAAGGAAGAGGTTCAAAGTCTATTTATCTTTAATACCTCTTGGCAAATAGCATTAAGTGATTTAAAAGGACAAATTGATAATCATTTGCCTATGTCACAACTTGTACAATTTCTAAAGAGAACGCAATGGATTTTGCCTAAAATAGTTTGGGCTTCCCTGCTAGAGGGAGCCATTATCATCTTTACTAATGGTAATAGTAATGGACAGGCTGCATATGTCACCCCAGGGGAAAACAAAAGTTGGAAAACACCTTATACCTCGGCCCAGCACACTGAATTAGCAGCTGTAATTCAAGTATTACAGAATTTTCCACAATCTCTTAATATTGTTTCTGATTCTGAATATGTCTGCCAAACAGTTACTCACATTGAGACAGCTTCTTTGTTTGAAGGAAATGAATTATCCCTAAAGTTTTTACATTCACAAACATTAGTCAGAAGTCAAATTAAACCCCTTTTTATCATGCATATAGGAGCTCACACTAATCTTAAAGGCCTTTGTCATTACAAAATCAGCAAGCAGATGCTCTTGTGGGGGTGATTCAAGATCCCATGATATTTCACAAATTGACTCATATTAATAGCAAAGGGTTGTGAGAAATTTCCGCCTTTATCTAAACAGCCAGCTCAGGACATTGTTAGGACTTTTCCAACCTGTGGACCTTTAAATGCACTCCCATTTGCATCAGGGGTTAATCCTCGAGGTCAAAAAGCAAATGAATTATGGCAAATGGATGTTACTCATATTTCACATTTTGGCAAAATGCAGTATGTACATGTTATTATAGACACCTGTTCTCATTTCACATGGGCCACCGCACAATCTGGAGAACGTTTCTGCCATGTTTGATCACATTCACTTAATGCTTTTGCTATTATGGGATGCCCTTAGTCTATAAAAGTGGACAATGGTCCTGCTTATACAGGGAAGCAATTTCGTAGATTTTATACTACTTTTCATGTTACTCATATCACAGGAATTCCACATAATCCCTCTGGGCAAGGAATTATTGAACCAGCAAACCGGGCGCTAAAGTCTATGCTAATAAAACAAAAAGGGGGAGATGATGATCAGGAAGATGATGTTGTGAAAATAAGGACACCTAAAGATCAATTAGCAAAGAACTGTTTACTTTAAATTTTTAAACATTTATGATAATTCATCACAGACTTCTGTAGAACAACATTTTAGTAATTTGGAAAAGAAAAGTGATACAACCCAAACAGAACTGCAGCTGCAGCCAATCTATTGGAAAGATGTTAAGGATGATCTATGGAAACCAGGCATGATAAAGGTGTGGGGTAGGGGATTTGCTCTTGTCATTGCAGATGACAGAACCTCGGTTTGGATTCCCTGGAAAAGAATAAAACCCTGATGAAAATAACTAAATGGGTAATGTACATTATAGGACATATAACTTTGAGGAAGGACAGGGACATAATTATACTTATTGGGTTTATATTCCTAACCCACCTCTGCTGCAGGTCCTAACATGGGCAGATCCAACTTTACCAATATATCTGAATACTAGTTTAGGATTCCCATGTCCAGTAGATTCAAGGCTTCCAAAATTCCTTAAGGAAGAAGGAAAAATGGTATCAAATTTAACTCTTCCATTTTTAGAAAGACCCATATGCATAAGTATTGAATTACTGTGTATGACAATAAATAATCGAACTACATGGTTTAAGATCAAGAATGATTCTCGTAATTACCTATATGTATATCCCTCTTTTAACTCTATGGAATCAAATGATACTTGCCTATTAGCTGGGAAAGAAAGTTGAAATGGATGGCAGTTATGTCATATGGATCAAGCAGTTATCATAATTAATGATTCCTATGGAATGTAAGAGATGCAGCCCCTGTGGGGTCTCCCATCTCTAATTTGGAGATAACTGAGACTATATGGACAGGCAAGCTAAATCAGAGTTTAATACATAGAGGATGATTTGTGCCAGATTCATGGGATGATAAATACAACATTAGTCAGAGAAATTTATAGAAAATTTTCCTAGGACTGAGACCAATTTTTATAGTGAATTCTAGTAACTATAACTTCTCTTTAAATAGTAGCCATAGGAGAGGGGCCAAGATGGCGGCTTAGCAATATGTGCATTTTAGTTCATCCTCCAGAACAACTACTAAATAACCAGAAACAGTACAGAACAGCTCCCAGAGCCACGACAGTGGCCGGACACACAGCGTACCCCAGTCTGCACCAGCTGGACTGGCTGTGAGTCTCCGGAACCGTGAGTTCCCCAAGCTGTGGCGGCTGGCGCCCAGTGGCCCTCCCCCACAGATGGCTTCCCGGAAGGAAAGGAAAGAAACTCTAACAGTAGCAGGGACTGAGTCCAACCAAACACCAATTGTGGCATTAATAAACAAATTCTGACTACTAAAAATAGGCCCCCAGCTCAGGTGAAACTGGTCAAGGCGGAGGTTGCCTATTTGGTTAACTGAAAAAGAGGAAAGGGGACAAAACGGAGGCTTTTGTGGCTGTTTCTATGGAGGCTTGGCTGCCTCTGGATTCAGTGGCCAGATTACACAGGCTGCAACTGCCCCAGGCATACGCAGAAACCGGCTGCTTTCAGGGCTGTCTCCCGCCTGAGCCTTCCCCAGGGGAGGGGTGAAACGCAACTCAGGTGGAATCCCTCTCTCAAGGAATTCAGAGCCCAGGGCTTGGCAATTTGAAGCCATTAAAACCGGCCTACAACCTCTCCTCTGTCTCCACCACGCCCCCAGCAGGGAGAGCCTTCCAAAGTTAAAGCAGCCACAACATCTTTTGCTGGTGGGACCCGCAGACAGACAAGCACCACATATTGGGCAGGATAAGAAAAACAGAGCCCAGAGACTTCACAGGAAAGTCTTTCAACCTGCTGGGTCTCACCCTCAGGGAAAACTGACGCAGGTGACTCCTTAACCCCGATAAGGTGACTCCTCCTCCCCGATAGGAGGCCAGACCCAGCTGGAGTCTGTAATACCTATGTAGACCCTCCTAAGGGTGGGGAGGGAAAAGGCACCTTACAAGCAGGACAAGGAACAAAAAAACAAGAACTGAAAAATTACCCTCTGTTAAACAAAACTTAAGTTAGAGGCCCAGAAAAAGCTGAACTGAAGGTCAAAGAACAGATAGACAACAATATGCAAATATGTACTGGAGAACCATATGCATTTGTTAAAAGTAATATGCATATAAGAAATCAAACTTCTAATTGTGAGAATTGTTTTCTATTCGCTTGTCTCCAAGCATTTATGTTGCAGGAAAATGAGACAATTATAGCAGCAAGGAGAAGAAGAGGTATTTGGCTGCCGGTGCAGATGTCAAGATCTTTGCAATCCTCTCCAGAAACACAAATACTGATCCATTTGGCAAAAGAATATCTGAAAAGGACTAAGAGACTAATTGGACTGATTATTGCAGGTGTCATTGGAATCAATGGAATTATCACTGTGGCTTCAGTTGCTGGAACTGCATTGCATCAAACTATACAGATGCAGCATTATGTTAGAGAATGCATAAAAACACCAGTGAACTGTGGCATAGTCCATCTCACATTGATGAGCAAATTAATAATAGACTAAATGATATAGAGACAGCATTGATTCATATTGGAGATCAAATGCATAATTTAAATTTTTTACGAAGTTTAAAATGTGACTGGAATGAGCAATTTTTGTATTATCCCTTTAAGATATAATTAATCTGAAATAGAATGGGAAAAGCTAAAGAGGCATCTTCTGGGGCATTCGGATAATTTGTCTCTTAGAATTACAAAAAAGGGGTATTAGAAGTATCTCAGAATAATTTACATATAACTGATGGAGATGATGTTATATAATCACTTACCCAAGAGCTAAAAAATCTTAATCCTATTTACTGGTGGGAATCACATCATTTTTTGACTACTATAGGCTTAGGTTTGGGGCTGTTTAGACTCTTTCTCTTCCTCCTCAGCTGTGTCAAACAACAAATGTTCAAAGTAGCAAGCCGCGCCACTAAGCAGAGCCGTGCTAACACTGTGATTCTGGCAAAAGCCCTGGGTTCCCTCCCGAATCGAAGTCAGAGAGCTTGACTGGTAGCCAATGACGGGTAAGACCCTTACTTCAGAGCTTAAGGGCAACCTAAGACAGGCACAGTCACCTCAGCTAATAAAATAAAAAGGGGGAGAAGCGGCTGCAAAGCCGAGCAGAGGAGGCAGGAAGCCGAGAGCGAGCAGTAGTTGGGTGGGCACCATGGCCGGGATCACCACCATCGAGGCGGTGAAGCGCAAGATCCAGGTTCTACAGCAGCAGGCCGATGATGCTGAGGAGAGAGCCGAGCGCCTCCAGCGGGATGTGGAGGGAGAAAGGCGGGCAAGGGAACAGGCTGAGGCTGAAGTGGCCTCCTTGAACCGACGGATCCAGCTGGTTGAAGAGGAGCTGGACCGTGCTCAGGAGCACCTGGCCACTGCCCTGCAAAAGCTGGAGGAAGCAGAGAAAGCTGCTGATGAGAGCGAGAGAGGTACGAAGGTTATTGAAAACCGGGCTTTAAAAGATGAAGAAAAGATGGAACTCCAGGAAATCCAACTCAAAGAAGCTAAGCACATCGCAGAGGAGGCAGATCGGAAGTATGAGGAGGTGGCTCGTAAGTTGGTGATTATTGAAGGGGATTTGGAGCGCACTGAGGAACAAGCTGAGCTGGCAGAGTCCCGTTGCAGAGAGATGGATGAGCAGATCAGACTGATGGACCAGAACCTGAAGTGTCTGAGTGCTGCTGAAGAAAAGTACTCTCAAAAAGAAGACAAATATGAAGAAGAGATAAAGATTCTTACTAATAAACTCAAGGAGGCAGAGACCCGTGCTGAGTTTGCTAAGAGATCGGTAGCCAAGCTGGAAAAGACAATTGATGATTTGGAAGATAAACTGAAATGCACCAAAGAGGAGCACCTCTGTACACAAAGAATGCTGGACCAGACTCTGCTTGACCTGAATGAGATGTAGAGCACCCCAGTACCACCCTGCCGCTGCTCCTCCCTGTGACCCCGACTCCGCCTGAGGCCAGCCTGCCCGAAGCTGACCTTTAAACTGCGGGCTGATCTTTAACTGGAAGGCTGCTTTCTCCTCTCGCCGTACACCCCCACACCCATCCACCCACCTGCCCCTGGCCCCGTGTCTTTTTCATCAAACTGTCTCTGCCTCTCCCAGAGATTGCAGCTGGGCTAGGGGCTAAGCACCTTTGGGAACAACATTTAAGGGAATGTGAGCACAATGCAAGTGTCTTTAAAAGCATGTTGTGATGTATACATATTGTAATTACCCCCCTTTTTGTTGTTGTAGCAACCATTTGTAAGACATTCCAAATAATTCCATAGCTCTGAAGTAGTAATCTAATCCCTTTCTCATTTTTGGAAGGTAACTTTTCAGCTTCATACACATTGCTCTCTCCAAAGAGGAGGGAAAGAGGTATGGGCCTGCCTCACTGAGAACTGAACATAGCCCAGGGAAAGACTCATTGAGGGAAACCTCATTGCTCTATACAAAGCACCAGCCAAACCAGAAAGGTGATTCTAGGAGTTAGCCTGAAAAAAAAAAAGTACTGTTGAGGTTTTTAGCTTTAAGGTATCTTAGGGCAAATTTATTATTTTTATTTTTATTTTTATTTTTCTTATCAGAAGTGACTAAATTATTATGGTAAGACCTCAGAGACCAAATCTTTGTCTGGTCCTTTCTCTACCCCCTTCCCAATTGCTACAGTATGAATCATGTGCCCCTTATGTTGGGGTGACCAGTGATGTACTCTCCTGCCTCCTTTTTTATAAAGGAAAGTAAAGAAAATTATGTTTTTGCCATTGATTTAGCCATATGAAACATCTCATAACCCTTTTCTGGGTCCGAAACTGCTGTGTCTAGAAGTGCCATCTCATGCTTTGTATCAGCCAGTGCTGGAGAAATTTTGAATAGCTTATATACAAAACTCTTTACAATTTTTATATTATTTTGAAACTTTGCTTCTTTAGATTTGGGGACCACTGACCACTCCATCTCTACAGTCTGGGCTGGCAATATGCTGATCTTTTACAATTCTTTTCCCCACCCAATTCCCCTTTTTGGTGAGGTTTCTGTGAGGTCTGCTAGGTGTGCGTCCTGTAGCTTATTGGCTTAAAATGTACCCTCCTTTGGTGTGGTCTCTTTTGGGGGCAGATTGGGAGAAAGAGAAACCAATAATGCAACTGTTTTGATACTGAAAATTGACAAAATTTCTTTTTGAAATAAAGAACCAGTCCCTCTAAAAAAAAAAATAAATAAATAAATAAAAAAATAAAAAGGGGGAAATGTAGGAACCAGGGTTAAAACAAGACCTGCAGAATTAGTTGGGAGCAGCTGGCGTCAGGGTGGTGGCGGCAGTAAACTGTGGAGATAAAGAGCAGTCTGGGAGGAAGAGAATGTTTACCCCAAATGGTTATGTTAAGTATGAAGGAAAAGAGCACTGAAAAATAAGCACTCTGTTCCCTCTGGAAATGCATGCCTGCCTTTTGTCACCCTGCAGTATATAGGCTGGATCTGGTCAAGAATAAAATTGTCTGTCTGTTATCGCTGATCTTCAGACCCCCTGATCCCATCTGTCTTTCTCGTCATTCCTTAATATCCTTCATGCTCCTGTCCCATAGGAAGCAACACTCACCGCCTCTTACCACAGAATTTTGGGTTTCCATGGGCATTTGGTCTGAGCTCTTGGATTCTCTCTCTCCTCCCTGATCCCCAAATCTTTCTGAGTCAGGATGGGGAAATTCTTTAATGGCTGATGTCATCATGTGTCCAAATACACTTCCTGACTGGGGAACAGGTTGGTTGGCGAGAAGGGATGACAGGGCCCTAAGGCTGGGCGCCCCAAAAATGGGAGGGTCCCAGAGGGAAAGTCCCCACAATAAAGCATCCTATTTCATCTAGGACATCGAGGTGATGACTCAAGTTGGTGTCCCAGGGGAAAAGGTAAAAGAAAGGCAACCAGGAAATGGGACAGAAAAGCTGGAAAAACCTCTTGAGCCAGAACTGAAGCCTTAGTTACGGGAGCCAGGTGCTGCGTGATTGCTGAAGATAATGGTGTTGACATAAAATTGCCCAGAGTACCATAGGTGGGTCTGGGGATGTGGCTAGGAAGTTTGCTACCTGAGGGGCAACCACCACTGCCCAAATCCTGGGGACACCAAACATTGGGTTTAGGGTATATACAACATAAGTGCTGCCCCCTGGAGTTGTTCCAGGAGGCCTCAGCCCTGAAGTCTTTTGCCCAAGTAAGAAACAGAAGCCTTGGAACAAGGTGATACTGCAGGGAACTGGGGAAGGATGGAGCACTCTGGTTAGTAGATGAATACAGGAAACAAAGGGCCAGTTCCTGGAAAGAGGAGGACTCAGCCCTCAGTTGTTCCCTGACCCATTCATTCATTCAACAATATTTACCAAGTTACCCCGCAGGGCAGACACCATGCTAGGCACTGGGGCTAGACAGTGAGCAAAACACAGACACACTGATGCCCCATGGAGCAAACGGTTTGGAGCAGGACTGTCCAATAGAACTTTCTAGGATGATGGAAATGGTCAGATAATCATATGAGCAAATGTAAAATTACAATTCTGCCAACTGCTCTGCCCAGACGTTGAGGTGGGTGGTGCTAGATGAGCACTAACTGGGGACCTGCCCCATCTGGAAAGTTTGAGCTGGGGCTGTAGAGGAGAAGGCCTGGCTTCAGGCTCTCTCGCAGGCTGCCTCTGTGCCTCTCGGGTGCCAGGTCCTATAGTGCCCCCATTGCAGCTCATTCCCACTGTGTGACATCATGCCCCACTTCTACTACTGCTGAGAACTACCCAGAAAGCTTGTCTGACTGCAAGCCCCCCTCAAATAGCCAAGTGTCTACACCAGCAGATAATGAGCATTTATGTAATTCACCGAGTTGATGATCAACCATTAATTATTGAGCGCCCAATGGGTCAGACAGTGATACAGACAAGGTCTCTGCTTTCATGGAGGTTACATTCTAGTTCCGGAAATCGACTCTGTAGATGTCAATGCAAAGTAGAGATGATTTCAGGGAGTCAGAAATGCCATGAAGAAAATTAAACAGGGTACCGAGACGGAGGTGGAGGGGAGCATGGTCTTCTGAAAGAATGAATGAGTGAATGAATGAATGGTGAACGCTGAAGGCAGAAGAAGCGAGTCTGCATTCCATTGATGGGGAGGAGGAGGAGGAGGAGTTGGAAACTCAGATCCCAGGGCCAGGAGCACGGGGCAAGGTGGGGAGCGTTGGTCAGGGGTGGCCATACTCCAGGCCTCCCTGCCAGACCTCCAGGCCCCGGGAGGGAGCAGAGGGGGAGTGGTGTGAAACCAGGGATCCGGGTAGGGAAGGAGATTGCCTGGCATTGCCGACAGGAGTAGTTTCTGGTGATTTCCTTGTCCCCTGTGCCCCCACTCCTGACTCAGACTTGAGCTCTGCACCCTGGCAAATGGGACTGGGGAGGAACAGGGCAGGAAGGACCTGGAGGTGAGCTTCACAGAGCCTGCTGGAGGTTGGCCAGCCTCCGCAAGGGCTCCCAGGACCCCACAGCTGGCAGCCCTCTTGGGAAATCCTCTCCCAGCCCCATCCCTCCAACCTGAGCTGGGGCCACTGACTGAGGTGTAAGGTCAGACTAATGACTGCTAGAGGGCAGTGAGTCCTGAGAGGGTCTGTTCTGGAGCACAGGCACTGCCTCAGGCGGCCCAGCCCACCCACCTCCCAGAAGGGAGGGTGAGTTCCACTGGGCCTGAGAGCTCAGCCATACTCTGGGGGGCAGGGACACTCCAGGCCCTGTTTAGTTCCATGCTGCAGGGTTCAAAGCTTTTTTTCTTTTTAAACATTTTTTTAATTAAAAAATTTTAAATTAATTAAAAAAAAATCAAACGAACAAAAACATTCTTAACATATGATCATTCCGTTCTACATATATAATCTAATTCACAAAATCATCACATAGTTGCATATTCATGGTTCAAAGGTTTTGAGGGAGGGAAGTGATGGGCTCAAGAGCCAGCCTCCAACCTGCGGGCGAAGGTCGGTCTCTAATCTAGGGGATGGGATGAGGTAATTTATGGCACTAATACCAGTTGAGAGCCAAGTGAGTGTATGAGGAAGAGGTTCCCCGGAGGGGAGCAAGATAAATGGCAGCAGAAACCAAGAGAAGCCCCTAGGAGTCTGAGATGGGCTTTGTGGGATGAGTCCTGGCAGTAGAAATGGGGCTGGGGGAGTGGGTAGCACTCCAGGGGTTGGAACAGCTCCAGTAAAGGTGTGGAAAAAGGAAGTGTGGTCAGATTTAGAGAAGGGCAAGCACTGAATTCGGCCAAGAGATCTTTGGGCTCAGTGAACTTGGGAACACTTTCACCACTATGCCCAACAAATCTCCAACCTTCCCTCTGCCCCAAATAAAAGACCTCCCCAGCACGATGCAGGGGAATGAGCTTGCCCTCTAGAGAGTCATGCATATTAGGTCAAATCCAGACCCCTTTACTGCAAAGCCTTCTAATCCTGGCCAAGTTACCTAAGTTTTCTGAGCCTCAGTTTCCTCAGCTGTCAAGAGTGGGAACTAACAGTACTTATCTCGAATGGCAGGTGAAAAGATTAAATTAGGCCTGGATAGAATGTTTAGGTCATTGCAGGCACTTGATAAACATTAATTCACCCCCTACAATAACACAAGACTTTGGCTAGTTTAGCTGTGTGAAACTGACAATGAAAGTCTGAAGCTGGGTCCCTTTTGCCCCCTTGCACAGGCCTGAAGCTAGCACCACAGTCACTGAACACCCCTTCCTGCTGGGACAGTGTCTGAGCTCTGCTTTGCTCCTTTCTTTTGGATCCATGTCCCGGTTGGGGGGGGAACCAAGACCTACTCACACATGGATGGGGCATATGCGTTCCTACTTGCTAACAGAAGTGCTCAGAACTGACCCCTTCCTCCTTCCGTCCCCTCCCAGCATTCTTCCTGGGCTCTTCCATTTTCAAGGGCCTAAGGAAGGGGGTCCTTTTCTCTCCAAGGTTCCCCCAGATCCCAGGCAGCCTCCAGCTCCTCCCCACTTGAGGCATAGAAGTCCAGGCAGGTCCTGTGATCTCTTGACCTTTTTCCAACCTGGGCCTGCACCTGAGCCCTGGCTGATGGAAACTGTCCATCCCCACAGCTGAACACTTCTGGGTTTCCTGAGGTGCCTCCGTCGGTGCAGATGGCAGCGGCATCCCACGCAGCAAGGCTGTCTGGCAGGCAGCAGAAGCAGCCCCTCCTTAGCCTCTGCTCAGTCTGGGGGCAAATCCTGCCTCCTCTGCAGCTCCATATGAGGCCAGGTCCGGCTGGTCTGGCTGGTCAGACCAGAGGCTGTGAGGCTGTCTGGATGATCTCGGGGGAGAACACCCATGGGCGTGTGTGGGGAGGGGTGTGTGGGAGGGCTGAGGGGGTGTCTCAGTGGATCACTACAGACCAAGGTGGGCAGGTGGGGCCTTGGTTGCCTGGAGGGAGGGGGAGACAGAGATGAAGTCTGGCAGAGAAAGGCAGGGATTAGAATGTCCTAACAGACAGAGGGAGGTGACACCAGAGAAGAGGAGCGGGGCCTGGGGAGGAGGACAGCCTGGCTGGGCTGACCTCTCCCCCTCCTCTGGGTTCTCGCCCTTGGTTCTCACAGTGGTTTTCTGATTCTTTCACGTATGATAACCGAGAGCACTTTGTCTTCTAAGGCCCGGCTGCATTCACCCTCCCGTCCCCACCCAGGGCTGGGCCCCGCGGAGGCTGCCGGGACCTGCTGGGCCCCGCGGGGGCTGCCGGGACCGGGACGTGGAAGGCGGGAGTCACACGAAGGATTGGAGTGGACGGGCCGGTGGGGAAACGCGGTGAGTGTCGGCCGCGGGGTCAGGAGGGGCCCCGTGGAAGGATGGGGAGACGGAGAGGGCAGGAGGATGCAGGGAAAGGGAGCTATGTGGGGCTGAGGAACGGGCACGGGAAGTGGTGGGGGAGCGGCTTTGAGGCAGCACGACAGGGAGGCCAGGCAGCTGGAGGGGTAAGTCGCCTCGTGCAACACTTGAGAGACGGTGTCCGGGCCTTCCGGGTCGTGCGGGACGTGGGGGTGGAGCCCGGATGAGGAGGGAAGAAGGGCAACTCTGGGCCCATCCGCCTCCCTGGGGTTTGTCCGTAGGGCGTGGGCTCCTGCCGAGTCCTTGCGCTCCCTCCTCATTCACGGTGCCCAAAAGCCCACCCCCTGTCACTCATCGCCTCACCGCTTCCCTTTCCTCCAGGGACCTCCCCTTCCCACTCATGTGGTCCCAAGGGGCCTGCAGGAGCCGCTGGAAACGACTCCTCGGTGTCCTGTCCTCGAAGTGGGAATAGGACCCCTTGACCCAGCCCTGCATCTGTCACCCTTCCTGTTCAAGTGTAGTCCAGTTGGTGAGCAGTCACTTCCACGGGGTCACCCTGGGGACAAGGACTCCACAGCCTGCCTCATTTTGGCACCTCTCATCCTTGGGTGGTTGCTATAGAAGGACGAATCTCTCTTCGGGTGTGAGGGCTCTTGCACAGTCGTCGTGTAAGTCAAATTCCACGGAGGAGAGCAGGGCTGCACCGCGCCCCTCGAGCTGGGTGTCTTCTCTGCATTGGCACTGTTTCTCCTGGGCCGTTATTCTGCATTCCCGCAGCCAACACCCTCCCTTTCCCTCACCCTCTCTACTGGCAGAGCAGGGAAGAGCTGGTGATGGGAGTAGCTGCATAAGGGCCTGGGATGGCATGGGGGGCTCTGGATCCAGACCAGCTTCCTAGTTCAGAACTGTGAAGCACTACAAGGGCCAGTACAGGCCCGAGACTGCAAAATACAACCTCTCAGGTGGAGAAAGAGAGGCTCAGGCTCAATCATAGAAAGTCTTTTCTTGGAATATGTTTCGATATTTGCCTGTACAGCCATAAACAGTCTCTTTGGAACCCAGGTATAAGGCAGCACCAGTTACCTCTGGGTTGGCAACTGACGACTAGAGGGCAGGGATGCTGGGGAGACTTTTCATTGTGTACCCTTTTTTTAATAAAATTTATTTATTAATTAAAAAAATTTTACAACTGAAATAAAACATTAACATGTATAATCAGTAATTCACAATATCATCACTTAGTTGCATATTCATCATTTCTTAGAACATTTGCACCCATTAAGAAAAAGAAATAAAAAGACAATAGAAAAAGAAATAAAACGAAAACAGAAAAAAACAAACAGATTATACGTACCATACCCTTTACCCCTCGCCCCCATTGCTCACTAGCATTTCAAACTAAATTTATTTTAACATTTGTTCCCCCTATTATTTATTTTTATTCCATATGTTCTACTCGTCTGTTGACAAGGTAGATAAAAGGAGCATCAGACACAAGGTTGTCACAATCACACATTCACATTGTGAAAGCTATATCATTATTAAATCATCCTCAAGAAACATGGCTACTGAAACACAGCTGTACATTTTCAGGCATTTCCCTCCAGTCTCTCCGTTACATTTTGAATAACAAGGTGATAGCTACTTAATGCGTAAGAATAACCTCCAGGATAACCTCTCAACTCTGTTTGGAATCTCTAAGCCATTGACACTTAGTCTCATTTCACTCTTCCCCCTTTTGGTCAAGAAGGTTTTCTCAGTCCCTTGATGCTGAGTTTCAGCTCATTCTAGGGTTTTTCTCAATCTCTTGATGCTGAGTCTTAGCTCATTCTAGGATTTCTGTCCCACGCTGCCAGAAAATGTCCACACTCCTGGGAGTCATGTCCCACGTAGACAGGGGAAGGGTGGTGAGATTGCTTGTTGTGTTGGCTGGAGAGAGAGGCCATATCTGAGCAACAAAAGAGGCTTTCTGGGGGGTGACTCTTAGGCCTAAATCTTAAAAAGACTTGACATAACCTTTGTGGGGTTAAGTTTCATATGAACAAACCCCAGGACTGGGGGCTCAGCCTATAGCTTTGGTTGTCCACACTGCGTGTGAGAATATCAAGAATTCAACTTGGGGAAGTTGAATTTCTCCCCCCTCTCACCATTCCCCGAAGGGGGCTTGCAAATACTTTTCCACTCACTGATCGAATCACTCTCGGATTCATTGGGGCATCACTCTGGACAAACCAACAAAATCTCATGTCCTACCTGAGATTCCAAGTACTTATGGTGTTCAATCAAACTATCTACATAAGTTATATTAGGAAATGCACTACTCAAAATATAAATTTTGTAACAAATAAACATTTTTTGCTTTAGTCTCACACATAAGGTGACATTTAAAAATATTAATTACCATCTATTTTCAGCACCCTGCAGAAATGACATTCCTTTGTTCTTCCTCATGCAAAAACATTTTTAAAATTTGTACATTTAATCACTATTATTATACACTCTAGGTATTCCTAGATTATACCATCTCATTCTTTAACATCTATCTTTCTTTCTGATTTCATTTATGCCCCCAGCCCTCCTCCCTCTATCATTCTCACATGCAGCTTCATTCAGTGTTTTAACATAATTGTATTACAGTTAGGTAGTATTGTGCTGTCCATTTCTGAGTTTTTTTTTTTTTACTAATTAAAGAAAAAAAAGAAATTAACACAGCATTTAGAAATCA
Source organism: Tamandua tetradactyla (assembly GCF_023851605.1). NCBI lineage: Eukaryota > Metazoa > Chordata > Mammalia > Pilosa > Myrmecophagidae > Tamandua > Tamandua tetradactyla. Next base: position 30,506,225 of record NC_135340.1, on the reverse strand, counting down.
TTCCATTCTTCATATGCAATCAGTAATTCTTAACATCATCACATAGATGCATGATCATCATTTCTTAGTACATTTTCATCGATTTAGGAAAAGAACTAGCAAAACAACAGAAAAAGATATAGAATGTTAATATAGAGAAAAAAATAATAATAAAGAAAAGAAAAGGAAAAAGAAAAAAAACAAAAGACACAAACAAACAAAAAAACAACTATAGCTCAGATGCAGCTTCATTCAGTGTTTTAACATAATTACATTACAATTAGGTATTATTGTGCTGTCCATTTCTGAGTTTTTGTATTTAGTCCTGTTGCACAGTCTGTATCCCTTCAGCTCCAATTATACAATATCTTACCCTATTTCTATCTCCTGATCATCTCTGTTACCAACGACATATTCCAAGTTTATTCACTAATGTCAGTTCATATCAGTGAGACCATGCAGTATTTGTGCTTTTGTTTTTGGCTGGTCTCACTCAGCATAATGTTCTCAAGGTCCATCCATGTTGTTACATACTTCATAAGTTTATTCTGTCTTAAAGCTGCATAATATTCCATCGTATGTATATACCACAGTTTGTTTAGCCACTGATCTGTTGATGGATATTTTGGCTGTTTCCATCTCTTTGCAATTGTAAATAATGCTGCTGTAAACATTGGTGTGCAAATGTCTGTTTGTGTCTTTGCCCTTATATCCTTTGAGTAGATACCTAGCAATGGTATTGCCGGGTCATATGGCAATTCTATATTCAGCTTTTTGAGGAACCGCCAAACTGCCTTCCACAGTGGTTGCACCATTTGACATTCCCACCAACAATGAATAAGTGTGCCTCTTTCTCCACATCCTCTCCAGCACTTGTCATTTTCTGTTTTGTTGATGATGGCCATTCTGGTGGGTGTGAGATGATATCTCATTGTGGTTTTGATTTGCATTTCTCTAATGGCCAGGGATGTTGAGCATCTCTTCATGTGCCTTTTTACCATTTGTATTTCCTCTCCTGAGAAGTGTCTGTTCAAGTCTTTTTCCCATTTTTAATTGGATTGGCTGTCTTTTTGTTGTTGAGTTGAATAATCTCTTTATAAATTCTGGATACTAGACCTTTATCTAATATGTCATTTCCAAATATTGTCTCCCATTGTGTAGGCTGTCTTTTTACTTTCTTGATGAAGTTCTTTGATGCGCTGAAGTGTTTAATTTTGAGGAGCTCCCATTTATTTAGTTCTTTCTTCAGTGCTCTGGCTTTGGGTGTAAGGTTTAGGAAACCGCCTCCTAGTATAAGATTTATAAGATATTTCCCTACATATTCCTCTAACTGTTTTATGGTCTTAGACCTAATGTTTAGATCTTTGATCCATTTTTTTTTTTTTTTTTTTTTTTTTTTTTTTTTTTTTAAAGGAAAGACAGAGAGAAGGAAGGAAGGATAGAAGGAAGGAAGGAAGGAAGAAAGGGAAACATTTTCTTGTTTTATTGTATTCTGTTTCTCCGTTTTTGTTACATGGGCTGGGGCCGGGAATCGAACCGAGGTCCTCCGGCATAGCAGGCAAGCACTTTGCCCGCTGAGCCACCGCGGCCCGCCTCTTTGATCCATTTTGAGTTAACTTTTGTATAGGGTGTGAGATACAGGTCCTCTTTCATTCTTTTGCATATGGATATCCAGTTCTCTAGATACCATTTATTGAAGAGACTGTTCTGTCCCAGGTGAGTTGGCTTGACTGCCTTATCAAAGATCAAATGTCCATAGATGAGAAGGTGTATATCTGAGCACTCTATTCGATTCCGTTGGTCAATATATCTATCTTTATGCCAGTACCATGCTGTTTTGACCACTGTGGCTTCATAATATGCCTTAAAGTCAGGCAGTATGAGACCTCCAGGTTCGTTTTTTTCCTCAGGATACTTTTAGTAATTTGGGCCACCCTGCCCTTCCAGATAAATTTGCTTATTGGTTTTTCTATTTCTGAAAAGTAAGTTGTTGGGATTTTGATTGGTATTGCATTGAATCTGTAAATCAATTTAGGTAGAATTGACATCTTAACTATATTTAGTCTTCCAATCCATGAAACACGGTATGCCCTTCCATCTATTTAGGTCTTCTGTGATTTCTTTTAACAATTTCTTGTAGTTTTCTTTGTATAGGTCTTTTGTCTCTTTAGTTAAATTTATTCCTAAATATTTTATTCTTTTGGCTGCAACTGTAAATGGAATTTGTTTCTTGATTTCCCCCTCAGATTGTTCATTACTAATGTTTAGGAACACTACAGATTTTTAAGTGTTGAGCTTGTAACCTGCCACTTTGCTGTACTCCTTTATTAGCTCTAGTAGTTTTGCTGTGGATTTTTCAGGGTTTTCGACATATAGTATCATATCATCTGCAAACAGTGATAGTTTTACTTCTTCCTTTCCAATTTTGATGCCTTGTATTTCTTTGTTGAATACAAGAATAACAGTGGTGATAGTGGACATCCTTGTCTTGTTCCTGATGTTAGGGGGAAAGATTTCAGTTTTTCCCCATTGAGGATGATATTAGCTGTGGGTTTTTCATATATTCCCTTTATCATTTTAAGGAAGTTCCCTTGTATTTCTATTTTTTGAAGTGTTTTCAACAGGAAAGAATGTTGAATTTTGTTAAATGCCTTCTCTGCATCAATTGAGATGATCATGTGATTTTTCTGCTTTGATTTGTTGATATGGTGTATTACATTAATTGATTTTCTTATGTTGAAGTATCCTTGCATACCTGGGATGAATCCTACTTGGTTATGATGTATAATTCTTTTAATGTGTTTCTGGATTCAATTTGCTAGAATTTTGTTGAGGATTTTTGCATCTATATTCATTAGAGAGATTGGTCTATAGTTTTCTTTTTTTTGTAATATCTTTGCCTGATTTTGGTATGAAGGTGATGTTGGCTTCATAGAATGAATTAGGTAGCTTTCCCTCCACTTCAGTTTTTTTGAAGAGTTTGAGCAGGATTGGTACTAATTCTTTATGGAATGTTTGATAGAATTCACATGTGAAGCCGTCTGTTCCTGGACTTTTCTTTTTGGGAAGCTTTTTAATGACTGATTCAGTTTCTTTACTTGTGATTGGTTTGTTGAGGTCATCTATTTCTTCTTGAGTCAAAGTTGGTTGTTCATGCCTTTCTAGGAAGTTGTCCATTGCATCTACATTGTTGTATTTATTAACATAAAGTTGTTCATAGCATCCTGTTATTACCTCCTTTATTTCTGTGGGGTCAGTGGTTATGTCTCCTCTTCCACTCTGATCTTATTTATTTGCATCCTCTCTCTTCTTTTTCTTGTCAGTCTTGCTAAGGGCCCTTCAATCTTATTGATTTTCTTATAGAACCAACTTCTGGTTTTATTGATTTTCTCAATTGTTTTCATGTTCTCAATTTCATTTATTTCTGCTCTAATCTTTGTTATTTCTTTCCTTTTGCTTATTTTGGGGTTAGTTTGCTGTTTTTCTCCAGTTTTTCCAAATGGACCGTTAATTCCTGAATTTTTGCCCTTTCTTTTTTTTGATATAGGTATTTAGGGCAATAAGTTTCTCTTTTAGCACTGCCTTTGCTGCGTCTCTTAAGTTTTGATATGTTGTGTTTTCATTTTCATTTGCCTCGAGATATTTACTGATTTCTCTTGTAATGTCTTCCTTGACCCACTGGTTGTTTAAGAGTGTGTTGTTGAGCCTCCACATATTTGTGAATTTTCTGGCGCTCTGCCTATTATTGATTTCCAACTTCATTCCTTTAGATCTGAGAAAGTGTTTTCTATTATTTCAATCTTTTTAAATTTATTGAGACTTGTTTTGTGACCCAGCATATGGTCTATCTTTGAGAATGATCCATGAGCACTTGAGAAAATGTGTATCCTGCTGTTGTGGGGTGTAATGTCCTATAAATACCTGTTAAGTCTAGCTCATTTATTGTAATATTCAAATTCTCTGTTTCTTTATTGGTCCTCTGTTTAGATGTTTTGTCCATTGTTGAGAGTGGGCAATTGAAGTCTCCAACTATTATGGTAGATGTGTCTATTTCTCTTTTCAGTGTTTGCCTCACGTATTTTGGACCATTCTGGTTTGGTGCATAAATATTTATGATTGTTATGTCTTCATGCTGAATTGTTCCTTTTATTAGTACATAGTATCCTTTTTTTATATATTTTGTTTGTTTGTTTATTTATTTATTTATTTATTTATTTATTTATTTATTTATTATTAATTAACAGAAAAAAAGAAATTAACCCAACATTTAGAAATCATACCATTCTACATATGCAATCAGTAATTCTTAACATCACCACATAGATGCATGATCATCGTTTCTTCGTACATTTGCATCAGTTTAGAAGAACCAGCAACACAACAGAAAAAGATATAGAATGTTAATATAGAGAAAAGAAATAAAAGTAATAATAATAGTAAAAAACAAACAAACAAACAAACAAAAATAAAAACCTATAGCTCAGATGCAGCTTCATTCAGTGTTTTAACATGATTACTTTACAATTAGGTATTATTGTGCTGTCCATTTTTGAGTTTTTGTATCTAGTCCTGTTGCACAGTCTGTATCCCTTCAGCTCCAATTACCCATTATCTTACCCTGTTTCTAACTCCTGCTGGACTCTGTTACCAATGACATATTCCAAGTTTATTCTCGAATGTCCAACTCACATCAGTGGTACCATACAGTATTTGTCCTTTAGTTTTTGGGTGGACTCACTCAGCATAATGTTCTCTAGGTCCATCCATGTTATTACATGCTTCATAAGTTTATCCTGTCTTAAAGCTGCATAATATTCCATTGTATGTATATACCACAGTTTGTTTAGCCATTCTTCTGTTGATGGACTGTATTAGTTAGGGTTCTCTAGAGAAACAGAATCAACAGGGAACACTTGCAAATATAAAATTTATGAAAGTGTCTCACGTGACCGTAGGAATGCAGAGTCCAAAATCCACAGGGCAGGCTGCGAAGCTGATGACTCCAATGGATGGCCTGGATGAACTCCACAGGAGAGGCTCACCAGCCAAAGCAGGAATGGAACCTGTCTCCTCTGAGTCCTCCTTAAAAGGCTTCCCATGATTGGATTTAGCATCACTAATTGCAGAAGACACTCCCCTTTGGCTGATTACAAATGGAATCAGCTGTGGATGTAGCTGACCTGATCATGACCTGATCCTATGAAATGTCCTCATTGCAACAGACAGGCCAGCGCTTGCCCAATCAGATGAACAGGTACCACAACTTGGCCAAGTTGATACCTGTCCCTAACCATGACAATGGACATTTTGGCTGTTTCCATCTCTTTGCAATTGTAAATAACGCTGCTATAAACATTGGTGTGTAAATGTCCATTTGTGTCTTTGCCCTTAAGTCCTTTGAGTAGATACCCAGCAATGGTATTCCTGGGTCATATGGCAATTCTATATCCAGCTTTTTGAGGAACCGTCAAACTGCCTTCCACAGTGGTTGCAGCATTTGACATTCCCACCAACAGTGGATAAGTGTGCCTCTTTCTCCGCATCCTCTCCAGCACCTGTCATTTTCTGTTTTGTTGATAATGGCCATTCTGGTGGGTGTGAGATGATATCTCATTGTGGTTTTGATTTGCATTTCTCTAATGGCCAGGGACATTGAGCATCTCTTCAAGTGCCTTTTGGCCATTTGTATTTCCTCTTCTGGTAGGTGTCTGTTCAAGTCTTTTCCCCATTTTGTAATTGGGTTGGCTGTCTTTTTGTTGTTGAGTTGGACAATCTCTTTATAAATTCTGGATACTAGACCTTTATCTGATATGCCATTTCCAAATATTGTCTCCCATTGTGTAGGCTGTCTTTTTACTTTCTTGATGAAGTTCTTTGATGCGCTGAAGTGTTTAATTTTGAGGAGCTCCCATTTATTTATTTCTTTCTTCAGTGCTCTTGCTTTAGGTTTAAGGTCCATAAAACCGCCTCCAATTGTAAGATTCATAAGATATCTCCCTACATTTTCCTCTAACTGTTTTATGGTCTGAGACCTAATGTTTAGATCTTTGATCCATTTTGAGTTAACTTTTGTATAGGGTGTGAGATATGGGTCTTCTTTCATTCTTTTGCATATGGATATCCAGTTCTCTAGGCACCATTTATTGAAGAGACTGTTCTGTCCCAGGTGAGTTGGTTTGACTGCCTTATCAAAGATCAAATGTCCATAGATGAGAGGGTCTATATCTGAGCACTCTATTCGATTCCACTGGTTGATATATCTATCTTTATGCCAATACCATGCTGTTTTGACCACTGTGGCTTCATAATATGCCTTAAAGTCAGGCAGCACGAGACCTCCAGCTTTGTTTTATTTCCTCAAGATGTTTTTAGCAATTCGGGGCAAACTGCCCTTCCAAATAAATTTGCTTATTGGTTTTTCTATTTCTGAAAAATAAGTTGTTGGGATTTTGATTGGTATTGCATTGAATCTGTAAATCAATTTAGGTAGGATTGACATCTTAACTATATTTAGTCTTCCAATCCATGAACACGATACGCCCTTCCATCTATTTAGGTCTTCTGTGATTTCTTTTAACAGTTTTTTGTAGTTTTCTTTATATAGGTTTTTTGTCTCTTTAGTTAAATTTATTCCTAGGTATTTTATTCTTTTAGTTGCAATTGTAAATGGGATTCGTTTCTTGATTTCCCCCTCAGCTTGTTCATTACTAGTGTATAGTAATGAACAATGCAACAGATTTTTGAATGTTGATCTTGTAACCTGCTACTTTGCTGTACTCATTTATTAGCTCTAGTAGTTTTGTTGTGGATTTTTCCGGGTTTTCAACGTATAGTATCATATCGTCTGCAAACAGTGATAGTTTTACTTCTTCCTTTCCAATTTTCATGCCTTGTATTTCTTTTTCTTGTCTTATTGCTCTGGCTAGAACCTCCAACACAATGTTGAATAATAGTGGTGATAGTGGACATCCTTGTCTTGTTCCTGATCTTAGGGGGAAAGTTTTCAATTTTTCCCCATTGAGGATGATATTAGCTGTGGGTTTCTCATATATTCCCTCTATCATTTTAAGGAAGTTCCCTTGTATTCCTATCTTTTGAAGTGTTTTCAACAGGAAAGGATGTTGAATCTTGTCAGATGCCTTCTCTGCATCAATTGAGATGATCATGTGATTTTTCTGCTTTGATTTGTTGATATGGTGTATTACATTAATTGATTTTCTTATGTAGAACCATCCTTGCATAGCTGGGATGAATCCTACTTGGTCATGATGTATAATTCTTTTAATGTGTTGTTGGATTGGATTTGCTAGAATTTTATTGAGGATTTTTGCATCTATATTCATTAGAGAGATTGGTTTGTAGTTTTCTTTTTTTGTAATATCTTTGCCTGGTTTTGATATGAGGGTGATGTTGGCTTCATAGAATGAATTAGGTAGTTTTCCCTCCACTTCGATTTTTTTGAAGAGTTTGAGGAGAGTTGGTACTAATTCTTTCTGGAATGTTTGATAGAATTCACATGTGAAGCCGTCTGGTCCTAGACTTTTCTTTTTAGGAAGCTTTTGAATGATTGATTCAATTTCTTTACTTGTGATTGGTTTGTTGAGGTCATCTATTTCTTCTTGAGTCAAAGTTGGTTGTTCATGTCTTTCCAGGAACCCGTCCATTTCATCTAAATTGTTGTATTTATTAGCATAAAGTTGTTCATAGTATCCTGTTATTACCTCCTTTATTTCTGTGAGGTCAGTGGTTATGTCTCCTCTTCCATTTCTGGTCTTATGAATTTGCATCCTCTCTCATCTTCTTTTTGTCAATCTTGCTAAGGGCCCATCAATCTTATTGATTTTCTCATAGAACCAACTTCTGGTCTTATTGATTTTCTCTATTGTTTTCATGTTTTCAATTTCATTTATTTCTGCTCTAATCTTTGTTATTTCTTTCCTTTTGCTTATTTTGGGGTTAGTTTGCTGTTCTTTCACCAGTTCTTCCAAGTGGACAGTTAATTCCTGAATTTTTGCCTTTTCTTCTTTTCTGATACAGGCATTTAGGGCAATAAATTTCCCTCTTAGCACTGCCTTTGCTGCATCCCATAGGTTTTGATATGTTGTGTTTTCATTTTCATTCGCCTCGAGGTATTTACTAATTTCTCTTGCAATTTCTTCTTTGACCCACTCATTGTTTAAGAGTGTGTTGTTGAGCCTCCACGTATTTGCAAATTTTCTGGCATTCCACCTATTATTGATTTCCAACTTCATTCCTTTATGATCCGAGAAAGTGTTGTGTATGATTTCATTCTTTTAAAATTTGTTAAGACTTGCTTTGTGACCCAGCATATGGTCTATCTTTGAGAATGATCCATGAGCACTTGAGAAAAAGGTGTGTCCTGCTGTTGTGGGATGTAATTTCCTATAAATGTCTGTTAAGTCTAGATCATTTATAGTAATATTCAGATTCTCTATTTCTTTATTGATCCTCTGTCTAGATGTTCTGTCCATTGATGAGAGTGGTGAATTGAAGTCTCCAACTATTATGGTATATGTGTCTATTTCCCTTTTCAGTGTTTTCAGTGTATTCCTCACGTATTTTGGGGCATTCTGGTTCGGTGCATAAATATTTATGATTGTTATGTCTTCTTGTTTAATTGTTCCTTTTATTAGTAGATAGTGTCCTTCATTGTCTCTTTTAACTGTTTTACATTTGAAGTCTAATTTGTTGGATATTAGTGTAGCCACTCCTGGTCTTTTCTGGTTGTTATTTGCATGAAATATCTTTTCCCAACTTTTCACTTTCAACCTATGTTTTCTTTGGGTCTAAGATGTGTTTCCTGTAGACAGCATATAGAAGGATCCTGTTTTTTAATCCATTCTGCCAGTCTATGTCTTTTGATTGGGGAATTCAGTCCATTAATATTTAGTGTTATTACTGTTTGGATAATATTTTCCTCTACCATTTTGCCTTTTGTATTATATATATCATATCTGACTTTCCTTCTTTCTACACTCTTCTCCATACCTCTCTCTTCTGTCTTTTTGCATCTGACTCTAGTGCTCCCTTTAGTATTTCTTGCAGAGCTTGTCTCTTGGCCACAAATTCTCTCAGTGACATTTTGTCTGAGAATGTTTTAATTTCTCCCTCATTTTTGAAGGACAATTTTGCTGGATATAGGAGTCTTGGTTGGCAGTTTTTCTCTCTTAGTAATTTAAATATATCATCCCACTGTCTTCTAGCTTCCATGGTTTCTGCTGAGAAATCTACACATAGTCTTATTGGGTTTCCCTCTTATGTGATGGATTGTTTTTCTCTTGCTGCTTTCAAGATCCTCTCTTTCTCTTTGACCTCTGACATTCTAACTAGTAAGTGTCTTGGAGAACGCCTATTTGGGTCTATTCTCTTTGGGGAGCGCTGTACTTCTTGGATCTGTAATTTAGGTGTTTCATAAGATTTGGGAAATTTTCAGTGATAATTTCTTCCATTAGTTTTTCTCCTCCTTTTCCCTTCTCTTCTCCTTCTGGGACACCCACAACATGTATATTTGTGCGGTTCATATTGTCCTTGAGTTCCCTGATACCCTGTTCAAATTTTTCCATTCTTTTCCCGATAGTTTCTGTTTCTTTTTGGAATTCAGATGTTCCATCCTCCAGTTCACTAATTCTATCTTCTGTCTCTTTAAATCTATCATTGTAGATGTCCATTGTTTTTTCCATCTTTTCTACTTTATCCTTCACTTTCATAAGCTCTGTGATTTGTTTTTTCGGTTTTTCTATTTCTTCTTTTTGTTCAGCCCATGTCTTCTTCATGTCCTCCCTCAATTTATCGATTTGGTTTTTGAAGAGGTTTTCCATTTCTGTTCGTATATTCAGTATTAGTTGTCTTAGCTCCTGTATCCCATTTGAACTATTGGTTTGTTCCTTTGACTGGGCCATATTTTCAATTTTCTTAGCTTGATCCATTATCTTCTGCTGGCGTCTGGGCATTTAGTCAGATTTCCCTGGGTGTTGGACCCAACAGGTTGAAAGAGTTTTCTGTGAAATCTCTGGGTTCTGTTTTTCTTATCCTGCCCAGTAGGTGGCGCTCGTGGCACACGTTTGTCTGTGGGTCCCACCAGTAAAAGGTGCTGTGGGTCCTTTAACTTTGGAAAACTCTCGCCGTGGGGGAAGTTCACCAGCTGAAGCAGCTTGGAAGAGTGCCAGCTGGCCCGGGGGTCTGAACGCGGGGAGGGTCACCGGCCACCGCAGCCCGGGAGAGTGCACCGTTCCCAGCCAGACTGGGGAATCACGTGTTTGGAAGGGACCCCCCCGGTCACCGCTCTCCGTGGTCTGGGGATTTCCGATCCAATTCTCTCAGTTGGTCCGGGGAGCCTCGCGTGGTGGGGGCGCCAGCTGCCATGGCTTGAGGGGACCGCCTGCCCAATTCTGCCAGCTGGCCCGGGTGGAGGAAGGGAGGGACTCCGGCCGCTTGCTGCCCTGCCCGGGAAAGCCCGTGCCCCTCGGCGATCTCACTGGAGCTGGTTCTCCCAGACAGTTAGCCATTTCAGGATGGGGTACGCTGTCTTTTTGATCTCTCTTGTGGCTCTGGGAGCTGTTCTGTATCGTTTCTACTCCCCTAGTAGCTGTTCTGCAGCAGGAAAGGTGAGGGTGGCAAGGCTGTTGAGGACGGTGGCGGAGGAGCCGGTGAAGGCGGAAGAGGGCACGGTGGTGGTTGGAGAGCCACTGGAGTAGGAGGAGAAAGGGAAGGATAAGATGGCAGATGGAGTGCCGCTGGAGCAGAAGGGGAAAGAGGAGCGCTAGATGGCAGCGGGAGCGCTGGCGGAGAAGGAGGACGAGGAGGGCTGGATGGCAGTGGGAGCGCCACCGGCGGAGAAAGAGGAAGAGGAGGTCTGGATGGCGGTGGGAGCGCCGGCGGAGAGGGGGAAAGTGGAGGGCCAGACGGTGGTGGGAGCACCGGCAGAGAAAGAGGAAGAGGAGGGCTGGATGGCGGCGGGAGCACCGGCGGCGGACAAAGAGCAAGAGGAGGGCTAGATGGCGGCGGGAGCGCCGGCGGAGAAGGGGGACGAGGAGGGCTGGATGGCGGCGGGAGCGCCGGTGGAGAAGGGGGAAGAGGAGGGCTGGATGGCGGCGCGAGCGCCATCGGCGGAGAAAGAGGAAGGGGGGGCTAGATGGCGGCGGGAGCGCTGGCGGAGAAGGGGCCATAGTATCCTTCTTTGTCTCTTTTAACTGTTTTACATTTGAAGTCTAATTTGTTGGATATTAGTATAGCTACTCGTGCTCTTTTATGGTTGTTATTTGCATGAAATATCTTTTCCCAACCTTTCACTTTCAAAACATGTTTATCTTTGTGTCTAAGATGTATTTCCTGTAGACAGCATATAGAAGGATCCTGTTTTTTAATCCATTCTGCCAGTCTATGTCTTTTCATTGGGGAGTTCAATCCATTAACATTTAGTGTTATTATTGAACAGGTAGTACTTTCTTCTACCATTTTGCCTTTTGGATTTTATATGTCATATCTAATTTTCCTTCTTTCTACACTCTTCTCCACACCTCTTTATTTTGTGTTTTCGCATCTGTCTCTAGTGCTCTCTTTAGTGTTTCTTGCAGAGCTGGTCTCTTGGTCACAAATTCTCTCAGTGATTTTTTTGTCTGTAAATGTTTTAATTTCTCCCTCATTTGTGAGGGACAATTTTGCTGGGTATAGAATTCCTCGTTGGCAGTTTTTCTCTTTTAGTAATTTAAATATATCATCCCACTGTCTTCTCGCCTCCATGGTTTCTGTGGAGAAATCTACGCATAGTCTTATTGGGTTTCCCTTGTATGTGATGGATTGCTTTTCTGTTCCTGCTTTCAAGATCCTCTTTTTCTCTTTGACCTCTGACATTCTGATTAGTAAGTGTCTTGGAGTATGTCTATTTGGATCTATTCTCTTTGGGGTTCACTGCACTTCTTGGATCTGTAATTTTAAGTCTTTCATAAGAGTTGGGAAATTTTCAGTGATAATTTCCTCCATTAGTTTTTCTCCTCCTTTTCCCTTCTCTTCTCCTTCTGGGACACCCAAAGCATGTATATTTGTGTGCTTCATATTATCATTCAGTTCCCTGAGTCCCTGCTCATATTTTTCCCTATAGTTTCTGTTTCTTGTCGGATTTCAGATGTTCCATCATCCAGTTCACTAATCCTATCCTCTGCCACTTGAAATCTGCCATTGTATGTTTCCATTCTTTTTCATCTCTTCTACCTTGCCTTTCATTCCTATAAGTTCTGTGATTTGTTTTTTCAGACTTTCCATTTCTTTTTTTGTTCATTCCTTGCCTTCTTCATATCCTCCCTCAATTCATTGATTTGGTTTTTGATGAGGTTTTCCATGTCTGTTTGTATATTCTGAATTAATTGTTTCAGCTCCTGTATCTCATTTGAATTGTTGGTTTGTTCCTTTGACTGGGCCATATCTTCAGTTTTCTTAGTGTGATTTGTTATTTTTCACTGGCGTCTAGACATTTAATTACCTTAATTAGTTTATTCTGGAGATTGCTTTCACTTCTCTTACCTAGGGTTTTCTTGCTGGATGAATTTGTTGTCTAACTGTTCTTTGACATTCAGCTCAGCTTTTTTCTGGACCTCTAGCTTAGGTTTTGTTTAAGAGAGGAGAATTTTTCGGTTCTCTGTTTTTTTTGTTTCTTGCCCTGCTTGTATGGTGCCTTCCCCCCCACTCTTAGGAGGGTCTATGTAGGTATTATAGACTCCAACCCGGTTTTTCCAGACTAAACTGGCCTCCTATTAGGGGGAAGGGGTCACCTGCGTCAGTTTTCCCTTAGGGTGAGACCCAGCAGGTTAAAAAACTTTCCTGTGAACTATCTGGGCTCTGTTTTTCTTATCCTGCCCAGTTTGTGGTGCTTGTCTGCCTGTGGGTCCCACCAGCATAAGATGATGCAGCACCTTTAACTTTGGAAGACTCTCCCTGCTGGGGGCGTGGTGGAGTTAGAGGAGAGGTTTTAGGCTGGTTTTAATGGCTTTAAATTACCAAGCCCTGGGGTCAGAATTGCTTTAGGGAGGGATTCCACTTGAGTTGGCCTTCACCCCTCTCCTGGGGAAGGCACAGCCTGGAAGGAGCTTGTGTCTGCCTATGCCTGGGGCAGTTGCAGCCTGAGAAGTCCTGCCACCTAATCCAGAGGCATTCAAGCCTTTGTAGAAACACAGCCACAAAAACATCTGTTTCTTTACTTTTTTTCTTTTTCTGTTACCCCAATGAGCAACCTCCACTTTGACCAGGTTCACCTGAGCTGGGGCCTATTTTTAGTAGGCAGAGTTTGTTAATTAATGCCACAATTGGTGTTTGGTTGGGCTCAGCCCCTGCTGTTGTTAAAGTCTCTTTCCTTTCCCCTCTGGGAAGCAGCCTGTGGGGGAGGGTCACCGGCTGCGGTGGCTTGGGGAACTCATGGTTCTGAGGAGGCTTGCAGCCGGTCCAGCTGTTCCAGACTGGGGTATGCTGTGTTTCCGGTCACTAACGTGGCTCCAGGAGCTGTTCTGTACTGTTTCTGGTTATTTAGCAGTTGTTCTGGAGGATGAACTAAAACGCGCACATTGTTAAGCTGCCATCTTGGCCCTTCTCCCCATGTGGTCTGTTGTTGGCACATCTGTATACCCTTTTAAAGCTTTTGGCTTCTGAGCCATGTGAATATGTTTCTTACTAAAAAATAAATCAAAGGCAAAACAAAAATCTCCATCTTCTGGACTCATCTGGGAGATCACACATCTTTAGGCGACTGGCCAAGCCCCTTGATTTGCCCCAGCAGGGGAGAGAGCTGCCTCTCAGCCAGCCCCTCAGTGTCCTTCCAGGGTGCCTTCAGGCAAGCAGGCTGCTCCTGGCCTTCTCCTTCCAAGCTTGGGCACATCCTTTCTCTGTGCCCCGCCCCCCGCCAGTCTCATAGTCCTCTGTGCCCGTGACAGCACCACAGCAGTCCTCCACTAGCCCCACCTCCTTTCCTCCAGGCCCCTAGTCTGTGGGTTCTAACTCCTAAAACATCTCCTCCACTCACACCTTCACTGTCATCATATCCCCGGGAATATTGGCCCTTGCATGCTGCTTTTCTTGATGAACATAATTGGCTCTGCACCTTGTGCAGATTATTCTCGGTTTGTATGATGGCTTCTCCTTTCTCTCAGGAAACCTACCGCATGCCAAATCTATGCTTAAGGCACACCAAACTTCTAGCTGTTCTTTCACTTTTCTGTCTTAGTATCTATTTTGTTTTAGGTGCATGGTCTGGGAATCAAACCCTGATCTCCCACATGGAAAGCAAGCATTCTACTACTGAACCACCCGTGCAACCTTAGTGTCTTTTTTTTTTTTTTTAGTTTATTAGTTTATTTATTTATTAAACATAACAACATACAAACATGAACATTCTTACTATATGATCATTCCATTCTTGATATATAATCAATAACTTACAATATCATCACATTGTATATTCATCATCATGATTATTTCTTAGAACATTTGCATCAATTCAAATAAAGAAATAAAAAGAAAACAGAAAAAAATTCATACATACCATACCCCTTACCCCTCCCTTTCATTGATCACTAGCATTTCAATCTACTAAATTTATTTTAACATTTGTTCCCCCTATTATTTATTTATTTTTGATCCATATGTTTTACTCATCTGTTGATCAGGTAGATAAAAGAAGCATCAGATAAAAGGTTTCAACTATCACACAGTCACACTGTAAAAGCTATATCATTATACAATCATCTCCAAGAAACATGGCTACTGGAACACAGCTCTACATTTTCAAGCACTTCCCTCCAGCCTCTCCACTACATCTTGACTAACAAGGTGATATCTACTTAATGCGTAAGAATAACCTCCAGGAACTCTTGACTATGTTTGAAATCTCTCAGCAATTGACAGTTTACTTTTGTCTCATTTTTCTCTTCCCCCTTTTGGTTGAGAAGGTTTTCTCAATCCCTTGGTGCTGAGTCCCAGCTCATTCTAGGATTTCTGTCCCACGTTGCCAGGAAGGTCCACACCCCTGGGAGTCATGTCCCAAGCAGAGAGGTGGAGGGCAGTGAGTTTGCTTGTTGTGTTGGCTGAGAGAGTGAGGCCACGTCTGAGGTTCTGTGGGGTGATGCTTAGGCCTAATTTTAAGTAGGCTTAGCCTATCCTTTGTGGGGTTAAGTTTCATATGAACAAACCCCAGGACTGACGGCTCGGCCTATTGCTTTGGTTGTCCCCACTGTTTGTGAGAATATCAGGAATTCCCCACATGGGAAAGTTGAATTTTCCCCCTTTCTCACCATTTCCCAAAGGGGGCTTACATTATTGTACTACAGTTAGGTAGTATTGTGCTGTCCACGCATGCATCCTTAGTATCTTTTTTTAATAAAAAAAATATATATAATTAAATCACCCACCTCCCATCTCCATATTTTGCTTTATTTTTTTTTAAACTGGGAAATCTTTATTGAGTATCAGTTATGGTCAGGGAGCACTTTAGGTATTTCCACATATTCTATATAATGTAACTTTCACATAGTAAAGGAAGTTATTTTAGTTTGCTAAAGTTGCCAAAATGCAATATACCACAAATGGGTTGGGTTTTTCTTTACAATGGGTATTTACGTACTTACAAACTTACAGTTCTAAGGCCATGAAAATGTTGGAATCAAGGCACCATAAAGACGGTACCTAGTTTTCAGCTTCTGGCTTCTCCATCTGTAGCTTTCTTTCTAAGCTTCTATGAGTGACCTTCTGAACTTCTGGCTATTTTTCTCTGTCTTTCTTCCTCTTATAAAAGACTCCAGTAAGAGGAGTAAGAGCCACCGGGGGCATGCCTCAGCTTAACCCAACCACGGGTGCTGCCCACGCTCGGTCTACACCCGCAGGAATGGAATAGCTTTAAGAACATGATCTTTTCTGGGTACATAACAACTTCAAACCATAACAGAGTATCATAATCCCTGTTTGTCCAGTTTTGAAAAAAATCATTGTCAACATTTTTTCTTTTTTGTGAAAAATAACATATATACAAAAAAGCAATAAACTTCAAAGCCAATTGCAACAATGAGTTATAGAACAGTTTTCAGAGTTTGGTATGGGTTACAATGCCACATATTTAGGTTTTTACTTCTAGCTGCTCTTAGATACTGGACACTAAAAGAAATATCAGTATAATGATTCAGCAGTTGTACTCATTTGTTAAATTGTACCTCCTCTGTTAACTTCACCATAAATTTTGATCTTTCTCTCATTCTTTATGAGTATTTGGGCTATGCTCATTCTGTCCTTTTCATTTTGGAAGGGGCTGTTGATAATATAAGGTAGGGGGATGAAACTAGTAGATGTTCTGGAAAGGCTGGGGCCTCTAGGTTTCAGGGCTTATCTGGTCCAGGGACCCATCTGGAGGTTGTAGGTTTCTGGAAAGTTATCCTAGTGCATGGAACCTTTGTAGGATCTTATTGCATAGGTGTTCTTTAGGATTGGCAGGAATGGTTTTGGTTGGGGTTTGGCAAGTTATGATAGGTAGCAATGTCCAACGGAAGTTTGCATAAGAGTGACCTCCAGAGTAGCCTCTTGACTCTATTTGAATCTCTCAGCCAGTGATACCTTGTTATACTTCTTTTCCCCCTTTTGGCCAGGATGGCATTGTTGATCCCAGGGTACCAAGGCCTGACTCATCCCTGTGAGTCATCTCCCATGCCACCAGGGAGACTTTCACTCTTGGAAATCATGTCCCATGTAAGGGGGAGGGCAACGATTTCACTTGGAGAGCTGGGCTTAGAGAGAGAGAGTCCACATCTGAACAACAAAAGTGTTGTTCTGTAGGTAACCCTTAGACATATCTATAGGTAGGCTAGGCTTCTCTGCTACATACACAAGCTTCACAAGAGCAAGCCTCAAGATCAAGGGCTTCTATTGATTTGGGTGTCCCTAATGTTTGACACAGAATCAGGGGTTTCCCCAGTGGAAAAGTTCGGTTGTTCCTTTTTTTTTTTCTCCCATCCCTCAAGGGACTTTGCCAATACTTTTTGATTATCTATTAAATATACTCTGGGATGTTCCAGGTATTGCATTAAGCTATGCGGGATAAACAGCCCTCATTCTTATTCTTGGCTCCCTGTGTTTGGATTGTGTAATGATCTATCCAGACAGGTTGAGTTAGATAACGTGCTATAGAAAATTTAGGTTCTGGACATATAAACCTTTCTTCTTTTGGTCTCCAAGAGACAGATGAGGTTCTAAAATATAGACAATGACTTCCTTACCCGTGTGTTCTGAATTACCTCAAACCTGAGCTGTTTAGCTTTGTTCTTATCTCTCAATACTAGGTTATACATATATAAAACAGCCTCTCAAAATCCAGAAGTAATAATTACCACTCAGGACTAAATGTAACTGCTACAGGAGCTTACAATCTAGGCCCCATTTTCTTATAAGTATTCCCACCTCTATTCTTAAGTCTGTGGTCAATGTCACCTACTTTCTCAATTTTCTATTGAAGTGCATTGCTTCCTCCTGTATTCTCTATATTCTCTATGATAGCATCCATCTCACACATTTAACTATTCTTCCCTGGTGACTAGCATGATGATAGTTAGTGTAAGAGAAATGATTTTTGAATGAATATTGTTTCCCCAAATTCCCAAAGACTCTCCGCTCTCGGGCCCTCAGACCCTGAATCTCTTCTACCTCTAATCAAAGCTCTCTGTCCACGTTGCATCCTTTCAGAGCTCTGTGCTCTACTGCTTAGCTTATAAAATATTGATGGAATCTTGTCTAAGGCTCCTTCCGGTGTCTTGGGATACTAGGGCTGAGGACCAGTTCCCCGTGATGTGACTCCCAGTTCACTCATTTCCTTCAACAAATGGAAAGTCGAGATGACTTCAAAGGTCTCCCAAGGCTGAAGGGAAAACCTTTGTGTGCTGGGGCCAGTCTGTCTTGTTCTTTGTTCCATTTCTGTAGCCAAGAGTGGTGCCTGGGTGCAGAGCAGGCTCTCAAATATTTGTTAAGAAAATGAGCCGACAGCTTCAATGGGTCTACATTGCTCGATGCTTTGCTTTACATGTTATTTAATTCCCAAGGTAGTAGAGCCCGGATTTGTTCACAGGCTAGTCTGACATTGAAGCCCATATTCTCTTTCCATGATATTTGGTGGCTTTCAGGAGACAATGACATCATACAAGGATGAGTTCCAATGATGGCTCTTAGTGATGGCTGTGAAAGGCTGGATGATTTCTTGAGTCCCCTTCTTCTTTGATTTTTTTTTTAAACGTTTTTCATTGTGAAATATAACATATATACAAAAAAAAAAAAAAAAACCCTTACATTTCAAAGTACATTGTAACCATTTGTTATAGAACAGATTTCAGAGTCTGGTATGGGTTATAGTTCCACAGTTTTAGGTTTTTCCTTTAAGCTGCTCCAAGACAATGGGTACTAAAAGAAATATCAATATGATTCAGCAGTCATGCTGATTTGTTAAATTCTGTCTTCTCTGTTATAACTCCTCCCACTCCTTTGGTACTTCTCCAAATTTTTAGGGGTATTGGCACTCTGCCCATCCTAACTTTTTTCATATTGGAAGGAGTGTTGATAATATGAGATGGGGGATGGAACTAGTTGGTTCATAGCCTTAGAACATGTAAATTTGCAACTTAATAAATTCCTCTCTTAAAAGTTGTTCCGTTTCTGGTATATCACATTCCAGCCACTTGCAAACAAGAACAGAACCCATCTGGAGGGTGTAGATTTCTTGAAAGTAATCTTAGTGGGTGAAACTTCTGTAGAATCTCAGATAGAGCCCTAGGTGTTCTTTAGGGTTAACAGGAATGGTTTTGTTTGGGGTTTGGCAGACAGTGGTAATTAGTAATATCTAGCTAAAGCTTGCATAAGATTATCCTTCAGAATAGCTTCTTGGAACTATTTGAACTCTCTTAGCCACTTATATTTTATTTTGTTATATTTCATTATTCCCTTTCAGTTAGGAAGTCATTATTGATCCCATGGTGGCAGGGCCAGGTTCATACCTGGGAGTCACGTCCCACAGTGCCAGGAAGACTTTCATGCATGGATGCCATGTTCCCACATAGGGGGGACCCTTCCCCTTGTTATTAAAACACATGAGAAGCTACCTCTGCCCCCCACCATCCTCAATGAATAATAGGCATTCAGGGTGGTGAATGAAAGGGGATGTGAGGGTGGTATTGAAGTCTGATCATAGTGACCTCAAGTGGGTACATGAATGATGGTGGAGCTTAAGTACAGAGTTTCAAGGGTTCTATACCTGTCATATACTAATAAGCTGGACCTTTAAATGAGCACTTTATGGTAACATTTGTTGATTTCTGTGGTGTATGTATTCTCATCATGGCTGATTTCAGGCAACCAGCATGGAGTCCCTGTGTGAAGGAATTGGAAAGGAAGTGCATCAGTAGCTCTTACAAGCCGGTGAGCTGGCTCCAGCAGACCACTGGACAGTAAAAGGGGGTGTCATGGTTAGGGACATGTGTCAACTCGGCCAAGTTGTGGTAGCTGTTTATCTGATTGGGGAAGTACTGGCCTGTCTGTTGCAAGGAGGACATTTATAGGATTAGGTCATGAGCACGTCAGCTGCATCCACAGCTGATTCCATTTGTAATCAGCCAAAAGGGAGTGTCTTCTACAATTAGTGATGCTAAATTTAATCAGGGAAGCCTTTTAAGGAGGACTCAGAGGAGAAAGGACTCATTCCTGCTTTGGCTGGTGAGCCTCTCCTGCGGAGTTCATCCAGACCCTGGATTGGCGTCGTCGGCTTCACAGCCTGCCCTGTGGATTTGGACTCTGCGTTCCTGCGGTCACGTGAGACACTTTTATAAATTTTATATTTGCAAGTGTTCCCTGTCTATTTTGTTTATCTAGAGAACCCTAATTAATACAGGGGGTTACCTCCAGAAAGCCACAGGGAGGCCACAGCTACAGCAGATGCTATGGGTAACCTTGGAAGACTCAGCTCTCTCCCTTCAGATTTAGCAGAATGGTGGTTCCCTACCCCTGTGATTTGTAGCAGCACCCCATAACCTTGGGTGGGCATTCAGGCTGCTGTCGGAAAGGCTCCATCAGAGGTCCTGGGCTCCTCCTTGAAATGACACCCCTCGGAATTTGCCTCAGGCTGGGACAATCCACTGAGCACGAAAGGCCGCTCTAAAAGGCTCCTGTGTCAGTTCTGCAGAAAGACAGTCCTATGGTGCTCATCCAGAGAGGAAGGAGAGGGGCGTGGCAGTGCCATCAGCTGTTCTTCCTCTTCTGCCTCTCACTTGGATTTCAGCATTCCCTTCCTCCCAAATTCCAGGAATTCATAAACACCTGGGAATCTGCCCTGGCTGGACTGTGCCTCATCCAGAGAGCAGGCCCAGCTCGAAAACAGCAGGCAATCCTGAAGAGATGGTGAGGTGAGAGGTAGGAAAAATGGGCGAGACCGGGATGGGGTCCTGCCCCTGGTTGTGGAGGGACCCTGCTCCCAACTGAGGCGAGGGAAATAGGCCCTGAAGCCAGAGCTTAGATGCCCTTGAGATGAGCAGCTCTAAGAGAGTAACACGGACAAGTCCAGACGAAAGGGGCCTTCTTGTCCAGGGATGGAGCTCCTAGAGAACCTGAAAATTTTGTACAATTTTGAATCTTTCTTCCAAGTATTCATCATTTTGCTGAGCACAGAACCAACACTCACAATACATTGACGGCCCTGATCAAGGCGGAGTTAGAAGCTTCAGGGCTCCATCCTCCCACAGAAGCTTTGAACAACCAGCAACAACTGGCAGAAACATCTTTCACAAAGCTTCAGAAAACAGTGAAAGGACTGCAGTAACAGGTGGGCACCGAATGAAGAAGCTCTTTAAGCACTAAGTCCCTTAAAGCTAATATGTAGACATCAGTAGTAACTGAGCATCCAGAAACTAATTTCAACTAAAGTCAATACAGCCTAAGTTTCCACAGGAAGCTTGGTGCTGAGCTGTTCAGAGCGACTGAGTGTTGCCAAGGTTTAGCCATGCTTTCTTAACTTTACTCTAACTTTCAGAGATTTGGTTTATAGGCATAGCCTGAACCAAAGCTGTGGCTCACTGCTCACTTCATTCTGCTCCCTGGTCATGCACAGCAACATAATCTAAATAAGAAAACATGAGCTGGGGAAGTAGGAAACCTGGTTTCTATTCCCTATGCTTCCACAAACTAGCCTCATGATCTTCAGTGCTCCTGTCTGCAAAAAGCGGACAGGAGCTTTAATTGTTCTACAGAACTCACAGGGCTGTTGTGAGAGTAAAATGAGACAATGAAGGGACAGGACTTGGACAAGTACTATGCAAATTGTTAGAAATGGAGACAATCAAGTTAAAGGCAATGGTATAAACAGTGGCAGAAGGGTTCATAGATGAACCAGCCCTTTTTCTGTGTGGCTTAAACACAGGTCACCATTGTTTTATTAATTTTCACCTAGCACAGAAAAATAATTATGCATGTAATAAATAAAGCGCTGCTATAAAAAAAAAGGGCAATAGGATCTCTTGGATCCCTGGTTGACCCCACCCTCAACCCTACCCCTCACCAGCTTGGAGCCAGTCCATGCTCCCAGTGTGGATCCGTGGACGTGGTTCCAGAGGCAGCATGATAACCTTCCTACACATTCTGGGAGCTTATCTGTCTGGCCCAATTTATCTGGTGATGGTTTAAGGGACTTGCTGTCCCAGAACTTGCCCTATGGCTGGAAGGTGGCTCACAGAGCTCTCCTACAAAACAATGTGGGAGAGAAGTCAAGTGGCTGCATGCAAGTGGTGCAAGGGATTGCTGGCTCTAGGGAATATGGTGCAGTGCCTAGACCCTGAGGAACATGTTTCCTAGGGAAAAGAGGTCATCTGTAGCCATGGAAATGGGGAGAATTTCTAGGAGGTCTCTACTCTTTGGCCTTGAGCTATTCTTTCAACTCATTGTCTGGATAAACCCTGAAGGAGAACACTCCCACAGGTTAATCTGCAAAAATTAGGAAAGGTGTTTTCTTCTACTCCTCCTGTTCTAGATTGCCAGCTGCCAGAATGCAACACACCAGAGACAGATTGGGTTTTAATAAAAGGGGATTTATTTCATTAGTTCTTCAGAGATAAGGCAGCTAACTTTCAACTGAAGTTCTTTCTTACATGGGAAGGCACAAGGTGATCTTTGCTGGCCTTCTCTCCAGAACTCTGGGTTCCAACTTTCCCCGGGGTGATTTCTTTCTGCATCTCCAAAGGTCTGGGCTGAGCTGCAAGGGCTGAGATGAGGTTTGCTGAGCTACCTGGGCTATGATACTTTGAACTCTCTTATTTAAGCACCAGCCAAATAAATCAAACATCATTCACTGCAGCAAGCATGCCTCCTAGCCGACTGCAGATGTAATCAGTCACAGATGAGGTTCACATACCATTGGCTCATGCCCACAGCAGCAGAACTAGGTGCCTTCACTTGGCCAAGTTGACAACTGACTCTAACTACCACACCTCCTCTTTTTTTTTTTTTTAAGTTAGCTCCTGGCATCCAAGGGAAACCTGCCAAAAACCCTAGCTGGATACAAGCTTAAGGAATAATGCCTCAGAATCTAAATTCCAGTGACAACACTAGAATATCAAATTAAATTAAAATATCAAAGTTTCCAGGTTTCAAGAAAAGATTACAAAACATACAAAGTAACAGGAAACAATGTCCCAGGGAAAAGAGAAGATTAAAACATTAGAAATCATCAGTGAGGAGGACCGAACCTGGGACATTCCAGATAAAGACTTAAAAAAATAAAAGATCTTAAATATGTTCAAAAAAGCTAATGGAAAATATAGACAAATAACTAAAGGAAACCAGGAAAATAATAGATGAACACAAAGAAAATATGAATAGAGAGATGGAAACTTCAGAACCAAACAGAGTTGAAGATCTAGTATCAGAAGTTAAAAACTCTCTAGAGCCGTTCCACAGCAGATTGGGGCTGGCAGACGAAAGAACAAGTGAACTTGAAGATAGAACAATTGAAATCATCCAGCCTGAGGAAGAGAAAGAAGAAAGAATGAAGAAAAGTGAACAGAGCCTGAGGAACCTGTGGGACACAATCAAGCATGCTAATAGGTGCACTGTGAGTATCCCAGGAGAGAGAGAGAGAGAGAGAAAGAGAGAGAGAGAGAGAGAGAGAGAGAGAGAGAGAGAGAGAGAGAGAGAGAGAAGAAAAGGAGTAGAGAGAATATCCAATAAATAATGCCTGAAAGCTTCTCAAATTTAATGAAACACATTACTATGCACACCCAAGGTGTTCAATGAATTCCATACAGGATAAACCTAAATAAATCTGCACCTAACCATGTTATAATCAAACTACTCAATGCCAAAGAGAGAATTCTAAAAGCTGCAAGAGAGAAGCAATGTGCCACAAGGGAACCTTAATAAGATTAAGTGTCAGTTTCTCATTGGAAAACATGGAGGTAAGAAGGCAGTGGTGACAGCAAAAATTGCCAACAAGAATTCGATATCCAACAAAAGTGTCTTCCAAAAATGATGGGGGAATTAAGATATTTCCAGATAAAAAAGAAACGAGAGACTCTGCCACCACTAGATTGGCCCTACAAGAAATACTAACGGGAATTCTGCAGGTTGAAAGGATATTAGACAAATGAATGAAGCCACATGAAGAAATAAGATTTCTGGTAAAGATAATGATATGGGTAAATAAAACTACCTTTGGCTATTGTATTTTGGTTTATAAGTCCACTTTTTATTTCCTAAAGGTTCTAAAAATCAAATGCATAAAATGTAATGATAAATCAATGGCTTTGGATTCATAATATATAACTATGTAATTTGCAACCAGAAGTACATAAAGCTGAGGGAATGAAGGGGTGGAGGAACATAGTTTTATTGTCCAAGTAAATGCGACTGTTACGGATTTAGGAGGTCAAATTTAATTCCTGTGATAACCACAAAGAAAGTATTAGTGAATATGCAAACTCGGAGTCAGAAAGTCGAGTACAGGTTACCAGGGGTGGGGGCAGGCGCAATTGGGAGTTAATGTAAAATGAGTGCAGAGTTTCTGTTTGGGTGAAGGGAAAGTTCTAGTAAGGGATGGTGGTGGGGAGACTGCAACATCATGAATGATAATCCTACTAAATGGTGTGCTGAGGAGATGTTGGGATGGGAAGATTTATGCTGTTTATATGTTTCCACAATTAAAAAAATAAAGACAAACTAAAGAGAGAATGACAATTAAATGCAATGTATGATACTGGATGGTGATTAAGAATAGAGGTGACATTTTCACAAGGATAGTATAGGGACGGCAGAAAAAATTGGAATATAGAATGTAAGCTTTCTATTAATTTTAAATTTCTTGAAATTGGTAATAGTATTTAAGGTGATGACATAAGTGAATACACAGGGAGGTGTTATGTGCTCAAGGATATGTGTGCAGCCTGCTCTCAAATGTTCAGGAGACAGATACCTAGATATATAATGGATGATGGAATGATATGGCAAACGTGGTCAAATATTAAAACTGGCTGGTTTGGGTACCTGGGGTAGTGTGGCAGTTTGTTGGAGTTCACTGTATGAGATTTGTTTCATTTTCCCCATTGTCCTATAAGCTTGAAATTCTTTCAAAATAAAGAAAAACCCAAAAAACATGTAGAAGGAGAAATGAGACCTTTATTAGCCCGTTGGGTATTGAAAATACAGAGGCAAAAAGTAAAATGTAGGGATGAGAAAAACCAAGGCACAAGGAGTGGCCTATAAAAGCCGCTAAGACCCAGCACGGACACAAAACAGAACCTTCTTTTCTAATCAAGGATCTGGGTAGGTGAGAAAGGTCACCAATTCCACTGAGATAGGCCAAACTACTCCTGGCCCATCTGGGGAGAGAAGCAGAGTGGTATCGTCAGGTAAGGAGGGTTAGAACTTGCTGGTATAAAGAGTAACAATCCACTTGGGCATACGGAGGAAGCCAGGCATGCACGAGGACAGCCAGCTCATCCTGGAGGTGGTGGAAAGGATGGAACTCAAAGACAGAAAGTCTTCAATACGTCGGCCTGGGGACAACAAGAAGAGGAGGATTCAACCCTTGTTTCTAATTCCTTGGACATCTCAACTTTGGCCAAAGAAAGTGAGTGGGGTGGAGGAAGGAAGGAACAGGGAGAGAGTGAGGGAGAAGGAGTGAGCAGTGAACAGAAGGAAGAGACATCTGGGCTGCTGGAGCTCTTACCATCCACATCCCGAAAGCCATAACGTCGAGCAAGGTCACAAGACAGCAGCACCTTTCCACTCAGTCTCAGAATTTTAGGGTCTGTGGACACATGTATAGCTGGAGATGGCTTAGGAGTAGCACAGAATGGCAACATTTGGGACAGATTCAGGAGCTCAGGAGAATTGTTTCTCTGGTCCTAGGAAGGTACCTGGGCTTCTGACCCCTGGCCACACTTAGCTACTTCCTAAGGCTCCCAAACATCACACTAGGAATCCTACTCTCTGGGCCTTGAGAACAAGAGGAAAGAAGGGCTTATTTCTCCTTAACAACTTCTCAAACCAGGGCCCAGCACTGACTGCCACAGTCCTGCTATCATCCCTTTCTTGTGGCCAGCTGCCCCCAATACTTCACCTGTTGCCAAAGCGACGATACATTTGCCACTAACTTCTGGGGTTTCTCCGGATGAGAAACGTGATCTGAGCTGAAACACAGGGGCAG
Organism: Tamandua tetradactyla; assembly: GCF_023851605.1. NCBI lineage: Eukaryota > Metazoa > Chordata > Mammalia > Pilosa > Myrmecophagidae > Tamandua > Tamandua tetradactyla. The sequence continues at coordinate 30,480,535 of NC_135340.1, read as the reverse complement.
GAAAGTGAAGAGTCAATACCCAGTCCCTTTTCCCCCTCACCTACTCCAGGAGGAGAGAAAGGCCCTCGTGGGTCCACCTGCGGGAACCAGTGACTTAGAAGATCACCAGAGCTGCTCCTCACACTCAGACGAGACTGGCACCCCCGTACTAGGACTCACTGGCTTCCTGAGAATGATCTGATGGTGCCTACCAGGACCTGGGCCTTCGAGGTTAGCAGCTCAATGTGCGTGTTTTAAAGAGAAGGGCTTTGAAGCCTTCAGCCTTTCTACTTCCCTAGGGATCCTTTCCATTTATGGCACATGAACATGTTTCTTAACCTTGCCGAGTTTCATTTTCTCCATGTGTAAAATGGAGATGATATTTCCCCTGCAGGATTATAGGAAATCACGTGTGAACAGTGCTCAGGGACTCAGTAGGCGGGAGCAGCTACTCCTGTCATGGTCTTGTTGGGGATGGAGAGGATGAGTCCCCTGCCTCCCTCACCCTTCCCTTGCTAACCTGCTTAACTTCGGGATCCTCAGAAGACTCTTCTGTTGCCACATAGTCCTTCATCATTTCTGTCTGCACGAGCCCTGGCCACAGAGACACGTAGCTGACCCCGTGGCGTCGTAGCTCTTGGGCACAGTCAACAGCCAGCCTGTCACACTGTGGAGGGACAGAAGGCAGGGTGACAGCCAGGTCCTCTGGCAGTGTCACCTCCACACCTTCCCTGCTCCGCCGGGGTATGCTCAGGCCCCCAGCCGTTCCCAGTCCCACCTGCCCTTCTTCCCCAGTATAATGCCTACTCAGGAGAGGGGCCCATTGAGAATCAAACAAAGGAACAGTCCATGGAGAAGCAGTGGGAGAGATGAGCGTCAGTTGGCTTTACCATTCTGACCACTGGGAACTCACCTCCTGAGTCACAGATATCATCATGGTCCTGCACCCCTTCCCGACCCCCATGCCACTGGGTGCTCACCGCAGCTTTGCCCACGCCATACGCAACATTGAAGAAGTACTGCAGCCCGCCAACGGAGGAGATGACCACGATGAGCCCACGGCCAGCTGGCACCATCAGCCGTGCCCCGTAGACCGAGCACAAGTAGTGGCCTCTGGAGGTGGGACGGAGAAGAAGGCAGAACTGCCTTTGGCGTTTGTTTGGGGGCTGCGGCCCTTTGGCAGCTTCCTCTTCCCTCTAGCAGTTGCAGTCAGCAGAGGGAAGACTGCAGACCTGGGAAATCAGACTTGAGCTCACAAAATGAGAAGGAAAACGGTTAAAAATCAACCACCGCGAGATGAGGAGCAATCATCTTTCGAAGACGGAATGGAAGAATAAAGGGCAGTCACAATCACAGATACCTCAGGGGAAAGACTTCAGAAACATATAGGGTTTACATGGAAAAAATATATAAAATTTCTGCCCAATATAAAAGAACAAGTACAGGCATAATATGGTCATAGACAAGAAGAATCAATGTATATTTACATTGTTCTATTCAAATTAATCCATACACGGCAATTAAATCTTAAATCTGTATGTCCATAAGGCTTTTTGGAGGAAGTGACTAAATAAACTAAGGCTCAATGAGAAGGATAAACATATGAGATTAGCCTGGAAAATCTTCTAAAAAGATGAAGAGTGTCTGGTGGGTGAGGGCGTTGTGCATCCTCACCCTGTAATAAAGTGGACCACTGGACACACTAGTTAAAAGAACACAATACAGGTATAACAATAGGCAGATAAATTAATAAAATGAAAATAGTCAATAGTTAGATCAAATTGTAAATAAGAATTAAACATATTTTCAAATCAGTGGGGAGAGATGGATCATTCAATAAATGATTCAAGATGATTGGGCAGTCGTGTGTGGCATTAGTTCCTTATTTTATTTATTATTTCAAAATGAATTCCAAAGTCTCTCACAGTTGAATTAAAAAGAATAAAAGAAATCATGAAAGTATTAGAGTGCTAAAAGAGAAGAAAACATGGGTGAATGTGTTAATAAACTTGGAGTGGGGAAGGCCTTTCTTAGCAGCGCAAGAAGATAGAAACAATAAAAGAAAAGATCAACAGATTTGCCTTTGGAAGTAAAGCATATATATACACACACATTTATGTAAACATATAGAGAGAGGTGGGGTGTATGCATGAAAAAATGAGTACTAAACTGGGAAATTACTCTCAAAACAAATAAACTCTTCCATAGAGACCTGTTACAAATCAATGTAAAAAAGAATAATCAAATAACACAAACAACATATCACACAAAAAAGAAAGAGGCAATAAACCAATAAAAAACAAAGGAAGCGCAACCTCACTAATCATTCTAAAGAAGTATGAATTAAAACAATCTTGAGATATTTTTAGCCTATCCGAGGAGCAGAAACTGTCCCGTTAGGTTGAAGACACAGGGAAACTGAGATTTTCCTTCACTGATGTGGGATTATAAGTTATTGGGGTCTATTTTAGAGGGCAACTTGATAATATTTATTACATCCTTAAGAAGTACATACGCTGTGACCTAGAAATCCCACTACTGGGGGTGGTTCTGTAGAAACACCTGCTCACATTAAAAGGGCCTCCAGGGCAGCATTACTTAATAGGGGGAAAAAGGATACAACTCAATTGCCACAATTAAGAAATTAGATAAATAAATTATGGTACATCCTTCCAACGGATAATTTCGGAAGTATTAAAAAGAATTAGAGATATTTATGTGGACAATATGAAAGGATGACTAGGAAACCACTCACAGTAGCTATCTCAGAGGAGGGTGAAGAGGGTGGCAGTGAAGAGAACAAGATTTATCATGGTGTTTAACTTTTTTTCAGTAATTGAAAAAAACATAGATATATATATTGTAACCAGAAAAAACTTTTTTTTGCCATGAAGAACATTTTAGGACCCTATAAATGCAAACAAGTAGAGAGAGTTTTAGTTTGAAAAGGACAGGCCAGTTCAAGGAATGCAGAGGAAGGACCCAGTAAATGTATGTGTACGTGTGTGTGTGTGCATGCATGCGTGTGCATATGTGTGTGTACGTGTGCAGGCGTGCATGTACGTGTGCTTGCGTGTGCGTGCGTGTGTGTGTGCACCGCATGTGCATGCGTTTGTGCGTGTGCATGCATGTGTGTGTGTGTGAAGAGGGAGGGAAGGTGCTGATGTGCTGCCGAGAAGCTCACAAAGTGAACTTTGCTGTCACCGGGGCCCAGCGCCCACCCTCCAGGTCTGGTGTCTCCCTCACTGCTGCAAAACCCTGACCAGCAGGGGAGAAGGGTGTGGAAGGCTCCTCTCTTTGAGGCTGATGGACAGAGGCACTGCCTACTTCCAGCGTTTCGGTTTTCCGTTCATGTCTCTGAGCTGACCGCCTCCCTCTGACCTCACAAACTTTCTTCCACTTTAAAAACCACGATTGCATTCTAGTCCTTCTCCCACTTTAGAAGTCACAATGGCATTTTAGTTCTGCTTTCAGGGGCTTGCTGCCTGAGTCCCAGGATCGGAACTGTAGGTGTTCTCAAATGCTCTGATCAGGTATTTGCAGATAATCTCTTGGTTAGTCCCACAGGTGGCTGATCATATCTACCTAGTAGAGTTTAATAATCTGAGAGAGGAACATCGTTCCAACAATAAAAACACGGACACTGCTGGTGCGTATTTACTGTGTGAATTCTAAATGCTGTGCTTCCACCTCACTTCTCTGCGTAATGCCGAGATGCCCCTGCACTCCGGGCTCTGACCCAGAAGTGCCCTTGCCTGTGGGTCAGGAGTAAGAAAGGGGAGGCTAAGGAGCGGGAGCACTCACTCTTTCTTATTAACCTTCTCTTGGTCCAACACAAAGGTATCTCTTCCTCTAACCAGTTTTGAAAGTACAGATTATCTACGGGGTGTGTTATTTGTGGGGAGTTGGAGCTCTGAGGGAGGAAGTCTCCCTTCTTGGTTGTGCAATTGAATAGGCAGGGAGTGAGGCGGGAGGGAGGCCAAGGGCTCCTTCAGGTGAAAAGTATTGACAGAAAGAAGGCAAAAGGTGACATTCCCAGGTACAGACTCACCTGGATGAAACTTTTCCAGAGGTAAGTGGGGCAAATGGGACAGAAAGGAGAAGGGGCTGGAGGGATGAGGAGGCTCAGGAAAGGAGAGGGCCAATAGGGAAAGGTCTGGCCCCCCCGCCTGGGTGAGTGAGGGAGGGGACTTGGGTTCTTGCAGTGGCCTTGCAAGGGGAGCACCTACCTGAGTCCCACGTTGTTCAAATCGTCCCACACAGAGGCGGGGCTTTCCCAGAATGTCTTCTGCTTATTCTCCAAGATTGCCTGGAAGACACAGGGAGGGTGATGGATTGGACGATCTTAAAGTAGGAAGGAGTGAGGGGCGGGGTAATAGAGGAGACAGTGGGGATGAGGACTCAGGGCTTAGGGGTAGGGCCAGGAACATGGGGCTGGGTTCACAGTTCAAAGGGTACCTGGGCCCCAGCGTAGGCATTGTTGACCAGCACATCCAGACGCCCCTCCTGCTCCCGACGCACCTGCTCGAACAGGCTCTGCACGTCACTCTCCCGACTGGAATCACATACCACAGGCACACACCTGCCTCCACGGGATTGCGCCTGAAGAGGGACCCAGGAGATACGTGCTAAGGCAACTCCCCCGACCAAAGTGAACTTGGGAGCTGAGAAGGCAAGCAGCTGAGGGAACCTGGCGAGCAAATATCACCCTCTGGTGTTTCAGGAATGAGCGGCTCCTCCCTCTCGGCCCCCACCTTGCCCCCACCCACTAGCAAGGTGGATCTCGTGTTTCACATCAACAGACTTTTACTGAAGCTTATAAACCACGTGCAAGGCACTGTGTCCTGCACATGGAAGACAGGGACAGATAAGGCATGGAGCCAGGTCGTGAGAACCGAGTAATGATCCTTTTCCTCATCCTTGGTCATTTCCATCTCTCAGGCCCTTAGCTCCTACTCTTCGGCACTCACTTCGAGCTTCTCTGCAACCCCAGCCCTCTTACCCTCATCCTGTCAACTGTCATCTTTGGTAGCTGAGAAATCAGTTACCAAGCATGAACTGTTTCTACTTTGTGTTCTGCCTCATCCTCTACAAATGTGTCCCCAATGTGTACTTTTAGGTTCTAGCTTTTCTTATTCACCACATGCAGGCTGTCCCTCTGTCCCTCTGCTAGAATGCCTTTCCTAACTTTAGAGACGCGGTTTGAGAACCACCTCCTGCAAAATGCCTTCCCTGACAATCCTGTTCCCCACAGAATCTCCACATGCTCTCATGTGCACACCTCTCTCATCACACGACATGGAGATAAGCAATTTCTGCATCTGACTTCCTGTTGGACTCTGTCTTTTTAAGAGCAAAGATTATATTTCATTAATCTCAGTAACTTCAGTGCTTTGCCTAGCACCTAGCAAACTGTAGGCACCCACACATTTATTGAACTGAAGTCTAGTAGGGAAGTCTGGATTCCAAATGAAAACGTAAAGTTCATTAAGGCTTCCCCAAAAATAGAAGAATGTACAGGTCTACAATCTTTTAGTTATTAATTCCAAATTCCCGAAGCTCATAAAGCTTACTTGGTGGCGAAATCTGACCCGACCTAAAGTTGATTGTGGTATTTGTTTATCCCACTTGGAGTAGATATTCATGTTTTGCTGAGGAATATTACGATTTCTAGTAAGGGATTACGGGAGGACCTGAGAAGGGCTTCCTCGGTGGTTTCTGTGCGGCAGTCCCAGAGCAAGGGCTCACCTCCTGAGCAGTGGTCTGCAGCGTGTCCAGACGACGGCCAGTGATGTAAACGGTGGCCCCTGCTTCGCAGAGCTGCAAGGCAATGCCGCGCCCGATGCCCCTGGACGCCCCAGTCACCACGCACACTTGGCCCTTCAGAGGCGGTGCCATGATTCTGGTAAAGGGTGAAAACCTGTGGCAGCAGAGACTTGATCTGCGGAAAGCCGGCAGATTGCGCGTGTGCGTGTGTGTGTGTGTGTGTGTGTGTGTGTATGTACGGGGACCCAAAACAGCGGCAGGAAGGGGAGCAAAGGTCGGGCTCCTATGACAGGAGGGAAAAGGAACAGAGGGGGTGCCTGAGAGGTGGGTGGGCCCTCAGGCAGGGCTGCTGAGTGTCTCTTTTGGGAGGGTAGGGAGTGAAGGGGGCGGGCTGGGCTGTCCAGAGCTGGACACCTCGTGGCATCCTCTGAGGTGGGAGGTTCTGGAACGGGAGACCCTCAGGGTCCTGGGCTCTCTGGGGCTGTGGCCCTTACAGCCTGGATTCAGTCCCGCCGACCGCGGGCGCCGCTTCCCGGTCGGGTGGAGCGGGAGGCCCGGGGGACCCCGAGGCGAGCGGGGAATTCTTACTCACCAACTCCTGTGCGGTCTCGCTACAGCTGCTGTGGCTCGAAAACCTTGATTCTGGCGGCGGGAGCGGGAGGGATGGAGTGGAAGTCCGAGCTCTGCCAAGACCAAACTGGAGAGGTGCAGGAAGGGCTCCGAGAGAGCAGGACTGGGTCTGAATCTAAGGTCCGGGTGGAGGGGGCGGTGCGCTGGCCTGGGGTGAGGGCAGGATGTGGGGGCGGGGCGAGCATTCTACCGCTAACCACCCATGCACCCTTAGTGTCTTTTTAAAAATAATTAATTAATTAATTAATTTATTAAACATAACAACATACAAACACGAGCATTCTTATCATATGATCATTCCATTCTTGATATATAATCAATAACTTACAATATCATCACATAGTTGTATATTCATCATCTTGATCATTTCTTAGAACTTTTGCATCAATTCAGAAAAAAGAAATAAAAAGGAAACAGAAAAAAACTTCATACATACCATACCCCTTACCCCTCCCTTTCATTGATCATTAGCATTTCAATCTACTAAATTTATTTGAACATTTGTTCCCCCTATTGTTTATTTATTTTAATCCATACTTTTTATTCATCTGTTGATAAGGTAGATTAAAGGAGCATCAGACACAAGGTTTTCACAATCACACAGTCACATTGCGAAAGCTATATCATTATACAATCATCTCAAAAAACATGGCTTCTGGAACACAGCTCTACATTTTCAGGCAGTTCCCTCCAGTCTCTCTACTATTCCTTAACCAAAAAGGTGATATTTGTTTAATGTGTAAGAATAACCTCCAGGATTACTTCTCGTATCTGTTTGGAATCTCTCAGCCACTGACACTTTATTTTGTCTCATTTTGCTGTTCCCCCTTTTGGTTGAGAATATTTTCTCAATCCCTTGGTGCTGAGTCCCAGCTCATTCTAGGATTTCTGTCCCACACTGCCAGGAAGGTCCACACCCCTGGGAGTCATGTCCCATGTAGAGAGGGGGAGGGCAGTGAGTTTGCTTGTCATGTTGGCTGAGAGAGAGAGGTCACATCTGAACAACAAAAGGGGTTCTCTGGGGTGACTCTTAGGCCTAATCTTAAGTAGGCTTAGCCTATCCTTTGTGGGGTTAATTTTCATATGAACAACTTCCAGGATTGAGGGCTTAGCCTATTGCTTTGGGTGTCCCCACTGTTTGTGAGAATATCAGGAATTCTCCACATGGGAAAGTTGAATTTTCCCCCTTTCTTGCCATTTCTCAAAGGGGACTTACATTAGTGTACTACCGTTAGGTAGTATTGTGCTGTCCACACATGCACCCTTAGTATCTTTCTTTTAATTAAAAAATATATTTAATTAAATCTCCCACCTCCCATCTACATTCTTTTCTTTTCTTTTTTGTTAAACCGGGAAATCTTTATTGAGTATCGGTTATGGTCAGGGAGCACTTTAGGTATTTCCACATAATCTATATAATGTAACTTTCACATAGTAAAGGAAGTTATTTTAGTTTCCTAAAGTTGCCAAAATGCAATATACCAAAAATGCGTCGGGTTTTTTTTTTTCATACATACCATACCCCTTACCCCTCCCTTTCATTGATCATTAGCATTTCAATCTACTAAATTTATTTGAACATTTGTTCCCCCTATTGTTTATTTATTTTAATCCATACTTTTTATTCATCTGTTGATAAGGTAGATTAAAGGAGCATCAGACACAAGGTTTTCACAATCACACAGTCACATTGCGAAAGCTATATCATTATACAATCATCTCAAAAAACATGGCTTCTGGAACACAGCTCTACATTTTCAGGCAGTTCCCTCCAGTCTCTCTACTATTCCTTAACCAAAAGACTGGAGTTCCAAAAGACTGGAGGGAACTGCCTGAAAATGTAGAGCTTTGCACTGGGTATTTACGTACTTACAAACTTACAGCTCTAAGGCCATGAAAATGTTGAAATCAAGGCACCATAAAGACGGTACCTTGTTTTCAGCTTCTGGCTTCTCCATCTGTAGCTTTCTTTCTAAGCCTCTATGAGTGACCTTCTCAGCTTCTGGCTGTTTCTCTCTGTCTTTCTTCCTCTTATAAAAGACTCCAGTAAGAGGAGTAAGAGCCACCGGGGGCATGCCTCAGCTTAGCCCAACCACGGGTGCTGCCCACGCTCGGTCTACACCCGCAGGAATGGAATAGCTTTAAGAACATGATCTTTTCTGGGTACATAACAACTTCAAACCATCACAGAAGTATCATAATCCCTATGTGTGTCCAGTTTTGAAAAAATCATAGTCACTTTTTTCCTCTTTTTTGTGAAAAATGACATATATAAAAAAAGCAATAAACTTCAAATCACATTGAAACAATTAGTTCAGAGTTAACAGAGTTAATATCTGTTAATTTTGAACAGATTCCAGAGTTGGTGTTGGTTACAACACCACAAGTTTAGGTTTTTACTTCTAGCTGTTCTTAGATAGTGGACACTAAAAGAAATATCAATATAATGATTCAGCAATCATACTCATTTGTTGAATTCTACCTTCTCTGTTTAACTCCACCTAAATTTTGATCTTTCTCCCATTCTTTACGGGTATTTGGGCTACGCTCATTCTAACCTTTTCATATTGGAAGGGGCTTTTCATAATATAAGATAGGGGGATGAAATGAGCTGATGTTCTAGAGAGGCTGGGGCCTCTAGGTTTCAGGGTTTATCTGGTCCAGGGACCCATCTGGAGGTTGTAGGTTTCTGGAAAGTTATCCTAATGCATGGAACCTTTGTAGGATCTTATTGCACTAGGTGTTCTTTAGGATTGGCAGGAATGGTTTCGGTTGGGGTTTGGCAAGTTATGATAGGTAGCAATGTCTAACTGAAGTTTCCCGAAGAGTAACCTCCAGAGTAAGCTTTTGACTCTATTTGAACTCTCTCAGCCTCTGATACCTTGTTACACTTCTTTACCCCTTTTGGTCAGGATCTAATTGTTGATTCCATGGTACCAGGGCCAGACTCATCCCTGGGAGGTATCTCCCATGCTGCCGGGGAGACTTTCACTCTTGGAAGTCATGTCCCATGTAAGGGGGAGGGCAACAATTTCACTTGGACAGCTGGGCTTAGAGAGAGAGAGTCCACATCTGAGCAACAAAAGTGTTGTTCTGAAAGTAACCCTTAGACATATCTATAGGTAGGCTAAGCTTCTCTGCTACATACATAAGCTTTGCAAGAGCAAGCCTCAAGATCAAGAGCTCCTATTGATTTGGGTGTCCCTAATGTTTGTCACAGAATCAGGGGTTTCCCCGATAGTACAGTTTAGTTATTCCTTATTTTTTTCTCCCATCCCTCAAGGGACTTTGCCAACACTTTTTGACTATCTTTTTAATATACTCTGGGATGTATCCAGGCATTACATTAAGCTATGCGGGATAAACAGCCCTCATTCTTATTCTTGGCTCCCTGTGTTTGGATTGTTTAAATGATCTATCCAAACAGGTTGAGTTAGATTATGTGCTACAGAAAATTTAGTTTCTGTACATATAAACCTTTCTTCTTTTGGTCTCCAAGTGTAGATGAGGTTTTAAAATATGGACAATGACTTCCTTACCCGTGTGTTCTGAATTACCTCAATTCTGAGCTGTTTAGCTTTGTTCTTATCTCTCAATACTAGGTTATACATATATAAAACAGCCTCTCAAAATCCAGAGATAACAATTACCACTCCGGACTAAATGTAACTGCTACAGGAGCTTACAATCCAGGCCCCATTTTCTTATAAGTATTCCCACCTCTATTCTTAAGTCTCTGGTCAATGTCACCTACTTTCTCAATTCTCTATTGAAGTGCATTGCTTCCTCCTGTATTCTCTATATTCTCTATGATAGCATCCATCTCACACATTTAACTATTCTTCCCTGGTGACTAGCATGGTGAGAGACAGAGAGTTAGTGTAAGATAAATGATTTTTGAATGAATATTGTTTCCCCAAACTCCCGAAGACTCTCCAGTCTTGGGCCCCTCAGACCCTGAATCTCTTCTACCTCTAATCAAAGCTCTCTGTCCACGGTGCATCCTTTCAGAGCTCTGTACTCTACTGCTTAGCTTATAAAATATTGATGGAATCTTGTCTAAGGCTCCTTCCGGTGTCTTGGGGTACTAGGGCTGAGGACCAGTTCCCCGTGATGTGACTCCCAGTTCACTCATTTCCTTCAACAGATGGAAAGTCGAGATGACTTCAAAGGTCTCTCAAGGCTGAAGTGAAAACCTTTGTGTGCTGGGGCCAGTCTGTCTTGTTCTTTGTTCCATTTCCGTAGCCAAGAGTGGTGCCTGGGTGCAGAGCAGGCTCTCAAATATTTGTTAAGAAAATGAGCCGACAGCTTCAATGGGTGTTTATTGCTTGATGCTTTGCTTTACATGTTATTTCATTTAATTCCCAAGGTAGTAGAGTCCGGATTTGTTCACAGGCTAGTCTGATGTTGAAGGCCATATTCTATTTCCTTGATATTTGGTGGCCTTCAGGAGACAACGACATCATACAGGGATGCGTTCCAATGATGGCTCTTAGTGGTGGCTGTCGAAGTCTGGATGAGATCTTGAGTCCCCTTCTCCTTGTTGTTTTTCCTTTTAACATTTTTAAAAACTTTTTTTTATCGTATACTATAGCAGATATACAAAGCAAAGAAATAAAAAAAAACAATAGTTTTCAAAGCACTCTTCAAAAAGTGGTTACAGGATAGATCCCAGAGTTTGTCATGGGCTGCCATACGATCCTATCATATTTTTCCTTCCAGCTGCTCCAGAATATAGGAGGCTAGAGGGCTTAAATACTTCTTATTGGCATGATCGATTTTTTCCCTCTTTTTTTGTGAACACTAACATATATACAGAAAGCTATAAATTTCCAAGAACAGCACCACAATTGGTTGTAGAACATATTTCAGACTTTGACATGGGTTACAATTTCACAATTTTAGGTTTTTATATCTAGTTTCTCTAACATAATGGAGACTAAAAGAAATATCAGTTTAATGATTCAGCACTCACATTAATTTGTTAAGTCTTATCTTCTATGTATAATTTCACCATCACCTTTGATCTTTCCATACCTCTCCCAGTTTGGGTTATGGCAATTATAAATTTTTCATATTGGAAGGGTCTGTCACTAATATTGGGTAGGAAGATGGAACTATCTGATGTTCTGGACAGGCTGGTAGGTTTCAGGATTTATCTGGACCAGGGAACCCTCTGGAGGCTGTAGGTTTCTGGCAAGTTACTATAGCACATGCAACCCTTGTGAAATCTTATACATTGCCCTAGGTGTTCTTTAGGATTGGCTGGAAGGGCCCTGGTTGGGGGTTGGCAGGTTATGATAGGTAGCAAGTTCTACCTGAAGCTTACATAACAGCAACCTCCAAAGAAGCCTCTCAACTCTATTTTAACTTTCTCTGCCACTGATACTTTATTAATTGCACTTCTTTCGCCCATATGGTCAGGATGGAATTGTTGATCCCACGTTGCCAGATCTAGATTAATACCTGGGAGTCCTCTCCCGCGTCGCCAGGGAGACTTTCAACCCTGGATGTTATGTTCCACGTAGGGGGAGGGCAATGATTTCACTTGCAGAGTTGGGCTTAGAGAGACTGAGGCCACATCTAAGCAACAACAGAGGTCCTCCAGAAGTAACTCTTAGGCATGCCTATAGGTAGTCTAAGCTTCTCTGCTACCTACATAAGCTTTACAAGAGTAAGCCTCAGGATCGAGGGCACGGCCTATTGATTTGGGTTTCTCTAAAGTCCAACACAGTATCAGGGGATTCCCTGATGTCAAGGTTTAATAGTTTCATAGATGTTCTCCCCTCCCTCAGGGGACTTTGCCAGTACTTTTTGATTGTCTGGTTAGTATGCTCTAGGATGATTCTAGGCATTACAATTATCTTTACATGATTAAAAGACCTGTTTCTCATTCTTTTCTTTTTCCCGAATTTTTTTTAACTTTTAAAAAAAATACCAAAAAATGCCAGACACAAACATTCTTAACTTTTGATCATTCCGTTCACATATATAATCAATAATTCGCAGTATCATCATATAGTTGCATATTCATGGTTCAAAGGTTCTGAGGGAGGGAAGTGATGGGCTCAAGAGCCAGCCTCCAACCTGCAGGCGAAGGTTGGTCTCTAATCTAGGGGATGGGATGAGGTCATTTATGGCACTAATACCAGTTGAGAGCCAAGTGAGTGTATGAGGAAGAGGTTCCCCGGAGGGGAGCAAGATAAATGGCAGCAGAAACCAAGAGAAGCCCCTAGGAGTCTGAGATGGGCTTTGTGGGAGGAGTCCTGGCAGTAGAAATGGGGCTGGGGGAGTGGGTAGCACTCCAGGGGTTGGAACAGCTGCAGTAAAGGTGTGGAAAAAGGAAGTGTGGTCAGATTTAGAGAAGGGCAAGCACTGAATTCGGCCAAGAGATCTTTTGGCGACGCTTTCACCACTATGCCCAACAAATCTCCACCCTTCCCTCTGCCCTAAATAAAAGACCTCCCAGCACGATGCAGGGGAATGAGCTTGCCCTCTAGAGAGTCATGCATATTAGGTCAAATCCAGACCCCTTTACTGCAAAGCCTTCTAATCCTGGCCAAGTTACCTAAGTTTTCTGAGCCTCAGTTTCCTCAGCTGTCAAGAGTGGGGACTAACAGTACTTACCTCGAATGGCAGGTGAAAAGATTAAATTAGGTCTGGATAGAATGTAGAAGGTCATTGCAGGCACTTGATAAACATTAATTCACCCCCTACAATAACACAAGACTTTGGCTAATTTAGCTGTGTGAAACTGACAATGAAAGTCTGAAGCTGGGTCCCTTTTGCCCCCTTGCACAGGCCTGGAGCTAGCACCACAGTCACTGAACACCCCTTCCTGCTGGGACAGTGTGTGAGCTCTGCTTTGCTCATTTCTTTTGGATCCATGTCCCTGTTGGGGGGCACCGAGACCTACTCACACATGGATGGGGCATATGCGTTCCTACTTGCTAGCAGAGTGCTCAGAACTGACCCTTCCTCCTTCTGTCTCCTCCCAGCATTCTTCCTGGGCTCTTCCATTTTCAGGGGCTTAAGGATGGGGGTCCTTTTCTCTCCAAGGTTCCCCCAGATCCCAGGCAGCCTCCAGCTCCTCCCCACTTGAGGTACAAGTCCAGGCAGGTCTTGTGATCTCTTGACCTTGCTCCAACCTGGGCCTGCACCTGAGCCCTGGCTGATGGAAACTGTCCATCCCCACAGCTGAACACTTCTGGGTTTCCTGAGGTGCCTCCGTCGGTGCAGATGGCAGCGGCATCCCACGCAGCAAGGCTGTCTGGCAGGCAGCAGAAGCAGCCCCTCCTTAGCCTCTGCTCAGTCTGGGGGCAAATCCTGCCTCCTCTGCAGCTCCATATGAGGCCAGTTCCGGCTGGTCTGCCTGGTCAGACCAGAGGCCGTGAGGCTGTCTGGATGATCTCGGGTGAGAACACCCATGGGCATGTGTGGGGAGGGGGGTGTGGGAGGGCTGAGGGGGTGTCTCAGTGGATCACTACAGACCAAGGTGGGCAAGTGGGGCCTCGAGCTGGCTCCTTCTCGGCATTGGCACTGTTTCTCCTGGGAATGCAGAAACATTCTGCATTCCCGCAGCCAACACCCTCCCTTTCCCTCACCCTCTCTACTGGCAGAGCAGGGAAGATCTGGTGATGGGAGTAGCTGCATAAGGGCCTGGGATTGCATGGGGGACTCTGGATCCAGACCAGCTTCCTAGTCAGAACTGTGAAGCCCTACAAGGGCCAGTACAGGCCCGAGACTGCAAAATACAACCTCTCAGGTGGAGAAAGAGAGGCTCAGACTCAATCACAGAGAGTCTTTTCTTGGAATATGTTTCGATATTTGCCTGTACAGCCATAGACAGTCTCTTTGGAACCCAGGTATAAGGCAGCACCAGTTACCTCTGGGTTGGCTACTGGTGACTAGAGGGCAGGGATGCTGGGGAGACATTTCATTGTATACACTTTTATAACTTTTGGCTTCTCAGCCATGTGAATATGAAACCTACTAAAAAATGAAACAAAAGCAAAGTAACAATCTCCATCTTCTTCTGGACTCATCTGGGAGATCAACCATCTTTAGGCGACTGGCCAAGCCCCTTGATTTGCCCCAGCAGGGGAAGGAGCTGCGTCTCAGCCAGCCCCTCAGTGTCCTTCCAGGGTGCCTTCAGGCAAGCAGGCTGCTCGTGGCCTTCTCTTTCCAAGGTTGGGCACATCCTTTCTCTGTGTCTCCCACCAGTGTCGCGGTCCCCTGTGCCAGTGACAGTACCACAGCAGTCCTCCACTAGCCCCACCTCCCTTCCTCCAGGCCCCTAGTCTGTGGGTTCTAACTCCTAAAATATCTCCTCCACTCACGCCTTCACTGCCATCATATCCCCCGGAATATTGGCCCTTGCAGGCTGCCTTTCTTGATGAACACAATCGGCTCTCACCCTTGAGCCCATGCTCTCCACTCTGTATCCCCAGTGACCTTCCCAAAATGCAGATTTGATCATGCCACTCTCTTGCTGAAAACTTTCCATAGCTGTCAATGTTAGTACTCTGTCCAGATGCCCTTGGATCCCCTTTTATCATTTTTGCGGGACGACCCCTTTCAGTGTCCTTTCAAAGCTGAGCCCTGGAGCTCTCGGGAGGACTACCTTGGGCTTTCTAGAGCTGCTTTGCCCTTGGGTTTAACTGGAGACTGCTGGGGAGTGGGTGGTGGTGAGGGATGGAAGCCTGGGACAACCCTGAGACCTTCCATTCCAGACGTGGCTCCTGCGGTGTCAGGCTGAAGCCACCCTCCCGGGCTGAGACCTACTGTTGCATGGCTCCAACTCCCCTCCCTTGCTGACCTTCCCTGGGCCCACTTCCTTAATAAGTCACTCAAGGTGTAAGATGGCTCCCTTAGTGGAAACCTATTGTCCACATTTTGAACCTCATCTCTGAAACCGAGTGTTGAGAATTAACAAATAACTGGCAGCCTTAATACATGTCAGACTTTTAAAGTAGCAAACAGCAAGTAGCTAGAGGCAAATAGTATGCGTTAGTCTTTTGTAGTAGCTTGGGGCAAATATCTAACTGTTAGAACTCAGTGAACTTGTTTCTTCAATTCTGATGCTATGCTTTCTAACAGCAAAAATGTTGGACAGGAAGGGGTTAACTTGTGGCTGGCACTGCTTGTATCCCCTTATCTTACCACACATACCCAGCTGGATTTTGCCATTTCAATTTTTTTTTAAACAACA
Organism: Tamandua tetradactyla; assembly: GCF_023851605.1. Taxonomy (NCBI): domain Eukaryota; kingdom Metazoa; phylum Chordata; class Mammalia; order Pilosa; family Myrmecophagidae; genus Tamandua; species Tamandua tetradactyla. Next base: position 30,464,949 of record NC_135340.1, on the reverse strand, counting down.
CCTCTTTATCATCTCAGTGTCTGTGGGTCAGGAGTGCAGGCCTGGTGTAGTAGCGTCCTCTTTGGGGAGTTCATACCCTGCTGGTGACTCAAGCTGTCGGCTGGAGCTGAGGTCTCATCTGAGGCTCCAGTGGGGAAGGATCTGCTCCAAAGCTCTCTTGGTTGTGGGCAGAAGGCAGTTCTTTTCTGCTGTGTGGCTCAGGGCTTTTGTTTTCTGCTGGCTATTGGCCAGAGGGGATTTTCTCATTTCTGAACAGCCCTTAATGGCCCAGTTTATTTAGCTTAGTCTCTTTACTAGTTATCTCATGTTACCTAATCAATGTGTAACTGCTTAATTTAGCCTCCTTACTTACCTTATATGGTTGAGCTATCTATAGCTTTATGTGCTATCCCTGCCCCAGACTTTGTCAGTTCCTTAATGAATGTTAATTAAACCATTTAGAACCCAGTTTGGGAAGCTATAGCCCAATGCTTGCCCCACCAGAGCAGCTCTGGGGCCTGCATTGTCCACTTCCAATTGAACAAATCAACCAGTATCACTGAACATCCCAACGTCAGTATCTCCACCTGCCTTTGTTTGTATTTCATTAAAACCCAAAATTGCTCCATTTCAAGAACGTATTTAAGACTTATGTCCTGCTTTGGCCAACTGCAATAAATATTCTTTCTGTCTTTGAAATCCCGTTCAGGCAGTTAGATAGAAAATGAGGGAGGGGGAAGTGACCCTAAGACCTATAAAAAGGAATTCCTTTTGGTGCAAGCACATCTAGGCCCCATCCCTTTCCCCTCACCCCCACTGCACACCTGGCCCTCACTCAAGTGGCATGCCCACCCGAAAAGAACCAATGAAAAGTAAACCTCATCAGTCCCTTATTAGCATAACCAGAGGGGGTAGGGCACCTCCACGTCCTTTTAATGCAAGGATCCGGACCTCAGAGGGCCTCTCCTCCTTCAGACACTGTCCATGCTCACGTTCTTCGAGTGTGTACTTTCTTTGCATATTAAATTTTTTCTTTAGAATATATTTTTTAATGAATTGTTAAAAAGAAATCATAAAAAGAAACACATTCTTAACATATGCTCATTCCGTTCTGCATATAGAATCAGTAATTCACAATATCATCACATAGTTGCATATTCATCATCATGATCATTTCTTAGAAGATTTGCATCAATTCAGAAAAAGAAATAAAAGACCACAGAAAAATAAAATGAAAACAGAAAAAAAAATTATACATACCATACCCATTACCCCTTCCTTTCATTGACGACTAGCATTTCAAACTAAATTTATTTTAACATTTGTTCCACCTATTATTTATGTTTATTCTATATGTTCTACTCGTCTTTGTTGACAAGGTAGATAAAAGGAGCATCAGATGCAAGGTTTTCACACTCACACAGTCGCATTGTGAAAGGTATATCATTATACAATCATCATCATGAAACATGGCTATTGGAACACAGCTCTACATTTTCAGGCAGTTCCTTCCAGTCTCTCCATTACATCTTGGAAGACAAGGTGATATCCACTTAATGCACAAGAATAACCTGCAGGATAACCTCTCAACTCTGTTTGGAATCTCTCAGCCATTGACACTTTGTCTCATTTCACTCTTCCCCCTTTAGGTCGAGAAGTTTTCTCAATCCCTTGATGCTGGGTCTCAGCTCATAATAGAGTTTTTCTCAACCCCTTGATACTGACTCTCAGCTCATTCTGGGATTTCTGTCCCACGTTGCCAGGAAGGTCCACACCCTTGGGAGTCATGCTACACGTAGACAGGGGGAGAGTATTGAGTTTGCTTGTTCTGTTGACTGGAGAGAGAGGCCACATCTGAGCAACAAAAGTGATTCTCTTGGGGGTGACTCTTAGGTCTAATTTTAATTAGGCTTGACCTATCCTTTGTGGGGTTAAGTTTCATATGAACAAACCCCAAGACTGGGGGCTCAGCCTATAGCTTTGGTTGTCCACACTGCTTGTGAGAATATCAAGAATTCAACTTGGGGTGGTTGAATTTTCCCCTGTTCTCACCATTCCCCAAAGGGGACTTTGCAAGTACTTTTCCACTCACTGATCAAATCACTCAGGGCTTCATGGGGGCATCACTCTGGACAAACCAACAAAATCTCATGTCCTACCCAAGGTTTCATGTACTTATGTTGTACAACAAACTATCTACATAAGTTATATTAGGAGATGCACTAGTCAAAATATAAATTTTGTCCCAAATACACATTTTTTGCTTTAGTCTCACACATATGTTGAAATTTTAAAATATTAATTACCATCTATTTTCACCACCCTGCAGTAATGACATTCCTTTGTTCTTCCTCATGCAAAAACGATTTTTAAATTTGTACATTCTTTTATTATTCAAATTAAATTTTTTTAAATTAATTAACGGAAAAAAAGAAATTAACCCAACATTTAGAAATCATACCATTCTACATACGCAATCAGTAATTCTTAACATCATCACATAGATGCGTGATCATCGTTTCTTAGTACATTTGCATCGGTTTAGAAGAACTAGCAACACAACAGGAAAAGATATAGAATGTTAATATAGAGAAAAGAAATAAAAGTAATAATAATAATAAAAAACAAACAAACAAACAAAAATAAAAACCTATAGCTCAGATGCAGCTTCATTCAGTGTTTTAACATGATTACTTTACAATTAGGTATTATTGTGCTGTCAATTTTTGAGTTTTTGTATCTAGTCCTGTTGCACAGTCTGTATCCCTTCAGCTCCAATTACCCATTATCTTACCCTGTTTCTAACTCCTGCTGGACTCTGTTACCAATGACATATTCCAAGTTTATTCTCGAATGCCCGTTCACATCAGTGGGACCATACAGTATTTGTCCTTTAGTTTTTGGCTAGACTCACTCAGCATAATGTTCTCTAGGTCCATCCATGTTATTACATGCTTCATAAGTTTATCCTGTCTTAAAGCTGCATAATATTCCATCGTATGTATATACCACAGTTTGTTTAGCCATTCTTCTGTTGATGGACAGTTTGGCTGTTTCCATCTCTTTGCAATTGTAAATAATGCTGCTATAAACATTGGTGTGTAAATGTCCATTTGTGTCTTTGCCCTTAAGTCCTTTGAGTAGATACCCAGCAATGGTATTCCTGGGTCATATGGCAATTCTATATTCAGCTTTTTGAGGAACCACCAAACTGCCTTCCACAGTGGTTGCACCATTTGACATTCCCACCAACAGTGGATAAGTGTGCCTCTTTCTCCGCATCCTCTCCAGCACTTGTCATTTTCTGTTTTGTTGATAATGGCCATTCTGGTGGGTGTGAGATGATATCTCATTGTGGTTTTGATTTGCATTTCTCTAATGGCCAGGGACATTGAGTATCTCTTCATGTGCCTTTTGGCCATTTGTATTTCCTCTTCTGGTAGGTGTCTGTTCAAGTCTTTTTCCCATTTTGTAATTGGGTTGGCTGGCTTTTTGTTGTTGAGTTGGACAATCTCTTTATAAATTCTGGATACTAGACCTTTATCTGATATGTCGTTTCCAAATATTGTCTCCCATTGTGTAGGCTGTCTTTCTACTTTCTTGATGAAGTTCTTTGATGCACAAAAGTGTTTAATTTTGAGGAGCTCCCATTTATTTATTTCTTTCTTCAGTGCTCTTGCTTTAGGTTTAAGGTCCATAAAATCACCTCCAATTGTAAGATTCATAAGATATCTCCCTACATTTTCCTCTAACTGTTTTATGGTCTTAGACCTAATGTTTAGATCTTTGATCCATTTTGAGTTAACTTTTGTATAGGGTGTGAGATACGGGTCTTCTTTCATTCTTTTGCATATGGATATCCAGTTCTCTAGGCACCATTTATTGAAGAGACTGTTCTGTCCCAGGTGAGTTGGCTTGACTGCCTTATCAAAGATCAAATGTCCATAGATGAGAGGGTCTATATCTGAGCACTCTATTCGATTCCATTGGTTGATATATATATCTTTATGCCAATACCATGCTGTTTTGACCACTGTGGCTTCATAATATGCCTTAAAGTCCGGCAGCATGAGACTTCCAGCTTTGTTTTTTTTCCTCAAGATGTTTTTAGCAATTCGGGGCACCCTGCCCTTCCAGATAAATTTGCTTATTGGTTTTTCTATTTCTGAAAAATAAGTTGTTGGGATTTTGATTGGTATTGCATTGAATCTGTAAATCAATTTAGGTAGGATTGACATCTTAACTATATTTATTCTTCCAATCCATGAACACGGTATGCCCTTCCATCTATTTAGGTCTTCTGTGATTTCTTTTAACAGTTTTTTGTAGTTTTCTTTATATAGGTTTTTTGTCTCTTTAGTTAAATTTATTCCTAGGTATTTTATTCTTTTAGTTGCAATTGTAAATGGGATTCATTTCTTGATTCTCCCTCAGCTTGTTCATTACTAGTGTATAGAAATGCTACAGATTTTTGAATGTTGATCTTGTAGCCTGCTACTTTGCTGTACTCATTTATTAGCTCTAGTAGTTTTGTTGTGGATTTTTCCAGGTTTTCGACGTATAGTATCATATCGTCTGCAAACAGTGATAGTTTTACTTCTTCCTTTCCAATTTTGATGCCTTGTATTCTTTTTCTTGTCTAATTGCTCTGGCTAGAACCTCCAACACGATGTTGAATAATAGTGGTGATAGTGGATATCCTTGTCTTGTTCCTGATCTTAGGGGGAAAGTTTTCAATTTTTCCCCATTGAGGATGATATTAGCTGTGGGTTTCTCATATATTCCCTCTATCATTTTAAGGAAGTTCCCTTGTATTCCTATCTTTTGAAGTGTTTTCAACAGGAAAGGATGTTGAATCTTGTCAGATGCCTTCTCTGCATCAATTGAGATGATCATGTGATTTTTCTGCTTTGATTTGTTGATATGGTGTATTACATTAATTGATTTTCTTATGTAGAACCATCCTTGCATAGCTGGGATGAATCCTACTTGGTCATGATGTATAATTCTTTTAATGTGTTGTTGAATTCGATTTGCTAGAATTTTGTTGAGGATTTTTGCATCTATATTCATTAGAGAGATTGGTCTGTAGTTTTCTTTTTTTGTAATATCTTTGCCTGGTTTTGGTATGAGGGTGATGTTGGCTTCATAGAATGAGTTAGGTAGCTTTCCCTCTGCTTTGATTTTTTTGAAGAGTTTGAGGAGAGTTGGTACTAATTCTTTCTGGAATGTTTGATAAAATTCACATGTGATGCCGTCTGGTCCTGGACTTTTCTTTTTAGGAAGCTTTTGAATGACTGATTCAATTTCTTTACTTGTGATTGGTTTGTTGAGGTCATCTATTTCTTCTTGAGTCAAAGTTGGTTGTTCATGTCTTTCCAGGAACCCGTCCATTTCATCTAAATTGTTGTATTTATTAGCGTAAAGTTGTTCGTAGTATCCTGTTATTACCTCCTTTATTTCTGTGAGGTCAGTGGTTATGTCTCCTCTTCCACTTCTGATCTTATGTATTTGCATCCTCTCTCGTATTCTTTTTGTCAATCTTGCTAAGGGCCCATCAATCTTATTGATTTTCTCATAGAACCAACTTCTGGTCTTATTGATCTTCTCTATTGTTTTGATGTTCTCAATTTCATTTATTTCTGCTCTAATCTTTGTTATTTCTTTCCTTTTGCTTGCTTTGGGGTTAGTTTGCTGTTCTTTCACCAGTTCTTCCAAGTGGACAGTTAATTCCTGAATTTTTGCCTTTTCTTCTTTTCTGATACAGGCATTTAGGGCAATAAATTTCCCTCTTAGCACTGCCTTTGCTGCGTCCCATAGGTTTTGATATGTTGTGTTTTCGTTTTCATTCGCCTCGAGGTATTTACTAATTTCTCTTGCAATTTCTTCTTTGACCCACTCATTGTTTAAGAGTGTGTTGTTGAGCCTCCACGTATTTGCGAATTTTCTGGCATTCCACCTATTATTGATTTCCAACTTCATTCCTTTATGATCCGAGAAAGTGTTGTGTATGATTTCATTCTTTTAAAATTTGTTAAGACTTGCTTTGTGACCCAGCATATGGTCTATCTTTGAGAATGATCCATGAGCACTTGAGAAAAAGGTGTGTCCTGCTGTTGTGGGATGTAATGTCCTATAAATGTCTGTTAAGTCTAGCTCATTTATAGTAATATTCAGATTCTCTATTTCTTTGTTGATCCTCTGTCTAGATGTTCTGTCCATTGATGAGAGTGGTGAATTGAAGTCTCCAACTATTATGGTATATGTGTCTATTTCCCTTTTCAGTGTTTGCAGTGTATTCCTCACGTATTTTGGGGCATTCTGGTTCAGTGCATAAATATTTATGATTGTTATGTCTTCTTGTTTAATTGTTCCTTTTATTAGTAGATAGTGTCCTTCATTGTCTCTTTTAACTGTTTTACATTTGAAGTCTAATTTGTTGGATATTAGTGTAGCCACTCCTGCTCTTTTCTGGTTGCTATTTGCATGAAATATCTTTTCCCAACCTTTCACTTTCAACCCATGTTTATCTTTGGGTCTAAGATGTGTTTCCTGTAGACAGCATATAGAAGGATCCTGTTTTTTAATCCATTCTGCCAGTCTATGTCTTTTGATTGGGGAATTCATTCCATTAACATTTTGTGTTATTACTGTTTGGATAATATTTTCCTCTACTATTTTGCCTTTTGTTTTATATATATCATATCTGACTTTCCTTCTTTCTACACTCTTCTCCATACCTCTCTCTTCTGTCTTTTTGTATCTGATTCTAGTGCTCCCTTTAGTATTTCTTGCAGAGCTGGTCTCTTGGTCACAAATTTTCTCAGTGACATTTTGTCTGAGAATGTTTTAATTTCTCCCTCATTTTTGAAGGACAATTTTGCTGGATATAGGAGTTTGGTTGGCAGTTTTTCTCTTTTAGTAATTTAAATATATCATCCCACTGTCTTCTAGCTTCCATGGTTTCTGCTGAGAAATCTACACATAGTCTTATTGGGTTTCCCTTGTATGTGATGGATTGTTTTTCTCTTGCTGCTTTCAGGATCCTCTCTTTCTCTTTGACCTCTGACATTCTAACTAGTAAGTGTCTTGGAGAATGCCTGTTTGGGTCTATTCTCTTTGCGGTGCGCTGTGCTTCTTGGATCTGTAATTTTAGGTCTTTCATAAGAGTTGGGAAATTTTCAGTGATAATTTCTTCCATTAGTTTTTCTCCTCCTTTTCCCTTCTCTTCTCCTTCTGGGATACCCACAACACGTATATTTGTGCGGTTCATATTGTCCTTGAGTTCCCTGATCCCCTGTTCAAATTTTTCCATTCTTTTCCTGATAGTTTCTGTTTCTTTTGGAATTCAGATGTTCCATCCTCCAATTCACTAATTCTAGCTTCTGTCTCTTTAAATCTACCATTGTAGGTATCCATTGTTTTTTCCAGATTTTCTACTTTGTCCTTCACTCCCATAAGTTCTGTGATTTGTTTTTTCAGTTTTTCTATTTCTTCTTTTTGTTCAGCCCATGTCTTCTTCATGTCCTCCCTCAACTTATTGATTTGGTTTTTGAAGAGGTTTTCCATTTCTGTTCGTATATTCAGCATTAGTTGTCTCAGCTCCTTTATCTCTTTGAACTATTGGTTTGTTCCTTTGACTGGGCCATATTTTCAATTTTCTGAGCATGATCCATTATCTTCTGCTGGCATCTGGGCATTTAATCAAATTTCCCTGGGTGTAAGACCCCGTAGGTTGAAAGATTTTTCTGTGAAATCTCTGGGCTCCGTTTTTCTTATCCTGCCAAGTAGGTGGTGCTCGTGGCGCTCATCTGTCTGCGGGTCCCACCAGTAAAAGATGCTGTGGATCCTTTAACTTTGGCAAACTCTCGCTGTAGGGGGGGGGGGTCGCCAGATGAAGCGGCTTGGGGGAGTGCCAATCCAAATCTCCCAGCTGGTCTGGGGATCCGCGCACGAGGAGGGTCGCCGGCCTCCGCGGCTTGGGGGAGCGCCTGTCCAAATTTTCCAGCCGGCCCGGTGCGCCAAGCATGGCGGGGGGGGCGCCAGCCACCGCGGCTTGGGGAAGTGTCTATCCACTGTTCCCAGCCGGACCGGGAAGCCACGTGTTTGGAAGGGACCCCGGTCACCGTTCTCCGCGCTTGGGGATCTCCAGTCCAATTCTCCCAGCTGGTCCGGGGGGCCGCGCGTGGGGGGGGCGGCGCGAGCCACCGTGGCTTGAGGGGACTGCCTGTCCAATTCTCCCAGCCGGCCCGAGAAGGAGCGAGGAAGGGACTCTGGCTGCCTGCCGCCCCGGCCCGGGGAAGCCCACGCCCCTCGGCGATCTCACCGGAGCGGGTTCTCCCAGCCAGTCAGCCGTTCCAGAATGGGGGTCGCTCTCTTCTTGGTCTCTGTCGTGGCTCCGGGAGCTGTTCTGTATCGTTTTTACTTCTCTAGTAGCTCTTCTGGAGGAGGAACTAAGACCTGCGTGTCTTACTAAGCCGCCATCTTCTCCGGAAGTCCTATTTATTCATTTTTAATCCATACATTTTACTCATCTGTTCATAAGTAGATTAAAGGAGCATCAGACACAAGGTTTTCACAATCACACAGTCACATGCAAAAGCTGTATCATTATACAATCATCTGCAAGAAACATGGCAACTGGAACACAGCTCTACATTTTTAAGCAGTTCCCTCCAGCCTCTTCATTACATCTGGACTAACAAGGTGATATCTACTTAATGCTTAAGAATAACCTTCAGGATAACCTCTCGACTCTGTTTGAAATCTCTCAGCCATTGACACCTTATTTTGTCTCATTTTTCTTCCCCCTTTTGGTCAAGAAGATTTTCTCAATCCCTTGGTGCTGAGTCCCAGCTCATTCTAGGATTTCTGTCCCACATTGCAGGAAGGCCCACACCCCTGGGAGTCATGTCCCATGTAGAGAGGAGGAGGGCAGTGAGTTTGCTTGTTGTGTTGGCTGAGAGAGCAAGGCCATATCTGAGCAACCAAAGGGGTTCTCTGGGGGTGACTCTTAGGCCTAATTTTAAGTAGGCCTAGCTCATCTTTTTCGGGTTAAGTTTCATATGAACAACTCCCAGGATTGAGGGCTCAGCCTATTGCTTTGGTTGTCCCCACTGTTTGTGAGAATATCAGGGATTCTTCACATGGGAACGTTGAATTTTCCCCTTACTCGCCATTCACCAAAGGAACTTACATTATTATACTACAGTTAGGTAGTATCGTGCTGTCCACACATGTATCCTTAGTATATTTTCTTTAATTAAAAAAATATATAATTAAATCTCCCACCTCCCATCTCCATTCTTTTCTTCTTTGTTAAACTGGGAAATCTTTATTGAGTATCAGTTATGGTTAGGGAGCACTTTAGGTATTTCCACATAATCTATATAATGTAACTTTCACATAGTAAAGGAAGTCATTTTAGTTTGCTAAAGTTGCCAAAATGCAATATACCAGAAATGGGTCAGGTTTTTTTTTTTCCACTGGGTATTTATGTACTTGCAAACTTACAGTTCTGAGGCCATGAAAATGTTGAAATCAAGGCACCATAAAGACGGTACCTAGTTTTCAGCTTCTGGCTTCTCCATCTGTAGCTTTCTTTCTAAGCTTCTATGAGTGACCTTCTGAACTTCTGGCTGTTTCTCTCTGTCTTTATCCTCCTTATAAAAGACTCCAGTAAGAGGAGTAAGAGCCACTGGGGACATGCCTCAGCTTAGCCCAACCACGGGTGCTGCCCATGCTGGGTCTACACCCGCAGGAATGGAATAGCTTTAAGAACATGATCTTTTCTGGGTACATAAAAACTTCAAACCATCACAGAAGTATCATAATCCTTATGTTTGTCCAGTTTTCAAAAAAATCATAGTCAAATTTTTTCTCTTTTTTTGAAAAATAGCATATGTACTAAAGAAGAAATAAATTCCAAAGCACCTTGAAACAATTAGTTCAGAGTTAACAAAGTTAAAATCTGTTAACTTTGAACATATTTCAGAGTTTGGTATGGGTTACAACACCACAAATTAAGGTTTTTACTTCTAGCTGCTCTTAGATAGTGGACACTAAGAGAAATATCAATATAATGATTCAGCAATCATACTCATTTGTTGAATTCTACCTTCTCTGTTTAACTCCACCTAAATTTTGATCTTTCTCCCATTCTTTATGGGTATTTGGGCTATGCTCATTCTAACCTTTTCATATTGGAAGGGGCTTTTGATAATATAGGATAGGGGGATGAAATGAGCTGATGTTCTAGAGAGGCTGGGGCCTCTAGGTTTCAGGGTTTATCTGGTCCAGGGACCCATCTGGAGGTTGTAGGTTTTTGGAAAGTTATCCTAGTGCATGGAACCTTTGTAGGATCTTATTGCACTAGGTGTTCTCTAGGATTGGCAGGAATGGTTTTGGTTGGGGTTTGGCAAGTTATGACAGGTAGCAATGCCTAACTGTAGTTTCCAGAAGAGTGACCTCCAGAGTAAGCCTTTGACTCTATTTGAATTCTCTCAGCCTCTGATACCTTGTTACACTACTTTTCCCCTTTTTGGCCAGGATGGCATTGTTGGTTCCACGGCACCAGGGCCAGACTCATCCCTGGGAGTCATCTCCTATGCTGCCGGGGAGACTTTCACTCTTGGAAATCATGTCCCATGTAAGGGGGAGGGCAACGATTTCACTTGGAAAGCTGGGCTTAGAGAGAGAGTCCACATCTGAGCAACAAATGTGTTGTTCTGGAAGTAACCCTTAGACATATCTATAGGTAGGCTAAGCTTCTTTGCAACATACGTAAGCTTTGCAAGAGCAAGCCTCAAGATCAAGAGCTCCTATTTATTTGGGTGTCCCTAATGTTTGACACAGAATCAGGGATTACCCTGGTGGTAAAGTTTAGTTGTCCCTTATGTTTTTCTCCCATCCCTCAAGGGACTTTGGCTATACTTTTTTATTATCTTTTTAATGTATTCTGGGATGTACCCGGCCTTACATTACTATGCGGATAAACAGCCCTCATTTTTATTCTTGGTTCCCTGTGTTTGGATTATTTAAATGATCTATCCAGACAGGTTGAGTTAGATTATGTGCTACAGAAAATTTAGGTTCTGGACATATAAACCTTACTTCTTTTGGTCTCCAAGCGTAGATGGGGTTTTAAAATATGGACAATGACTTCCTTACCTGTGTGTTCTGAATTACCGCAAATCTGAGCTGTTTAGCTTTGTTCTTATCTCTTAGGTTATACATATATAAAACAGCCTCTCAAAATCCAGAAATAACAATTACCACTCCGGACAAAATGTAACTGCTATAGGAACTTTCAATATAGGCCCCAATTTTCTTATAAGTATTCCCACTTCTAGTCTAAAGTCTCTGGTCAATGTCACCTACTTTCTCAATTCTCTATTGAAGTGGGTTGCTTCCTCCTGTATTCTCTATATTCTCTATGATAGCATCCATCTCACACATTTAACTATTCTTCCCTGGTGACTAGCATGGTGAGAGACAAAGAGTTAGTGTAAGATAAATGATTTTTTGAATGAATATTGTTTCCCCAAATTCCTGAAGACTCTCCGCTCTCGGGCCCTCAGACCCTGAATCTCTTCTACCTCTAATCAAAGCTCTCTGTCCACGGTGCATCCTTTCAGAGCTCTGTACTCTACTGCTTAGCTTATAAAATATTGATGGAATCTTGTCTAAGGCTCCTTCCGGTGTCTTGGGATACTAGGGCTGAGGACCAGTTCCCCATGATGTGACTCCCAGTTCACTCATTTCCTTCATCAAATGGAAAGTCTAGATGACTTCAAAGGTCTCCCAAGGCTGAAGGGAAAACCTTTGTGTGCTGGGGCCAGTCTGTCTTGTTCTTTGTTCCATTTCCGTAGCCAAGAGTGGTGCCTGGGTGCAGAGCAGGCTCTCAAATATTTGTTAAGAAAATGAGCCGACAGCTTCAATGGGTCTATATTGCTCGATGCTTTCCTTTACATGCTATTTTATTCAATTCCCAAGTTAGTAGAGTCCGGGTTTGTTCACAGGCTAGTCTGACATTGAAGGCCATATTCTCTTTCCATGATATTTGGTGGCCTTCAGGAGACAATGACATCATACAGGGATGAGTTCCAATGATGGCTCTTAGTGGTGGCTGTCGAAGGCTGGATGAAATCTTGAGTCCCCTTCTCCTTGTTTTTTGTTTGTTTGGGTTTTTTTTTTTAACATTTTTAATTGTGAAATATAACATATATACAAAAGAAAACAATCAATTTCAAAGTACATTGTTACCAGTAGTTATAGAACAGAATCAGAGTTTGGTATGGGTTATAGTTCCACAGTTTCAGGTTTTTCCTTTTAGCTGCTCCTAGACAATGGAGACTAAAAGAAATGTCAATATGGGTCAGCAGTCATACTCATTTGTTAAATCCTGTCTTCTCTGTTATAACTCTTCCCACTCCTTTGGTCCTTCTCCAGAGTTTTAGGGATATTTGGACTCTGCCCATCCTAACTTTTTTCATGTTTGGAAGGAGTGTTGATAATCTGAGATAGGGGGAAGGAACTAGTTGGTGTCATAGCCTTAGAACATGTCAATTTGCAACTTAATAAATTCCCCTCTTTAAAAGTTGTTCCATTTCTGGTATATCACACTCCAGCCACTTGCAAACAAGAACAAGAACATCTGGAGGGGGTAGATTTCTGGAAAGTAATCTTAGTGGGTGAAAGTTCTGTAGAATCTCAGATGGAGCCCTAGGTGTTCTTTAGGGTTCACATGAATGGTTTTGGTTGGGGTTTGGCAGACAGTGGTAATTAGTAATATCTTGCTGAAGCTTGCATAAGATTATCCTCCAGAATAGCTTCTTGGCCCTATTTTAACTCTCTTAGCCACTTACACTTTATTTTGTTATATTTCATTATTCCCTTACAGTTAGGAAGCCATTGTTGATCCCATGGTGGCAGGGCCAGGTTCATACCTGGGAGTCACTTCCCACAGTGCCAGGATGATGGATGTCATGTTCCCACATAGGGGGGACCCTTCCCCTTGTTATTAAAATACATAAGAAGCTACCTCTGCCCCCCACCATCCTCAATTAATAATAGGCATTCAGGGTGGTGAATGAAAGGGGATGGGAGGGTGGTACAGAAGTCTGATCATCGTGACCTCAACTGGGTACATGAGGGATGGTGGAGCTTAAGTATAGAGTTTCAAGGGTTCTATACCTGTGACAAACTGATATGACAGATCTTTAAAAGAGCACTTTTTGGTATCATTTGTTGATTTCTGTGGTGTATATACTCTCATCATGGCTGATTTCAGGCAACCAGCGTGGAGTCTCTGAGTGAAGTAATTAGAAGGGAAGTGCATGACCAGCTCTTACAAGCCGGTGAGCTGGCTCCAGCAGACCACTGGACAGTAAAAGGGGGCTACCTCCAGAAAGCCACAGGGAGGCCACAGCTACAGCAGATGCTATGGGTAACCTTGGAAGACTCAGCTCTCTCCCTTCGGATTTAGCAGAATGGTGGTTCCCTACCCCTTTGATTTGTAGCAACACCCCATAACCTTGGGTGGGCATTCAGGCTGCTGTCAGAAAGGCTCGTCAGAGGTCCTGGGCTCCTCCTTGAAATGACACCCCTCGGGATTTGCCTCAGGCTGGGACAATCCACTGAGCACGAAAGGCCGCTCTAAAAGGCTCCTGTGTTAGTTCTGCAGAAAGACAGTCCTATGGTGCTCATCCAGAGAGGAAGGAGAGGGGCATGGCAGTGCCATCAGTTGTTCTTCCTCTTCTGCCTCTCACTTGGATTTCAGCATTCCCTTCCTCCCAAATTCCAGGAATTCATAAACACCTGGGAATCTGCCCTGGCTGGACTGTGCCTCATCCAGAGAGCAGGCCCAGCTCGAAAACAGCAGGCATTCCTGAAGAGATGGTGAGGTGAGAGGTAGGAAAAATGTGCGAGACCGAGATGGGGTCCTGCCCCTGGTTGTGGAGGGACCCTGCTCCCAACTGAGGCGAGGGAAATAGGCCCTGAAGCCAGAGCTTAGATGCCCTTGAGATGAGCAGCTCTAAGAGAGTAACACGGACAAGTCCAGACGAAAGGGGCCTTCTTGTCCAGGGAGGGAGCCCCTAGAGAACCTGAAAATTTTGTACAATTTTGAATCTTTCTTCCAAGTATTCATCATTTGGCTGAGCACAGAACCAACACTCACAATACATTGATGGCCCTGATCAAGGTGGAGTTAGAAGCTTCAGGGCTCCATCCTCCCACAGAAGCTTTGAACAACGAGCAACAACTGGCAGAAACATCTTTCACAAAGCTTCAGAAAACAGTGAAAGGACTGCAGTAACAGGTGGGCACCGAATGAAGAAGCTCTTTAAGCACTAAGTCCCTTAAAGCTAATATGTAGACATCAGTAGTAACTGAGCATCCAGAAACTAATTTCAACTAAAGTCAATACAGCCTAAGTTTCCACAGGAAGCTTGGTAGCTGAGCTGTTCAGAGCGACTGAGTGTTGCCAAGGTTTAGCCATGCTTTCTCAACTTTACGCTAACTTTCAGAGATTTGGTTTATAGGCATAGCCTGAACCAAAGCTGTGGCTCACTGCTCACTTCATTCTGCTCCCTGGTCATGCACAGCAACATAATCTAAATAAGAAAACATGAGCTGGGGAAGTAGGAAACCTGGTTTCTATTCCTTATGCTTCCACAAACTAGCCTCATGATCTTCAGTGCTCCTGTCTGCAAAAAGCGGATAACGCTAATTGTTCTACAGAACTCACAGGGCTGTCGTGAGAGTAAAATGAGACAATGAAGGGACAGGACTTGGACAAGTACTATGCAAATTGTTAGAAATGGAGACAATCAAGTTAAAGGCAATGGTATAAACAGTGGCAGAAGGGTTCATAGATGAACCAGCCCTTTCTCTGTGTGGCTTAAACCCAGGTCACCACTGTTTCATTAATTTACACTTAGCACAGAAAAATAATTATGCATGTAATAAAGCATTGCTGTAAAAAAAAAAACAAAAATGGGCAATAGGAACTCTTGGCACCCAGGTTTCCCCCAACCCCCAACCATACCCCACACCAGCTTGGAGCCAGTCCATGCTCCCAGTGTGGATCCCTGGACGTGGTTCCAGAGGCAGCAGGATAACCTTCCTACACATTCTGGGAGTTTATCTGTCTGGCCCAATCTATCTGGTGGTGGTTTGGGGGACTCGCTTTCCCAGATCTTGCCCTATAGCTGGAGCTCTCCTAGAAAACAATGTGGGAGAGAAGTCAAGTGGCTGCCTATAAGTGGCTGCAAGGGATTGCTGGCTCTAGGAATACAGTGCAGTGCCTAGAACCTGAGGAACCTGTTTCCTAGGGAAGAGGGGTGATCTGTAGCCATGGAAATGGGGAGAATTTCTAGGAGGCCCCTACCCTTTGGCCTGGAGCTATTCTTTCAACTCATTGTCTGGATAAGCCCTGAAGGAGAACACTCCCAGAGGTTAATCTGCAAAAATAAGGAAAGGTGTTTTCTTCTTCTCCTCCTGTTCTAGACTGCTAGCTGCCAGAATGCAACACACCAGAGATGGATTGGCTTTTAATAAAAGGGATTTATTTCATTAGTTCTTCAGAGATAAGGCAGCTAACTTTCAACTGAAGTTCTTTCTTACGTGGGAAGGCACAGGGTGATCTTTGCTGGCCTTCTCTCCAGACCTCTAGGTTCCAACTTTCCCCGGGGTGATTTCTTTCTGCATCTCCAAAGATCTGGGCTGAGAGGAGGTTTGCTGAGCTACTTGGACTGTGATACGTTTAGCTCTCTCATTTAAGTACCAGCCAACTAAGACAAACATCATTCATTGCAGCAAGCACGCCTCCTAGCCGACTGCAGATGTAATCAGCCACAGATGAGGTTCACGTACCATTGGCTTATGCCCACAGCAGCAGAACTAGGTGCCTTCACCTGTCCAAGTTGACAACTGACTCTAACTACCACACCTCCTCTTTTTTTTTTTTTTTTAAAGTTAGCTCCTGGCATCCAAGGGAAACCTGTCAAAAACCCTAGCTGGATACAGGCTTAAGGAACAATACCTCAGAATCTAAATTCCAGTGACAACACTAGAATATCAAATTAAATTAAAATATCAGAATTTACAGGTTTCAGCAAAAGATTACAAAACATATGAAGTAACAGGAAACAATGTCCCAGGGAAAAGAGAAGATTAAAACATTAGAAACCATCAGTGAGGGGGACTGAACCTGGGACATTCCAGATAAAGACTTAAAAAAATAAAAGATCTTAAATATGTTCAAAAGCTAAAGGAAAATATAGACAAAGAACTAAAGGAAACCAGGAAATTGATAGATGACACAAAGAAAATATGAATAGAGAGATGGAAACTTCGGAACCAAAGAGAGTTGAAGACCTAGTATCAGAAGGCAAAAACTCTCTAGAAGGGTTCCACAGCATATTGGGGCTGGCAGAAGAAAGAACCAGTGTACTTGAAGATAGAACAATTGAAATCATCCAGCCTGAGGAAGATAAAGAAAAAGAATAAAGAAAAGTGAACAGAGCCTGAGGAACCTGTGGGATACAATCAAGCATGCTAATAGAAGCATTGTGGGTATCCCAGGAGAGAGATAGATAGATAGATAGATAGATAGAGAGATAGAGAGAGAGAGAGAAAGGAGTAGAGAGAATATCCAATAAATAATGGCTGAAAGCTTCTCAAATTTAATGAAACACATTACTATGCACACCCAAGGTGTTCAATGAATTCCATACAGGATAAACCCAAATAAATCTGCACCTAACCATGTTATAATCAAACTACTGAATGCCAAAGAGAGAATTCTGAAAGCTGCAAGAGAGAAGCAATGTGCCACAAGGGAACCTTAATAAGATTAAGTGTCAATTTCTCATTGGAAAACATGGAGGTAAGAAGGCAGTGGTGACAGCAAAAATTGCCAACAAGAATTCGATATCCAACAAAAGTGTCTTCCAAAAATGATGGGGGAATTAAGATATTTCCAGATAAAAAAGAAACGAGAGACTTTGCCACCACTAGATTGACCCTACAAGAAATACTAACAGGAATTCTGCAGGTTGAAAGGATATTAGACAAATGAATGAAGCCACATGAAGAAATAAGATTTCTGGTAAAGATAATGATATGGGTAAATAAAACTTCCTGTGGCTATTATATTTTGGTTTATAAGTCCACTTTTTATTTCCTAAAGGTTGTAAAAATCAAATGCATAAAATGTAATGATAAATCAATGGCTTTGGATTCATAATATATAACTATGTAATTTGCAACCAGAAGTACATAAAGCTGAGGGGATGAAGGGGTGGAGGAACATAGTTTATTCTCAAAGCAAACTGGACTGTTACAGATTTAGGATGTCAAAGTTAATCCCTGTGATAACCACAAAGAAAATATTAGCGAATATGCAAACTCGGAGTCAGAAAGTCGAGTACAGGTTACCAGGGGTGGGGGCAGGGGCAATTGGGAGTTAATGTAAAATGAGTGCAGAGTTTCTGTTTGGGTGAAGGGAAAGTTCTAGTAAGGGATGGTGGTGGGGAGACTGCATCATCATGAATGTGATTCATCCTACTAAATGGTGTGCTGAGGAGACGTGGGGATGGGAAGATTTATGTTGTTTATATGTTTCCACAATTAAAAAAAGAAAGAAAAATAAACTAAAGGGAGAATGACAATTAAATGTAATGTATGATACAGGATGGTGATTAAGAATAGAGGTGACAATTTTCACAAGGATAGCATAGGGACGGCAGAAAAAATTGGAATATAGAATGTAAGCTTTCTATTAATTTTAAATTTCTTGAAATTGGTAATAGCATTTAAGGTGATGACATAAGTGAATACACAGGGAGGTTTTATGTGCTCAAGGATATGTGTGCAGCCTGCTCTCAAATGTTCAGGAGACAGATACCTAGATATGTAATATATGAAGAATGATATGGCAAAGGTGGTCAAATATTAAAACTGGCTGGTTTGGGTACCTGGGGTAGGGTGGCAGTTTGTTGGAGTTCACTGTATGGGATTTGTTTCATTTTCCCCATTGTCCTATAAGCTTGAAATTCTTTCAAAATAAAGAAAAACCCAAAAAACATGTAGAAGGAGAAATGAGACCTTTATTAGCCCGTTGGGTATTGAAAATACAGAGGCAAAAAGTAAAATGTAGGGATGAGAAAAACCAAGGCACAAGGAGTGGCCTATAAAAACCGCTAAAACCCAGTACGGACACACAACAGAACCTTCTTTTCTAATCAAGGGTCTGGGTAGGTGAGAAAGGTCACCAATTCCACTGAGATAGGCCAAACTACTCCCGGCCCATCTGGGGAGAGAAGCAGAGTGGTACCCTCAGGTAAGGAGGGTTAGAACTTGCTGGTATAAAGGGTCATAATCCACTTGGGCATACGGAGGAAGCCAGGCACGTATGAGGACAGCCAGCTCATCCTGGAGGTGGTGCAAAGGATGGAACTCAAAGACAGAATGTTTTCAATAGGTCGGCCTGGGGACAACAAGAAGAGGAGGATTCAACCCTTGTTTCCAATACCTTGGACATCTCAACCTTGGCCAAAGAAACTGAGTGGGGTGGAGGAAGGAAGGAACAGGGAGAGAGTGAGGGAGAAGGAGTGAGCAGTGAACAGAAGGAAGAGACATCTGGGCTGCTGGAGCTCTTACCATCCACATCCCGAAAGCCATAACGTCGAGCAAGGTCACAAGACAGCAGCACCTTTCCACTCAGTCTCAGAATTTTAGGGTCTGTGGACACATGTATAGCTGGAGATGGCTTAGGAGTAGCACAGAATGGCAACATTTGGGACAGATTCAGGAGCTCAGGAGAATTGTTTCTCTAGTTCTAGGAAGATACCTGGGCTTCTGACCCCTGGCCACACTTAGCCACTTCCTAAGGCTCCCAAACATCACACTAGGAATCCTACTTTCTGGGCCTCGAGAACAAGAGGAAAGAAGAGCTTCTTCCTACTTGACAACCACTCAAACCAGGGCCCAGCACTGACTGCCACAGTCCTGCTATCATCCCTTTCTTGTGGCCAGCTGCCCCCAATACTTCACCTGTTGCCAAAGCGACGATACATTTGCCACTAACTTCTGGGGTTTCTCCAGATGAGAAACGTGATGTGAGCTGAAACACAGGGGCAGGAAAGTGAAGAGTCAATACCCAGTCCCCTTTCCCCCTTACCTACTCCAGGAGGAGAGAAAGGCCCTCATGGCTCCACCTGCGGGAACCAGTGACTTAGAAGATCACCAGAGCTGCTCCTCACACTCAGACGAGACTGGCACCCCCGTGCCAGGACTCACTGGCTTCCTGAGAATGATCTGATGGTGCCTACCAGGGCCTGGGCCTTCGAGGTTAGCAGCTCAATGTGCGTGTTTTAAAGGAACGGCTTTGAAGCCTTCAGCCTTTCTTCTTCTCCAGTGAGCCTTTCCATTTATGCCACATGAACACGTTTCTTAACCTTTGCCGAGTTTCATTTTCTCCATGTGTAAAATGGAGATAATATTTCCCCTGCAGGATTATAGGAAATCACGTGTGAACAGTGCTCAGGGACTCAGTAGGTGGGAGCAGCTACTGCTGTCATGGTCTTGTTGGGGATGGAGAGGATGAGTCCCCTGCCTCCCTCACCCTTCCCTTGCTAACCTGCTTAACTTCGGGATCCTCAGAAGACGCTTCCTTTGTCATAAAGTCCTTCAACCATTCTGTCTGCACGACCCCTGGCCACAGAGACACGTAGCTGACCCCGTGGCGTCGTAGCTCGTGGGCACAGTCAACAGCCAGCCTGTCACACTGTGGAGGGACAGAAGGCAGGGTGACAGCCAGGTCTTCTGGCAGTGTCACCTCCACACCTTCCCTGCTCCGCCGGGGTATGCCCAGGCCCTCAGCCGTTCCCAGTCCCACCTGCCCTTCTTCCCCAGTATAATGAGGGGCCCCTTGAGAACCAAACAAAGGAACAGTCCATGGAGAGGCAGTGGGAGAGATGAGGGTCAGCTGGCTTTACCATTCTGACCACTGGGAACTCACCTCCTGAGTCACAGATATCATCATGGTCCCGCACCCTTTCCCGACCCCCATGCCACTGGGTGCTCACCGCAGCTTTGCCGACGCTATAGGCAACATCGAAGAAGTACTGCAGCCCGCCAATGGAGGAGATGACCACGATGAGCCCACGGCCAGCTGGGACCATCAGCCGTGCCCCATAGACCGAGCACAAGTAGTGGCCTCTGGAGGTGGGACGGAGAAGAAGGCATGAACTGCCTTTGGCGTTTGTTTGGGGGCTGCGGCCCTTTGGCAGCTTCCTCTGCCCTCTAGCAGTTGCAGTCAGCAGAGGGAAGGCTGCAGACCTGGGAAATCAGACTCGAGCCCGCAAAATGAGAAGAAAAACGGTTAAAAATCAACCACTGAGAGATGAGGAGCAATCATCTTTCGAAGACGGAATGGAAGAATAAAGGGCAGTCACAATCACAGATACCTCAGGGGAAAGACTTCAGAAACGTATAGGGTTTACACGGAAAAAATATATAAAATTTCTGCCCAATATAAAGAACAAGTACAGGCATAATATGGTCACAGACAAGAAGAATCAATGTATATTTACATTGCTCTATTCAAATTAATCCATACACGGCAATTAAATCTTAAATCTGTATGTCCATAAGGCTTTTTGGAGGAAGTGACTAAATAAACTAAGGCTCAATGAGAAGGATAAACATATGAGATTAGCCTGGAAAATCTTCTAAAAAGATGAAGAGTGTCTGGTGGGTGAGGGCGTTGTGCATCCTCACCCTGTAATAAAATGGACCACAGGACACACTAGTTAAAAGAACGCAATACAGGTATAACAATAGGCAGATAAATTAATAAAATGAAAATAGTCAATAGTTAGATCCAAGTGTAAATAAGAATTCAACATGTTTTCAAATCAGTGGGGAAAGATGGATCATTCAATAAATGATTCAAAATGATTGGGAGTCATGTGTGTGGCATTGGTTCTTATTTTTTATTTCAAAATGAATTCCAAAGGCTCTCACAGGTGAACTAAAAAAAAAAAAAAGAAATGAAAGTAGTAAGACTGCTAAAAGAAAACATGGGGGAATGTGTTAATAAACTTCGGAGGGTTTTTCTTAGTATCACAACAAGATAGAAACAATAAAAGAAAAGATCAACAGATTTGACTTTTTAAAAGTAAAGCATATATATATATACACATTTATGTACATACACAGAGAGAGGTGGGGTGTATGCATGAAAAAATGAGTAATTAAGTGGGAAATTATTTGCAAAACAAATAAACTCTTACACAGAGACCTCTTACAAATCAACGTAAGAAAGAATAACCAAATAACACAAACAACATGAAAAGAAAGAGGCAATAAACCAATGGAAAACAAAGGAAGCGCAACCTCACTAATCATTCTAAAGAAGTATGAATTAAAACAATCTTGAGATATTTGTAGCCTATCAAAGGAGCAGAAACTGTCCCGTTAGGTTGAGAACACAGGGAAACTGATACTTTCCTTCACTGACGTGGGATTATAAATTATTGGGGTCTTTTTTCAGGGCAAGTTGATGATATTTATTACATCTTTAAGAAGTACATACGCTGTGACCTAGAAATCCTGCTACTGGGGGTTGTTCTGTAGAAATACCTGCTCACATTTAACGGGCCTCCAGGGCAGCATTACTTAATTGGGGGAAAAAGGATACAACTCAATTGCCACAATTAAGAAATTAGATAAATAAATTATGGTACATCCTTCCAACGGATAATTTTGCAAGCATTAAAAAGAATTAGAGATATTTGTGTGGACAATATGAAAGGATGAATAGGAAACCACTCACAGTAGCTATCTCAGAGGAGGGTGAAGAGGGTGGCAGTGAAGAGAACAAGGTTCATCACGGTCTTTAACTTTTTTTTCAGTAATTAAAAAAAAAAATAGACGTATATATTGTAACCAGAAAAAGCTTTTTCGCCATGAGGAACTTTTTAGGACTCTATAAATGGAAACAAGTCGAGAGAGTTTTAGTTTGAAAAGGAAAGGCCAGTTCAAGGAATGCAGAAGAAGGACACAGTAAATGTGCGCGTGCATGCATGTGCGCGTGTGTGCACGCGCGCGTGTGTGTTCGTGCGTGTGTGAAGAGGGAGGGAAGGTGCTGATGTGCTGCCGAGAAGCTCACAAAGTGAATTTTGCTGTCACCGGGGCCCAGCGCCCACCCTCCAGGTCTGGTGTCTCCCTCACTGCTGCAAAACCCTGACCAGCAGGGGAGAAGGGTGTGGAAGGCTCCTCTCTTTGAGGCTGATGGACAGAGGCACTGCCTACTTCCAGCGTTTCGGTTTTCCGTTCATGTCTCTGAGCTGACCGCCTCCCTCTGACCTCACAAACTTTCTTCCACTTTAGAAACCATGATTGCATTCTAGTCCTTCTCCCACTTTAGAAGTCACAATGGCATTTTAGTTCTGCTTTCAGGGGCTTGCTGCCTGAGTCCCAGGATCGGAACTGTAGGTGTTCTCAAATGCTCTGATCAGGTATTTGCAGATAATCTCTTGGTTAGTCCCACAGGTGGCTGATCATATCTACCTAGTAGAGTTTAATAATCTGAGAGAGGAACATCGTTCCAACAATAAAAAACACGGACACTGCTGGTGCATATTTACTGGGTGAATTCTAAATGCTGTGCTTCCACCTCACTTCTCTGCGTAATGCCGAGACACCCCTGCACTCCGGGCTCTGACCCAGAAGTGCCCTTGCCTGTGGGTCAGGAGTAAGAAAGGGGCGGCTAAGGAGCGGGAGCACTCACTCTTTCTTATTAACCTTCTCTTGGTCCAACACAAAACAATCTCTTCCTCTAACCACTTTTGAAAGTACAGATTATCTACGGGGTGTGTTATTTGTGGGGGGTTGGAGCTCTCAGGCAGGAAGTCTCCCTTCTTGGTTGTGCGTTTGAATAGGCAGGGAGGGAGGCAGGAGGGAGGCCAAGGGCTCCTTCAGGTGAAATGTATTGACAGAAAGAAGGCAAAAGTCTACATCCCAGGTACAGTTTCACCTGGATGAAACTTTTCCAGAGGTAAGTGGGGCAAATGGGACAGAAAGGAGAAGGGGCTGGAGGGATGAGGAGGCTCAGGAAAGGAGAGGGCCAATGGGGAAAGGTCTGGCCCCCCCGCCTGGGTGAGTGAGGGAGGGGACCTGGGTTCTTGCAGTGGCCTTGCAAGGGGAGCACCTACCTGAGTCCCACGTTGTTGACATCGTCCCACAAAGAGGCGGGGCTTTCCCAGAATGTCTTCTGCTTATTGTCCAAGATTGCCTGGAAGACACAGGAAAGGTGATGGATTGGATGATCTTAAAGTAGGAAGGAGTGAGGGGCGGGGTAATAGAGGAGACAGTGGGGATGAGGACTCAGGGCTTAGGGGTAGGGCCAGGAACATGGGACTGGGTTCACAGTTTAAAGGGTACCTGGGCCCCAGCGTAGGCATTGTTGACCAGCACATCCAGATGCCCCTCCTGCTCCCGACGCACCTGCTCGAACAGGCTCTGCACGTCACTCTCCCGACTGGAATCACATACCACAGGCACACACCTGCCTCCACGGGATTGCGCCTGAAGAGGGACCCAGGAGATACGTGCTAAGGCCACTCCCCCGACCAAAGTGAACTTGGGAGCTGAGAAGGCAAGCAGCTGAGGGAACCTGGCGAGCAAATATCACCCTCTGGTGTTTCAGGAATGAGCAGCTCCTCCCTCTCGGCCCCCACCTTGCCCCCACCCACTAGCAAGGTGGATCTCGTGTTTCACATCAACAGACTTTTACTGAAGCTTATAAACCACGTGCAAGGCACTGTGTCCTGCACATGGAAGACAGGGACAGATAAGGCATGGAGCCAGGTCGTGAGAACCGAGTAATGATCCTTTTCCTCATCCTTGGTCATTTCCATCTCTCAGGCCCTTAGCTCCTACTCTTCGGCACTCACTTCGAGCTTCTTTGCAACCCCAGCCTTCTTACCCTCATCCTGTCAACTGTCATCTTTGGTAGCTGAGAAATCAGTTACCAAGCATGAACTGTTTCTACTTTGTGTTCTGCCTCATCCTCTACAAATGTGTCCCCAATGTGTACTTTTAGGCTCTAGCTTTTCTTATTCACCACATCCACACTGTCCCTCTGTCCCTCTGCTAGAATGCCTTTCCTAACTTTAGAGACGCGGTTTGAGAACCACCTCCTGCAAAATGCCTTCCCTGACAATCCTGTTCCCCATAGAATCTCCACATGCACTCACGTGCACACCTCTCTCATCACACGATATGGAGATAAGCAATTTCTGCATCTGACTTCCTGTTGGACTCTGTCTTTTTAAGAGCAAAGATTATATTTCATTAATCTCAGTAACTTCAGTGCTTTGCCTAGCACCTAGCAAACTGTAGGCACCCACACATTTATTGAACTGAAGTCTAGTAGGGAAGTCTGGATTCCAAATGAGAACGTAAAGTTCATTAAGGCTTCCCCAAAAATAGAAGAATGTACAGGTCTACAATCCTTTAGTTGTTAATTCCAAATTCCCGAAGCTCATAAAGCTTACTTGGTGGTGAAATTGGACCCGACCTAAAGTTGATTGTGGTATTTGTTTTCCCACTTGGAGTAGATATTCATGTTTTGCTGAGGAATATTACGATTTCTAGTAAGGGATTACGGGAGAACCTGAGAAGGGCTTCCTCGGGTGGTTTCTGTGCGGCGGTCCCAGAGCAAGGGCTCACCTCCTGAGCAGTGGTCTGCAGCGTGTCCAGACGACGGCCAGTGATGTAAACGGTGGCCCCTGCTTCGCAGAGCTGCAAGGCAATGCCGCGCCCGATGCCCCTGGACGCACCAGTCACCACGCACACTTGGCCCTTCAGAGGCGGTGCCATGATTCTGGTAAAGGGTGAAAACCTGTGGCAGCAGAGACTTGATCTGCGGAAAGCCGGCAGATTGCACGTGTGTGTGTGTGTGTGTGTATGTACGGGGACCCAAAACAGCGGCAGGAAGGGGAGCAAAGGTCGGGCTCCTATGACAGGAGGGAAAAGGAACAGAGGGGGTGCCTGAGAGGTGGGTGGGCCCTCAGGCAGGGCTGCTGAGTGTCTCTTTTGGGAGGGTAGGGAGTGAAGGGGGCGGGCTGGGCTGTCCAGAGCTGGACACCTCGTGGCATCCTCTGAGGTGGGAGGTTCTGGAACGGGAGACCCTCAGGGTCCTGGGCTCTCTGGGGCTGTGGCCCTTACAGCCTGGATGCAGTCCCGCCGACCGCGGGCGCCGCTTCCCGGCCTGGTGGAGCGGGAGGCCCGGGGACCCCGAGGCGAGCGGGGAATTCTTACTCACCAACTCCTGTGCGGTCTCGCTACAGCTGCTGTGGCTCGAAAACCTTGATTCTGGCGGCGGGAGCGGGAGGGATGGAGTGGAAGTCCGAGCTCTGCCAAGACCAAACTGGAGAGGTGCAGGAAGGGCTCCGAGAGAGCAGGACTGGGTCTGAATCTAAGGTCCGGGTGGAGGGGGCGGAGAGCTGGCCTGGGGTGAGGGCAGGCTGTGGGGGCGGGGCGAGCATTCTACCACTAACCACCCATGCACCCTTAGTGTCTTTTTAAAAATAATTAATTAATTAATTAATTTATTAAATGTAACAACATACAAACACGAGCATTCTTATCATATGATCATTCCATTCTTGATATACAATCAATAACTTACAATATTATCACAATAACTTACAATATACACATATTGTATATTCATCATCTTGATCATTTATTAGAACATTTGCATCAATTCAGAAAAAGAAGTAAAAAGAAAACAGAAAAAAACTTCATACATACCATACCCCTTACCTCTACCATTCATTGATTACCAGCATATCAATCTATGGAATTTCTTTTAACATTTGTTCCTCTATTATTTATTTATTTTTAATCCATACTTTTTATTCATCTGTTGATAAGGTAGATAAAAGGAGCATGAGACACAAGGTTTTCACAATCACACAGTCACATTGCGAAAGCTATATCATTATACAATCATCTTCAAGAAACATGGCTACTGGAACACAGCTCTACATTTTCAGGCTGTTCCCTCCAGTCTCTCTACTACTCCTTAACTAAAAAGGTGATATTTATTTAATGTGTAAGAATAACCTCCAGGATTACTTCTCGTATCTGTTTGGAATCTCTCAGCCACTGACACTTTATTTTGTCTCATTTCACTTTTCCCCCTTTTGGTTGAGAATATTTTCTCAATCCCTTGGTGCTGAGTCCCAGCTCATTCTAGGATTTCTGTCCCACACTGCCAGGAAGGTCCACACCCCTGGGAGTCATGTCCCATGTAGAGAGGGGGAGGGCAGTGAGTTTGCTTGTCATGTTGGCGCAGAGAGAGTGATCATCTGAACAACAAAAGGGGTTCTCTGGGGTGACTCTTAGGCCTAATTTTAAGTAGGCTTAGCCTATCCTTTGTGGGGTTAAGTTTCATATGAACAACTCCCAGGATTGAGGGCTCAGCCTATTGCTTTGGTTTTCCCCACTGTTTGTGAGAATATCAGGAATTCTCCACATGGGAAAGTTGAACTTTCCCCCTTTCTTGCCATTTCTCAAAGGGGACTTACATTAGTGTACTACTGTTAGGTAATATTGTGCTATCCACACATGCACCCTTAGTATCTTTCTTTTAATTAAAAAATATATATAATTAAATCTCCCACCTCCCATCTACATTCTTTTCTTTTCTTTTTTGTTAAACTGGGAAATCTTTATTGAGTATCAGTTATGGTCAGGGAGCACTTTAGGTATTTCCACATAATCTATATAATGTAACTTTAGCATAGTAAAGGAAGTCATTTTAGTTTGTTAAAGTTGCCAAAATGCAATATACCATAAATGGGTCGGGTTTTTTTCCATTACAATGGGTATTTACTTACTTACAAGCTTACAGTTCTAAGGCCATGAAAATGTTGAAATCAAGGCACCATAAAGACGGTACCTAGTTTTCAGCTTCTGGCTTCTCCATCTGTAGCTTTCTTTCTAAGCTTCTATGAGTGACCTTCTCAACTTCTGGCTGTTTCTCTCTGTCTTTCTCCTCCTTATAAAAGACGCCAGTAAGAGGAGTAAGAGCCACCGGGGGCATGCCTCAGCTTAACCCAATCACGGGTGCTGCCCACGCTCGGTCTACACCCGCAGGAATGGAATAGCTTTAAGAACATGATCTTTTCTGGGTACATAACAACTTCAAACCATCACAGAAGTATCATAATCCCTATGTGTGTCCAGTTTTGAAAAAATCATAGTCACTTTTTTCCTCTTTTTTGTGAAAAATGACATATATAAAAAAAGCAATAAACTTCAAATCACATTGAAACAATTAGTTCAGAGTTAACAGAGTTAATATCTGTTAATTTTGAACAGA
This sequence comes from Tamandua tetradactyla, assembly GCF_023851605.1. Taxonomy (NCBI): domain Eukaryota; kingdom Metazoa; phylum Chordata; class Mammalia; order Pilosa; family Myrmecophagidae; genus Tamandua; species Tamandua tetradactyla. The sequence goes on along the minus strand of NC_135340.1, from coordinate 30,437,564 downwards.
TTCCAGAGTTGGTGTTGGTTGCAACACCACAAGTTTAGGTTTTTATTTCTAGCTGTTCTTAGATAGTGGACACTAAAAGAAATATCAATATAATGATTCAGCAATCATACTCATTTGTTGAATTCTACCTTCTCTGTTTAACTCCACCATAAATTTTGATTTTTCTCTCATTCTTTGTGGGTATTTAGGCTATGCTCATTCTAACCTTTTCATATTAGAAGGGGCTTTTCATAATATAAGATAAGGGGATGAAATGAGCTGATGTTCTAGAGAGGCTGGGCCCTCTAGGTTTCAGGGCTTATCTGGTCCAGGGACCAATCTGCAGGTTGTAGGTTTTTGGAAAGTTATCCTAGTGCATGGAACCTTTGTAGGATCTTATTGCACTAGGTGTTCTTTAGGATTGGCAGGAACGGTTTCGGTTGGGGTTTGGCAAGTTATGATAGGTAGCAATGTCTAACTGAAGTTTCCCGAAGAGTAACCTCCAGAGTAAGCTTTTGACTCTATTTGAACTCTCTCAGCCTCTGATACCTTGTTACACTTCTTTTCCCCCTTTTGGCCAGGATGTCATTGTTGACTCCATGGTACCAGGGCCAGACACATCCCTGGGAGTCATCTCCCATGCCGCCGGGGAGACTTTCACTCTTGGAAATCATGTCCCATGTAAGGGGGAGGGCAACGATTTCACTTGGAGAGCTGGGCTTAGAGAGAGAGAGTCCACATCTGAGCCACAAAGGTGTTGTTCTGGAAGTAATCCTTAGACATATCTATAGGTAGGCTAAGCTTCTCTGCTACATACATAAGGTTCGTAAGAGCAAGCCTCAAGATCAAGAGCTCCTATTGATTTGGGTGTCCCTAATGTTTGACACAGAATTGGGTTTTCCCCGTTGGTAAAGTTTAATTATTCCTTATTTTTTTCCCCCCATCCTCAAGGGACTTTGCCAACACTTTTTGACTATCTTTTTAATAAACTCTGGGATGTATCCAGCATTACATTAAGCTATGCGGGATAAACACCCCTCATTCTTACCCTTGGCTCCCTGTGTTTGGATTGTTTAAAAGATCTATCCAGACAGGTTGAGTTAGATTATGTGCTACAGAAAATTTAGGTTCTGGACATATAAACCTTTCTTCTTTTGGTCTCCAAGAGTAGATGAGGTTCCAAAATATAGACATTGACTTCCTTACCCCTGTATTCCAAATTACCTCAAACCTGAGCTGTTTAGCTTTGTTCTTATCTCTCAATACTAGGTTATACATATATAAAACAGCCTCTCAAAATCCAGAAATAACAATTACCACTCGGGACTAAATGTAACTGCTACAGGAGCTTACAATCTAGGCCCCATTTTCTTATAAGTATTCCCACCTCTATTCTTAAGTCTCTGGTCAGTGTCACCTACTTTCTCAATTCTCTATTGAAGTGGGTTGCTTCCTCCTGTATTCTCTATATTCTCTATGATAGCATCCATCTCACACATTTAAATATTCTTCCCTGGTGACTAGCATAGTGAGAGGCAGAGAGTTAGTGTAAGTTAAATGATTTTTGAATGAATATTATTTCCCCAAACTCCCGAAGACTCTCCAGTCTTGGGCCCCTCAGACCCTGAATCTCTTCTACCTCTAATCAAAGCTCTCTGTCCGTGTTGCATCCTTTCAGAGCTCTGTACTCTACTGCTTAGCTTATAAAATATTGATGGAATCTTGTCTAAGGCTCCTTCCGGTGTCTTGGGATACTAGGGCTGAGGACCAGTTCCCCGTGATGTGACTCCCAGTTCACTCATTTCCTTCATCAAATGTAAAGTCGAGATGACTTCAAAGGTCTCCCAAGGCTGAAGTGAAAACCTTTGTGTGCTGGGGCCAGTCTGTCTTGTTCTTTGTTCCATTTCCGTAGCCAAGAGTGGTGCCTGGGTGCAGAGCAGGCTCTCAAATATTAGTTAATAAAATGAGCTGACAGCTTCAATGGGTCTATATTGCTCGATGCTTTGCTTTACATGTTATTTAATTACCAAGGTAGTAGAGTCCGGATTTGTTCACAGGCTAGTCTGATGTTGAAGCCCATATTCTCTTTCCTTGATATTTGGTGGCCTTCAGGAGACAACGACATCATACAGGGATGCGTTCCAATGATGGCTCTTAGTGATGGTTGTGGAAGGTTGGATGAGATCTTGAGTCCCCTTCTCCTTGTTGTTTTTCCTTTTAACATTTTTAAAAACTTTTTTTTATCATATACTATAGCAGATATACAAAGCAAAGAAATAAAAAAGCAATAGTTTTCAAAGCACTCTTCAAAAAGTGGTTACAGGATAGATCCCAGAGTTTGTCATGGGCTGCCATACGATCCTATCATATTTTTCCTTCCAGCTGTTCCAGAATATAGGAGACTAGAGGGCTTATATACTTTTTTATTGGCATGATCAATTTTTTCCCTCTTTTTTTGTGAACACTAACATATATACAGAAAGCTATAAATTTCCAAGAACAGCACCACAATTGGTTGTAGAACATATTTCAGACTTTGACATGGGTTACAATTTCACAATTTTAGGTTTTTATATCTAGTTTCTCTAAAATAATGGAGACTAAAAGAGATATCAATTTAATGATTCAGCATTCATATTAATTTGTTAAGTCTTATCTTCTATGTATAATTTCACCATCACCTTTGATCTTTCCATACCTCTCCCAGTTTGGGTTATGGCAATTATAAATTTTTCATATTGGAAGGGTCTGTCACTAATATTGGGTAGGAAGATGGAACTATCTGATGTTCTGGACAGGCTGGTAGGTTTCAGGATTTATCTGGACCAGGGAACCCTCTGGAGGCTGTAGGTTTCTGGCAAGTTACTATAGCACATGCAACCCTTGTGAAATCTTATACATTGCCCTAGGTGTTCTTTAGGATTGGCTGGAAGGGCCCTGGTTGGGGGTTGGCAGGTTATGATAGGTAGCAAGTTCTACCTGAAGCTTACATAACAGCAACCTCCAAAGAAGCCTCTCAACTCTATTTTAACTTTCTCTGCCACTGACACTTTATTAATTACACTTCTTTCGCCCATATGGTCAGGATGGAATTGTTGATCCCACGTTGCCAGATCTAGATTAATACCTGGGAGTCCTCTCCCACGTCGCCTGGGAGACTTTCAACCCTGGATGTTATGTCCCACGTAGGGGGAGGGCAATGATTTCACTTGCAGAGTTGGGCTTAGAGAGACTGAGGCCACATCTAAGCAACAACAGAGGTCCTCCAGAAGTAACTCTTAGGCATGCCTATAGGTAGTCTAAGCTTCTCTGCTACCTACATAAGCTTTACAAGAGTAAGCCTCAGGATCGAGGGCACGGCCTATTGATTTGGGTTTCTCTAAAGTCCAACACAGTATCAGGGGATTCCCTGATGTCAAGGTTTAATAGTTTCATAGATGTTCTCCCCTCCCTCAGGGGACTTTGCCAGTACTTTTTGATTGTCTGGTTAGTATGCTCTAGGATGATTCTAGGCATTACAATTATCTTTACAGGATTAAAAGACCTGTTTCTCATTCTTTTTTTTTCCCGAATTTTTTTAACTTTTTAAAAAAATACCAAAAAATGCCAGACACAAACATTCTTAACTTTTGATCATTCCGTTCACATATATAATCAATAATTCGCAGTATCATCATATAGTTGCATATTCATGGTTCAAAGGTTCTGAGGGAGGGAAGTGATTGGGCTCAAGAGCCAGCCTCCAACCTGCGGGCAAAAGTCGGTCTCTATCTAGGGGATGGGATGAGGTCATTTATGGCACTAATACCAGTTGAGAGCCAAGTGAGTGTATGAGGAAGAGGTTCCCCGGAGGGGAGCAAGATAAATGGCAGCAGAAACCAAGAGAAGCCCCTAGGTGGAGATGGGCTTTGTGGGAGGAGTCCTGGCAGTAGAAATGGGGCTGGGGGAGTGGGTAGCACTCCAGGGGTTCGAACAGCTGCAGTAAAGGTGTGGAAAAAGGAAGTGTGGTCAGATTTAGAGAAGGGCAAGCACTGAATTCGGCCAAGAGATCTTTGGGCTCAGTGAACTTGGGAACGCTTTCACCACTATGCCCAACAAATCTCCACCCTTCCCTCTGCCCTAAATAAAAGACCTCCCAGCACGATGCAGGGGAATGAGCTTGCCCTCTAGAGAGTCATGCATATTAGGTCAAATCCAGACCCCTTTACTGCAAAGCCTTCTAATCCTGGCCAAGTTACCTAAGTTTTCTGAGCCTCAGTTTCCTCAGCTGTCAAGAGTGGGGACTAACAGTACTTACCTCGAATGGCAGGTGAAAAGATTAAATTAGGTCTGGATAGAATGTTTAGGTCATTGCAGGCACTTGATAAACATTAATTCACCCCCTACAATAACACAAGACTTTGGCTAGTTTAGCTGTGTGAAACTGACAATGAAAGTCTGAAGCTGGGTCCCTTTTGCTCCCTTGCACAGGCCTGGAGCTAGCACCACAGTCACTGAACACCCCTTCCTGCTGGACAGTGTGTGAGCTCCGCTTTGCTCCTTTCTTTCGGATCCATGCCCCTGTTGGGGGGCACCGAGACCTACTCACACATGGATGGGGCATATGCGTTCCGACTTGCTAACAGAAGTGCTCAGAACTGACCCCTTCCTCCTTCCGTCTCCTCCCAGCATTCTTCCTTGGCTCTTCCATTTTCAGGTGCCTAAGGATGGGGGTCCTTTTCTCTCCAAGGTTCCCCCAGATCCCAGGCAGCCTCCAGCTCCTCCCCACTTGAGGCATACAAGTCCAGGCAGGTCCTGTGATCTCTTGACCTTGCTCCAACCTGGGCCTGCAGCTGAGCCCTGGCTGATGGAAACTGTCCATCCCCACAACTGAACACTTCTGGGTTTCCTGAGGTGCCTCGGTCGGTGCAGATGGCAGCGGCATCCCACGCAGCAAGGCTGTCTGGCAGGCAGCAGAAGCAGCCCCTCCTTAGCCTCTGCTCAGTCTGGGGGCAAATCCTGCCTCCTCTGCAGCTCCATATGAGGCCAGTTCCGGCTGGTCCGGCTGGTCAGACCGGAGGCCGTGAGGCTGTCTGGATGATCTCGGGTGAGAACACCCATGGGCGTGTGTGGGGAGGGGGATGTAGGAGGGCTGAGGGGGTATCTCAGTGGATCACTACAGACCAAGGTGGGCAGGTGGGGCCTCGAGCTGGCTCCTTCTCGGCATTGGCACTGTTTCTCCTGGGAATGCAGAAACATTCTGCATTCCCGCAGCCAACACCCTCCCTTTCCCTCACCCTCTCTACTGGCAGAGCAGGGAAGATCTGGGGATGGGAGTAGCTGCATAAGGGCCTGGGATTGCATGGGGGACTCTGGATCCAGGCCAGCTTCCTAGTCAGAACTGTGAAGCACTACAAGGGCCAGTACAGGCCCGAGATTGCAAAATACAACCTCTCAGGTGGAGAAAGAGAGGCTCAGACTCAATCACAGAGAGTCTTTTCTTGGAATATGTTTCGATATTTGCCTGTACAGCCATAGACAGTCTCTTTGGAACCCAGGTATAAGGCAGCACCAGTTACCTCTGGGTTGGCTACTGGTGACTAGAGGGCAGGGATGCTGGGGAGACTTTTCATTGTATACACTTTTATAACTTTTGGCTTCTCAGCCATGTGAATATGAAACCTACTAAAAAATGAAACAAAAGCAAAATAAAAATCTCCATCTTCTTCTGGACTCATCTGGGAGATCAACCATCTTTAGGCGACTGGCCAAGCCCCTTGATTTGCCCCAGCAGGGGAAGGAGCTGCGTCTCAGCCAGCCCCTCAGTGTCCTTCCAGGGTGCCTTCAGGCAAGCAGGCTGCTCATGGCCTTCTCTTTCCAAGGTTGGGCACATCCTTTCTCTGTTTCTCCCACCAGTGTCGCGGTCCCCTGTGCCAGTGACAGTACCACAGCAGTCCTCCACTAGCCCCACCTCCCTTCCTCCAGGCCCCTAGTCTGTGGGTTCTAACTCCTAAAATATCTCCTTCACTCACTCCTTCACTGCAATCATATCCCCCGGAATATTGGCCCTTACAGGCTGCCTTTCTTGATGAACACAATCGGCTCTCACTCTTGAGCCCATGCTCTCCTCTCTGTATCCCCAGTGACCTTCCCAAAATGCAGATTTGATCATGCCACTCTCTTGCTGAAAACTTTCCATAGCTGTCAATGTTAGTACTCTGTCCAGATGCCCTTGGATCCCCTTTTATCATTTTTGCGGGACGACCCCTTTCAGTGTCCTTTCAAAGCTGAGCCCTGGAGCTCTCGGGAGGACTGCCTTGGGCTTTCTAGAGCTGCTTTGCCCTTGGGTTTAACTGGAGACTGCTGGGGACTGGGTGGTGGTGAGGGATGGAAGCCTGGGACAACCCTGAGACCTTCCATTCCAGACGTGGCTCCTGCGGTGTCAGGCCGAGGCCACCCTCCTGGGCTGAGACCTACTGTTGCATGGCTCCACCTCCCCTCCCTTGCTGACCTTCCCTGGGCTCACTTCCTTAATAAGTCACTCAAGGTGTAAGATGGCTCCCTTAGTGGAAACCTATTGTCCACATTTTGAACCTCATCTCTGAAACCGGGTGTTGAGAATTAACAAATTACTGGCAGCCTTAATATATGTCAGACTTTTAAAGTAGCAAACAGCAAGTAGCTAGAGGCAAATAGTATGCGTTAGTCTTTTGTAGTAGCTTGGGGAAAATATCTAACTGTTAGAACTCAGTGAACTTGTTTCTTCAATGCTGATGCTATGCTTTGTAACAGCAAAAATGTTGGACAGGAAGGGGTTAACTTGTGGCTGGCACTGCTTGTATCCCCTTATTTTACCACACATACCCAGCTGGATTTTGCCATTTCAATTTTTTTTTAAACAACACCTCTTTATCATCTCAGTGTCTGTGGGTCAGGAGTGCAGGCCTGGTGTAGTAGCGTCCTCTTTGGGGAGTTCATACCCTACTGGTGACTCAAGCTGTCGGCTGGAGCTGAGGTCTCATCTGAGGCTCCAGTGGGGAAGGATCTGCTCCAAAGCTCTCTTGGCTGTGGGCAGAAGGCAGTTCTTTTCTGCTGTGTGGCTCAGGGCTTTTGTTTTCTGCTGGCTGTTGGCCAGAGGGGATTTTCTCATTTCTTAACAGCCCTTAATGGCCCACTTTATTTAGCTTAGTCTCTTTACTAGTTATCTCCTGTTACCTAATCAATGTGTAACTGCTTAATTTAGCCTCCTTACTTACCTTATATGGTTGAGCTATCTATAGCTTTATGTGCTATCCCTGCCCCAGACTTTGTCAGTTCCTTAATGAATGTTAATTAAACCATTTAGAACCCAGTTTGGGAAGCTATAGCCGAATGCTTGCCCCATCAGAGCAGCTCTGGGGCCTGCATTGTCCACTTCCAATTGAACAAATCCACCAGTATCACCTGACATCCCAATGTCAGTATCCCTACCTCCCTTTCTTTGTATTTCATTAAAACTCAAAGTTTCTCCAATTCAAGAATGTAGTTAAGACTTTTATCTCCTGCTTTGGCCAACTGCAATAAATATTCTCTCTCTCTTTGAAATCCAGTTGAGGCAGTTAGATAGGAAATGAGGGAGGGGGATGTGACTCTAAGACCTATAAAAAGGAATTCCTTTTGGCGCAAGCACATCTAGGCCGCCTCAATCTCCCCCTACCCGCACTGCCCACCTGGCCCTCACTCATGTGGCATGCCCACCTGAAAAGAACCAATGAAAAGTAAAACTCATCAGTTCCTTATTAGCATAACCAGAGGGGGGAGGCTCCCTCCAAGTCCTTTTAATGCAAGGAATCGGACCTCAGAGGGCTTCTCCTCCTTCAGGCACTGCCCGTGCTCACTTTCTTTGCTTGTGTCCCTTCCCTGCATATTAAAAAAAATTTTCTTTTTAGAATACATTTTAAAATTAATCTACAAAAAGAAATTACAAAAAAGAAACACATTCTTAACATATGCTCATTCCGTTCTGCATATAGAATCAGTAATTCACAATATCATCACATAGTTGCATATTCATCATCACGATCATTTCTTAGAAGATTTGCATCAATTCAGAAAAAGAAATAAAAGACCACAGAAAAATAAAATGAAAACAGAAAAAAAAATTATACATACCATACCCATTACCCCTTCCTTTCATTGACGACTAGCATTTCAAACTAAATTTATTTTAACATTTGTTCCACCTATTATTTATGTTTATTCTATATGTTCTACTTGTCTTTGTTGACAAGGTAGATAAAAGGAGCATCAGACACAAGGTTTTCACACTCACACAGTTGCATTGTGAAAGCTATATCATTATACAATCATCATCATGAAACATGGCTACTGGAACACAGCTCTACATTTTCAGGCAGTTCCTTCCAGTCTCTCCATTACATCTCGGATGACAAGGTGATATCCACTTAATGCACAAGAATAACCTGCAGGATAACCTCTCAACTCTGTTTGGAATCTCTCAGCCATTGACACTTTGTCTCATTTCACTCTTCCCCCTTTTGGTCGAGAAGTTTTCTCAATTCCTTGATGCTGGGTCTCAGCTCATAATAGAGTTTTTCTCAACCCCTTGATGCTGACTTTCAGCTCATTCTAGGATTTCTGTCCCACGTTGCCAGGAAGGTCCACACCCTTGGGAGTCATGCTACACGTAGACAGGGGGAGAGTATTGAGTTTGCTTGTTGTGTTGGCTGGAGAGAGAGGCCACATCTGAGCAACAAAAGTGATTCTCTTGGGGGTGACTCTTAGGTCTAATTTTAATTAGCCTTGACCTATCCTTTGTGGGGTTAAGTTTCATATGAACAAACCCCAAGACTGGGGGCTCAGCCTATAGCTTTGGTTGTCCACACTGCTTGTGAGAATATCAAGAATTCAACTTGGGGTGGTTGAATTCTCCCCCGTTCTCACCTTTCCTCAAAGGGGACTTTGCAAGTACTTTTCCACTCACTGATCAAATCACTCAGGGCTTCATGGGGGCATCACTCTGGACAAACCAACAAAATCTCATGTCCTACCCAAGGTTTCATGTACTAATGTTGTTCAACAAACTATCTACATAAGTTATATTAGGAGATGCACTAGTCAAAATATAAATTTTGTCCCAAATACACATTTTTTGCTTTAGTCTCACACATATGTTGAAATTTTAAAATATTAATTACCGTCTATTTTCAGCACCCTGCATTAATGACATTCCTTTGTTCTTCCTCATGCAAAAACGTTTTTTAAATTTGTACATTTAGTCACTATCATCATACACTCTAGGCATTCCTAGATTATACCATCTCAATCTTTACCATCTATCTTTCTTTGTGATTTCCTTTATGCCCCCAGCCCTCTTCCCTCTATCATTCTCACATTCAGCTTCATTCAGCATTTTAACATAATTCTATTACAGTTACATAGTATTGTGCTGTCTATTTCTGAGTTTTTATATTCAGTCCTGTTGCACAATCTGTATCCCTTCAGCTCCAATTACCCAATATCTTACCCTATTTCTATCTCCTGATGGTCTCTGTTACCAGTGAAATGTTCCAAGTTTATTCACTTATGTCAGTTCATGTCAGTGAGAGCACACAGTATTTGTCCTTTTGTTTTTGGCTAATCTCACTCAGCATAATGTCCATCCACATTGTTACATACTTAACAACTTTATTCTGTCTTACAGCTGCATAATATTCCATCGTATGTATATGAAACAGTTTGTTTAGACACCTGTCTGTTGATGGACATTTTGGCTGTTTCTATTTCTTTGTAATTGTAAATAATGCTGCTATAAACATTGGTGTGAAATGTCCATCTGTGTCCTTGCCCTCATGTCCTTTGAGTAGAGACAGCATATAGATGGATCCTGTTTTTTAATCCATTCTGCCCTTCTATGTCCTTTGATTGGGGTGTTTAATCCATTAACATTTAGTGTTATTACTTTACGGGTAGTACTTTCTTCTACCATTTTGCCTTTTGGGTTTTATATGTCATATCTAATTTTCCTTCTATTTACCTTTACTCATAGCCTTCCTTTCTACACTCTTCTCCACACCTCTCTCTTCTGTACTTTCCTATCTGTCTCTAGTGCTCCCTTTAGTATTTCTTGCAGAGCTGGTCTCTTGGTCACTAATTCTCTCAGTGATTTTTTGTCTGAAAATGTTTTAATTTCTCCCTCATTTTTGAAAGACAGTTTTGCTGGATATAGAATTCTTGGTTGGCAATTTTTCTCTTTTAATAATTTAAATATATCATCCTACTGTCTTCTCGCCTCTGTGGTTTCTGCTGAGAAGTCTACGCATAGTCTTTTTGGGCTTCCCTTGTGTGTAATGGATTGCTTTTCTCTTGCTGCTTTCAAGATTCTTTCTCTTTGACCTCTGACATTCAGATTCGTAAATACTTGGACTATGTCTACTTGGATCTATTTTCTTTGAGGTACACTGCACTTTTTGGATCTGTATTTTAGGTCTTTCATAGAGTTGGGAAATTTTCAGTGATAATTTCCTCCATTAGTTTTTCTCCTCCTTTTCCCTTCTCTTCTCCTTCTGGGACACGCACAACACATATATTTGTGTGCTTCATATTGTCATTCAATTCCCTGAGTCCCTGCTCATATTTTTCCATTTTTTTCCCTATATTTTCTTTTTCTTGTCAGATTTCAGATGTTCCGTCCTGCAGTTCACTAATACTATGGTCTGCCTCTCGAAATCTACCATTGCAGGTTTCCATTTTTTTTTTCGTCTTTTCTACCGTGACTTTCATTCCCAAAAGTTCTGTGATTTGTTTTTTCAGACTTTCAATTTCTTCTTTTTGTTTTTTCCTTGCCTTCTTTATATCCTCCCTCAATTCATTGATTTGGTTTTTGATGAGGTTGTCCATGTCTGTTTGTATATTCTGATTGTTTCAGCTCCTGTATCTCATTTGAGTTGTTGGTTTGTTCCTTTGATTGGGCCATATCTTCAATTTTCCTAGTGTGATTTGTCATTTTTTGCTGGCGTCTAGGCTTTTAATTACCTTAATGAGTTTATTCTGGAGATTGCTTTCACTTCTTTCACCTAGGGTTTTCTTGCTGGATGCATTTGTTATCTATCTGTTCTTTGACATTCAGTTCAGCTTTTTTCTGGACCTCTAGCTTAGGTTTTGTTTAACAGAGGAGAACTTTTCAGTTCTTGTTTTCTTGTTTCTTGCCCTGCTTGTATGGTGCCTTTCTCCACCCACCCTTAGGAGTGTCTACTTAAGTATTATAGAACCCAGCCGGATTTTCCCAGACCAAACTGTCCTCCTATCAGGAAGAAAGTGTCACCTGCATTGGTTTTCCCTGAGGGTGAGACCCAGCAGGTTGAAAGACTTTCCTGTAAAGTCTCTGGGCTCTGTTTTTCTTATCCTGCCAGTATGTGGTGCTTGTCTGCCTGCAGGTCCCACCAGCATAAGATGATGTGGCACCTTTAACTTGGGCAGAATCTCCCTTTTGCTGGGGGCATGGTGGAGTTAGAGGAGAGGTTTTAGGCTGTTTTTAATGGCTTCAAATTACCAAGCCCTGGGGTCTGAATTCCTTGAGGGAGGGATTCCACCTGAGTTGGGCTTCACCTCTCCCCTGGGGAAGGCACACGCTCCAGACAAGCCCTCAAACAAGCTTGTTTCTGCCTATGCCTGAGGCAGTAGCAGCCTGAGAAGTCCTGCCACTGAATCCAAAGGCAGTCAAGCCTTTGTAGAAACACAGCCACAAAAACCTCTGTTTCCTTCTTTTTCCATCAGCCCTGCCCTCTTGGGTCTGGGGCAAAAATGAGCGACCTCCAGTTTGACCAGGTTCACCTGAGCTGGGGGCCTATTTTTAGTAGCCAGAATTTGTTAATTAATACCACAGTTGGTGTTTGGTTGGGCTCAGCCCCTGCTGCTGGTAAAGTCTCTTTCCTTTCCTCTCTGGAAAGCAGCCTGTTGGGGAGGGGGGCCAGCCGCAGCAGCTTGGGCAACTCATGGTTCTGGGGGGCTCGCAGCTGGTCCAGCTGGTCCAGACAGGGGTACGCTGTGTGTCCGGTCACTGACGTGGCCCCAGGCGCTGTTCTGTACTATTCCTGGTTATTTAGTAGCTGTTCTGGAGGACGAACTAAAACATGCACATTGTTACGCCGCCATTTTGACCTGCCAAAGCCATATTAGACGTTTTGGCCGTCAGCACTGATTTCCTATTGCGGAGTTATGAACGCTCACGGTGCCAGCCCTTAGCTGAGGTTTCGACCTCTCTGAAAACTACTGGGCGCTTCAGCATCACTGTGTCTCAGGATCGGTCATCCAGCACCTTGCGCAGATTATTCTCGGTTTGCCTGATAGTTTCTCCTTTCAGTCAAGAAACCTTCCCCATGCCCAATCTATAGTTAAGCCACACCAAACTTTTCTAACTGTTCTTTCACTTTTCTGTCTTAGTATCTGTTTTGTTTTAGGTGCATGGTCCGGGAATCATTCCTGGTCTCCTGCATGGAAGGCGAACATTCTACCACTGAACCACTTGTGCACTCTTGGTGGCATTTTTAAAAATTAATTAATTAGTTAATTAATTAATCAAACAATTAAACATAACAACATACAAACATGAGCATTATTACCAAATGATCATTCCATTCTTGATATATAATCAATAACTTACAATATCATCACATAGTTGTACATTCATCATCATGATCATTTCTTAGAACATTTGCATCAATTCAGAAAAAGATATAAAAAGACAAGAGAAAAAAAATCATACATACCATACCCCTTACTCCTCCCTTTCATTGATCACTAGCATTTCAATTGACTAAATTTATTTTAACATTTGTTCCCCCTATTATTTATTTATTTTTAATCCACACATTTTACTCTTCTGTGGATAGGTAGATAAAAAGAGCATCAGACACAAGGTTTTCACAATCACACAGTCACATGCAAAAGCTGTATCATTATACAATCATCTTCAAGAAACGTGGCAACTGGAACACAGCTCTACATTTTTAAGCAGTTCCCTCCAGCCTCTTCATTACATCTGGACTAACAAGGTGATATCTACTTAATGCTTAAGAATAACCTTCAGGATAACCTCTCGACTCTGTTTGAAATCTCTCAGCCATTGACACTTTATTTTGTCTCATTTTTCTTCCCCCTTTTGGTCAAGAAGATTTTCTCAATCCCTTGGTGCTGAGTCCCAGCTCATTCTAGGATTTCTGTCCCACATTGCAGGAAGGTCCACACCCCTGGGAGTCATGTCCCATGTAGAGAGGAGGAGGGCAGTGAGTTTGCTTGTTGTGTTGGCTGAGAGAGCAAGGCCATATCTGAGCAACCAAAGGGGTTCTCTGGGGGTGACTCTTAGGCCTAATTTTAAGTAGGCCTAGCTCATCTTTTTCGGGTTAAGTTTCATATGAACAACTCCCAGGATTGAGGGCTCAGCCTATTGCTTTGGTTGTCCCCACTGTTTGTGAGAATATCAGGGATTCTTCACATGGGAACGTTGAATTTTCCCCTTACTTGCCATTCACCAAAGGAACTTACATTATTATAGTACAGTTAGGTAGTATCGTGCTGTCCACACATGTATCCTTAGTATATTTTCTTTAATTAAAAAAATATATAATTAAATCTCCCACCTCCCATCTCCATTCTTTTCTTCTTTGTTAAACTGGGAAATCTTTATTGAGTATCAGTTATGGTCAGGGAGCACTTTAGGTATTTCCACATAATCTATATAATGTAACTTTCACATAGTAAAGGAAGTTATTTTAGTTTCCTAAAGTTGCCAAAATGCAATATACCAGAAATGGGTCAGGTTTTTTTTTTCCACTGGGTATTTACGTACTTGCAAACTTACAGTTCTGAGGCCATGAAAATGTTGAAATCAAGGCACCATAAACACGGTACCTAGTTTTCAGCTTCTGGCTTCTCCATCTGTAGCTTTCTTTCTAAGCTTCTATGAGTGACCTTCTGAACTTCTGGCTGTTTCTCTCTGTCTTTCTTCCTCTTATAAAAGACTCCAGTAAGAGGAGTAAGAGCCACCGGGGGCATGCCTCAGCTTAACCCAACCACGGGTGCTGTCCACGCTCGGTCTACACCCGCAGGAATGGAATAGCTTTAAGAACATGATCTTTTCTGGGTACATAACAACTTCAAACCATCACAGAAGTATCACAATCCCTATGTTTGTCCAGTTTTATAAAAAATCATAGTCAACTTTTTTGTGAAAAATAACATGTATACAAAAAAGCAATAAATTTCAAAGCACATTGCAACAATTAGTTCAGAATTAATAAAGTTAAAATCTGTTAACTTTGAACAGATTTCAGAGTTTGGTATGGGTTACAACACCACAAATTTAGGTTTTTACTTCTAACTGTTCTTAGATAGTGGACACTAAGAGAAATATCAATATAATGATTCAGCAATCATACTCATTTGTTGAATTCTACCTTCTCTGTTTAACTCCACCTAAATTTTCATCTTTCTCACATTCTTTACGGGTATTTGGGCTATGCTCATTCTAACCTTTTCATATTGGAAGGGGGTTTTGATAATATAGGATAGGGGGATGAAATGAGCTGATGTTCTAGAGAGGCTGAGGCCTCTAGGTTTCAGGGCTTATCTGGTCCAGGGACCCATCTGCAGGTTGTAGGTTTTTGGAAAGTTATCCTAGTGCATGGAACCTTTGTAGGATCTTATTGCACTAGGTGTTCTTTAGGATTGGCAGGAATGGTTTTGGTTGGGGTTTGGCAAGTTATGACAGGTAGCAATGTCCAACTGAAGTTTGCATAAGAGTGACCTCCAGAGTAGCCTCTTGACTCTATTTGAACTCTCTCAGCCACTGATACCATGTTACACTTCTTTTCCCCCCTTTTGGCCAGGATGTCATTGTTGACTCCATGGTACCAGGGCCAGACTCATCCTGGGAGTCATCTCCCATGCCACCAGGGAGACTTTCACTCTTGGAAATCATGTCCCATGTAAGGGGGAGGGCATCGATTTCACTTGGAGAGCTGGGCTTAGAGAGAGAGAGTCCACATCTGAGCCACAAAAGTGTTGTTCTGGAAGTAACCCTTAGACATATCTATAGGTAGGCTAGGCTTCTCTGGTACATACATAAGCTTCGCAAGAGCAAGCCTCAAGATCAAGAGCTCCTATTGATTTGGGTGTCCCTAATGTTTGACACAGAATCAGGGATTACCCTGGTGGTAAAGTTTAGTTGTCCCTTATGTTTTTCTCCCATCCCTCAAGGGACTTTGCCTATACTTTTTTATTATCTTTTTAATGTATTCTGGGATGTACCCGGCCTTACATTAAGCTATGGGGATAAACAGCCCTCATTCTTTTTTTTTTTTTTTTTTTAGCAATACTGAGTGGTTGTTATTAATATTGTTTATTAGCACAGTAACAGATGCAGACTTAAGTAGTCCACAATATATAACCAATCCACTGAGCAACTCCTATTCCGCACCTTAAAGTTAACAGCTTAAGGTATTTCACTACAGGTTTCACAAGTCCTGATTCAAACCTTTATTAATCTTTTCACAATAAAGTAGACTGGCATATAAAATAATACACAACTACTCATTTCCTATATGGTGTCTTACAGCCATGTGTCCATATACAAAATGACTGTTTTTTAAAACCTCTATTAAATACCAATGTTCCCTCCCAAGAAGGAAAACCAAATTCCAATTTTTTTTAAACAAAAAAGTGTATAGTCTTGGAAGGACTTTTACGTAAATGGCCATGTGGGTAACCTGTACAAAATTAAGCTGTTTTTAATTTATATACTATAAGAAACTGAATCCAAATGTCTAAATGTAGGTTCTTTTCTGTACTACATTTCAGCTAATATTGCAGAACTAATGACAGTTTTAAAACATGCTATTACCAATATCTGTCTTGTAGCAAGATACCTTAAGTTACAACAAAATCTTAGGAAATAAGACTGAATAATATCTGTTATAGAAATACCCTATTCTTTACCAACTCCCACCCTCCCCCACAAAATCATAAGCAGCTCTCTTCTGTGACAGACAAATAAGGTAAGAATTGTGAAAACCCAACTTGTGTAGCATATCTCTAGGTCCACTGTCTGGCCATTCTGTCATGTTCTGCTCTGTTGGTCATATACTGAGTGGCAATACTTCCCACCAAGGGATCAGCCGGATTACAGTCTGTAAGAAGTGAGCAGATAGAAAGAAGGACTTTAGAAATGGTTAGTGCTGGACTCCAATTATCTTTCAATATGTCCAAGCAAATAACTCCTTGACTGTTAACATTACAGTGATAAATTCTTGTCCAAAAGGTAACCTTTGGAGGTTTGAAGGGATATTCTGGTGTAAACGTGATATCAATTAAGAATACACCACCCTCATACACAGATCCCGGAGGCCCTAGAATGGTTGATCTCCATTCATAGATGTTATCACCTTTGGGACCAGCACTGCAGTTGGGTGGAGGGTCTAAAGTGATATCTGCCAATTCCTTCTGAATTCTCTTGGCGCTGGTGGAGAGGAGTTTGGAGTTTTTGCTCATGCTGACTTTACTCTCCTTCTTGGGGGTGTTTGTTTCTTTCTCGGTTTGCTGGTTGGAGGACGAAGATGAGGAGGAGCTGGTGCTGGCCCTCGAATCGTCATCCGACATAGCAAACCCCCCCACCCCACCCCACAAACAGCCCCTCTGTTTGTGTCTGGCTCCTCCGTGCCGATGCGGCGGCTGCTGCTGCGGCTGCAGCTGGGCCTGGCCACTCGTGTATCTAACAGCCCTCATTCTTATTCTTGGTTCCCTGTGTTTGGATTATTTAAATGATCTATCTAGACAGGTTGAGTTAGATTATGTGCTACAGAAAATTTAGGTTCTGGACATATAAACCTTTCTTCTTTTGGTCTCCAAGCGTAGATGAGGATTTAAAATATGGACAATGACTTCCTTACCCGTGTGTTCTGAATTACCTCAAATCTGAGCTGTTTAGCTTTGTTCTTATCTCTCAATACTAGGTTATACATATATAAAACAGCCTCTCAAAATCCAGAGATAACAATTACCACTCCGGACTAAATGTAACTGCTACAGGAGCTTACAATCTAGGCCCCATTTTCTTATAAGTATTCCCACTTCTAGTCTAAAGTCTCTGGTCAATGTCACCTACTTTCTCAATTCTCTATTGAAGTGGGTTGCTTCCTCCTGTATTCTCTATATTCTCTATGATAGCATCCATCTCACACATTTAACTATTCTTCCCTGGTGACTAGCATGGTGAGAGACAGAGAGTTAGTGTAAGATAAATGATTTTTGAATGAATATTGTTTCCCCAAACTCCCGAAGACTCTCCAGTCTTGGGCCCCTCAGACCCTGAATCTCTTCTACCTCTAATCAAAGCTCTCTGTCCGTGTTGCATCCTTTCAGAGCTCTGTACTCTACTGCTTAGCTTATAAAATATTGATGGAATCTTGTCTAAGGCTCCTTCCGGTGTCTTGGGATACTAGGGCTGAGGACCAGTTCCCCGTGATGTGACTCCCAGTTCGCTCATTTCCTTCAACAAATGGAAAGTCGAGATGACTTCAAAGGTCTCCCAAGGCTGAAGTGAAAACCTTAGTGTGCTGGGGCCAGTCTGTCTTGTTCTTTGTTCCATTTCCGTAGCCAAGAGTGGTGCCTGGGTGCAGAGCAGGCTCTCAAATATTTGTTAAGAAAATGAGCCGACAGCTTCAATGGGTCTATATTGCTCGATGCTTTGCTTTACATGTTATTTAATTCCCAAGGTAGTAGAGCCCGGATTTGTTCATAGGTTAGTCTGACGTTGAAGCCCATATTCTCTTTCCATGATATTTGGTGGCCTTCAGGAGACAATGACATCATACAGGGATGAGTTCCAATGATGGCTCTTAGTGGTGGCTGTTGAAGGCTGGATGAGATCTTGAGTCCCCTTCTCCTTGTGTTTTGTTTGTTTGTTTTTTTTTTAACATTTTTAATTGTGAAATATAACATATATACGAAAGAAAACAATCAATTTCAAAGTACATTGTTACCAGTAGTTATAGAACAGAATCAGAGTTTGGTATGGGTTATACTTCCACAGTTTCAGGTTTTTCCTTTTAGCTGCTCCTAGACAATGGAGACTAAAAGAAATGTCAATATGGGTCAGCAGTCATACTCATTTGTTAAATCCTGTCTTCTCTGTTATAACTCTTCCCACTCCTTTGGTCCTTCTCCAGAGTTTTAGGGATATTTGGACTCTGCCCATCCTAACTTTTTTCATGTTTGGAAGGAGTGTTGATAATCTGAGATAGGGGGAAGGAACTAGTTGGTGTCATAGCCTTAGAACATGTCAATTTGCAACTTAATAAATTCCCCTCTTTAAAAGTTGTTCCGTTTCTGGTATATCACACTCCAGCCACTTGCAAACAAGAACAGAACCCATCTGGAGGGGGTAGATTTCTGGAAAGTGCTCTTAGTGGGTGAAAGTTCTGTAGAATCTCAGATGGAGCCCTAGGTGTTCTTTAGGGTTCACATGAATGGTTTTGGTTGGGGTTTGGCAGACAGTGGTAATTAGTAATATCTTGCTGAAGCTTGCATAAGATTACCCTCCAGAATAGCTTCTTGGCCCTATTTTAACTCTCTTAGCCACTTACACTTTATTTTGTTATATTTCATTACTCCCTTACAGTTAGGAAGCCATTGTTGATCCCATGGTGGCAGGGCCAGGTTCATACCTGGGAGTCACTTCCCACAGTGCCAGGATGATGGATGTCATGTTCCCACATAGGGGGGACCCTTCCCCTTGTTATTAAAATACATAAGAAGCTACCTCTGCCCCCCACCATCCTCAATTAATAATAGGCATTCAGGGTGGTGAATGAAAGGGGATGGGAGGGTGGTACAGAAGTCTGATCATCGTGACCTCAACTGGGTACATGAGGGATGGTGGAGCTTAAGTATAGAGTTTCAAGGGTTCTATACCTGTGACAAACTGATATGACAGATCTTTAAAAGAGCACTTTTTGGTATCATTTGTTGATTTCTGTGGTGTATATACTCTCATCATGGCTGATTTCAGGCAACCAGCGTGGAGTCTCTGAGTGAAGTAATAAGAAGGGAAGTGCATGACCAGCTCTTACAAGCCGGTGAGCTGGCTCCAGCAGACCACTGGACAGTAAAAGGGGGCTACCTCCAGAAAGCCACAGGGAGGCCACAGCTACAGCAGATGCTATGGGTAACCTTGGAAGACTCAGCTCTCTCCCTTCGGATTTAGCAGAATGGTGGTTCCCTACCCCTTTGATTTGTAGCAACACCCCATAACCTTGGGTGGGCATTCAGGCTGCTGTCAGAAAGGCTCGTCAGAGGTCCTGGGCTCCTCCTTGAAATGACACCCCTCGGGATTTGCCTCAGGCTGGGACAATCCACTGAGCACGAAAGGCCGCTCTAAAAGGCTCCTGTGTCAGTTCTGCAGAAAGACAGTCCTATGGTGCTCATCCAGAGAGGAAGGAGAGGGGCGTGGCAGTGCCATCAGCTGTTCTTCCTCTTCTGCCTCTCACTTGGATTTCAGCATTCCCTTCCTCCCAAATTCCAGGAATTCATAAACACCTGGGAATCTGCCCTGGCTGGACTGTGCCTCATCCAGAGAGCAGGCCCAGCTCGAAAACAGCAGGCATTCCTGAAGAGATGGTGAGGTGAGAAGTAGGAAAAATGTGCGAGACCGGGATGGGGTCCTGCCCCTGGTTGTGGAGGGACCCTGCTCCCAACTGAGGCGAGGGAAATAGGCCCTGAAGCCAGAGCTTAGATGCCCTTGAGATGAGCAGCTCTAAGAGAGTAACACGGACAAGTCCAGACGAAAGGGGCCTTCTTGTCCAGGGATGGAGCTCCTAGAGAACCTGAAAATTTTGTACAATTTTGAATCTTTCTTCCAAGTATTCATCATTTGGCTGAGCACAGAACCAACACTCACAATACATTGACGGCCCTGATCAAGGCGGAGTTAGAAGCTTCAGGGCTCCATCCTCCCACAGAAGCTTTGAACAACCAGTAACAACTGGCAGAAACATCTTTCACAAAGCTTCAGAAAACAGTGAAAGGACTGCAGTAACAGGTGGGCACTGAATGAAGAAGCTCTTTAAGCACTAAGTCCCTTAAAGCTAATATGTAGACATCAGTAGTAACTGAGCATCCAGAAACTAATTTCAACTAAAGTCAATACAGCCTAAGTTTCCACAGGAAGCTTGGTGCTGAGCTGTTCAGAGCGACTGAGTGTTGCCAAGGTTTAGCCATGCTTTCTCAACTTTACGCTAACTTTCAGAGATTTGGTTTATAGGCATAGCCTGAACCAAAGCTGTGGCTCACTGCTCACTTCATTCTGCTCCCTGGTCATGCACAGCAACATAATCTAAATAAGAAAACATGAGCTGGGGAAGTAGGAAACCTGGTTTCTATTCCTTATGCTTCCACAAACTAGCCTCATGATCTTCAGTGCTCCTGTCTGCAAAAAGCGGATAACGCTAATTGCTCTACAGAACTCACAGGGCTGTTGTGAGAGTAAAATGAGACAATGAAGGGACAGGA
This sequence comes from Tamandua tetradactyla, assembly GCF_023851605.1. Lineage (NCBI taxonomy): Eukaryota > Metazoa > Chordata > Mammalia > Pilosa > Myrmecophagidae > Tamandua > Tamandua tetradactyla. The sequence continues at coordinate 30,417,044 of NC_135340.1, read as the reverse complement.
CTTGGACAAGTACTATGCAAATTGTTAGAAATGGAGACAATCAAGTTAAAGGCAATGGTATAAACAGTGGCAGAAGGGTTCATAGATGAACCAGCCCTTTCTCTGTGTGGCTTAAACCCAGGTCACCACTGTTTCATTAATTTACACTTAGCACAGAAAAATAATTATGCATGTAATAAAGCATTGCTGTAAAAAAAAAAACAAAAATGGGCAATAGGAACTCTTGGCACCCAGGTTTCCCCCAACCCCCAACCATACCCCGCACCAGCTTGGAGCCAGTCCATGCTCCCAGTGTGGATCCCTGGATGTGGTTCCAGAGGCATCAGGATAACCTTCCTACACATTCTGGGAGCTTATCTGTCTGGCCCAATCTATCTGGTGGTGGTTTGAGGGACTCGCTTTCCCAGAACTTGCCCTATCGCTGGAGCTCTCCTAGAAAACAATGTGGGAGAGAAGTCAAATGGCTGCCTACAAGTGGCTGCAAGGGATTGCTGGCTCTAGGAATACAGTGCAGTGCCTAGACCCTGAGGAACCTGTTTCCTAGGGAAGAGGGGTGATCTGTAGCCATGCAAATGGGGAGAATTTCTAGGAGGCCCCTACCCTTTGGCCTGGAGCTATTCTTTCAACTCATTGTCTGGATAAGCCCTGAAGGAGAACACTCCCAGAGGTTAATCTGCAAAAATAAGGAAAGGTGTTTTCTTCTTCTCCTCCTGTTCTAGACTGCTAGCTGCCAGAATGCAACACACCAGAGATGGATTGGCTTTTAATAAAAGGGATTTATTTCATTAGTTCTTCAGAGATAAGGCAGCTAACTTTCAACTGAAGTTCTTTCTTACGTGGGAAGGCACAGGGTGATCTTTGCTGGCCTTCTCTCCAGACCTCTAGGTTCCAACTTTCCCCGGGGTGATTTCTTTCTGCATCTCCAAAGATCTGGGCTGAGAGGAGGTTTGCTGAGCTACTTGGACTGTGATACGTTTAGCTCTCTCATTTAAGTACCAGCCAACTAAGACAAACATCATTCATTGCAGCAAGCACGCCTCCTAGCCGACTGCAGATGTAATCAGCCACAGATGAGGTTCACGTACCATTGGCTTATGCCCACAGCAGCAGAACTAGGTGCCTTCACCTGTCCAAGTTGACAACTGACTCTAACTACCACACCTCCTCTTTTTTTTTTTTTTTTTTTAAAGGTAGCTCCTGGCATCCAAGGGAAACCTGTCAAAAATCCCAGCTGGATACAAGCTTAAGGAACAATACCTCAGAATCTAAATTCCAGTGACAACACTAGAATATCAAATTAAATTAAAATATCAAAATTTACAGGTTTCAGCAAAAGATTACAAAACATACAAAGTAACAGGAAACAATGTCCCAGGGAAAAGAGAAGATTAAAACATTAGAAACCATCAATGAGGGGGACTGAACCAGGGACATTCCAGATAAAGACTTAAAACAATAAAAGATCTTAAGTATGCTCAAATGCTTAAGGAAAATATAGACAAAGAACTAAAGGAAACCAGGAAATTGATAGATGACACAAAGAAAATATGAATAGAGAGATGGAAACTTAGGAACCAAAGAGAGTTGAAGACCTAGTATCAGAAGGCAAAAACTCTCTAGAAGGGTTCCACAGCATATTGGGGCTGGCAGAAGAAAGAACCAGTGTACTTGAAGATAGAACAATTGAAATCATCCAGCCTGAGGAAGAGAAAGAAGAAAGAATGAAGAAAAGTGAACAGAGCCTGAGGAACCTGTGGGACACAATCAAGCATGCTAATAGATGCACTGTGGGTATCCCAGGAGAGAGATAGATAGCGAGAGACAAAGGAGTAGAGAGAATATCCAATAAATAATGGCTGAAAGCTTCTCAAATTTAATGAAACACATTACTATGCACACCCAAGGTGTTCAATGAATTCCATACAGGATAAACCCAAATAAATCTGCACCTAACCATGTTATAATCAAACTACTGAATGCCAAAGAGAGAATTCTGAAAGCTGCAAGAGAGAAGCAATGTGCCACAAGGGAACCTTAATAAGATTGTGTCAGTTTCTCATTGGAAAACATGGAGGTAAGAAGGCAGTGGTGACAGCAAAAATTGCCAACAAGAATTCGATATCCAACAAAAGTGTCTTCCAAAAATGATGGGGGAATTAAGATATTTCCAGATAAAAAAGAACCGAGAGACTTTGCCATCACTAGATTGGCCCTACAAGAAATACTAACGGGAATTCTGCAGGTTGAAAGGATATTAGACAAATGAATGAAGCCACATGAAGAAATAAGATCTCTAGTAAAGATAATGATATGGGTAAATAAAACTACCTGTGGCTATTGTATTTTGGTTTATAAGTCCACTTTTTATTTCCTAAAGGTTCTAAAAATCAAATGCATAAAATGTAATGATAAATCAATGGCTTTGGATTCATAATATATAACTATGTAATTTGCAACCAGAAGTACATAAAGCTGAGGGGATGAAGGGGTGGAGGAACATAGTTTATTCTCAAAGCAAACTGGACTGTTACAGATTTAGGATGTCAAATTTAATTCCTGTGATAACCACAAAGAAAATATTAGTGAATATGCAAACTCGGAGTCAGAAAGTCGAGTACAGGTTACCAGGGGTGGGGGCAGGGGCAATTGGGAGTTAATGTAAAATGAGTGCAGAGTTTCTGTTTGGGTGAAGGGAAAGTTCTAGTAAGGGATGGTGGTGGGGAGACTGCAACATCATGAATGTGATTCATCCTACTAAATGGTGTGCTGAGGAGACGTGGGGATGGGAAGATTTAAGCTGTTTATATGTTTCCACAATTAAAAAAAGAAAGACATATAAATTAAAGGGAGAATGACAATTAAATGCAATGTATGATACTGGATGGTGATTAAGAATAGAGGTGACAATTTTCACAAGGATAGTACAGGGATGGCAGAAAATATTGGAATATAGAATGTAAGCTTTCTATTAATTTTAAATTTCTTGAAATTGGTAATAGCATTTAAGGTGATGACATAAGTGAATACACAGGGAGGTGTTATGTGCTCAAGGATATGTGTGCAGCCTGCTCTCAAATGTTCAGGAGACAGATAGATACATAGATCAATAATAGATGATAGAATGATATGGCAAAGGTGGTCAAATATTAAAACTGGCTGGTTTGGGTACCTGGGGTCGGTGGCAGTTTGTTGGAGTTCACTGTATGGGATCTGTTTCATTTTTCCCATTGTCTTATAAGCTTGAAATTCTTTCAAAATAAAGAAAAACCCAAAAAACATGTGAAGGAGAAATGAGACTTTTATTAGCTCATTGGGTATTGAAAATACAGAGGCAAAAAGTAAAATGTAGGGATGAGAAAAACCAAGGCACAAGGAACGGCCTATAAAAGCCACTAAGACCCAGCACGGACACACAACAGAACCTTCTTTTCTAATCAAGGGTCTGGGTAGGCAAGAAAGGTCACCTATTACCACTGAGATAGGCCAAACTACTCCCGGTCCATCTGGGGAGAGAAGCAGAGTGGTATCGTCAGGCAAGGAGGGTTAGAACTTGCTGGTATAAAGGGTAATAATCCACTTGGGCATACTGAGGAAGCCAGGCATGTAGGAGGACAGCCAGCTCATCCTGGAGGTGGTGGAAAGGATGGAACTCAAAGACAGAATGTCTTCAATACGTCGGCCTGGGGACAACAAGAAGAGGAGGATTCAACCCTTGTTTCCAGTACCTTGGACATCTCAACCTTGGCCAAAGAAAATGAGTGGGATTGAGGAAGGAAGGAACAGGGAGAAAGTGAGGGAGACGGAGTGTTCAGGGAAGAGAAGGAAGAGACATCTGGGCTGCTGGAGCTCTTACCATCCACATCCCGAAAGCCATAACGTCGAGCAAGGTCACCAGACAGCAGCACCTTTCCACTCAGTCTCAGAATTTTAGGGTCTGTGGACACATGTATAGCTGGAGATGGCTTAGGAGTAGCACAGAATGGCAACATTTGGGACTGATTCAGGAGCTCAGGAGAATTGTTTCTCTGGTCCTAGGAAGATACCTGGGCTTCTGACCCCTGGCCACTCTTAGCCACTTCCTAAGGCGCCCAAACATCACACTAGGAATCCTACTCTCTGGGCCTCGAGAACAAGAGGAAAGAAGAGCTTCTTCCTACTTGACAACTTCTCAAACCAGGGCCCAGCACTGACTGCCACAGTCCTGATACCATCCCTTTCTTGTGGCCAGCTGCCCCCAATACTTCACCTGTTGCCAAAGCGACGATACATTTGCCACTAACTTCTGGGGTTTCTCCAGATGAGAAACGTGATTTGAGCTGAAACACAGGGGCAGGAAAGTGAAAAGTCAATACCCAGTCCCCTTTTCCCCTCACGTACTCCAGGCGGAGAGAAAGGCCCTCGTGGCTCCACCTGCGGGAACCAGTGACTTAGAAGATCACCAGAGCTGCTCCTCACACTCGGACGAGCCTGGCACCCCCATGCCAGGCCTCACTGGCTTCCTGAGGCGAAGGATCTGATGGCGCCTACCAGGGCCTGGGCCTTCGAGGTTAGCAGCTCAATGTGCATGTTTTAAAGGAAGGGCTTTGAAGCCTTCAGCCTTTCTACTTCCCTAGGGAGCCTTTCCATTTATGCCACATGAACACGTTTCTTAACCTTGCCGAGTTTCACTTTCTCCATGTGTAAAATGGAGATGATCTTTCCCCTGCAGGATTATAGGAAATCACGTGTGAACAGTGCTCAGGGACTCAGTAGGTGGGAGCAGCTACTGCTGTACAATGGTCTTGTAGGGGATGGAGAGGATGAGTCCCCTGCCTCCCTCACCCTTCCCTTGCTAACCTGCTTAAGGTCGGGATCCTCAGAAGACGCTTCCGTTGTCACATAGTCCTTCATCATTTCTGTCTGCACAACCCCTGGCCACAGAGACACGTAGCTGACCCCGTGGCGTCGTAGCTCGTGGGCACAGTCAACAGCCAGCCTGTCACACTGTGGAGGGACAGAAGGCAGGGTGACAGCCAGGTCTTCTGGCAGTGTCACCTCCACACCTTTCCTGCTCTGCCGGGGTATGCTCCGGCCCCCAGCCGTTCCCAGTCCCACCTGCTCTTCTTCCCCAGTATAATGAGGGGCCCCTTGAGAACCAAACAAAGCAACTGTCCATGGAGAGGCAGTGGGAGAGATGAGGGTCAGCTGGCTTTACCATTCTGACCACTGGGAACTCACCTCCTGAGTCACAGATATCATCATGGTCCTGCACCCCTTCCCGACCCCCATGCCACTGGGTGCTCACCGCAGCTTTGCCCACGCCATACGCAACATTGAAGAAGTACTGCAGCCCGCCAATGGAGGAGATGACCACGATGAGCCCACGGCCAGCTGGGACCATCAGCCGTGCCCCGTAGACCGAGCACAAGTAGTGGCCTCTGGAGGTGGGACGGAGAAGAAGGCATGAACTGCCTTTGGCGTTTGTTTGGGGGCTGCGGCCCTTTGGCAGCTTCCTCTGCCCTCTAGCAGTTGCCGTCAGCAGAGGGAAGGCTGCAGACCTGGGAAATCAGACTCGAGCCCGCAAAATGAGAAGAAAAACGGTTAAAAATCAACCACCGCGAGATGAGGAGCAATCATCTTTCGAAGACGGAATGGAAGAATAAAGGGCAGTCACAATCACCGATACCTCAGGGGAAAGACTTCAGAAACGTATAGGGTTTACACGGAAAAAATATATAAAATTTCTGCCCAATATAAAAGAACAAGTGCAGGCATAATATGGTCACAGACAAGAAGAATCCATGTATATTTACATTGTTCTATTTAAATTAATCCATACACGGCAATTAAATCTTTAATCTGTATGTCCATAAGGCTTTTTGCAGGAAGTGACTAAATAAACTAAGGCTCAATGAGAAGGATAAACATATGAGATTAGCCTGGAAAATCTTGTAAAAAGAAGAGGAATGTCTGGTGGGTGAGGGCGTTGTGCATCCTCACCCTGTAATAAAATGGACCACAGGACACACTAGTTAAAAGAACGCAATACAGGTATAACAATAGGCAGGTAAATTAATAAAATGAAAATAGTCAATAGTTAGATCCAAGTGTAAATAAGAATTCAACATGTTTTCAAATCAGTGGGGAAAGATGGATCATTCAATAAATGATTCAGGATGATTGGGAGTCATGTGTGTGGCATTGGTTCTTATTTTTTATTTCAAAATGAATTCCAAAGGCTCTCACAGTTGAACTAAAAAAAAAAAAAGAAATGAAAGCATGAAAGTAGTAAGACTGCTAAAAGAAAACATGGGGGAATGTGTTAATAAACTTGGGGGGGCCTTTCTTAGCATCACAACAAGATAGAAACAATAAAAGAAAAGATCAACAGATTTGACTTTTTAAAAGTAAATCATATATATATATACACACATTTATGTACATATATAGAGAGAGGTGGGGTGTATGCATGAAAAAATGAGTAATAAAGTGGGAAATTATTCACAAAACAAATAAACTCTTCCACAGAGACCTCTTACAAATCAACGTAAAAAACAATAACCAAATAAGACAAAAAACAAATCACATAAAAAGAAAGAAGCAATAAACCAATGGAAAACAAAGGAAGCGCAACCTCACTAATCATTCTAAAGAAGTATGAATTAAAACAATCTTGAGATATTTGTAGCCTATCAAAGGAGCAGAAACTGTCCTGTTAGGTTGAGGACACAGGGAAACTGATACTTTCCTTCACTGACGTGGGATTATAAATTATTGGGGTCTTTTTAGAGGGCAACTTGATAATATTTATTACATCTTTAAGAAGTACATACGCTGTGACCTAGAAATCCTGCTACTGGGGGTTGTTCTGTAGAAACACCTGCTCACATTTAATGGGCCTCCAGGGCAGCATTACTTAATTGGGGGAAAAAGGATACAACTCAATTGCCACAATTAAGAAATTAGATAAATAAATTATGGTACATCCTTCCAACGGATAATTTTGCAAGCATTAAAAAGAATTAGAGATATTTGTGTGGACAATATGAAAGGATGACTAGGAAACCACTCACAGTAGCTATCTCAGAGGAGGGTGAAGAGGGTGGCAGTGAAGAGAACAAGATTCATCACGGTCTTCAACTTTTTTTCAGTAATTAAAAAAAATCTCCTACACCTATATATTATAACCAGAAAAAACATTTTGCCATGAGGAACATTTTAGGACCCTATAAATGGAAACAAGTAGAGAGAGTTTTAGTTTGAAAAGGACAGGCCAGTTCAAGGAATGCAGAGGAAGGACCCAGTAAATGTGTGTGTACGTGTGTGTGTGCACGCATGCGTGTGCATATGTGTGTGTACGTGTGCAGGCGTGCATGTACGTGTGCTTGCGTGTGCGTGCGTGTGTGTGCACTGGATGTGCATGCGTTTGTGCGTGTGCGTGCATGTGTGTGTGTGTGAAGAGGGAGGGAAGGTGCTGATGTGCTGCCGAGAAGCTCACAAAGTGAACTTTGCTGTCACCGCGGCCCAGCGCCCACCCTCCAGGTCTGGTGTCTCCCTCACTGCTGCAAAACCCTGACCAGCAGGGGAGAAGGGTGTGGAAGGCTCCTCTCTTTGAGGCTGATGGACAGAGGCACTGCCTACTTCCAGCGTTTCGGTTTTCCGTTCATGTCTCTGAGCTGACCGCCTCCCTCTGACCTCACAAACTTTCTTCCACTTTAGAAACCACGATTGCATTCTAGTCCTTCTCCCACTTTAGAAGTCACAATGGCATTTTAGTTCTGCTTTCAGGGGCTTGCTGCCTGAGTCCCAGGATCGGAACTGTAGGTGTTCTCAAATACTCTGATCAGATATTTGCAGATAATCTCTTGGTTAGTCCCACAGGTGGCTGATCATATCTACCTAGTAGAGTTTAATAATCTGAGAGAGGAACATCGTTCCAACAATAAAAACACGGACACTGCTGGTGCGTATTTACTGTGTGAATTCTAAATGCTGTGCTTCCACCTCACTTCTCTGCATAATGCCGAGACGCCCCTGCACTCCGGGCTCTGACCTAGAAGTGCCCTTGCCTGTGGGTCAGGAGTAAGAAAGGGGCGGCTAAGGAGCGGGAGCACTCACTCTTTCTTATTAACCTTCTCTTGGTCCAACACAAAGGTATCTCTTCCTCTAACCACTTTTGAAAGTACAGATTATCTACGGGGTGTGTTATTTGTGGGGGGTTGGAGCTCTCAGGGAGGAAGTCTCCCTTCTTGGTTGTGCGTTTGAATAGGCAGGGAGGGAGGCAGGAGGGAGGCCAAGGGCTCCTTCAGGTGAAAAGTACTGACAGAAAGAAGGCAAAAGGTGACACTCCCAGGTACAGACTCACCTGAATGAAACTTTTCCAGAGGTAAGTGGGGCAAATGGGACAGAAAAGAGAAGGGGATGGAGGGGCAAGGAGGCTCAGGAAAGGAGAGGGCCAATGGGGAAAGGTCTGGCCCCCCGCCTGGGTGAGAGAGTGAGGGGACCTGGGTTCTTGCAGTGGCCTTGCAAGGGGAGCACCTACCTGAGTCCCACGTTGTTGACATCGTCCCACACAGAGGCGGGGCTTTCCCAGAATGTCTTCTGCTTATTGTCCATGATTGTCTGGAAGACACAGGAAGGGTGATGGATTGGACGATCTTAAAGCAAGAAGGAGTGAGGGGCTGGGTAATAGAGGAGACAGTGGGGATGAGGACTCAGGGCTTAGGGGTAGGGCCAGGAACATGGGGCTGGGATCAGAGTTCAAAGGGTACCTGGACCCCAGCGTAGGCATTGTTGACCAGCACATCCAGACGCCCCTCCTGCTCCCGATGCACCTGCTCGAACAGGCTCTGCACGTCACTCTCCCGACTGGAATCACATACCACAGGCACACACCTGCCTCCACGGGATTGCGCCTGAAGAGGGACCCAGGAGATACGTGCTAAGGCAACCCCCCCAACCAAAGTGAACTTGGGAGCTGAGAAGGCAAGCAGCTGAGGGAACCTGGCGAGCAAATCTCACCCTCTGGTGTTTCAGGAATGAGCGGCTCCTCCCTCTCGGCCCCCACCTTGCCCCCACCCACTAGCAAGGTGGATCTCGTGTTTCACATCAACAGACTTTTACTGAAGCTTATAAACCACGTGCAAGGCACTGTGTCCTGCACATGGAGGACAGGGACAGATAAGGCATGGAGCCAGCTCGTGAGAACCGAGTAATGATCCTTTTCCTCATCCTTGGTCATTTCCATCTCTCAGGCCCTTAGCTCCTACTCTTCGGCACTCACTTCGAGCTCCTCTGCAACCCCAGCCCTCTTACCCTCATCCCATCAACTGTCCTCTTTGGTAACTGAGAAATCAGTTACTAAGTAACAACTCTTTCTACTTCATGTTCTGCCTCATCCTGAACAAATGTGTCCCCATCCTCCAACTTTAGAGAAAGCATGTTGTCTTATTCTAGAACAATCTCCCTGTCCTACCCACCTGTGCTTTGGATCACAGTCTCTTACCCTAGTGCATGAATTACTGCAACGGCTCCTACCTGCTCATCTCTCCTCCAGTCTTTCTACCTTGTAAATTAATTCTTCATACGACAGCCAGTGTTGAACTGTCTAAGATGCAAATCTGTTTAAAATCTTCTGATGGGATCCCCATCTCTCAGAGAATAAAGTCAAAGTTCTCCAGCATCTCATCCCCATGCTTGCCTTGTACTTTTAGGCACTAGCTTTTATTATTCACCACATGCACGCTGTGTACCACTTTCCCTCTGCTAGAATGCCTTTCCTAACTTTAGAGACTCAGTTTGGGAACCACCTCCTGCAAAATGCCTTCCCTGACAATCGTGTTCCCCACAGAATCTCCACATGCACTCACGTGCACACCTCTCTCATCATCACCACGTTCACACGACATGGAGATAAGCAATTTCTGCATCTGACTTCCTGTTGGACTCTGTCTTTTTAAGAGCAAAGATTATATTTCATTAATCTCAGTAACTTCAGTGCTTTGCCTAGCACCTAGCAAACTGTAGGCACCCACACATTTATTGAACTGAAGTCTAGTAGGGAAGTCTGGATTCCAAATGAGAACGTAAAGTTCATTAAGGCTTCCCCAAAAATAGAAGAATGTACAGGCCTACAATCCTTTAGTTGTTAATTCCAAATTCCCGAAGCTCATAAAGCTTACTTGGTGGTGAAATCGGACCCGACCTAAAGTTGATTGTGGTATTTGTTTATCCCACTTGGAGTAGATATTCATGTTTTGCTGAGGAATATTATGATTTCTAGTAAGGGGTTACAGGAGAACCTGAGAAGGGCTTCCTCGGTGGTTTCTGTGCGGCAGTCCCAGAGCAAGGGCTCACCTCCTGAGCAGTGGTCTGCAGCGTGTCCAGACGACGGCCAGTGATGTAAACGGTGGCCCCTGCTTCGCAGAGCTGCAAGGCAATGCCGCGCCCGATGCCCCTGGACGCCCCAGTCACCACGCACACTTGGCCCTTCAGAGGCGGTGCCATGATTCTGGTAAAGGGTGAAAACCTGTGGCAGCAGAGACTTGATCTGCGGAAAGCCGGCAGATTGCGCGTGTGCGTGTGCGTGTGCGTGTGTGTGTGTGTGTGTGTGTGTACGGGGACCCAAAACAGCGGCAGGAAGGGGAGCAAAGGTCGGGCTCCTATGACAGGAGGGAAAAGGAACAGAGGGGGTGCCTGAGAGGTGGGTGGGCCCTCAGGCAGGGCTGCTGAGTGTCTCTTTTGGGAGGGTAGGGAGTGAAGGGGGCGGGCTGGGCTGTCCAGAGCTGGACACCTCGTGGCATCCTCTGAGGTGGGAGGTTCTGGAACGGGAGACCCTCAGAGTCCTGGGCTCTCTGGGGCTGTGGCCCTTACAGCCTGGATTCAGTCCCGCCGACCGCGGGCGCCGCTTCCCGGTCGGGTGGAGCGGGAGGCCCGGGGACCCAGAGGCGAGCGGGGAATTCTTACTCACCAACTCCTGTGCGGTCTCGCTACAGCTGCTGTGGCTCGAAAACCTTGATTCTGGCGGCGGGAGCGGGAGGGATGGAGTGGAAGTCCGAGCTCTGCCAAGACCAAACTGGAGAGGTGCAGGAAGGGCTCCGAGAGAGCAGGACTGGGTCTGAATCTAAGGTCCGGGTGGAGGGGGCGGAGCGCTGGCCTGGGGTGAGGGCAGGATGTGGGGGCGGGGCGAGCATTCTACCACTAACCACCCATGCACCCTTAGTGTCTTTTTTGAAATAATTAATTAATTAATTTATTTATTAAACGTAACAACATACAAACACGAGCATTCTTACCATATGATCATTCCATTCTTGATATACAATCAATAACTTACAATATTATCACAATAACTTACAAAATACACATATTGTATATTCATCATCTTGATCATTTCTTAGAACATTTGCATCAATTCAGAAAAAGAAGTAAAAAGAAAACAGAAAAAAACTTCATACATACCATACCCCTTACCTCTACCATTCATTGATCACCAGCATATCAATCTATGGAATTTCTTTTAACATTTGTTCCTCTATTATTTATTTTTTTTCCACACTTTTTATTCATCTGTTGATAAGGTAGATAAAAGGAGCATCAGACACAAAGTTTTCACAATCACACAGCCACATTGCGAAAGCTATATCATTATACAATCATCTCCAAGAAACATGGCTACTGGAACACAGCTCTACATTTTCAGGCAGTTCCCTCCAGTCTCTCTACTACTCCTTAACTAAAAAGGTGATATTTATTTAATGTGTAAGAATAACCTCCAGGATAACCTCTCATATCTGTTTGGAATCTCTCAGCCACTGACATTTTATTTTGTCTCATTTCGCTCTTCCCCCTTTTGGTTGAGAATATTTTCTCAATCCCTTGGTGCTGAGTCCCAGCTCATTCTAGGATTTCTGTCCCACACTGCCAGGAAGGTCCACACCCCTGGGAGTCATGTCCCATGTAGAGAGGGGGAGGGGAGTGAGTTTGCTTGCCATGTTGGTTGAGAGAGAGAGGTCACATCTGAACAACAAAAGGGGTTCTCTGGGGTGACTCTTAGGCCTAATTTTAAGTAGGCTTAGCCTATCCTTTGTGGGGTTAAGTTTCATATGAACAACTCCCAGGATTTAGGGCTCAGCCTATTGCTTTGGTTGTCCCCACTGTTTGTGAGAATATCAGGAATTCTCCACATGGGAAAGTTGAACTTTCCCCCTTTCTTGCCATTTCTCAAAGGGGACTTACATTAGTGTACTACTGTTAGGTAGTATTGTGCTGTCCACACATGCACCTTTAGTATCTTCCTTTTAATTAAAAATATGTATAATTAAATCTCCCACCTCCATCTCCATTCTTTTCTTTTCTTTTTTGTTAAACTGGGAAATCTTTATTGAGTATCAGTTATGGTCAGGGAGCACTTTAGCTATTTCCACACAATCTATTTAATGTAACTTTCACATAGTAAAGGAAGTCATTTTAGTTTGTTTAAGTTGCCAAAATGCAATATACCATAAATGGGTCGGGTTTTTTTCCATTACAATGGGTATTTACTTACTTACAAGCTTACAGTTCTAAGGCCATGAAAATGTTGAAATCAAGGCACCATAAAGACAGTACCTGGTTTTCAGCTTCTGGCTTCTCCATCTGTAGCTTTCTTTCTAAGCTTCTATGAGTGACCTTCTCAGCTTCTGGCTGTTTCTCTCTGTCTTTCTTCCCCTTATAAAAGACTCCAGTAAGAGGAGTAAGAGCCACCGGGGGCATGCCTCAGCTTAGCCCAACCACGGGTGCTGCCCACGCTCGGTCTACACCCGCAGGAATGGAATAGCTTTAAGAACATGATCTTTTCTGGGTACATAACAACCTCAAACCATCAGAGAAGTATCATAATCCCTATGTGTGTCCAGTTTTGAAAAAATCATAGTCACTTTTTTCCTGTTTTTTGTGAAAAATAACATATGTACAAAAAAAGCAATAAATTTCAAAGCACATTGCAACAATTAGTTCAGAGTTGACAGAGTTAAAATCTGTTAACTTTGAACAGATTTCAGAGTTTGGTATGGGTTACCAACGCCACAAATTTATGGTTTTACTTCTAGCTGCTCTTAGATACTGGACACTAAAGGAAATATCAATATAATGATTCGGCAATCATACTCATTTGTGAAATTCTACCTTTTCTGTTTAACTCCACCATAAATTTTGATCTTTCTCACATTCTTTATGGGTATTTAGGCTATGCCCATTCTAACCTTTTCATATTGGAAGGGGCTGTTGATAATATAAGGTAGGGGGATGAAACGAGCTGATATTCTAGAGAGGCTGGGGTCTCTAGGTTTCAGGGCTTATCTGGTCCAGGGACCCATCTGGAGATTGTAGGTTTCTAGAAAGTTATCCTAGTGATTAGAACCTTTGTAGGATCTTATTGTACTAGGTGTTCTTTAGGGTTGGCAGCAATGGTTTTGTTGGGTTTAGGCAAGTTATGATAGGTAGCAATGTCTAACTGAAGTTTCCAGAAGAGTGATCTCCAGAGTAGCCTCTTGACTCTATTTGAACTCTCTCAGCCTCTGATACCTTGTTATACTTCTTTTCCCCCTTTTGGTCAGGATGGCATTGTTGATCCCATGGTACCAGGGCCAGACTCATCCCTGGGAGTCATCTCCCATGCCGCCAGGGATACTTTCACTCTTGGAAATCATGTCCCATGTAAGGGGAGGGCAACGATTTCACTTGGAGAGCTGGGCTTAGAGAGAGAGAGTCCACATCTGATCAACAAAAGTGTTGTTCTGGAAGTAACCCTTAGACATATCTGTAGGTAGGCTAGGCTTCTCTGCTACATACGTAAGCTTCGCAAGAACATGCCTCAAGATCAAGGGCTCCTATTGATTTGGGTGTCCCTAATGTTTGACTCAGAATCAGGGGTTTCCCTGGTGTTAAAGTTTTGTTGTCCCTTATTTTTTTCTCCTGTCCCTCAAGGGACTTCACCAATACTTTTTAATTATCTTTTTAATATACTCTGGGATGTATCCAGCATTACATTAAGCTATGTGGGATTAACAGCCCTCATTCTTGTTCTTGATTCCCTGTGTTTGGATTGTTTAAATGATCTATCCAGACAGGTTGAGTTAGATTATGTGCTACAGAAAATTTAGGTTCTGGACATATAAACCTTTCTTCTTTTGGTCTCCAAGAGTAGATGAAGTTCTAAAATATGGACAATGACTTCCTTACCCCTGTGTTCTGAATTACCTCAAACCTGAGCTGTTTAGCTTTGTTCTTATCTCTCAATACTAGGTTATACATATATAAAACAGCCTCTCAAAATCCAGAAATAACAATTACCACTCGGGACTAAATGTAACTGCTACAGGAGCTTACAATCTAGGCCCCAATTTTCTTATAAGTATTTCCACTTCTAGTCTAAAGTCTCTGGTCAATGTCACCTACTTTCTCAATTCTCTATTGAAGTGGGTTGTTTCCTCCTGTATTCTCTATATTCTCTATGATAGCATCCATCTCACACATTTAACAATTCTTCCCTGGTGACTAGCATAGTGAGATACAGAGAGTTAGTGTAAGATAAATGATTTTTGAATGAAAATTGTTTCCCCAAATTCCCGAAGACTCTCCACTCTCGGGACCTCAGACCCTGAATCTCTTCTACCTCTAATCAAAGCTCTCTGTCCACGTTGCATCCTTTCAGAGCCCTGTGCTCTACTGCTTAGCTTATAAAATATTAATGGAATCTTGTCTAAGGCTCCTTCCAGTGTCTTGGGGTACTAGGGCTGAGGACCAGTTCCCCGTGATGTGACTCCCAGTTCACTCATTTCCTTCAACAAATGGAAAGTCTAGATGACTTCAAAGGTCCCCCAAGGCTGAAGTGAAAACCTTTGTGTGCTGGGGCCAGTCTGTCTTGTTCTTTGTTCCATTTCCGTAGCCAAGAGTGGTGCCTGGGTGCAGAGCAGGCTCTCAAATATTTGTTAAGAAAATGAGCCGACAGCTTCAATGGGTCTATATTGCTCGATGCTTTGCTTTACATGTTATTTTATTTAATTCCCAAGGTAGTAGAGCCCGGATTTGTTCACAGGCTAGTCTGATGTTGAAGCCCATATTCTCTTTCCTTGATATTTGGTGGCCTTCAGGAGACAACGACATCATACAGGGATGAGTTCCATTGATGGCTCTTAGTGATGGCTGTCGAAGGCTGGATGAGATCTTGAGTCCCCTTCTCCTTGTTTTTTTTTCTTTTAACATTTTTTTAAAACTTTTTTTATCGTGCACCATACCATATATACAAAGCAAAGAAATAAAAAAGCAATAGTTTTCAAAGCACTCTTCAAAAAGTGGTTACAGGATAGATCCCAGAGTTTGTCATGGGCTACCATATGATCCTTTCATATTTTTCCTTCTAGCTGCTCCAGAATATAGGAGGCTAGATGGCTTAAATACTTTTTTATCATTGTGATAGATTTTTTCCTTCTTTTTTGTGAACAATAATATATATACAGAAAAACTTAAATTTCCAAGAACAGCACCACAATTGGTTGCAGAACATATTTTAGACTTTGACATGAGTTACAATTTCACAATTTTAGGTTTTTATATGTAGTTTCTCTAAAATAATGGAGACTAAAAGAGATATCAATTTAATAATTCAGCATTCATATTAATTTGTTAAGTCTTATCTTCTATGTATAATTCCACCATCACCTTTGATCTTTCCATACCTCTCCTAATTTGGGCTATGGCAATTATAAATTTTTCATATTGGAAGGGTCTGTCACTAATATGGGGTAGGAAGATGGAACTATCTGATGTTCTGGAGAGGCTGGTAGGTTTCAGGACTTATCTGGACCAGGGACCCATCTGGAGGCTGTAGGTTTCTGGCAAGTTACTATAGTGCATGGAACCCTTGTGGAATCTTACACATTACCCTAGGTGTTCTTTAGCATTGGCTGGAATGGCCCCAGTTGGGGGTTGGCAGGTTGGCAGGTTATGATAGCCAGCAAGGTCTACTTGATATGCAGCATAACAGCAACCTCCAAAGTAGCCTCTCGACTTTGAACTTTCTCTGCCACTGATACTTTATAAATTATACTTCTTTTCACTCATTTGGTCAGGATGGAATTGTTGATCCCAAGGTGCCAGGTCTAGATTCATCCCTGGGAGTCCTTTCCCATGTCATCAGGGAGACTTTTACCTCCGGATGTTATGTCCCACGTGAAGGGAATGATTTCACTTGCAGAACTGGGCTTAGAGAGACTGTGGCCACATCTGAGCAACAACAGAGGTCCCCCAGAAGTAATTCATGTTAGGCATGCCTATAGGTAGTCTAAGCTTCTATGCTGCCTACATAAGCTTTATAACAGTAAGCCTCAGGATCGAGGGCACGGCCTATTGATTTGGGTGTCCCTAAAGTCCAACAGAGTATTAGGGGATTCCCGGATGTTAAGGTTTAATGGTTCCATAGTCTTTGTCTCCTCCCTCAGGGGACTTTGCCAGTACTTTTTGATTATCTGGTTAGTATACTCTAGGATGTTTCCAGGCATTACAATTATCTTTACAGGATTAAAAGACCTCTTTCTCATTCTTTTTTTTTTTTTTTAATTTTTTAACTTTTTAAAAAAATACCGAAAAACGCCAAACAAACACAAACATTCTTAACTTTTGATCATTCCGTTCTACATTTATAATCAGTAATTCACAATATCATCACATAGTTGCATATTCATGGTTCAAAGGTTCTGAGGGAGGGAAGTGATGGGCTCAAGAGCCAGCCTCCAACCTGCGGGCGAAGGTCGGTCTCTATCTAAGGGATGGGATGAGGTCATTTATGGCACTAATACCAGTTGAGAGCCAAGTGGGTGTATGAGAAAGAGGTTCCCTGGAGGAGAGCAAGATAAATGGCAGCAGAAACCAAGAGAAGCCCCTAGGTGGAGATGGGCTTTGTGGGAGGAGTCCTGGCAGTAGAAATGGGGCTGGGGGAGTGGGTAGCACTCCAGGGGTTGGAACAGCTCCAGTAAAGGTGTGGAAAAAGGAAGTGTGGTCAGATTTAGAGAAGGGCAAGCACTGAATTTGGCCAAGAGATCTTTTGGTGACGCTTTCACCGCTATGCCCAACAAATCTCCACCCTTCCCTCTGCCCTAAATAAAAGACCTCCCAGCACGATGCAGGGGAATGAGCTTGCCCTCTAGAGAGTCATGCATATTAGGTCAAATCCAGACCCCTTTACTGCAAAGCCTTCTAATCCTGGCCAAGTTACCTAAGTTTTCTGAGCCTCAGTTTCCTCAGCTGTCAAGAGTAGGAACTAACAGTACTTACCTCGAATGGCAGGTGAAAAGATTAAATTAGGTCTGGATAGAATGTTTAGGTCATTGCAGGCACTTGATAAACATTAATTCACCCCCTACAATAACACAAGACTTTGGCTAGTTTAGCTGTGTGAAACTGACAATGAAAGTCTGAAGCTGGGTCCCTTTTGCCCCCTTGCACAGGCCTGGAGCTAGCACCACAGTCACTGAACACCCCTTCCTGCTGGACAGTGTGTGAGCTCCGCTTTGCTCCTTTCTTTCGGATCCATGCCCCTGTTGGGGGGCACCGAGACCTACTCACACATGGATGGGGCATATGCGTTCCGACTTGCTAACAGAAGTGCTCAGAACTGACCCCTTCCTCCTTCCGTCTCCTCCCAGCATTCTTCCTGGGCTCTTCCTTTTTCAAGGGCCTAAGGAAGGGGGTCCTTTCCTCTCCAAGGTTCCCCCAGATCCCAGGCAACCTCCAGTTCCTCCCCACTTGAGGCATACAAGTCAGGCAGGTCTTGTGATCTCTTGACCTTGCTCCAACCTGGGCCTGCACCTGAGCCCTGGCTGATGGAAACTGTCCATCCCCACAACTGACCACTTCTGGGTTTCCTGAGGTGCCTCCGTCGGTGCAGATGGCAGCGGCATCCCACGCAGCAAGGCTGTCTGGCAGGCAGCAGAAGCAGCCCCTCCTTAGCCTCTGCTCAGTCTGGGGGCAAATCCTGCCTCCTCTGCAGCTCCATATGAGGCCAGGTCCGGCTGGTCCGGCTGGTCAGACCGGAGGCAGTGAGGCTGTCTGGATGATCTCGGGGGAGAACGCCCATGAGCGTGTGTGGGGAGGGGGGTGTGGGCTGGCTGAGGGGGTGTCTCAGTGGATCACTACAGACCAAGGTGGGCAGGTGGGGCCTCGAGCTGGGCTCCTTCTCGGCATTGGCATTGTTCCTGCTGGGCCGTTATTCTACATTCCTGAAGCCAACACCCTCCCTTTCCGTTACCCTCTCTACTGGCAGAGCAGGGAAGATCTGGGGATGGGAGTAGCTGCATAAGGGCCTGGGATAGCATGGGGGGCTCTGGATCCAGACCAGCTTCTTAGCTCAGAATTGTGAAGCCCTACAAGGGCCAGTACAGGCCCGAGACTGCAAAATACAACCTCTCAGGTGGAGAAAGAGAGGCTCAGGCTCGATCACAGAAAGTCGTTCTTGGAATATGTTTCGATATTTGCCTGTACAGCCATAGACAGTCTCTTTGGAACCCAGGTATAGGCAGCACCAGTTACCTCTGCGTTGGTAACTGGTGACTAGAGGGCAGGGATGCTGGAGAGACTTTTCATTGTATACACTTTTATAGCTTTTGGCTTCTGAGCCATGTGAATATGTTACCTACCAAAAAATAAATCAAAGGCAAAACAAATCTCCATCTTCTTCTGGACTCATCTGGGAGATCAACCATCTTTAGGGGACTGGCCAAGCCCTTTGATTTGCCCCAGCAGGGGAAGGAGCTGCGTCTCAGCCAGCCCCTCAGTGTCCTTCCAGGGTGCCTTCAGGCAAGCAGGCTGCTCATGGCCTTCTCTTTCCAAGGTTGGGCACATCCTTTCTCTGTTTCTCCCACCAGTGTCGCGGTCCCCTGTGCCAGTGACAGTACCACAGCAGTCCTCCACTAGCCCCACCTCCCTTCCTCCAGGCCCCTAGTCTGTGGGTTCTAACTCCTAAAACATCTCCACTCACTCCTTCACTGCCAGCATATCTCCGGGAATATTGGCCCTTGCAGGCTGCCTTTCTTGATGAACACAATCGGCTCTCACTCTTGAGCCCATGCTCTCCACTCTGCATCCCCAGTGAGCTTCCCAAAATGCAGATTTGATCATGCCACTCTCTTGCTGAAAACTTTCCATAGCTGTCAATGTTAGTACTCTGTCCAGATGCCCTTGGATCCCCTTTTATCATTTTTGCATGACGTCCCCTTTCAGTGTCCTTTCAAAGCTGAGCCCTGGAGCTCTCAGGAGGACTGCCTTGGGCCTTCCAGAGCTGCTTTGCCCCTGGGTTTAACTGGAGACTGCTGGGGAGTGGGTGGTGGTGAGGGATGGAAGCCTGGGACAACCCTGAGACCTTCCATTCCAGACGTGGCTCCTGCGGTGTCAGGCTGAAGCCACCCTCCCGGGCTGAGACCTACTGTTGCTTGGCTTCACCTCCCCTCCCTTGCTGACCTTCCCTGGGCCCACTTCCTTAATAAGTCATTCAAGGTGTAAGATGGCTCCCTTAGTGGAAACCTATTGTCCATATTTTGAACCTCATCTCTGAATCCGAGTGTTGAGAATTAACAAATAACCTGCAGCCTTAATACATGTCAGACTTTTAAAGTAGCAAACAGCAAGTAGCTAGAGGCAAATAGTATGCGTTAGTCTTTTGTAGTAGCTTGGGGCAAATATCTAACTGTTAGAACTCACTGAACTTGTTTCTTCAATTCTGATGCTATGCTTTCTAACAGCAAAAATGTTGGACAGGAAGGGGTTAACTTGTGGCTGGCACTGCTTGTATCCCCTTATCTTACCACACATACCCAGCTGGATTTTGCCATTTCAATTTTTTTTTAAACAACACCTCTTTATCATCTCAGTGTCTGTGGGTCAGGAGTGCAGGCCTGGTGTAGTAGCGTCCTCTTTGGGGAGTTCATACCCTACTGGTGACTCAAGCTGTCGGCTGGAGCTGAGGTCTCATCTGAGGCTCCAGTGGGGAAGGATCTGCTCCAAAGCTCTCTTGGCTGTGGGCAGAAGGCAGTTCTTTTCTGCTGTGTGGCTCAGGGCTTTTGTTTTCTGCTGGCTGTTGGCCAGAGGGGATTTTCTCATTTCTTAACAGCCCTTAATGGCCCACTTTATTTAGCTTAGTCTCTTTACTAGTTATCTCCTGTTACCTAATCAATGTGTAACTGCTTAATTTAGCCTCCTTACTTACCTTATATGGTTGAGCTATCTATAGCTTTATGTGCTATCCCTGCCCCAGACTTTGTCAGTTCCTTAATGAATGTTAATTAAACCATTTAGGTCCCAATTTGGGAAACTATAGCCCAATGCTTGCCCCATCAGAGCAGCTCTGGGGCCTGCATTGTCCACTTCCAATTGAACAAATCAACCAGTATCACCTAACATCCCAATGTCAGTATCCCCACCTCCCTTTGTTTGTATTTCATTAAAACTCAAAGTTTCTCCAATTCAAGAATGTAGTTAAGACTTTTATCTCCTGCTTTGGCCAACTGCAATAAATATTCTCTCTCTCTTTGAAATCCGGTTGAGGCACTTAGATAGGAAATGAGGGAGGGGGGTGTGACTCTAAGACCTATAAAAAGGAATTCCTTTTGGTGCAAGCACATCTAGGCCGCCTCAATCTCCCCCTACCCGCACTGCCCACCTGGCCCTCACTCATGTGGCATGCCCACCTGAAAAGAACCAATGAAAAGTAAAGCTCATCAGTCCCTTATTAGCATAACCAGAGGGGGGAGGGTCCCTCCAAGTCCTTTTAATGCAAGGATCCGGACCTCAGATGGCTTCTCCTCCTTCGGACACTGCCCGTGCTCACTTTCTTCGCTTGTGTCCCTTCCCTGCATATTAAAAAAAATTTTCTTTTTAGAATACATTTTAAAATTAATTTAAAAAAAAAGAAATTACAAAAAAGAAACACATTCTTAACATATGCTCATTCTGTTCTACATATATAATCAGTAATTCACAATACCATCACATAGTTGCATATTCATCGTCATGATCATTTCTTAGAAGATTTGCATCAATTCAGAAAAAGAAATAAAAAGACAACAGAAAAATAAAATGAAAACAGAAAAAAAAATTATACATACCATACCCGTTATCCCTCCCTTTCATTGATCACTAGTATTTCAAACTAAATTTATTTTAACATTTGCTCCCCCATTATTTGTTTTTATTCTGTATGTTTACTCATCTGTTGACAAGGTAGATAAAAGGAGCATCAGACACAAGGTTTTCACACTCACACAGTTGCATTGTGAAAGCTATATCATTATACAATCATCATCACGAAACATGGCTACTGGAACACAGCTCTACATTTTCAGGCCTCTCCATTACATCTTGGATAACAAGGTGATATCTACTTAATGTGTAAGAATAATCTCCAGGATAACCTCTCGACTCTGTTTGGAATCTCTCCGCCATTGACACTTGTCTCATTTCATTCTTCCCCCTTTTGGTCGAGAAGGTTTTCTCAATCCCTTGATGCTGGGTCTCAGCTCATAATAGAGTTTTTCTCAACCCCTTGATGCTGAGTCTCAGCTTATTCTAGGATTTCTGTCCCAAGTTGCCAGGAAGGTCCACATCCCTGGGAGTCATGTCCCACGTAGACAGGGGGAGGGTGGTGAGTTTGCTTGTTGTGTTGCCGGAGAGAGAGGCCATGTCTGAGCAGCAAAAGTGGTTCTCTTGGGGGTGACTCTTAGGCCTAATTTTAATTAGGCTTGACCTATCCTTTGTGGGGTTAAGTTTCATATGAACAAACCCCAAGACTGGGGGCTCAGCCTATACTTTTGGTTGTCCACACTGCTTCTAAGAATATCAAGAATTCAACTTTGGGAGGTTGAATTTTCCTTGATTCTCACCATTCCCCAAATCAAATCACTCTGGGATTCATCAGGGCATCACTCTGGATAAACCAACAAAATCTCATGTCCTACCCAAGGTTCCATGTACTTATGCTATTCAACCAACTATCTACGTAAGTTTTTTAGGAAATGCACAAGTCAAAATATAAATTTTGTACCAAGTAAACATTTTTTGCTTTAGTCTCACGCATACGTTGAAAATTTAAAATAGCAATTACCATCTATTTCCAGCACCCTGCAGTAATGACATTCCTTTGTTCTTCCTCACGCAAAAACATTTTTTAAATTTGTACATTTAGTCACTATCATTATACACTCTAGGCATTCCAAGATTACACCATCTCAATCTTTATCGTCTATCTTTCTTTGTGATTTCATTTATGACCTCAGCCCTCCTCCCTCTATCATTCTCACATTCAGCTTCATTCAGTGTTTTAACATAATTATATTACAGTTAGGTAGTATTGTGCTGTCCATTTTTGAGTTTTTATATTCAGTCCTGTTGCACAATCTGTATCCCTTCAGCTCCAATTACCCAATATCTTACCCTATTTCTATCTCCTGATGGTCTCTGTTACCAATGAAATATTCCAAGTTTATTCACTTATGTCAGTTCATATCAGTGAGACCATATAGTATTTGTCCTTTTGTTTTTGGCTAATCTCACTCAGCATAATATCCATCCATGTTGTTCCATACTTCATAACTTTATTCTGTCTTAACGCTGCATAATATTCCATCGTATGTATATGAAACAGTTTGTTTAGACACCTGTCTGTTGATGGACATTTTGGCTGTTTCTATCTTTTTGTTATTGTAAATAATGCTGCTATAAACATTGGTGTGCAAATGTCCATTTGTGTCCTTGCCCTCATGTCCTTTGAGTAGAGACAGCATATAGATGGGTCCTGTTTTTTAATCCATTCTGCCCGTCTATGTTCTTTGATGGTGGAGTTTAATCCATTAACATTTAGTGTTATTACTGTATGGGTAGTACTTTCTTCTACCATTTTGACTTTTGGATTTTATATGTAATATCTAATTTTCCTTCTTTTTGCCTTTACTCATAGTCTTCCCTTCTACACTCTTCTCCACACCACTCTCTTCTGTCTTTTTGTATCTGTCTCTAGTGCTACCTTTAGTATTTCTTGCAGAGCTGGTCTCTTGGTCACAAATCCTCTCAGTGATTTTTTTGTCTGAAAATGTTTTAATTTCTCCCTCATTTTTGAAGGACAATTTTGCTGGGTATAGAATTCATGGTTCACAGTTTTTCTCTTTTAATAATTTAAATATATCATCCCACTGTCTTCTCGCCTCTGTGGTTTCTGCTGAGAAATCTATGCATAGTCTTTTTGTGCTTTCCTTGTATGTGATGGATTGCTTTTCTCTTGCTGCTTTCAAGATTCTCTTTTTCTCTTTGTCATTCTGATTTGTAAATGTCTTGGACTACGTCTGCTTGAATCTATTCTCTTTGGGGTACGCTGCAGTTTTTGGATCTGTAATGTTAGGTCTGTCATAAGAGTTGGGAAATTTTCAATGATAATTTCCTCCATTAGTTTTTCTCCTCCTTTTCCCTTCTCTTCTCCTTCTGGGACGCCCAAAACATGTATATTTGTGCACTTCATATTATCACTCAATTCCCTGAGTCCCTGCTCATATTTTTCCATTTTTTCCCCTATAGTTTCTGTTTCTTGTCGGATTTCAGATGTTCCATCCTCCAGTTCACTAATCCTATCCTCTGCCTCTCGAAATCTACCATTGTAGGTTTCCATTGTTTTTTTCATCTTTTCTACTGGGCCTTTCATTCCCATAAGTTCTGTGATTTGTTTTTTCAGACTTTCAATTTCTTCTTTTTGTTCATTCCTTGCCTTCTTTATATCCTCTCCTTGCCTTCTTTATATCCTCCCTCAATTCATTGATTTGGTTTTTGATGAGGTTGTCCATGTCTGTTTGTATATTCTGAATTGATTTTTTCAGCTCCTGTATCTCATTTGAATTGCTGGTTTGTTCCTTTGACTGGGCCATATCTTCAATTTTCCTGGTGTGATTTGTTATATTTTCTGGTGTCTAGGCATTTAATTACCTTCATGAGTTTATTCTGGAATTGCTTTTACTTCTTTCACCTAGGATTTTCTTGCTGGATGAATTTGTTGTCTTTCTCTTCTTTGACATTCAGTTCAGCTTTTTCTGGACCTCTAGCTTAGGTTTTGTTTAAGAGAGGAGAATTTTTCGGTTCTTTTTTTTTGTTTCTTGCCCTGCTTGTATGGTGCCTTTTCCCCCCCACCCTTAGTAGGGTCGACTGAGGTATTATAGACCCTAACTGGATTTTCCCAGATCAAACTGGCCTCCTATCGGGAGAAAAGAGTCATCTGCATCGGTTTTCCCTGAGGGTGAGACCCAGCAGATTGAAAGACTTTCCTGTGAAGTCTTTGGGCTCTGTTTTTCTTATCCTGCCCAGTATGAGGTGCTTATCTGACCGCAGGTCCCACCAGCATAAGATGATGCAGCACCTTTAACTTTGGAAGACTCTCCCTGCTGGGGGCATGGTGTAGACAGGTGAGGTTGTAGGCTGTTTTTAATGGCTTCAAATTACCAAGCCCTGGGCTCTGAATTCCTTGAGGGAGGGATTCCACCTGAGTTGGGCTTCACCTCTCCCCTGGGGAAGGCACAGGCTCCAGACAAGCCCTCAAACGAGCTTGTTTCTGCCTATGCCTGGGGCAGTTGCAACCTGAGAAGTCCTGCCACTGAATCCAAAGGCAGTCAACCCATTGTAGAAACACAGCCACAAAAACCTCTGTTTCCTTTTTTTTTTTTCCCGTCAGCCCTGCCCCCTTGGTGCTGGGGCAAAAATGAGCAACCTCTGCTTTGACCAGGTTCATTGGAGCTGGGTGCCTATTTTTAGTAGTCAGAATTTGTTAATTAATTCCATTATTGGCGTTTGGTTGTGCTCAGTCCCTGCTGCTGGTAAAGTCTCTTTCCTTTCCCCTCTGGGAAGTAGCCTGTGGGGGAGGTGGACTGGCCGCCTCCGCTTGGGGAACTCACAGTTCTGGGGGGCTCGCAGCCAGTCCAGCTGGTCCAGACTGGGGTATGCTGTGTGTATGGTCACTGACGTGGCTCCAGGAGCTGTTCTGCACTGTTCCTGGTTATTTAGTAGCTGTTCCGGAGGATGAACTAAAATGTGCACATTGCTAAGCTGCCACCTTGGCCTGCCAAAGCCATATTAAACATTTTAGCCGTCCGCACTGATTTCCTGTGGCTGAGTCAGGAATGCTTATGGCACCAGCCCCTGGCTGAGGTCTCAACCACTCTGAAAACTACTGGGCGCTTCAGCATCACTGTGTCTCAGGATTGGTCATCTAGCACCTTGCGCAGATTACTCTCGGTTTGTCTGATAGCTTTTCCTTTCAATCAGGAAACCTACCCCATGCCCAATCTATAGTTAAGCCACACCAAACTTTTAGCTGTTCTTTCACTTTTTTGTCTTAGTATCTATTGTGTTTTAGGTGCATGGTCCGGGAATCATACCTGCTCTCCTGCGTGGAAGGCGAGCATTCTACCACTGAACCACCTGTGCACCCTTAGTGTCGTTTTTTAAAAATTAATTAACTAATTAATTTATTAAACATAACATACAAACATGAGCATTGTTACCATATGATAATTCCATTCTTGATATGTAATCAATAACTTAGAATAACATCACATATTGTATATTCATCATCATGATCATTTCTTAGAACATTTGCATCAACTCAGAAAAAAGAAATAAAAACAAAACAGAAAAAAATCTCATACATACCATACCCGTACTCCTCCCTTTCATTGATCACTAGCATTTCAATCTACTAAATTTATTTAACATTTGTTCCCCCTATTATTTATTTATTTTTAATCCATACGTTTTACTCATCTGTTGACAAGGTAGATAAAAGGAGCATCAGACACAAGGTTTTCACAATCACACAGTCACACTGAGAAAGCTATATCATTATACAATCATCTCCAAGAAACATGGCTACTGGAACACAGCTCTACATTTTCAGGCAGTTCCCTCCAGTCTCTCTACTACTCCTTAACTAAAAAGGTGATATTTATTTAATGTGTAAGAATAACCTCCAGGATAACCTCTCATATCTGTTTGGAATCTCTCAGTCACTGACATTTTATTTTGTCTCATTTCGCTTTTCCCCCTTTTGGTTGAGAATATTTTCTCAATCCCTTGGTGCTGAGTCCCAGCTCATTCTAGGATTTCTGTCCCACTCTGCCAGGAAGGTCCACACCCCTGGGAGTCATGTCCCATGTAGAGAGGGGGAGGGCAGTGAGTTTGCTTGCCATGTTGGCTGAGAGAGAGAGGTCACATCTGAACAACAAAAGAGGTTCCCTGGGGTGACTCTTAGGCCTAATTTTAAGTAGGCTTAGCCTATCCTTTGTGGGGTTAAGTTTCATATGAACAACTCCCAGGATTTAGGGCTCAGCCTATTGCTTTGGTTGTCCCCACTGTTTGTGAGAATATCAGGAATTCTCCACATGGGAAAGTTGAACTTTCCCCCTTTCTTGCCATTTCTCAAAGGGGACTTACATTAGTGTACTACTGTTAGGTAGTATTGTGCTGTCCGCACATGCACCCTTAGTATCTTCCTTTTAATTAAAAATATGTATAATTAAATCTCCCACCTCCATCTCCATTCTTTTCTTTTCTTTTTTGTTAAACTGGGAAATCTTTATTGAGTATCAGTTATGGTCAGGGAGCACTTTAGCTATTTCCACACAATCTATTTAATGTAACTTTCACATAGTAAAGGAAGTCATTTTAGTTTGTTTAAGTTGCCAAAATGCAATATACCATAAATGGGTTGGGTGTTTTGTCATTACAATGGGTATTTACTTACTTACAAGCTTACGGTTCTAAGCCATGAAAATGTTGAAATCAAGGCACCATAAAGACGGTACCTGGTTTTCAGCTTCTGGCTTCTCCATCTGTAGCTTCTATGAGTGACCTTCTCAGCTTCTGGCTGTTTCTCTCTGTCTTTCTTCCCCTTATAAAAGACTCCAGTAAGAGGAGTAAGAGCCACCGGGGGCATGCCTCAGCTTAGCCCAACTACAGGTGCTGCCCACGCTCGGTCTACACCCGCAGGAATGGAATAGCTTTAAGAACATGATCTTTTCTGGGTACATAACAACTTCAAACCATCACAGAAGTATCATAATCCCTATGTGGGTCCAGGTTTGAAAAAAATCATAGTCACTTTTTTCTCTTTTTTGTGAAAAATAGCATATATACAAAAAAAGCAATAAATTTCAAAGCACATTGCAAGATTTAGTGCAGAGTTAACAGAGTTAAAATCTGTTAACTTTGAATAGATTTCAGAATTTGGTATGGGTTACAGCACCACAATTTTAGGTTTTTACTTCTAGCTGCTCTTAGATACTGGACACTAAAAGAAATATCAATATAATGATTCAGCAATAATACTCATTTGTGAAATTCTACCTTTTCTGTTTAACTCCACCATAAATTTTGATCTTTCTCACATTCTTTACGGGTATTTAGGCTATGCCCATTCTAACCTTTTCATATTGGAAGGGGCTGTTGATAATATAAGGTAGGGGGATGAAACGAGCTGATATTCTAGAGAGGCTGGGGCCTCTAGATTTCAGGGCTTATCTTGTCCAGGGACCCATCTGGAGGTTGTAGGTTTCTAGAAAGTTATCCTAGTGCATGGAACCTTTGTAGGATCTTATTGCACTAGGTGTTCTTTAGGATTGGCAGGAATGGTTTTGGTTGGGTTTAGGCAAGTTATGACAGGTAGCAATGTCTAACTGAAGTTTCCAGAAGAGTGATCTCCAGAGTAGCCTCTTGACTCTATCTGAACTCTCTCAGCCACTGATACCTTGTTATACTTCTTTTCCCCGTTTTGGCCAGGATGTCATTGTTGACTCCATGGTACCAGGGCCAGACTCATCCCTGGGAGTCATCTCCCATGCCACCAGGGAGACTTGCACTCTTGGAAATCATGTCCCACGCAAGGAGGAGGGCAACGATTTCACTTGGAGAGCTGGGCTTAGAGAGAGAGTCCACATTTGAGCAACAAAAGTGTTGTTCTGGAAGTAACCCTTAGACGTATCTATAGGTAGGCTAAGCTTCTCTGCTACATACGTAAGCTTCGCAAGAGCAAGCCTCGAGATCAAGGGCTTCGACTGATTTGGTTGTCCCTAATGTTTGACACAGAATCAGAGGTTTCCCCAGTGGTAAAGTTTAGTTGTCCCTTATTTTTTTCTCCCGTCCCTCAAGGGACTTTGCCAACACTTTTTGATTATCTTTTTAATATACTCTGGGATGTATCCAGCATTACATTAAGCTATGTGGGATTAACAGCCCTCATTCTTGTTCTTGATTCCCTGTGTTTGGATTGTTTAAATGATCTATCCAGACAGGTTGAGTTAGATTATGTGCTACAGAAAATTTAGGTTCTGGACATATAAACCTTTCTTCTTTTGGTCTCCAAGAGTAGATGAGGGTCTAAAATATGGACAATGACTTTCTTACCCCTGTGTTCTGAATTACCTCAAAGGCTGTTTGCCTTTGTTCTTATCTCTGAATACTAGGTTATACATATATAAAACAGCCTCTCAAAATCCAGAAATAACAATTACCACTCGGGACCAAATGTAACCGCTACAGGAGCTTAGAATCTAGGCCCCAATTTTCTTAAAGTATTTTCACGTGTATTCTTAAGTCTCTGGTCAATGTCACCTACTTTCTCAATTCTCTATTGAAGTGGGTTGCTTCCTCCTGTATTCTCTATATTCTTTATGATAGCATCCATCTCACACATTTAACTATTCTTCCCTGGTGACTGGCATGGTGATAGACAGAGAGTTAGTGTAAGTTAAATGATTTGAATGAATATTGTTTCCCCAAATTCTTGAAGACTCTCCACTCTTGGGCCCTCAGACCCTGAATCTCTTCTACCTCTAATCGAAGCTCTCTGTCCACGTTTCATCCTTTCAGAGCTCTGTACTCTACTGCTTAGCTTATAAAATATTGATGGAATCTTGTCTAAGGCTCCTTTCCGTGTTTTGGGGTATAGGGCTGAGGACCAGTTCCCCATGATGTGACTCCCAGTTCACTCATTTCCTTCATCAAATGGAAAGTCTAGATGACTTCAAAGGTCTCCCAAGGCTGAAGTGAAAACCTTTGTGTGCTGGGGCCAGTCTGTCTTGTTCTTTGTTCTATTTCCATAGCCAAGAGTGGTGCCTGGGTGCAGAGCAGGCTCTCAAATATTAGTTAAGAAAATGAGCTGACAGCTTCAATGGGTCTATATTGCTTGATGCTTTGCTTTACATGTTATTTTATTTAATTCCCAAGGTAGTAGAGTCCGGATTTGTTCATAGGCTAGTCTGATGTTGAAGCCCACATTCTCTTTCCAAGATACTTGGTGCCCTTCAGGAGTCAATGACATCATACTGGGGTGAGTTCCAATGATGTCTGTTAATGGTGGCTGTGGAGGCTGGATGAGATCTTGAGGCCCCTTCTCCTTGGTTTTTTTTTTTTTTTTAAACATTTTTAATTGTGAAATACCACCTATATCCAAAAGAAAACTATAAATTTCAAAGTACATTATAACCATTAGTTGCAGAAGAGATTTCAGAGTTTGGTATGGGTTACAGTTCCACAGTTTTGACGTTTTTCCTTCTAGCTGCTCCAAGACAATGGAGACTAAAAGAATTGTCAGCAGTCATACTCAGTTGTTAAATCCTGTCCTCTCTGTTATAACTCCTCCCACTCCTTTGGTCCTTCTGCAAGATTTTAGGTGTATTTGGACACTGCCCATCCTAATTTTTTTCATTTTGGGAAGAAAGGTTGATAATATGAGATAGGGGGATGAAACTAGTTGGTGTCATAGCCTTAGAACATGTAAATTTGCAACTTAATAAATTCCCCTCTTTAAAGGTTGTTCTGTTCCTGGTATATCAAATTCCAGCCACTTGCAAACAAGTACAGAACCCATCTGGAGGGTGAATTTATGGAAAGTAATCTTAGTGGGTGAAACTTCTGTAGAATCTCAGCCAGAGCCCTAGTGTTCTTTAGGGTTAACAGGAATGATTTTGGTTGGGGTTTGGCAGACACTAGCAATTAGTAATACCGAGCTGAAGCTTGCATAAGATTATGCTCCAGAATAGTTTCACGGCTCTATGTGAACTTTCTTAGCCACTCATACTTTATTTTGTTATATATTTTTTCTCCCTTTTGGTCAGGAAGTCATTCTTGATCCCATGGTGGCAGGGCCAGGTCCATACCTGGGAGTCACATCCCACAGTGCCAGGAAGACTTTCACCCATGTCATGTTCCCACATAGGGGGGACCCTTCCCCTTGTTATTAAAACACATAAGAAGCTACCTCTGTCCCCCATCATCCTTAATGAATAATAGGCATTCAGGGTGGTGGATGAAAGGGGATGGGAGGGTGGTACAGAAGTCTGATCATAGTGACCTCAACTGGGTACATGAGTGATGGTGGAGCTTAAGTATAGAGTTTCAAGGGTTCTATACCTGTCACACACTGATATGACAGATCTTTAAAAGAGCACTTTTTGGTATCATTTGTTGATTTCTGTGGTGTATATACTGTCATCATGGCTGATTTCAGGCAACCAGCATGGAGTCCCTGAGTGAAGTAATTAGAAGGGAAGTGTATGACCAGCTCATACAAGCCGGTGAACTGGCTCCAGCAGACCACTGGACAGTAAAAGAGGAGCCACAGGAGGGCACAGCTACAGCAGATGCTATGGGTAACCTTGGAAGACTCAGCTCTCTCCCTTCAGATTTAGCAGAATGGCTGTTCCCCACCCCTGTGATTTGTAGCAGCACCCCATAACCTTGGGTGGGCATTCAGGCTGCTGTCAGAAAGGCTCCGTCAGAGGTCCTGGGCTCCTCCTTGAAATGACACCCTCGGGATTTGCCTCAGGCTGGGACAATCCACTGAGCACGAAAGGCCGCTCTAAAAGGCTCCTGTGTCAGTTCTGCAGAAAGACAGTCTGATGGTGCTCATCCAGAGAGGAAGGAGAGGGGCATGGCAGTGCCATCAGCTGTTCTTCCTCTTCCGCCTCTCACTTGGATTTCAGCATTCCCTTCCTCCCAAATTCCAGGAATTCATAAACACCTGGGAATCTGTCTGGCTGGACTGTGCCTCATCCAGAGAGCAGGCCGAGTTCAAAAACAGCAGGCATTCCTGAAGAGATGGTGAGGTGAGAGGTAGGAAATAGGGGCGAGACCGGGATGGGCTCCTGCCCCTGGTTGTGGAGGGACCCTGCTCCCAGCTGAGGCGAGGGAAACAGGCCCTGAAGCCAAAGCTTGATGCCCTTGAGATGAGCAGCTCTAAGAGGAAAACACAAACAAGTCCAGAGTAAAGGGGCCTTCTTGTCCAGGGATGGAGCCCCTAGAGAACCTGAAAATTTTGTACAATTTTGAATCTTGCTTCCAAGTACTCATCATTTTGCTGAGCACAGAACCAACACTCACAATACATTGATGGCCCTGATCAAGGTGGAGTTAGAAGCTTCAGGGCTCCATCCTCCCACAGAAGCTTTGAACAATGAGCAAGAACTGGCAGAAACATCTTTCACAAAGCTTCAGAAAACAGTTAAAGGACTGCAGTAACAGGTGGGCACCGAATGAAGAAGACTCTTTAAAAGCACTAGGTGACTTAAAGCTAATATGTAGACGTCAGTAATAACTGTGTAACAAGAAACTAATTTCAACTAAAGCCAATATAGCCTGAGTTTCCACAGGAAGCTTGGTGCTGAGCTGTTCAGAGCGACTGAGTGTTGCTAAGGTTTAGGCAGGCATGCTTTCTTAACTTTATTCTAACTTTTAGAGATCTTGATTTTTAGGCATAGCCTGAACCAAAGCTGTGGCTCACTGCTCACTTCACTCTGCTCCCTGGTCATGCACAGCAACATAATCTAAACAGGAAAACATGAGCTGGGGAACTAGGAAACCTGGTTTCTATTCCTTATGCTTCCACAAACTAGCCTCATGATCCTTGGTGCTCTTGTCTGCAAAAAAGGGGATAACGCTAATTGCTGAGTTCACAGGGCTGTTGTGAGAGTAAAATGAGACAATGAAGGGAAAGGAATTGGACAAGTACAGTGCAAATTGTTAGAAATGGAAACAATCGAGTTAAAGGCAATGGTAGAAACAGTGGCAGAAGGGTTCATAGATGTACCAGCCCTTTCTCTGTGTGGCTTAAACACAGGTCACCATTGTTTTATTAAATTTCACCTAGCACAGAAAAATAATTATGCATGTAATAAATAAAGCACTGCTGTAAAAAAAAAAAAAGGGCAATAGGATCTCTTGGATCCCTGGTTGACCCCACCCTCAACCCTACCCCTCACCAGCTTGGAGCCAGTCCATGCTCCCAGTGTGAATCCCTGGACGTGGTTCCAGAGGCAGCAGGATAACTTTCCTACACATTCTGGGAGCTTATCTGTCTGGCCAATCTATCTGGTGGTGGTTTGAGGGACTCGCTGTCCCAGAACTTGCCCTATGGCTAGGAGGTGGCTCACAGAGCTCTCCTAGAGAACAATGAGGGAGAGAAGTCAAGTGGCTGCCTGCAAGTGGCTGCAAGGGATTGCTGGCTCTAGGGAATATGGTGCAGTGCCTAGACCCTGTGGAACCTGTTTCCTAGGGAAGAGAGGTCATCTGTAGCCATGCAAATGGGGAGATTTCTAGGAGGTCTCTACCCTTTGGCCTGGAGCTATTCTTTCAACTCATTGTCTGGATAAACCCTGAAGTAAAACACTCCCACAGGTTAATTTGCAAAAATTAGGAAAGGTGTTTTCTTCTACTCCTCCTGTTCTAGATTGCGAGCTGCCAGAATGCAACACACCAGAGACAGATTGGGTTTTAATAAAAGGGGATTTATTTCATTAGTTCTTCAGAGATAAGGCAGCTTTCAACTGAAGTTCTTTCTTACATGGGAAGGCACAAGGTGATCTTTGCTGGCCTTCTCTCCAGAACTCTGGGTTCCATCTTTCCCCGGGGTGATTTCTTTCCGCATCTCCAAAGGTCTGGGCTGAGCTGTGAGTGCTGAGATGAGGTTTGCTGAGCTACCTGGGCTATGATACTTTGAGCTCTCTTATTTAAGCACCAGCCAAATAAGTCAAACGTCATTCACTGCAGCAAGCACGCCTCCTAGCCGACTGCAGATGTAATCAGCAACAGATGAGGTTCACGTACCATTGGCTCATCCCCACAGCAGCAGAACTAGGTGCCTTCACTTGGCCAAGTTGACAACTGACTCTAACTACCACACCTCCTCTTTTTTTTTTTTTTTAAGTTAGCTCCTGGCATCCAAGGGAAACCTGCCAAAAACCCTAGCTGGATACAAGCTTAAGGAATAATGCCTCAGAATCTAAATTCCAGTGACAACACTAGAATATCAAATTAAATTAAAATATCAAAATTTCCAGGTTTCAAGAAAAGATTACAAAACATACAAAGTAACAGGAAACAATGTCCCAGGGAAAAGAGAAGACTAAAACATTAGAAATCATCAGTGAGGAGGACTGAACCTGGGACATTCCAGATAAAGACTTAAAAAAGTAAAAGATCTTAAATATGTTCAAAAAAGCTAAAGGAAAATATAGACAAAGAACTAAAGGAAACCAGGAAATTGATAGATGACACAAAGAAAATATGAATAGAGAGATGGAAACTTCGGAACCAAAGAGAGTTGAAGACCTAGTATCAGAAGGCAAAAACTCTGTAGAAGGGTTCCACAGCAGATTGAGGCTGGCAGAAGAAAGAACCAGTGTACTTGAAGATAGAACAATTGAAATCATCCAGCCTGAGGAAGAGAAAGAAAAAGAATAAAGAAAAGTGAACAGAGCCTGAGGAACCTGTGGGACACAATCAAGCATGCTAATAGAAGCATTGTGGGTATCCCAGGAGAGAGAGGGGGAGGGTGAGAATATCCAATAAATAATGGCTGAAAGCTTCTCAAATTTAATGAAACACATTACTATGCACACCCAAGGTGTTCAATGAATTCCATACAGGATAAACCCAAATAAATCTGCACCTAACCATGTTATAATCAAACTACTGAATGCCAAAGAGAGAATTCTCAAAGCTGCAAGAGAGAAGCAATGTGCCACAAGGGAACCTTAATAAGATTAAGTGTCAGTTTCTCATTGGAAAACATGGAGGTAAGAAGGCAGTGGTGACAGCAAAAATTGCCAACAAGAATTCGATATCCAACAAAAGTGTCTTCCAAAAATGATGGGGGAATTAAGATATTTCCAGATAAAAAAGAAACGAGAGACTCTGCCACCACTAGATTGGCCCTACAAGAAATACTAACGGGAATTCTGCAGGTTGAAAGGATATTAGACAAATGAATGAAGCCACATGAAGAAATAAGATTTCTGGTAAAGATAATGATATGGGTAAATAAAACTACCTTTGGCTATTGTATTTTGGTTTATAAGTCCACTTTTTATTTCCTAAAGGTTCTAAAAATCAAATGCATAAAATGTAATGATAAATCAATGGCTTTGGATTCATAATATATAACTATGTAATTTGCAACCAGAAGTACATAAAGCTGAGGGGATGAAGGGGTGGAGGAACATAGTTTTATTGTCCAAGTAAATGCGACTGTTACAGATTTAGGAGGTCAAATTTAATTCCTGTGATAACCACAAAGAAAACATTAGTGAATATGCAAACTCGGAGTCAGAAAGTCGAGTACAGGTTACCAGGGGTGGGGGCAGGGGCAATTGGGAGTTAATGTAAAATGAGTGCAGAGTTTCTGTTTGGGTGAAGGGAAAGTTCTAGTAAGGGATGGTGGTGGGGAGACTGCAACATCATGAATGTGATTCATCCTACTAAATGGTGTGCTCAGGAGATGTTGGGATGGGAAGATTTATACTGTTTATATGTTTCCACAATTAAAAAAATAAAGACAAACTAAAGGGAGAATGACAATTAAATGCAATGTATGATACTGGATGGTGATTAAGAATAGAGGTGACATTTTCACAAGGATAGTATAGGGACGGCAGAAAAAATTGGAATATAGAATGTAAGCTTTCTATTAATTTTAAATTTCTTGAAATTGGTAATAGTATTTAAGGTGATGACATAAGTGAATACACAGGGAGGTGTTATGTGCTCAAGGATATGTGTGCAGCCTGCTCTCAAATGTTCAGGAGACAGATACCTAGATATATAATGGATGATGGAATGATATGGCAAAGGTGGTCAAATATTAAAACTGGCTGGTTTGGGTACCTGGGGTAGTGTGGCAGTTTGTTGGAGTTCACTGTATGAGATTTGTTTCATTTTTCCCATTGTCCTATAAGCTTGAAACTCTTTCAAAATAAAGAAAAACCCAAAAAACATGTTGAAGGAGAAATGAGACCTTTATTAACCCGTTGGGTATTGAAAATACAGAGGCAAAAAGTAAAATGTAGGGATGAGAAAAACCAAGGCACAAGGAACGGCCTATAAAAGCCGCTAAGACCCAGCATGGACACACAACAGAACCTTCTTTTCTAATCAAGGGTCTGGGTAGGTGAGAAAGGTCACCAATTCCACTGAGATAGGCCAAACTACTCCCGGCCCATCTGGGGAGAGAAGCAGAGTGGTACCCTCAGGTAAGGAGGGTTAGAACTTGCTGGTATAAAGAGTAACAATCCACTTGGGCATACGGAGGAAGCCAGGCATGTAGGAGGACAGCCAGCCCAGCCTAGAGGTGGTGGAAAGGACGGTGGTCAAAGACAGAAAGTCTTGGACAGGTCGGCCTGGGGATAACAAGGAGAGGAGGATTCAACCCTTGTTTCCAATTCCTTGAACATCTCAACCTTGGCCAAAGAAAATGAGTGGGGTGGAGGAAGGAAGGAACAGGGAGACAGTGAGGGAGAAGGAGTGTTCAGGGAAGAGAAGGAAGAGACATCTGGGCTGCTGGAGCTCTTACCATCCACATCCCGAAAGCCATAACGTCGAGCAAGGTCACAAGACGGCAGCACCTTTCCACTCAGGCTCAGGATATTAGGGTCTGTGGACACATGTATAGCTGGAGATGGCTCAGGAGTAGCACAGAATGGCAACATTTGGGACTGATTCAGGAGCTCAGGAGAATTGTTTCTCTGGTCCTAGGAAGGTACCTGGGCTTCTGACCCCTGGCCACACTTAGCTACTTCCTAAGGCTCCCAAACATCACACTAGGAATCCTACTTTCTGGGCCTCGAGAACAAGAGGAAAGAAGAGCTTCTTCCTACTTGACAACCACTCAAACCAGGGCCCAGCCCTGACTGCCACAGTCCTGATAGCATCCCTTTCTTGTGGCCAGCTGTCCCCAATACTTCACCTGTTGCCAAAGCGACGACACATTTGCCACTAACTTCTGGGGTTTCCCCGGATGAGAAAAGTGATCTGAGCTGAAACACAGGGGTAGGAAAGTGAAGAGTCAATATCCAAGCACACTGCCCAGTCCCCTTTCCCCCTCACCTACTCCAGGAGGAGAGAAAGGCCCTCGTGGCTCCACCTGCGGGAACCAGTGACTTAGAAGATCACCAGAGCTGCTCCTCACACTCAGACGAGACTGGCACCCCCGTGCCAGGCCTCACTGGCTCCCTGAGGAGAAGGATCTGATGGTGCCAACCAGGGCCTGGACCTTCGAGGTTAGCAGCTCAATGTGCGTGTTTTAAAGGAAGGGCTTTGAAGCCTGTCAGCCTTTCTTCTTCCCTAGGGAGCCTTTCCATTTATGCCACATGAACACGTTTCTTAACCTTGCCGAGTTTCATTTTCTCCATGTGTAAAATGGAGATGATATTTCCCCTGCAGGATTATAGGAAATCACGTGTGAACAGTGCTCAGGGACTCAGTAGGTGGGAGCAGCTACTGCTGTCATGGTCTTGTTGGGGATGGAGAGGATGAGTCCCCTGCCTCCCTCACCCTTCCCTTGCTAACCTGCTTAACTTTGGGATCCTCAGAAGACTCTTCCTTTGTCATAAACTCCTTCATCATTTCTGTCTGCACGACCCCTGGCCACAGAGACACATAGCTGACCCCGTGGCGTCGTAGCTCGTGGGCACAGTCAACAGCCAGCCTGTCGCACTGTGGAGGGTCAGAAGGCAGGGTGACAACCAGATCCTCTGGCAGTGTCACCTCCACACCTTCCCTGCTCCGCCGGGGTATGCTCAGGCCCCCAGCCATTCCCAGTCCCACCTGCCCTTCTTCCCCAGTATAATGAGGGGCCCCTTGAGAACCAAACAAAGCGACTGTCCATGGAGAGGCAGAGGGAGAGATGAGGGTCAGCTGGCTTTACCATTCTGACCACTGGGAACTCACCTCCTGAGTCACAGATATCATCATGGTCCTGCACCCCTTCCCGACCCCCATGCCACTGGGTGCTCACCGCAGCTTTGCCCACGCCATACGCAACATTGAAGAAGTACTGCAGCCCGCCAATGGAGGAGATGACCACGATGAGCCCACGGCCAGCTGGGACCATCAGCCGTGCCCCGTAGACCGAGCACAAGTAGTGGCCTCTGGAGGTGGGACGGAGAAGAAGGCAGAACTGCCTTTGGCGTTTGTTTGGGGGCTGCGGCCCTTTGGCAGCTTCCTCTGCCCTCTAGCAGTTGCCGTCAGCAGAGGGAAGGCTGCAGACCTGGGAAATCAGACTCGAGCCCGCAAAATGAGAAGGAAAACGGTTAAAAATCAACCACCGCGAGATGAGGAGCAATCATCTTTCGAAGACGGAATGGAAGAATAAAGGGCAGTCACAATCACAGATACCTCAGGGGAAAGACTTCAGAAACGTATAGGGTTTACACGGAAAAAATATATAAAATTTCTGCCCAATATAAAGAACAAGTACAGGCATAATATGGTCACAGAC
Source organism: Tamandua tetradactyla (assembly GCF_023851605.1). Classification (NCBI taxonomy): domain Eukaryota; kingdom Metazoa; phylum Chordata; class Mammalia; order Pilosa; family Myrmecophagidae; genus Tamandua; species Tamandua tetradactyla. Next base: position 30,379,240 of record NC_135340.1, on the reverse strand, counting down.
AAGAAGAATCAATGTATATTTACATTGCTCTATTCAAATTAATCCATACACGGCAATTAAATCTTAAATCTGTATGTCCATAAGGCTTTTTGGAGGAGGTGACTAAATAAACTAAGGCTCAATGAGAAGGATAAACATATGAGATTAGCCTGGAAAATCTTGTAAAAAGAAGAGGAATGTCTGGTGGGTGAGGGCGTTGTGCATCCTCACCCTGTAATAAAATGGACCACAGGACATACTAGTTAAAAGAACGCAATACAGGTATAACAATAGGCAGGTGAATTAATAAAATGAAAATAGTCAATAGTTAGATCCAAGTGTAAATAAGAATTCAACATATTTTCAAATCAGTGGGGAAAGATGGATCATTCGATAAATGATTCAAGATGATTGGGAGTCATGTGTGTGGCACTGGTTCTTATTTTTTATTTCAAAATGAATTCCAAAGGCTCTCACAGTTGAATTAAAAAAGAAAAAATGAAAGCATGAAAGTAGTAAGACTGCTAAAAGAAAACATGGGTGAATGTGTTAATAAACGGGGTGGGGAAGGCCTTTCTTAGCATCACAACAAGATAGAAACAATAAAAGAAAAGATCAACAGATTTGACTTTTTAAAAGTAAAGCATATATATATATACACACACATTTATGTACATATATAGAGAGAGGTGGGGTGTATGCATGAAAAAATGAGTAATAAACTGGGAAATTACTCGCAAAACAAATAAACTCTTCCACAGAGACCTTTTACAAATCAACGTAAGAAAGAATAACCAAATAACATAAAAAACAAATCACATAAAAAGAAAGAGGCAATAAACCAATGGAAAACAAAGGAAGCGCAACCTCACTAATCATTCTAAAGAAGCATGAATTAAAACAATCTTGAGATATTTGTAGCCTATCAAAGGAGCAGAAACTGTCCCGTTAGGTTGAGGACACAGGGAAACTGATACTTTCCTTCACTGACGTGGGATTATAAATTATTGGGGTCTTTTTAGAGGGCAAGTTGATGATATTTATTACATCTTTAAGAAGTACATACGCTGTGACCTAGAAATCCTGCTACTGGGGGTTGTTCTGTAGAAACACCTGCTCACATTTAATGGGCCTCCAGGGCAGCATTACTTAATTGGGGGAAAAAGGATACAACTCAATTGCCACAATTAAGAAATTAGATAAATAAATTATGGTACATCCTTCCAACGGATAATTTTGCAAGCATTAAAAAGAATTAGAGATATTTGTGTGGACAATATGAAAGGATGACTAGGAAACCACTCACAGTAGCTATCTCAGAGGAGGGTGAAGAGGGTGGCAGTGAAGAGAATAAGATTCATCACGGTCTTTAACTTTTTTTTCAGCAATTAAAAAAAAAACATAGATATATATATTGTAACCAGAAAAAACTTTTTTTGCTAGGAGGAACATTTTAGGACCCTATAAATGGAAACAAGTCGAGAGAGTTTTAGTTTGAAAAGGAAAGGCCATTTCTAGGAATGCATATGAGGGACACAGCAAATGTGTGTGCGCTACATGTGCGTGCATGTGTGTGTGTGTGTGCACTGCATGCGCATGCGTTTGTGCGCGTGTGTGCATGTGTGTGTGTGTGTGTGTGAAGAGGGAGGGAAGGTGCTGATGTGCTGCCGAGAAGCTCACAAAGTGAACTTTGCTGTCACCGGGGCCCAGCGCCCACCCTCCAGGTCTGGTGTCTCCCTCACTGCTGCAAAACCCTGACCAGCAGGGGAGAAGGGTGTGGAAGGCTCCTCTCTTTGAGGCTGATGGACAGAGGCACTGCCTACTTCCAGCGTTTCGGTTTTCCGTTCATGTCTCTGAGCTGACCGCCTCCCTCTGACCTCACAAACTTTCTTCCACTTTAGAAACCACGATTGCATTCTAGTCCTTCTCCCACTTTAGAAGTCACAATGGCATTTTAGTTCTGCTTTCAGGGGCTTGCTGCCTGAGTCCCAGGATCGGAACTGTAGGTGTTCTCAAATGCTCTGATCAGGTATTTGCAGATAATCTCTTGTTAGTCCCACAGGTGGCTGATCATATCTACCTAGTAGAGTTTAATAATCTGAGAGAGGAACATCGTTCCAACAATAAAAAACACGGACACTGCTGGTGCGTATTTACTGGGTGAATTCTAAATGCTGTGCTTCCACCTCACTTCTCTGCGTAATGCCGAGACGCCCCTGCACTCTGGGCTCTGACCCAGAAGTGCCCTTGCCTGTGGGTCAGGAGTAAGAAAGGGGCGGCTAAGGAGCGGGAGCACTCACTCTTTCTTATTAACCTTCTCTTGGTCCAACACAAAGGTATCTCTTCCTCTAACCACTTTTGAAAGTACAGATTATCTACGGGGTGTGTTATTTGTGGGGAGTTGGAGCTCTCAGGGAGGAAGTCTCCCTTCTTGGTTGTGCGTTTGAATAGGCAGGGAGTGAGGCAGGAGGGAGGCCAAGGGCTCCTTCAGGTGAAAAGTATTGACAGAAAGAAGGCAAAAGGTGACACTCCCAGGTACAGACTCACCTGAATGAAACTTTTCCAGAGGTAAGTGGGGCAAATGGGACAGAAAAGAGAAGGGGATGGAGGGGCAAGGAGGCTCAGGAAAGGAGAGGGCCAATGGGAAAAGGCCTGCCCCCCCGCCTGGGTGAGTGAGTGAGGGGACCCAGGTTCCTACAGTGGCCTTGCAAGGGGAGCACCTACCTGAGTCCCACGTTGTTGACATCGTCCCACACAGAGGTGGGGCTTTCCCAGAATGTCTTCTGCTTATTGTCCATGATTGTCTGGAAGACACAGGAAGGGTGATGGATTGGACGATCTTAAAGCAAGAAGGAGTGAGGGGCTGGGTAATAGAGGAGACAGTGGGGATGAGGACTCAGGGCTTAGGGGTAGGGCCAGGAACATGGGGCTGGGATCAGAGTTCAAAGGGTACCTGGACCCCAGCGTAGGCATTGTTGACCAGCACATCCAGACGCCCCTCCTGCTCCCGACGCACCTGCTCGAACAGGCTCTGCACGTCACTCTCCCGACTGGAATCACATACCACAGGCACACACCTGCCTCCACGGGATTGTGCCTGAAGAGGGACCCAGGAGATATGTGCTAAGGCAACCCCCCCAACCAAAGTGAACTTGGGAGCTGAGAAGGCAAGCAGCTGAGGGAACCTGGCGAGCAAATCTCACCCTCTGGTGTTTCAGGAATGAGCGGCTCCTCCCTCTCGGCCCCCACCTTGCCCCCACCCACCAGCAAGGTGGATCTCGTGTTTCACATCAACAGACTTTTACTGAAGCTTATAAACCACGTGCAAGGCACTGTGTCCTGCACATGGAGGACAGGGACAGATAAGGCATGGAGCCAGCTCGTGAGAACCGAGTAATGATCCTTTTCCTCATCCTTGGTCATTTCCATCTCTCAGGCCCTTAGCTCCTACTCTTCGGCACTCACTTCGAGCTCCTCTGCAACCCCAGCCCTCTTACCCTCATCCCATCAACTGTCCTCTTTGGTAACTGAGAAATCAGTTACTAAGTAACAACTCTTTCTACTTCATGTTCTGCCTCATCCTGAACAAATGTGTCCCCATCCTCCAACTTTAGAGAAAGCATGTTGTCTTATTCTAGAACAATCTCCCTGTCCTACCCACCTGTGCTTTGGATCACAGTCTCTTACCCTAGTGCATGAATTACTGCAACGGCTCCTACCTGCTCATCTCTCCTCCAGTCTTTCTACCTTGTAAATTAATTCTTCATACGACAGCCAGTGTTGAACTGTCTAAGATGCAAATCTGTTTAAAATCTTCTGATGGGATCCCCATCTCTCAGAGAATAAAGTCAAAGTTCTCCAGCATCTCATCCCCATGCTTGCCTTGTACTTTTAGGCACTAGCTTTTATTATTCACCACATGCACGCTGTGTACCACTTTCCCTCTGCTAGAATGCCTTTCCTAACTTTAGAGACTCAGTTTGGGAACCACCTCCTGCAAAATGCCTTCCCTGACAATCGTGTTCCCCACAGAATCTCCACATGCACTCACGTGCACACCTCTCTCATCATCACCACGTTCACACGACATGGAGATAAGCAATTTCTGCATCTGACTTCCTGTTGGACTCTGTCTTTTTAAGAGCAAAGATTATATTTCATTAATCTCAGTAACTTCAGTGCTTTGCCTAGCACCTAGCAAACTGTAGGCACCCACACATTTATTGAACTGAAGTCTAGTAGGGAAGTCTGGATTCCAAATGAAAACGTAAAGTTCATTAAGGCTTCCCCAAAAATAGAAGAATGTACAGGCCTACAATCCTTTAGTTGTTAATTCCAAATTCCCGAAGCTCATAAAGCTTACTTGGTGGTGAAATCGGACCCGACCTAAAGTTGATTGTGGTATTTGTTTATCCCACTTGGAGTAAATATTCATGTTTTGCTGAGGAATATTACGATTTTCAGTAAGGGATTACGGGAGAACCTGAGAAGGGCTTCCTCGGGTGGTTTCTGTGCGGCGGTCCCAGAGCAAGGGCTCACCTCCTGAGCAGTGGTCTGCAGGGTGTCCAGATGACGGCCAGTGATGTAAACAGTGGCCCCTGCTTCGCAGAGCTGCAAGGCAATGCCGCGCCCGATGCCCCTGGACGCCCCAGTCACCACGCACACTTGGCCCTTCAGAGGCGGTGCCATGATTCTGGTAAAGGGTGAAAACCTGTGGCAGCAGAGACTTGATCTGCGGAAAGCCAGCAGATTGCGTGTGTGCGTGTGTGTGTGTGTGTGTGTGTGTGTGTGTATGGGAACCCAAAACAGCGGCAGGAAGGGGAGCAAAGTTCGGGCTTGTGTGTGTGTGTGTGTGTGTGTGTGTGTGTGTGTATACGGGGACCCAAAACAGCAACAGGAAGGGGAGCAAAGTTCGGGCTGTGTGTGTGTGTGTGTGTGTGTGTACAGGGACCCAAAACAGCGGCAGGAAGGGGAGCAAAGTTCGGGCTGTGTGTGTGTGTGTGTGTGTGTGTGTGTGTGTGTGTGTGTGTGTACGGGGACCCAAAACAGCGGCAGGAAGGGGAGCAAAGCTCGGGCTGTGTGTGTGTGTGTGTGTGTGTGTGTGTGTGTGTGTGTGTACGGGGACCCAAAACAGCAGCAGGAAGGGGAGCAAAGGTCGGGCTGTGTGTGTGTGTACGGGGACCCAAAACAGCGGCAGGAAGGGGAGCAAAGGTCGGGCTCTTATGACAGGAGGGAAAAGGAACAGAGGGGGTGCCTGAGAGGTGGGTGGGCCCTCAGGCAGGGCTGCTGAGTGTCTCTTTTGGGAGGGTAGGGAGTGAAGGGGGCGGGCTGGGCTGTCCAGAGCTGGACACCTCGTGGCATCCTCTGAGGTGGGAGGTTCTGGAACGGGAGACCCTCAGAGTCCTGGGCTCTCTGGGGCTGTGGCCCTTACAGCCTGGATTCAGTCCCGCCGACCCCTGGCGCCGCTTCCCGGTCGGGTGGAGGGAGGCCCGGGGACCCCGAGGCGAGCGGGGAATTCTTACTCGCCCACTGCTGTGCGGTCTCGCTACAGCTGCTGTGGCTCGAAAACCTTGATTCTGGCGGCGGGAGCGGGAGGGTTGGAGTTGAAGTTCGAGCTCTGGCCACGATCAAACTGGAGACGTGAAGGAAGGGCTCCGAGAGAGCAGGACTGGGTCTGAAACAAAAGTCGGGTTCGAGGGGGCGGAGCGCTGGCCTGGGGTGTGGGCACGTGTGGGGGCGGGGCGAACCGCGTGACCCAGCTACGCCCCCCTGCCTGAGGCCGTCGCGGAGCTGTGACGTACGCGGCTGCGCCCGGAGCGCGCCGGCGCTTCTAAGTCGGTACGGTGCATGTCCCGTGTTGCGTGGGTCACTCTACGAGTAAGGGGGGATAGCGAGACTGACAGGGCCCGGAGCACCCATGGGGCTGGGTCCACGCTCCTCCCAGAAGGTGAGGCGCCGGCTTCTAGCTGGCTGCAAACGGGGGCGCGGGGCAAAGGGGTCCGGGCGGTCCCCACCAGGCCGCAGGTTGCAACCGCGCCGGCCTCGGGACGGATCCTCGCAGCCCCACCCGCACCTGAGCCCCGAAGCGCTGGGGTATTTCCGCCGGGCGCTTTCAGCTCTAAAAGAAGCTCCCAAAACCGGAGAAGAACGAGGTAGGGAGCAACTTCGGGGTGGGCCCAAGGGAGGGGGTCTGTCTGGGTATAAACTCCGGCGCAGACTGGGAGATTTAAGGGATCTCCAAAGCGCGGAGATTTAATTTCATATCCCATCTCCTCTTCCTCGTCACCCCCCCCCCCCACCGCCTTGGTTGGGTGATGGAATGTAACCTTACCATCTTCTCACTGTTTCTTTCCTCTTTCCAGATCTGATAGTGCAGAACGTATTGAAGGAAGTGGAGGCTCAGGCCCTAGCCTTGGCCACGAACAGGAGCGGCAGTGAAATGCTGCAGGAACTGTTGGGGTTTAGTCCCTTGAAACCACTGTGTCGAGTATGGGCTGCTCTGAGCTCCAACTTGCGCTTTGTGGCCTGTCATCGGTGTGGAGTCCATGTGTTGCAGAGTGCTTTACTGCAGCTACCTCGTTTGCTGGGGAACTCGGAGGAGGAGAAGGTGAAGGAAGAGGAGGAGGAGGAGGAGGAGGAGGAGGAGGAGGAGGAGGATGGAAAGAATGATTCCTTAGAGACTCTGGAGGAGCTAGTCCTGGGATTAGCTGCTGAGGTGTGTGATGATTTTCTTTTCTACTGTGGAGACACACATGGCAGCTTTGTGGTCAGAACTCTCCTGCAAGTATTAGGAGGGACTCTTCTGGAGTCTGAGAGAGGCAGGCCCAGTGGCTCCCAGACAATTGGTAAGTACTACAAAAGAAGAAAGTAGTCCTAGAGGGAAGGAGAGAGTAAAAAGAAGAGTAAGTCTTCATGGGGAAACGTACCCTTGGAGAATTAGCAGAGAAATTAGGATGGCTTAGCTGACCAAAGATTAGTGTATGTTGCAGAGGCCCAGAGGTGAGAATGCATAAGTGTTTTTAGGGCACAGCGATTCGAATGGAAGCAGGGAAGGGAGATATTTATAAAAGCAGTGGATTTCAAACTTTTTTTTTTAACCACAACCCATCATAAGAAATTTGTATTTTAACACAATTTAGCATCCATATACGTCTGTATTCCTGTATTGGATTTAAGCAAAAGTTCAGGAAACAATACCTTTACTATATGCAGTCTACTCTGTGTTTTTTCTTTTTAAATTTTATTTTTTGTTTCATTCTATTTAAAAATGTTGGTTGAGACCCAGTAAACTGATTTCATGATGCACTCATAGATTGTGACCTCCATATTGAGAAACTGAGAAATACGGTTAGAGAGTTTAGGTGAAGCCTGATTTTTGGAATGCCTTAAATATCTGGCTGAGGAGTTTGGACTGTCTCCTGTGGAGAAGCTGGTGGAAGTTTCTTAGAAAAATGGAAACAAATGTAGTCTCAGTTCATTCATCCAGGTGAGAAGAGACATTCAGGTGTACCACTTTGGTTCCCTGTGTGCAAGCAAAGCCTTGTTCATCTGTGGAATCCTCCTCCCTCCTGGATGGGAGTTTGTGATTTCACTACTGCACATATTCTTGATCTTCAGAAGCACAAAGGGCCTCAGCTCGGGAATGTAAGCCAACTCATTTCGAAGTCCCTGAAATCTTCTTGAATCGCCTTCAGGACCTAAGTTCCTGCTTTCTACAGGACATTGCTGGTAAGGAGGAGAGTAGCAGAAGAGTCTAAAAAAAAATCTACTTTTCTAGAGGTGATTACTATCAAATAAGGACCTTACTTAAATCAGTCTTATTTGTCTTCTCAAACTTGGTCCGGTTTGATGTTACAGAACATTTTGTATAGACCCTCTGTATCCATAGTCTCTTGTACTTTGCCATTTGCAGGTTGAACAGGTTGTTGGGATTTTGGGAAAGCTACTTTTATTATTTCTGCTCTCACCCTGCAGTGTTTGTCACTGACAAGATCTCCAGCTTCTGCCTTCAAGTGGCCTTGCAGATTTTACACCGCAAACTGCCCCAGTTTTGTGCCCATCTCTGTAGTGCTGTGATTGGCTATTTGAGTACCCGCAATTCCTCAGCAGATAGCAGGTATGATCAGGGTCTCAAGATCGACCTAGTTTGATGGGTCTGTTTGAGATGATGAGACGAGGTGGTACAACTGTATTTTTTAGTTATGACGGTCTGATCCCCTTCTTCTTGTCCCCAGCCCCCTGCTACTGTTTCTGCGGGATCAGACGAGTTCCAGACTTCTAGAGCAGGTGCTGCTAGTGTCAGAGCCCCCGAAACTTCAGATCCTCTTTGTGGATCACTTCCAAGGACAACTGCAGACCTTGGCTGCACATCCCATTGCCAACTTCCCCTTGCAGCGCTTGTTGGATGCTATCACTACCCCTGAGCTGGTGAGTCTAGAACTGGGCTGAGTCTGTTTCTATATTCTGTTGTTTCTACCAGTTCTTGTTCTGGAGCCTTATTTTATTGCATGCCTACCTCTTTATCTTTGACAGTGTGCTGGCCATTGCCCTTGAAATACTATTCTTGAAGGTTTCCTGGAGTTTAGAATGAAGGTACCTTCCTCCCAGAGGGGATTTGTTATGGCTTCTCCCAGGTGTCAGAAGGCATTACCAAAGAGACTGACTTAATTCAAATTTGCAGACTGAGTTTCCATGGCCCATCCAGAATGGGTTCTTGGCTACAAATCCATATGAACACTGGGGCTGTTGCCATATTGTCTCTTCCTTTTCATGCTTCCCTGCGGTCTCATGGGTTGGAAGTTTGGGTGTGAGGGTAGGATTAATTCTGGCTCTTCCTCATCCTGAGATTATGGCCATTTAAATTACCCTCTCAAGGTGTGACAGCACCTCTAAAACTGCCCCCTTGTCCTGGGCCTTGTCCAGCAAACCAAAGTCCTGAAATGTATTGGCAGATGCTCTCAGGGCAAAAGAAGCTTTGAAGTTGCTGTATTCTCCACACCATTCTAGGTGCAGGTTTTCCCCCAGGTTGGCCCGGTAGTTCCCCACTATGTCTTCATTGTTTTTCCCCATCCTCATGTTGAATATTATTACTTTTGTTTTTTAAAAAGGCTTTTATATCCCAATTGTGGTGGTGGTTACTCGAGTGTGTGTACATTTGTCAAAGCTTATCTATATATACATTTAAAATGGATACTTTTTATTTAACATGCAGTTTTATTGAGATGTATTCACACACCATACAAGCCATCCAAACTATACAATCACTGGCTCACAAAATCCTCACACAGTTGTGTATACAACCCTGTGATCAATTATAGAACATTTTCGTTACTTCAGAAAAATAAGTAAAAATAAAAAACCCAAATCCTCCCATATCCCTTATCCCCCCTATTATTGACCTATAGTATTAGTGTGGTACAATTGTTACTATTGATGAAAGAGTATTAAAATATTACCGTTTTCTATAGTCCATAGTTTGCAAAAGGTACATAAAATGGATACATTTTGTTCTGTTTATACCTTGAACATGTTGCTTTATAATAATAAAAGCTTTTTTTGTGTAAATGCAGCACAGTCAGAAAATAGACTGTGCTGCATTTACACAAAAAAAGCTTTTATTATTAATAAATAAGAAAATACAAATAAACATTTAAAAAACTTAAAAAAACCATATTCCTATCTCACCAATTACCTCTAACACCTTAATTTTTTTCAGTGTATGTATCTTTTTTAACAAAATGAGATTGTTCTATGTCTTATAACCTGCCTTTTCTGATACCAGTCTCCATCATCCCATGGCAATAAATTTTCATGTTAATGTAATAGCCAGTTTGTATTCAAATTGCCTAGTTGTCCTAGAAATGTCCTAGAAATGTCCTTTGTAACTGGTTTGGCTAAATCAGGACACCTGATTCTTATGATGATCTTTGCATCTGTCATAACCTTGCACATTCTCTTTTCTTTCTTTCTCTGTGTCTTTTTTCTTAAAGACACTGACTTGAACAGACTAGGTTAGCTAGTTTGTCCTGTCTTCATTGCTTTTAAGGAAGTGCTTTTTTTTATGCTTGGTCTAGCATTTTAAATTGATTTCAGCAGAGAGATATCTCTGGGTAACTTATTTCACTATTACCAGAATGCCAAACATTCTTATACCATGTCTTCCCTTAGCTGTCCCCTGTGTTTGAGGAACTGAGCCCTGCCCTGGAAGCTGTGCTGGCCCAGGGCCACCCAGGGGTAGTTGTTGCCTTGGTGGGGGCTTGCCGCAGAGTTGGGGCCCACCAAGCCCAGGTCCTGCAGCTGTTGTTGGAGGTGAGTGGATATTACCATGACCTAACTATGTCCTTGGTCCAAATTCTACCTCACAGTACTTGTCTAATCTTCAGTTATGGTTCCTTTGGATCCAAGAGGTCTGATTCCTGAGGAGTACTTAGATATAGGGAAAAATAAGGACAGAAGCCATCTCACAGCCCTGGAAGGAAATTGTCTCCCAGAACTAAGAGATAAGTTTATTTAAAGAATAAACATTTAGTTAGCCCCTGTTATGTGTATAGAGACAGGGAATCCATAGGTAGCTGAGAGCCTATCTGCTTTGTGGAGTCAGGCTATTCTCACTGCTACCAAATGATTTCCCCTGCCTTGGCAGTCTGAACTGGGATGGGTGGAGTAGTTCTAAGATTCATCATGTTTTCTTCTCTAGGCGTTCCACTGTAAAGCGCCCTTATCCCGGCAAGTGGCCTGTGTGCCTCTCTTTGCCAGTTTGATGGCTTACGAGGTGTACTATGCACTAGCGGAGGAGGAGGAGGCAGTGCCCGCAGAGCACCAGGTAACATAGAGGAGAGGCCAAACCATTGACTGATTGGAGGCCAGGCCTCCCAAGGCTTGGGAAGCCCCTCACCTCTGACATGAGGGTGGCAACATCTTCTCATATCATTCGAGTAGAAGTAGCTCATCTTCTTGGTTTGGTGTCTGCTTTCTAATTTCCTTTTTCTTTCCTGCCAGGTGGAAATGGCTGCAGCCAGGCCCCTGGGAGAAGTGACAGTCCTTGGGTCTCTACTGGTCCAGCATCTGCTACACTTCTCCACCCCTGGTCTTGTTCTTCGAAGTCTGGGTGCCTTGACAGGGCCACAACTACTGGCTTTGGCCCAAAGCCCTGCTGGCTCCCATGTGCTTGATGCTGTCCTGACCAGCTCCTCTGTGACCCGCAAGCAGCGTCGCCGTTTGCTGCAGACCCTAAAGGTTAGACTTCTGGTTTCTGTCTTGCTTCCTCCACCATTATCTGTTCAGAAAGGAAGAACTTTCCCCAGGGCTGTACTTTCAGACAGAGAGAGGAATAGTAGTTTCTATACTGCTTTGACTCAGCGTGTAAGCTCTTCTGAAACTTTACTCCGCAGCCCCTCTCCCCTACTACCACAACACACTTTCTTGAACTTCCTTAGAGTGACCTACTTCTTGCTTGTCTCAATGCAGGGACAGTACGTGGCTCTGGCCTGTAGTCGCCATGGCAGCCGTGTGCTAGATGCCATCTGGAGTGGAGCAGCCTTGGGGGCCCGGAAGGAAATTGCTGCTGAACTGGGTGAGTACTAGAGCCTCTTTTTTACTTTTCCAAACTTTTCCTTCTCTTACTCCAGATAACGTGGTGGTTGGGGAGTAGATTTAAATTCAGTAGATTTAGTTCCAAAGGATGGTCTGGGCTCTTGGTTCTTAGCAGTCTGCTCTCCCCTTCTCCTCTGCTGATTGCACATCCCTGCACTTCCACCCCACCTCCCCACTTGTGTTCTTTGGAGAGAGGGGTGTTAGCTCTATCCCATAGGCAAGCCCTGGGGCAGGGGAAGTTAGAGGGACCTTCACCCCAAGCAGGGTTTGTCTACAAGAGTGGATGGGTGTGCATGATGTTATTGAACATAGAGTGGTTCCCTTTGCAGGGGAGCGGAACCAGGAGCTGATAAGAGACCCTTTTGGCCACCATGTGGCTCGAAACGTGGCCCTGACGACCTTCCTGAAGCGGCGAGAAGCTTGGGAACAGCAGCAGGGGGCAGTGGCCAAGCGGAGACGGGTGCTGAACTCCATACTTGAAGACTGAGACCTTCGGATCTGGAACTGGGGGTGGATGGGGGTGGGGGGAATGAAGATTCTATCCCATCCCTTTCCTGGGTTAAATTGGAGTCAAAAGTCTTCTTGGTAAATATTTTTATATTTTTATTGGAAGTGTTTTTGGTTATGTTTGGGGAAAAGGGACAAAGCAATAGAGATCTCAGGGTAAAGTCAGAGAGGCCTGTCTTCAGTGTGTTGGAGAACTTAGGGATGGGCGTTGTTAGAAAGGAATCTAGATATAGCAGCACTTTAAGGGTGGGATCAAAGATGTTTGGGGGCAGGCCTGTGGCCTTTCAAGGTAAGTGGAAGGCTAGAAATATGGCTGGGATGGGGCAGCATTCTTCAGGAATGGATGTGGGCTGCAGGTGTAAGGCATTGTGCTGATGCCTCTTGTCACAGTGGGGTCAGAGGACAATGGGGAAGTCAGATGAATTATCTAGCATGCACTGTCTGACCAAGTTCAGAAACCTGGTGCTGTCACAGTCTTCAGAGTATCTCTTGGAACAGGCCTGGGGCAGAAGCTCACATCCGTATTCAGTAGGAATGGAGGCGGCTCTGCCAGTGCTCAGCCCCTTCCACTACATGGCGCAGGGTGGAGGAGATCCCCAGCAACACATGGCCCAGGCCTTGCAGCAGTGTGGAGGTCCAACGTAGGAACTCCCTGGAAGGCAGAAACAAGGGCAGTCAGATAAATAAGAACCCAGAGTTCTGGGGCCTTCAACAAGTGGATTGGGGGCGGGGGGGAGTGCCAGAGAAGGCACTATGGGGCCTCTCCAGTTGTAGGGGATTGGGAAGTGGGACATACTGATGTCTGACCTGAGTACTTTCTTTGGGCCGAGTCCTTGAAAGTCACAACTCATGGAGTAGAGCCCGTAGAATGTGGCTTTGACGTTCAGGCTGCCAAAGAGGTCTCGGGGATTTTGCTTGTATACGTCGAAGGTGATGCGGGCGATGTCCTTGCTGTGCTTGGGCTTCTCCCGGCCCAGGCCATAGGACAGCACCCCGCTCTGTAGTGGACCCCCATTAGTGCAGTGGGCTCTCACACCCTGACACCCGCCACTTCCCTTCAGCACTGGGTCAGACCCATCCTTGCCTGGATTCTCCCCTTGTAAGATGTAAGATGGTCTTGACATCTCTACAGCTCTCCTAGTGCCTCTGTCCCCATGATCAGGGTTAGGCTAGAGAAGAAGCTCAGGAGAGCTATGAAGGATAGGTGGCCTACGGCATTCCCAATGTGGGCCTCTCACCCTGATGGGGCTCCAGCTCTGCCCCGACTCCAGCACCATCAGGCATGTGTCATCCTCCAGCAGATGGAAGAAGTCCTCATTCTCCACAGCAGTCCCATCCTCTTCTAGCACCAGTGTTAGCACTCCACTCAGCAGCAGGGCCTCCAGTGCCTGCCCCGAGGCAAGAAACAGGAGGGGAAGGTTAGGGTCAACATCTATCCACTGGCCCTAGACACTGGTTGATGTTCCAGAGCTACTTCCAGCTCTCTGCCATCCCTTCTGATGGCTCCTGTTCTCAGTCTTTTAGTTGTCGGGGGACTGTAACTAGGAGCTGATCTTTTTCCTATTTGTTTCTGCCTTGCTCCTACCACGCGATTGTCTTCTCCCCTTGCTCTCCAAGCCACTACTACTGGTTTGGAGTTGAAAAGCTAGCCAGATTCTCTTGAAGTCCATCTTTCTGTCTTATCTACAAAGCCCGACCTCATTCTCCCCCATCCTCACAGAGTCCTCCAGAACCGTTTTCAGTAGTAATGACATGTAACCTTTTTGAACACTTAACTGAGCCAAATACCTATGTAGTACTTTATGTACATTAGTCTCTTTTTACTCTGTTCAACAACCCAGGGGGTGGATCTATTATTTCTTCTTTATGGCTAAAGAAACTGAGGTTTTGATAGGTTAAATAACTTCCCTAGATTTGACAGCTAGAAGTGGCAGTCTCAGGATTTGAACTTGACTTGCCCTACACATTACTGTTCCATACTGACTTCTGAATTCCATCCCTCCAATTTCCTATCTACTGCTGTTTCTACTCCAAAGAAAGCTCACTATTTGGAAAATAAACAAATTGACTCACAAGTATCAGAGGCCATTCAGCTCCCCCTCTGCTTTCAGCCCTTGGAAGGAGAGTCAGCCATACAACTTCAGCCCTTTCTGCTCCATCATCCCAATTTCTCACTGTTTTCCAGCCTCCTGCTGTCCCAACAATAGGAACCTGGGACTTGACTCACCTTGTCTAGCAGTTCCTGGCGGGTGGCAGCTGTCAGACCTTTCCGGGTGGTCCGCTTGTGATCACAGACTCGGAAAGGTCGCTGGGGTGGTGGAGCTGAGTTCCAGACTCTCCGGCCAAACTCGGAGCTCACATTGGACACTGACCTGGTAGTTGGAAAGAAAGGTCAAGGAGTGTGGAGGGGCTTGGTGAGAGCAATAGGGATGATGGGGAGGGGGGTGGAGTAGGCAGGGGAGATCTAGGTTTGCAGATGGGAGCAGATGAGAGAGGGAGAGACCACTGGATAGGGGTTGGGGGGCAGAGGTTCTTCAGGAGCTGGACTAGCCCACTGTGGAAAGTGGGGAAGGAAGGAGGGTCAATGAATCTTCTTGGGGCTGAATAGAGTTGTGCTCTGCTCATAACCCGTTGGTGGATGGGGAGGAGAACTGGAAGTCACCTGAGCAGGCTGTTGGGGTTCAGAGCAGAGAGGTACTCCATGGTAGAGGGAAGTAGTAGGGAAGGTTTCCTCTCACAGCTGAGCTCTAGGCTGGGTGCTTCTGTTCTGGGCTGGGCTGAAATGGCTGTTTTCTATTAAAAACCTGGTATCAGCCCTGGTGGAGTGGGGGATGAGTCAAGTTTGGACTCTGGCCCCCCTGCCTGGCCAGTAAGAAGGACAAGGTCCAGTGGGAGGGAGATGGGGAGGGACCTAGATGGGGTCGTGAAGGAAGGACTGAGGCCCAGAATTGTCCAGAAAAGGCCACAGCAGTTTCTGTCTACATAAGTGAATAGTGAAACAGGAGCTGTGTAAGAGGATGGAATGTGACTGGTGTTTTTACTTCTTTGGAGAGCATTTCTATGGGCAGTCTCTGGCTCCTATCCTCTGAGAAGCTGCGCTGTATGAAATCTGTACGTACAAACTGCCACCTACTGGAAGAGCCATAAGCTGCAGTTTTAGGAAAAGTGAGCCTGGGCTGTGGGTGGAGAAACTGGATGGCAGCCTGGGCAGGGCTTGGGGAAAATGAGAGGGGAGACCAGGTGCTTGGGTGGGGTGTGAGGAGCGGATGATTTTACCTCTGTCCACCAAAACCAGGGTGTTTCTTGGAAGCCTAATCACTGGAGTCCAGTCTGGGGCCCTGGCCTTCCTGCTGTGTTGTTCCTTCCTCTTTGGTACAGGGGAGAAGCTGGCTCAACACATCTCTGGCCTCATTCTCCAGAACCGCCTGTTTCAGCTACACTGAGCTAGTCACCTCACTCACCTTTCTCCTTTTGCCATTTATTTAATGGGCATAAAGGAGAGGTAAATGGGGTGGGGAGTCCTTTGATGGCATCCAGACTTTAGCTTTTAGTGTTCTATGTCCCATCTGTCTCAGCTGCAGCTGCGATGGACACTTGTCTGGAAGCACAGACTTTCGGTAACAGTGAAACCCTCAAATGAGTGCAAGTCTCACTACTTTCCTGCCTAAAGCCTTGGCAGCTCACTCACCCTCACAGGTACAGGCTGGAAGTGTATATAGCGGCCTTCGTGCCTCCAAGACAACCCTAAACAAATGGAGCTGAGAGTAAATGCCCTAGTCTTCTGCCTTTCTAGAAGGCATTCTGTACACTACTCAGAGATTTCTGATGCCTACATGAGAGGGACTTCAATAACCTTCTTTTACTAGCTTTCCTGTTATTGGTTTTATCCTGCACCCTCAGTCTGTTTCCTGAGCTGATCTCCCAAATACAGATTGCCTATAGCCAAGCCCTTAACTCAGGTTCTGCTTTGGAGAGAAACCAAACTAAGACCATGCTTCTGGTGTCCTGGCTCCCAAGGAACCTCCAGTTCTGGCCATTGGCTGGGCCAAGGCCTTTATTTTTATTTTTTATTTGAACCCATTCCCTCACTTCTATTCATCTCCCAAGTCTTCTTCATAACTTTTCGTTTTCAAGCTTTGCCTGACCTCTGTTCAGAGAGGGCCTTTTCTCAGCATGTCTCCACCGCTACACCTTTTCTTCTTGTCATCTCGATGTAGTCAGGTAGTGTGGTCCCTCTACATTTGCATGCTATGACTCCCCAACCAATTTATAATCTCCTTACACCTCTCTGCATCCCCCACTCCTCCCAGAACCTAGTACTATGCTGACGCAGTAAGAGCCCAGAGGGTAAAGAGGCTGGGACAGGGCCTGTGCTGGTTTGAAAGGACGTATGTCACTTGGAAAAGCCATGTTTTAATCTAAATCCCATTTCATAAAGGCAGAATAATCCCTGTTCAATACTGTATGTTTGAAACTGTAATCAAATCATCTCCCTGGAAATGTGATTTAGTCAAGAGTGATTATTATAAGCTGGATTAGGTGATGACATGTCTCCAACCATTTGGGTGGGTCTTGATAAGTTTTTGGAGTCCTATAAAAGAGGAAATATTTTGGAGAATGGAAGAGATTTGGAGAGAGCAGAGAATGCTGCAGCACCACGAAGCAGGAGGTCCATGAGCCAGCAACCTTTGGAGATGAAGAAGGAAAACACCTCCCTGGGAGCTTCATGAAACTGGAAGCCAGGAGAGAAAGCTAGCAGACGACACCATGTTCGCCATGTGCCATTCCAGCTGAGAGAGAAGCCCTGACTGTGTTTGCCATGTGCCTTCTCACGTGAGAGAGAAACCCTGAACTTCATTGGCCTTTTTGAAGCAAGGTATCTTTCCCTGGATAGATGCCTTTGACTGGACATTTCTATAGACGTGTTTTAATTGGGACATTTTCTCGGCCTTAGAACTGTAAACTAGCAACTTATTAAATTCCCCTTTTTAAAACCCATTCTGTTTCTGGTATATTGCATTCTGGCAGCTAGCAAACTAGAACAGGGCCCAAGGCAAGAGGTGGGTGGGGTAGGTTGGAGGTTGAGGAAAAGGGAGACTCAGCAGGATCAGGAAGCCAGGAAAGGGTAAAGACAGAGAAGCTGTGGGAATGGGTTGTCTTGGTCACCTTCTCTGCGGAGTGTAGGCCAGGAAATCCAGAGAGCATAAGGGCTGCAGAAGTTGAGTTATGGGGGGATTGGGGCCAGAGTTGGGCGGGGGTGGGGGTGAGGGAAGGAAATCAGAAGCTGGTCCCAGGATCAGGATTCAGCAGGGTGTCCCTAATCACCTGCATAACCAGGGAACCTTATCTGCACCCCTTTAGTTTATCCCGTTTCCTGGGGGAAGGCAGGCTGTCACACGCCTGGACGTGTTAGTGATGGGAAGGAGTTGGATGAGGGAGGAGCCCCTGGAAAGGCCCAGGATGAGAGCCCCACCTTGTTCCTCCCCATTGCCTCACCCTCTGCAAACGTGACAGACATAGGATAGAAGTAGCCACCTTGCCCTCTGCTCCTTCACTTTCAGCTTCCCCAGGCCCCCAACCCTGCTTGCTTCCAGCTGGGTAAGTAGACCTGCGCAACCATTTGTGTTCCCCACCACCTGCCTTTGCCCTGAGGGATAAGGATTGCTGCTGGAAAGAAGGAGGGGCCAGGCTAGAGGGGTGGAGGTGGTGACAGGCTGTGAGTCAGGACTGGGGGCCTGGGTACCATTGGGCTCAGGAAGGAACTAGGAGCATGGGAACTCTGCTGTGTGGGAGCAGTGAATCTGGAGCAGGGAGTAGGTTTGAATTGGGGTCTGAGGTCCTGAAGGGTGTAAAGGCCCCCACATAGAAGAGATGCAGGATGCAGGAAGTTTGGGGAGGCAGAGTCCCATCTCACCTGGCATCAAGGGTAACCAGGCCCTGACGGTACTTTATGGTCCCTTCCAGCCCCCTACAGCACAGGAAGATGCCGGTCTGCTACCATCCTCCAGGGAACGAAACCCTGCTGAGCTCGCAGGCCTCGCGGGCCACAGGCACGGCCTTCCTGCTGCTGGCGGCGCTGTTGGGTCTCCCGGGCAATGGCTTCGTAGTGTGGAGCTTGGCGGGCTGGCGGCCCGCGCGGGGGCGGCCGCTGGCGGCCACGCTCGTGCTGCACCTGGCGCTGGCCGACGGCGCGGTGCTGCTGCTCACGCCGGTCTTCGTGGCCTTCCTGGCGGGACGGACCTGGCCGCTGGGCCAGGCGGGCTGCAAGGCCGTTTACTACGTGTGCGCGCTCAGCATGTACGCCAGTGTCCTGCTCACCAGCCTGCTCAGCCTGCAGCGCTGCCTGGCCGTCACCCGCCCCTTCCTGGCGCCCCGGCTGCGCAGCCCGGCCCTGGCCCGCCGCCTGCTGCTTGCTGTCTGGCTGGCCGCCCTGCTGCTGGCCGTCCCGGCCGCCGTCTACCGCCACCTCTGGAAGGACCAGGTGTGCCAGCTGTGCCACCCGTCGCCGGCCCACGCTGCCGCCCATCTGAGTCTGGAGACCCTGACCGCCTTCGTGCTTCCTTTCGGGCTGGTGCTCGGCTGCTACAGCGTGACGCTGGCGCGGTTGCGGGGCGCCCGCTGGGGCGCCGGGCGACACGGGCCGCGGGTGGGCCGGCTGGTGAGCGCCATCGTGCTCGCCTTCGGCTTGCTCTGGGCCCCCTATCACGCCGTCAATCTTCTGCAGGCAGCTGCCGCGCTGGCTCCTCCCGAAGGGACCTTGGCGAAGCTCGGCGGGGCAGGCCTGGCAGCTCGGGCCGGAACCACGGCCTTGGCTTTCTTCAGCTCCAGCGTCAATCCCGTGCTCTACGTCTTCACTGCCGGGGATCTGCTGCCCCGGGCAGGTCCGCGTTTCCTCACTCGACTCTTTGAGGGCTCCGGGGAGGCACGAGGGGGCGGCCGCTCTAGGGAGGGAACCATGGAGCTGCGAACTACCGCCCGGCTAAAAGTGGTGGGGCAGGGTGAGGGCAATGGGGACCCTGGGGGCGGGGTGGAGAGGGACAGTGGGAAATGGGAGCTCTAACATCAGACCCTACAGGAGGGCCTGCTCTTCCCACCTCCATCCATCCATCTCCTACAACTCAGGGAACAACTCTGGGCCCTTCTTTAACCATAGTTTTGGATCTCGATGGGCAGAATTGTTTTACATCTGGGGCAGGCCCAGGTTTCTCAAAACCAAAGGATTGCTAGGTGGTGACGGTCCGTATAAATGAAATTTGTGTGCTTGCTGGTTGGCATGTGCCCATGTGCCGGGACTGCTTACTTGTTACCATAGCTATTATTGTGAAATACAACAGGAAGCCATTAGATGATGGCTTTAAGTGTGTTCCTCCAGCTAGTTGGTCATGCCTGAGTTGTACTGAAGCCACCGGGTTCCCTGCTTGTGGGTCAGGCATGGACAGGGCAGTGTCAGCCTTCAGTGACATCTTGAATTGCCCTTCCCAGTCCAGGGGATTAGTTCCCCTAGGACAAGCCACAGAACCACTATGAAAATAAATGGAGAAAAAAGCAGGAAAGCTATGGGAGCTTAGATGAGGGGTGAGGATAGAGATACACTCTCTGGCGCCTGTAAGAGCCGGCTGGGGAAAGTGCTGGCCCTGGAAGGGGAAGGTCAATCTGTGGGATTTGAAAGGAAAGTTTTCCTGTCTGTCTTGTGGTTGGTACAGTGAGGGAGGGGAATACAAGGAGGGACAAGTATATAGAGGCCACTGGAATCTGAAACTTACCTTCCTCTCCAACCATCTGCTCCTCCCCTTCCCTCCCCACTGGACAGAAAGACTGTCCAACTTGGAAAAGACCGTAGTCAGCCTCTCGCTCAACCAGGGGAAGTTTGTGGGTAAGGATGAGAGTATGGGGAACAGCACAGATATTTAGAGGACAGGAAGAATTTTTCAGGATGATCCCACCTCTCTTTTCTCTCCGCTTTTTGCCAAGCCTTGGTTCCTTCTCCTGAAGCTGCTAGCTGTTCTTCACCCCCATCCCAGCACTCCTCAGCCCCCAACATTTGAACCTCTCTATTTCTACATTTAAAAACTTCTGTGTCCTGGCACTTTTGAGGTTGGTGCTGTAGGATAGGATACAGTTCTTTGCTGGGGACATCCACGTGCATACACATGTGGTCACTAGGGTGACCAATTGGTCCCCAGTTTGCCCAGGACTTTCCTAGTTTATCAATGAAAGTCCCATGTTGTAGGACCACCGAGTCCCTGGAAAACTGAGACAGATGGTCACCCTGCCCATTACCCAAGTCTCTGTTTTAGTGACTGTCCACACCCTAGAGAAGGGCCAAGAGAGAACAAAGGAAATCCAGTCCCCAGGGTCATGCTGGAGCCACCGTGCAGCATAAAATTAGATTCACGTTGGAGCTCTGAACTTGGAGGCAAGGAGTGTATGTAGAGTGTCTGTTTAGTCCTGGGTAGGGGGAGAAAGGCCATTGAGGGAGATGCAGGTACGAAGCAGCTCTGGAGAGGCGGTAAAGACAAATCCACCTTCTATCTGAAGAGGTCTCTCCCAAAAACAGACTGCTTGGGCTTCTTCCTGTTCTCACACACTGGAACATAGGTTCCCTAACTTCCTGTTACATATTGGCCATCTCACACACCCTTTGTGGTCAGAAAGCCCTTCCTCAACTCTGACCTCAGTTCTTGCTGCGGTTTCAGCCTATTTCTTTTCATCATATCCTGTGCCTGACAGCTCCTGGGTCTCAAAGCAGAGTGAATGGGGACACTGGTAAGGGACCTCAGCAACCACCATCATACCCTGCGTCTTTGTTAAAAAATGACAGGG
The DNA here is from genome assembly GCF_023851605.1 of Tamandua tetradactyla. NCBI lineage: Eukaryota > Metazoa > Chordata > Mammalia > Pilosa > Myrmecophagidae > Tamandua > Tamandua tetradactyla. The sequence continues at coordinate 30,358,339 of NC_135340.1, read as the reverse complement.
GAAAGTGAAGCAGGAAGGCTCAAGGTCAGATGGAAGGAAGGACTTTTCATTTCTTAGTTTCTGCAGGAGAGTTCAAGTAGAGGAGAATGCATTCCTTCATGGTAAGGGGAAAGGGGACCCTTTGAGGGCTGTGTCTCTTTCACATTGCTGATTTGCTCTGTTGGCTTGGTGGACAAGAGGCATCACTGCCCCCACTCCTTCCCTCCTATTCCCCATGATCCAGCCATTCTAGCCTGGCCTCTACTTTCTCTGGTAGGAAAGAGGTGGTGCTGAACCTCCCAGAACTTAAATTCAACCTTGCCAAGGTTGCCACACAGGCAAGCACAAGACAAATGCTTGGGGGAAGGGGAAGAAATTGGTATCTGTCTCTTACTAAGGAGACCATTTGGACTCTGGCTTCCTCCAAAGGGAATGACAAAGTGGTTGACCGAGAATAGAACCAATCCTCTCAAATGAGGGGAGGGGCGGGGATTGCTGGAAGAGGACTCTGGTCGCCGACCCCCACCCCCCCATACACACGTTCACTCATGGCTTGAACTGAAGCCAAGGGGAGGATGCTAACTCCTTCAGCATTTACCAGCGTCGTAATGATTCATACTCGAATCTAGAAACTAGCTGCATCTCCAAACTTCTACACGTCCTATTAATCTAAAAATCTACACTGTTCAAAAAATAAAGCTACCCAGTATTCTAACCTCTCAATCTGAGTCTGTTTTCCCTCTCTGGCTCCTTTCTCTCCGTCTCCTATATGACACATCCTATTATTCTGTCCAATTCTCCGGTCTAGACCTGAATCTTAGAGCCACACCCCAGCCTACTCACTCACTCCCCGCACCCTTTTTCCCTCTGACTGCCCCTTCCTGGGCACTTCTCATCTGGCCCACCCCTGAGGAGTCCTCCTCTCTGCTGGGTTCTCCTGAAACACAATTTTTTTCTTCCCCACTAGTGAAGGGAGGGGGTGGGGGTTCAGCACCACCCTCAGGAAGATGCATCTTCTCCCTCCCCTGTTCCGTGGTACTTCCTCTCTGGCTGACTGAGCTGACAGCGCCCAGACCCGGGGCCAGGCCCCTGGCACTGGGACAGTCCCGGGGAGAGGCCACACCACCCTGCCCCAACCCTGGGATTGGCATCCGCTTCTAACCAGCAACTGGCAGTATCTGTAAGTACCCTGGGAATGGTGGTGGTGGGGTGTAGCCATGACAGAAGGTGGAGGGGAATCTCTGAAGAAAGGCTGTCCGGTGATAAAGGGGTTGGGAGGATTCCTCCTGATCTCCTGTCTGCTAACTCCTCCCCATCTGTGTCATTCCTGGTGGACCCTGAGCATGTCTGGGGAGAGTGGATAGATGACTGCAGGAAGTCAATGGGACCGAGGAGCTAAGGTCCTGGCAGGGGCCAGAGAAGTAGCCTTTTGAGGGTAAGGCATCCATGAGGCAGGCCTGCGAGTTTGGTTTCGGGTATTGGAGTCTTCTAAGGGAAGGAAGCTCAAGGGGTCTGGAAACAGTGCTGCAGCTGCTGTCACTATAGATTTTGCAATTGGGTCTGTGGCAGGAAGGGGCCCCACGGCCCAGTTAAGAAACCAGGCTTTCTCTCTCCTGAGCATATCATGTCCCCTGAGGACAGGTCAGTCGGCAGTGATGGGGGCAGTGTATTGTGGGGGAGCCTTGACACTGCTGATCCTGGAGACACACCGTCGTTCTCAGACGCGGGGTGCCCAGGGAGTCAGGAGACCTTGGGGCCCCTCCCCTCACGCGCCTGCCCGCCCTCACTCCCCAGGTCCTTGCACTGGCCATGAACAGTACATCTCCTGCAGCATCCTCCTCAGCAAGTATCATGTTCGTCCTCTCCCTGGCCATCATTCTGCTGTCGGTGGCACTGGCCGTGGGGCTCCCCGGTAACCTCTTTGTGGTGTGGAGCATCCTGGTGAAGATGCGGAAGCGCTCGGTCACCGCCTTGCTGGTGCTGCACCTGGCCCTGGCTGACCTGGCCGTGCTGCTGACCGCGCCCTTCTTCCTCTCCTCCCTGGCCCACCGCACCTGGCTGTTTAGACTGTTTGGCTGCCTCCTCTGCCACTACGTCTGCGGCGTGAGCATGTACGCCAGCGTGCTGCTCATCACCGCCATGAGCCTGGACCGCTCGCTGGCAGTGGCCCGGCCCTTCTGGTCCCAGAAGGTGCGCACCAAGGCCGTCGCCTATCGGGTGCTGGGGGGCATCTGGGGGGTGTCCGTGCTGCTGCCGGCGCCCGTCATCGTCTACCGCAACATGCAGAGGCAGAACGACACCACCCTGGCCTGCAAGATGGCCTACCCCAGCGAGGGCAGCCAGGCCTTTCATCTGATCTTCGAGACCCTCACGGGCTTCCTGCTGCCCTTCCTGGCCGTGGTGGCCAGCTACTCGGACATCGGGCGCCGGCTGCAGGCCCGGCGCTTCCGGCGCAGCCGCCGCACGGGCCGCCTGGTGGTGCTCATCATCCTGGCCTTCGCCGCCTTCTGGCTGCCCTACCACGTGGTGAACCTGGCCGAGGCGGGCCGCGCGCTGGCCGGCCAGGGCCCCGGCTCCGGGCCCACCGGGAAGCGGCTGCAGCTGGCCCGCAACGTGCTCATCGCGCTGGCCTTCCTGAGCAGCAGCGTGAACCCCGTGCTGTACGCGTGCGCCGGCGGCGGCCTGCTGCGCTCGGCCGGCGTGGGCTTCGTGGCCAAGATGCTGGAGGGCACGGGCTCCGAGCTGTCCAGCACCCGCCGCGGGGGCACCCTGAGCCACACCGTGAAGAGCTCCCGGGCCTCTCCCGAGGCCGCGACCACCGAGAGCCTCACTGCCTCCCGCGAGACTCTGGACTGAAGCGGACTGGGGCGTGGTGCTGGAAAGCGGCCCCTTTTCCTCTTGGTGGAACGCCCGCGCGCTGGCCGGACCCCACTGTGTACGCCGAGGTGGAGAATGGGCTGGGGCGGGGGTGTGGAGGAGGGGGCAAAGGAGGAGCCCGGGTCCGCCAGACCCAGCGCAGGCACGGGCCTGGCTCCCGCTGGCTGCTTTCCTATTAAAACTGAAGTCTTCATTCTCGTCAACCCTGTGGATGGGACGTGTGTTGTGGAAACTGGGGGGACTCGTGGGTGGCCCTTTTGGAGTCCTTCCCAATAGCCCTTTACTTCCCAATGATTTTCAATTCCGGAAGGATGAAGGGATGAAAAGGCACACATAGAAATCACCTCTCCTTCCAGGTGATTCTGTGGCAGGTGGTCTGCAGATACACATGGAAAAACCCAGGTCTACAGACTCCTTAAAGGAGCTGAAAAGGAAGATGATCCATGTAGCCTCATCCTCCAGATTCCCTGACTCAGGGAACTTTCTGAGAACTTAACACTGCGTGAAACTGTGTACTCTGACTCCTGTGATAGGTATCACTGTTCGCATGACTTCAACTTCCTGCTAATAATCTTTGCCCTCTCTGCAGCAGATGTTCTAGGGAGTCCCCTGCCTTTCTTTCCTCTCTCAAGAAGGCCTTATTTGAGAGCCACGTCATCGGATTTTATTCCCTCGCATTCTGCAGCTCAGCCTTCCACCAGCTGCGAGCCCGCGTCTTGGCACAGGGTGGGGCTGGGGGCCCTCTGTGGCCATGGTCACTTGTACGAAAGAGATTCCCAGAAGCCAGAGGGATGTTATTTCCTAGGGATGACTGTTGTCTTTGGGAGTCTTGGCCCTGCTCTATTAGATATCTAGGCATGAAAGCATCCCCCATGGGCTCCAAAATATGAGCAGGTGAGAATAACCATCGATGCTCCAAGATCCGCATGCATCAGCATCTGTGCGGAAGCTTGTAGAAGGAAGCAGGGCTGGGAGGGGGCATCTAATGGACCTGAAGAAAGGACAACCCCTACATTGTCTATAGGTACTCGCTGGAGAGCATGGTGGCTAATTTGAGAACAGCAGCTGAAATTGGGAGGGACTCTAATAGGTGACTTCCCAGGCCTCTAGCCCACGCTGCATGGTAAGCATGTAATAGGTGCTTATTTAGTTTCTGTGGAATGAAGGAGGGTCAAATGAGTTTCTCTGGAGATTCCTTCCAAGATTTGTGGGCAGGCGTAGAAAAGGACAAATTATTGTGACTGCATATGACTAAAATTCCTTATGCTTCCATGGTATACAAAATGCTGGCACCAGCTTGGCAGGCAGGCTGAGGCAGTCGTCTTCACGAGCTTGCTAAACAGAATCACACCCTTCCAATACACTTAGACTCATTCAAGCTCATATTTGCACACTCATACACACAAGCACTCAGTTTGGCCTGTGAAAAAGTCATCCTGCTGAAGGGCACAGAGAAGGCATTTCTTAGCTGGACTAGAAGCTTCTGGCATCAGTTGGCTCTAGACATGACAGAGTTCTTTTACTGAAGATCTCAGGAGTGGAGAGGAGGAGTGTTTGTGTGTGTGTGTGTGTGTGTGTGTGTGTGTGTTGGGGGTGGGGGGCTGTCCTCAGCCGAGGCTGGCCGAGGGCGGTCCAGTTCGTGTCAAGTCTGTGTTCAGGAAGTAGGTGCAGAGCTGTCCTTTGCCTTTGACCTTGATGATGCCCCGGCTGTAGCAGGTGTAGCCCAGGGACTGCAGCGCCCGGGCTGTCTCCTCTGTCACCTGTAGTTGGAGGGAGGTGAGGGCCTGGGGGCTGGCCCTAGCCTCGTCCTCCCCTACCTACCTCCCATGTGGCTCCCTCACTTGGATCTTGCCCAGGACTCCTGTACTCTCCATGCGGCTGGCCACGTTCACCGTGTTGCCCCAGATGTCGTATTGAGGCTTCTGGGCACCAATCACACCGGCCACTACTGGTCCATGGTTCAACCCTGACAAGGGAGAGTGGCAAAGAGGAGGAAAAGGGGAAGGGAAAGCTCAGGGAACTGGGGGGCCTTAAAAGAGACGCGTATCTCTGGGGCTGGGGGAGTGTGTCTCAGGGAAGGGGTGGGTGAGCCTCTCAGCTCCCTGCCTAGCAGCTCCATGCCCCATCCCAGCGCACTGGTCTAGAAAGGGATCTGAGGATGAGCTGGGGTGCAGCTAACAAAGGACCTTGGGGGAAGGGCTTAGAAAGGTGAGGAAGTGCTGGACTGCCCCAGCAGGAGAGGGCCCTTACCCACACGCAGGCGGAAGTTGTTGAATGAGTGCTTGTTTATGACGTCCAACTTTGAGCCCAGCGCCACTGCAAACTCCACCATGGTGCCTAGGTGGCTGCAGCTTCGCTCCGCGTCCTGCAACAGTCCACACACCAGGGTGGGCCCATGATGGGACCGAATAAAACGAACAAGTAAAATTAAATTAAAAATAAAAACAAAATAAAATAAATCCCACGTGTGGGCCCACCAGTGAGAACCCGATGAGGGTCGGGAGGTGAGGAAGGATGCTACCTGCTGTGCATCCTGTCCAGAGGTGGCATTTAAGCCTGTGGCTGCCATGTAGGTGCTTCCGATGGTTTTGATCTTCTCTACCCCACTGAACTTCGGCTTGGAGAGCAGCTGTAGAGAGAGGAGGCTGCGTCCCCAGTTTCTCTAAGGTCTCTCCCCTCTTCCAGAAACCTAGTTCCAGGCCTTTGGAGGCTAAAGGACCAGGCTGCAGGGTGAGGAGTGGTGGCTGGAGGGGGAGGGTTGGTACTGCACAGACTTGCTGGAGAGAGCAGAGGTGGGGCATCAGAGGAAGGCAGGGGGAGGTAGGCAGGGGACGACTGGCCCCATGGCCTGGAGAACATGTGATAGGAGGGAATGGGTGGACGTGGGACCTGGGGAACCCTGGTGGTAATCACCTCATCAAAATCAGCAATTATCTCATTGAGCAGCCGCAGACATTCCAGCCCTTCATGGTTGATGTTGGATTCGGAGTAAAACTCCTTAAAGTCCGGGACTGAGGCGAAGAGGACACAAACGCACTCGTAGGACTGGTGGTAGAGGTCCTGGATGGGGGAGGAGGTGAGGGTAAGGGGTGTGCCACCTTCTTCCCTCTTTGAAGTCCGCACAAGGCCCTTCTCCCTTTGTCCACACTCTAAGCCTCTCTGTTTAAGAAGGATTCAGAAGAAGGGAGAGTGGCTGGGCCAGGTTACCCCAGGGATGTGACTCAGGAGTCAAAGATTGGGTCTCATTGTGATTCTAGAGAGGCAAAAGTTTGGAGTCAGGATCATCCCCCAGCAGCGAAGGGGATAACATCTAGTAATGATGGGATTAGTTCTGAATTTCATTCACAAAATGGGTGCCATGAAGTCCTTGTTCATTCTCAGTTCTGGCTCTGAGCTTTCTAGCAGGCAATGTGAAGAGAGAAACAGGATCTTTTACAAGATTCCCAATGTCCATAAGAGAAGAAACCAGAAGTCAAGTTGCTCCTGATCGTGAGAACAAAGAACGAACAGTGAAGCATAAGGTTGTGAAGTAGACTCTGAGCTGTTTCTTTTAACATTCCTCAATATAGGCCAAGGTATTTCCATAGCAGAGAGGACAAGATGGTATCGATACAAATAAGATAATGCAAATATCTGAGTGACTTTCTGATGGTGTGACAAAAGCAAGAGTTTTGAGGGCTTAGAGCAGCAGCATCCAATAGAACCGCCTGTGATGATGGAAATGTTTTATATCTGTGTCATCTAAGATGATGGTGCTTGAAATGGCTAGTACGACTGAGGAAGTGAATTTCCTATTTTAATTCATTTAAATTTACATGAAAGCAAATGGCTAGTGGCTACCATATTGGATAGAGGAGGTCTAGAGAAATGGGTGGGTTATATGCTTCAGACAACCCCCATCCACACTCAAGTAAGCGTCTGAGAGGTGTGGAGTGGCCACGAGCTGGAGAGCATACTCCTTCTAACTAAGAACTTGAAACACAGAGATTCTGTGCTCACCATGGCAGAGCCCGAGACCTTGTGAGAACAGAGGCACCTGCCTGAGTGGCTGCCTGACCTGCTGCAGGGGAGTCCAGAGAGGATGTACCAAGAGCCAAGACTTTCCTCTGCAGTTAGTCCCTAGGGTAGTCCAGGGCTTAGGAGTCAGGGGGTGGGTGTCACCTCGTTGCGCCGATTCTGGCCAATGAACTGGGGGGCCACGTGGGCAGGAAGCACGTTCTCCAAGAGCAGCCGAGTCAGGTTCTCCATGGTCTCCGTCTCCTCCCGCTCTTGCCTCAGTTTCTTCTTCCACAGGAAGTCCAGGCGGCAGTAATACTCATTCTGGGGAGGGTCCCCAAGGTGGCCATTGGGAGAGTACACAGGAGAAGCCCTCATTCCTGAGTGACCTTCTCACCACCCCCGCCCATGATGCCTGATCCTGCCCCTCTCCTCCAGGTTAAAGTTAAGGCTTAAGGAGTCACTGTTCCCGGTGAGACTGCCCTTCAAACTAGATTTAAACTAGGGTGTACAAATTGGTAGCTGATTTGTTCTCAAGCACGGGCCTTCCTAGATTGGTGGTAGGGGCAGAGAGGATTTGAAGGCACGCCTCTCGGGGAGTAAAGAGGAAAGAAAGGGAGCAGGAAGGCTTACTTAGAAGCTTCCAACAGGCATGCCACTTGGGCTCAATCCTGGAGATGTAGGATTAAAAGAAAGGGTGAGAGAGACCAAGTCACAAATGTTGGGGCGCCCTGGAAGGCTGAGCGGGGTGACTTACCTGCCGAGCCAGAACGAGGAGAGTGAAGAAGAAGATGAAGAAGGAGATAGCTCCCATCAGTTTGGGTTCCTTCAGCACCCCTGGCCTGAGGAGGCCATGGATCAGGGCTGCCACTCACCCTGCCCCTTTCTGATGGCCTCCACCCTTCCCCCAGTGTCCATGCAGCCCTCAGCCTCCCTCCGACATTGTCCTATGGGTGGTTCAGGTCTGTGAGGCAGGAGCAGCTCTGCTCGATCCCATGTCACCCCTATCCCAGAGGGCGTGGGCACCTCTGTCCATTGGCCAGGCGTACCTGGAGTCCGAAGGGCCCAGATAGAGGCGGGTGACGAGGCAGTCGGACAGCCAGGCATGGGAGTGCAGGAAGAGGGAGCAGGAGGCCACCAGCCAGAGCAGCAGCAGCAGCAGCTTCAATTCGAAGCTCATGTGCAGAAAGAGGGAGCAGGAGAGGAAACCCAGCACACAGCAGTGCATGGAGTACTGTGGGACAAGGCAAGGTGGTCAGAAGGCACACTCAGCAGCTGGGGGAGCAGCTGAGCCCCTTGTTCTGCCCCTCCCAGGGCCCCAGTCCCATCTGGGGTGGGGCAGGGAATGTCATACACACAAGCCCACACCAGGCATGACTCATGTCTGTTCCACTGGATGGAGAACCTTCAACTAAGTGGGACAGGATGGGTTTGGGGATGGGAGCTGAGGAAGGGTCCAGAGAAGGAGGTTCAGGGTTGTGGGGGAGCACTCACCGGGACACTGATGAGAGGCAAGGATCCAGGGAGCTCCCAGGAGAGATTGAAAGCCCCGGAGGACACATTGGGAGCCCAGAAAGGGCAATGCGAAGATGCTGGGGAGAAGAACTGCAGAAGGAGATGAGAAGCTGAGCTGGGTAGGCAGTTCTTGGCACAAGGGTGGTTTGTTGTGGGTTTCAGCTGACCTAGGGATGAGTCAAGGCCAGACTCTTCCAAAGCGGTGGATCTGCCATTTCTGGTTGGTGAGGGAGCCTCAGTACTGGGGTCCTCATTGGGGGAAGGGGATTGTGGAAGAGGGTGCCATGAGCCCTAGTCTGCCATGGATCTGCTGTTTGATCTCTTGCCAGCCACCCAACTCCTCTTGCCCCCAACTTCCTCTTCTCTAACTTGTCTGGGGCAGTGGGAAGGGATGATCCGTAATGGAATTCTTGAAATTAATAATTCTAAGTCTGAAAAATCTCAGAATATTTTTCTATTACAAACTATTACAAAATCACACTGAGTCAGCTAAGTAAGAAAGATCTGCCTACACGGTCAAGATGCCCACCAAGGTGGAGCTGTGGCCTCAGATGCTAGACTGCAGCCGATGGTCATTTTATTCTTTATAACTTGCCCAACACTTCAGCAACCCTGGCCTTAGTCTAGCTTCTCCCAAAACCAAGGGTCTCCTTTCAGCCCCTGGCAGGTACACCTGATAGGTGGACATGGAGGGCCATGTCCTCCCCTCCACACCCCTCATCCTCACCAGGTTGGTAATGGCCATGACGAAGACAAGGAAGATGGTGGCAGTGCCCAGGGCCACTCGCAGGCCGGGCCGGGTGGTCACCAGACCAGACAGTGCAGGCAGCCAGTGCAGCATCTTGGGTCCTTTCAGGACACACCTCTGTGGGAATTATACGTGGCTCAGCCTGGGGCTGGAGCACCCCCTTCAGGCCAGGTCGCACCCAGGACCCCAGGGTGCCACTTCACCACCAACCCCCAGCCCCTGCCACTTCCCAGTCCATCTCACCGTCAGGTGCTCTGAGAAGCAGAGGAAGAGGAGGAGGAAAAAGAGGAGGAAGGTGATGCTATAGGTGATGGCAAGAGCTGGGGGCCTAAAGGGAGACAAGAGTGAGGCTTTGATGGTCCAAAACTGGCCCCTTGTGTGCTGTGCTGTCTGACTGGGAGCATCTGGGGAAAATGGTCCTGGTTCTGGGTTGGCTGCTGATGGGAACTGGGCTGATAAAATATAGTAAATTCTGATACGTTTGGGAAAGTGGAGGGCAATGAATGGATGGAACAGGAACTGCTAAGGTAGGGACAGTATTGGAGGTGGGTAAGGGGTCCGGAAGAGTTGCCAAGATTGCATCAGACCAATCTCCTGGGACTTTAAGACGAAGCTCTTGAACCTGGCTAAGTACTGAAGATGTCCTCACCACTCCTAGCAGTGAACCAGGAACGAGGACCTACTTAGAATGGTCTAAGACTTTGGACTTCTCTGGTAGTCTGCTTCCTCATCGACCCCCTGGGAACAGAATCTCCCTCAAGTGGATGTCAGAATGAAGAGACCGACAAGTGGAAGTGTTCAGGCTGTGACAGAGTCCACAGGATGCATGATATTAAGATGAGGGCTGTGATTATTATTGCAACCTCAGAACATGTGTTTCCTCTGTGGGTAAGTGCCTGGGGCTAAGGGGAAGGGGGTGGGGGGAGAGTATGAGCATTGGGGGGCTCCCCTTGCCTGGGGCTCTCTCACCTGTTAGTCACCAGCATCTGGATGATGAAGTTGGAGAAAAACACCAGGAAGGTACAGGCTGCATAGTATTTGAAGGCGGGGAGGGCAGAGAGTCGATACTGGAAGGGAGGGGGTGAGGATGGGGGGAGTGGATCCCAGAGCACTGAGGCATTCCAATGAGAGAGTCAATTCCAGGCAAAGGGTAGGTCCATCTGCTTCGCTACCCTCCCTCTAGTTCATTCCCACACAGTGCCTATTGGTTCCCCAAGGAGCTACCCTTTCCCCCCACGCACCAACTGTTAAGTCAATATACAGAGTGATTTTTCCTTTTGGAGAGAGGCACAAGCCTCTTACCTCCAGGATCAAACGCTGAGCACAGCTGGGTAGAGAAGGTGGGCCACAGGGCATGACCCCTCCCCGGGGCCAAGTAAGTAAAGTTGAGAAATCCTCAGGTGCCACCCACTCCCAGCCCACCTCTTTTTCCATTTCCTTCTTTCTGAAGTACAGGGTCAGTGGGTTGAAGTCCTTTGACTGCTTCCACTGTCTGGGTGGAGGTTGGGGTCCATGAGTGCCAGAGATGAAAGGGCAGGGCAGGGTAGAGAGAGGGTGGGAGGAGGTGTCAGATGAGTCTTCTCTGTGCCACAGCAGGAACGCCCCTCGCTTTTCTCTGGATGATCAGGGAGCACCACCCCTCCTCCCCCACAGGACTTCAGGGTCCCCACCCCTCCTGGCCATCTTCTGCTCCCCATACTTCTGAGAGTTGAGCTGTTCGATGACCTGGAAGAACTTGGCATCCCCGGTGTCCAGTTCATCCTCTAGTCCCCGGGGGGTACGGCTCCTGCACAGCGAGAGCCCCATCTGTCACTTGACTCACAAGTGTCTGGGCAAAGCAGGGGGGTTGGTGGTAGGTCACACGGGCAGCCCCACTGCCTAAGATACTTGGGCCTCCTCACCGGTCCAGGCTCCACTGGGGGCTGAAGGAAGCCAGGGCCTTCTCCTGTGGGAGAACATATTGGGGTGGGGAGAGATAGGGAGAGGGAAGGGGTGAGGATGTGAACCGTGTACATGTTCCGGGCATAACCTTGACCGTGAGCATTTGACCAGGCTACTTCTCTGCCTCTAATGACTTCTCTCTCCCTCCCCCAAATCCCATCTGCCCTTGAAGGGACAGCTCAAATCCCATCTCCTCCTTAAAGTTTCCTCCTAACATTCTAGATACCCAGGATCTTTATACCTTGATTTTCTACCACTTCCTAGGCAACCTTTTATTTTCCATAGGCTTGAGTGGCTTTTGGTTCTCTGTGCCTCAACTTCCCTAAAGACGGAAGAAACTCCAAAGGCAAGGACTTGCCCATCACCCTTGCATGTCAAAAAAAAAAAATTCTTGTGGGTTTAAATTGAAATGACAATGTGGAATATTCTGACTTCCCCCTGACCTTTTCTGAGGTCAGTCAAGCTAAGCTGACAGGTGGCGGGGGCACGGAGGGTGACAGTAGGGGGAAAGTAACAAAAAATGGAGAAGAAAAGGAAGGAGGAACAGAAATAAATCTGGTCATTGTCATTTTCTTCTTTACCCAAAAGACCGCACAGTATATGCGGGGAGGTTGAGATGCACACGCACATGCCGCAGGTGGGGGCAGCTGCCAAGGGGGAGAACGAAGGTGGGTGGACTGCTGTCCAGCACAAGTGTGGTGGCTGTTCTTCCCTGCTCCCCTTGGTACGAGACAAGGAAGCAGGGGCCCATCAGTTCCCCAAACCTGGTATGTGTGAAAGGAGAGAGGAAGGAGAAGAGAGAGAATTGTCTATTCTAGATATGGGTCCATTTATGCATCTGTACTTGGGCCTAACTTTTTTCAAATTACTTACCTGTCCCCCAATGTGTATAAGGTCCCCGAAGGCAGGGAAATCATCTCATTCATTTCTCCCTCCTTAATAACTAACAGCTAGCCCAGTGCCTACCACATAGTAGGTGCTCAGAAAATGGGAACGGAATGAATGGCATATACCAACACAAACACTGTGTCACCAGCCCAAAGCTCCACAGGGCTCCAGGATAAGCTGATGATAGTGAGTGTAAGGTTTCCTGTAGTGGTAGGGGTGAGGGTAGCGCAGTACTGTGAGTGTGATGGCTCCCACCGAGTGCTGTGCTCGGGAGCGGTGGGGATGGGAAAGTTTATGTTTCCACAATTAAAAAAAAAAAAGGCGGATGAAAAAGACAATGACAATTAAATACAATACAGGATCCTGGATTAGATCTAATAATGGAAGAGAAAAGGTCCAAAAGGACATATTGGGACATAGGAAAAAATTGGAAAATAAAATGTAAGATATACACAACTAATGTTTAGAAAATAAATGGATATTACGGATGGATGGACAGACAGATAAATAGATGTACAGACAGAATGATACAGCAAATGTGGCAAAATGTTAAAAGTTGTAGCTCTGGATATCTGGGCGGGGGGGATGTCAGGGATGTCGGGGTTTTCTGTATAGATTTTGTATTATTTTTGCAACTGTCCTGTAAGTTTGAAATTTTTTCAAAATGAAAAGTTGTGCGTGTGAGAGTTTTAAGAGTAAGCTGATGGTTATTCTCAGGATTTCTAACATTTGACCGAGCCCCTGGAAGTTCAGGGTCTGAGAAGTGAATTTCTGGGCTAGTGAGGGTCTGCCTCCATCCTAACCCTTCTGAGTCTATGCTCAGTGGAGACTGCAGGGAGGCCTGGTATGGCCTGGGGGGTGGGGACACCCCCACCCTGGTGATTTTACCCAAGGTTATCTTGCAGTCCTGAGCGCCTAGCAAACCCGTACTCCACCCCCACCCCTAGAGGCCTCATCCAACAGCTGAGCCTTGGATGGTTCCTTCCTCTTCTTCTTGCCAGCTTATCCCTTCTGACCTCTCCCTAACCCCATGTGCAGGCTTGAGGTTCAGTACTTCTCTGGGTCACTGCCACCAACCACGCCTCTCCCTCTCCGCCCCCTTCCGCTCTCCCCCACATTCACTGATTTCTGCTTACTTTCTTTACGGGATGGGAAAAGGAGGTTGGAACACAGAAACAGTACTTGGGAGTCACCCCATAAATCCAACCAGTAGATCACATCCAGTAGAGAGGATTCTGGGAAGCTCTGTAAAGGTGGCTGAGATTGCTGAACAGGTTTTGGGGAGACTAATTAAGATGGGGGAAGGCAGGCCGACGGGACAGAAAACTAATCCTGTTGCAGACCTTTAGGGACAAGATCGAGGTCCTTGCCTAAGGGGGTTCTGGCAATGCATCACTGAGCATCACCCCAAGAGCCAGCTGGGGGATAGCCAGGCTCCTCCACCAACTGGCAGGCCCCCGATTACTGAAGGTGCTACACTGGGGATCAACCAGGAATCAGCCCCACCCTAGCTTACTTAGACAAGTGGTGGGCTAGCTCCCTGTTCCCTCCCTCAACTTTTCCTGCGATTCTCACTGTGGCCTCATTTTATCCAGATAGAAGTGCTGGGGAGTAGGAGCGACGACTCATTTACCCCAGCATCCCCAGACCTAGCAGGGATTGAAGAAGAGAGCATGCAGTCTCAGGAATCAAGTTAAATAGAGACATTTCCTGATGAGAATGAGCGTGCAGCGCTGGAGTCAGAGTCAGGAGGCAGTGTGGCCTTCCACGTTTGTGGTTTCAGGGCAAGAGGCTCTCCTGGATGGGATTTGCAGATAAAACGACTGTCTATGGGGATCTTTCATCTCCAAGTTGAACTCAGAGGGCAGTGATCTTTGTCAATTCTCTGGAAGAAAGGGTCTGGGGCACTGGGTTAACTGGTTCAGAACTCTTGGTGTCAAGAGTCATCAAATGACTCACTGGTGGTGGGTGTTGGGGAGGCTGGGAGCAGAGACACAAGGACAACGGGGGTGGGTTTACCGAAGTGTTGGGAATGCTATGTAGATGCACGTACCGGGAGAGGGGTAGAGGTCGACACAGGGCTGTCTACATGACTCAGATGTGCAAAAGGCTTGGCTGCACCCCACGACTCCAGGTAGCGGGTCATCAGCAGTGATGGACGCATCTTGGGACCCTCGAGGGAGGACAGCAACCCTCCTGCCGTGCCCTTCTCATCTTCCTCCTTGGCCTGGGGCATAGCAGGACTGACAGTAAAGACCATAGATGCTTCCCTTTTCCTTCCATCCCCTACCCTTCTTAGAGGCTTATGCCACCCATCCCCCACCCCCACTAGTTTCCAGGAACTCAGGCTCTGGCAGAGGAGAAGAGATCAAGCCTGTTGGTTGTGTGTGGTTTGGGGGTCACAGGCCCATAGAGGAGAAGCGATCAGGCCTGTTGGTTGTGTGTGGTTTGGGGGTCACAGGCCCATGGAGTCCAGGCTGTGCTTTTTACCCGGGGATCAATGACCAAGTAGGTAGGCTCCCCTAGCTCCCGAAGGTATGGGTCCCGGTGTTCCATGGCCGCATCCTCCACAGCATAAGCCCCTTCCAGCAGGGCCAGGGTGGCCGCTGTGATGTGCACCCGTCTGGAAGGAGGGGGATATGGGAGTCAGCAGGGAGGAGCGAAACTTCTCATTTCTTTCAAAGATCATTCTTAAAGGTCTGACTTCAAGCAAGGTCCTGTGCTGCAGAAGGAGCCTTCCCAAACCCCGTGCAGTCCCCTGTGAGCCCCACAGTGGACTGTGCTCAGTTTCCAGGGTAGCAGAGGTAGCAGGTGGGAGGCCCGAATTGGGCTCCTCTAGTAACCACCTGGGACCCCACGTCTCACCCTGGCACGCCACCTGCCTCCATGTGGTTGGCCAGTGTGACGTCATGGGACCAGACATCATATTGCCACTTCTGCAGCCCGATGACCCCGCAGAGCACACTGCCCGAGTGCACGCCCACACGCATGTTGATGTCCACACCAGTGGCCGCTCGCAGTTTCCTGAACAAGGTGAGTGTGAGGTGGTCCAAGTCCTGCCTTTGGCCCCATCCCCGCCACACCTCTACTTTCTCAAGAAGGATTTCCATTGCCCCGTCTGCCCCTCTATGTCCCTCCCTCAGTTCCCTTCCTGCCCTGCCCCCGCCCCGCCCCGAGCTGACCTGATGGCCCGGCACATGTCCAGCCCCATGCGCACACAGTTGATGGCGTGGTCTGGCAGTGAGAGCGGCAGCCCGGAGACGCAATAGTAGCAGTCTCCCAGAATCTTGATCCGCATACATTCATGCTCCTGGAAAAGTATGTGTGTGTGTGTGTGTGCAGGTGTGTGTGAGGGGTCGCCTGGTTAGAGGCCAGAGCGGGCAGGAGGGAGCTGGGAGAAGTGGGGAGCCAGTATGACACTCCTGAAGAAATTCCGAGCTTGTCTAGGGGCTTCTCCTCAAGTTTTGGCACTTGCTTGACTTGACGTGGGGCTGGCTCAAGTGTCTTTCACAGAAGGGTTTCCCAAGGCTTGGGATGTGTGTGGCTCTCCCCAGTTTTGACATGTGTGGAGAGTATCCAGATTTAAACAGATAGAAGCAGCCGTGGGATGGAGGTGATTGGGGGGACTCAGTATTGGATTATTTGGGGACTTCCCTGGGTCTCAGCAGGTGGATGGGCTGGGGTAACAGAGAAGAAGTTTCTCTTGGAAGGGCTTCCCAGGGTTAGAACATCTGACAATGTCTCTAGATTTGGTTGTAGTGTCCAGAAAAACCCTTGTTTAAGGTTTGAGAATACTTGGGGGTATTTGAAGCACCCCTTGAACTTGGGACATCTGAAGGGATGTTGCAAAGTCTCTCCAGGTTTGAGGTATATGACAGGTAGTTCCAAAATTAGGAATGCTTGAGGGGTTTCCTACTTCTGTTGGAGTATCTGGGAGTCCATATGGGCTCTAACGTGATACTGGATTTTATAGTGGAGGAGTTTCCTTGGAAGGGGGTTCCCAGGGTGGGGGTGTTTGAGGGTCTCTGGATGGGGAGGGGGGTCCCTGCTGACCTTGGCGATCTGGTCGAACTTGCCAAACAGCTCATTGAGCATGAGCACCAACTCCTTGGGGGAGCACTCGCTGGCCAGCCGGGTGAAGCCCACGATGTCAGCATACAGCACGCTGGGCAGGGAGGACTGTATCAGTGGGGCCAGGGTCTCTCGGCCTATGGCTTCTTCCCCTCCCACTGTCCTTCCCACTACCTGACTCCCTGGTGCCTCTTGACATAGAGGCTGTGGAAGTTGTTCGTGCTCTCTGGTCGTGATCCCTGTCCAGCCTGCAGTCGCGCCATGATCTCTGCCTTCATCTCTCGGGCCAGGTAGGCAGGAAGGATGGACAACAGGAGGTGTTCCTGGGGGATGTCACTATGTGTATCAACCCTCTTGCACCCATCAGCCAGGGCCACCAGTACCCCAAAACACCCTGGAGGTGCCTCTAGTATGTCGACCCCCACCCTCGCCCCACTCCAGGTCTTCCTCATAGTACAGGGGCCTCCAACACCCCATCCTGCATTTTTCATCTTTAGGGACTGAACTCTCTAAAGTGATGAGTCACTACTGAACTCAGTTGGTGCTGAACTCAGTGGTGACACCTGAATTAGGGTCCTTCATTTAGTATCACAACATTCTAAAGAGCTTTCCCAAGCTTCAGTTTGTCTGAGCCTCAGGACAACCTTCCAAGGTGGACAGTAGCCACCTCTTACAAAAGAGGGGTTAGAAGGTCAAGTAACTTCCTCAAAATTATCCAGCTTGTGAAGCAAGCCAGGTTGCTCCTTCCAAACAGCTGCTCTGTTCGAGCCCTTGCCGCCCCGCCCCCCTGCGTCCCAGGACCAGCTGACCTGGTGCTTCTTCTCGGTGTCCAGCCGCCGGCGGGAGTGCAGGGAGCTGAGCGCCTCCCGGAAGGTGGCGCGCAGGGCGCGCTCCATCAGCGCCTTGTGGTACGCTCCCGCCACATTGCCGCACAGGAACAGCACCGCGTTTGCCACCAGCTGTGGGTGAGGACCAGCTCAGAGGTCGTCCGACGGGGTGGGGGTGGGGCCACATTGCTGCTGAAGTTGGGGGCGATGAGGGGCTGGAGAGGACCTGGCGCTACCGTTAAAGACCAGAGTAGCGCCGGACAAGCGGTGGCCACACTGTAGGGTTCCGGTGAGCACTTCCCCTCCCCATGGCCCCTGCTTCAGACCCTTGGCTGCTGCACCAGTATGACGTCATAGGTCTAGAAACCTTTGCATGTGCCTTTGCTCTGCCTGGAATACCTCTCCATCATCATCCCCCCAACCCCCTCCCCACCGCCCCACACAGAACAAAAAATACTAAAGCTCAGATTTTACCTTTCCCATATATGAAGTTTCCATTATCCACATCTGTCCCCACCACCCTGATCCCCGGGTGATCTAGTCTCACCATGATTCCTTCCCCTCTGCACCCAGAGCCATCTTTTTGTTGCAACAGGCATTTACTGCACTGGTCCACGAGCTCCAGGAGGGCACGGTCCCGGTCTGTCTGTATTTGCACCCCGCACCCAGCTTTGCGCCCTGCCTTGGAATCACGGCTTAGCAAAAGTTTGGTGAGCGCCAAGACGAACCAAATAGCGGGCGGCGGGGTGGGCCGTGGGAGCACCTTGTGTTCGCGCTTAGTCACCTGCGGCAGCAGCGCCGGCCGCGAGTCTGGCTGCGGCCCAAGGTACAGTCCGAGGACCAGGAGGTGTGAGAGCGACGAGGCGAGGCCCGCGGTGGCGGCATCTCGCATACCCAGGGGCAACATGGCGTACACGGTGAAGATGACGAATAGGAAAAAGGACACCTGGGGCGGGGAGTGGGGAGGCGCGGTAAGCTGCAGGGCCATGCGTAGCTGCTCGTGGCCTGGGTACGGGTTCGAGGTCTCAGCGGCCCGCGGCGCCACCTGCCTCTCCCTTCTCACCTGATCCCAGGCGCTCACCACGCCCCCGGTGAACAGGAAGCCGTGGCCGAGCGCTAGCAGCGCGACCCACACTAGGCCTGACAGGGGTCGCGTCCAGCGCTGCAATCGCTGCTCCCGGGAAGCCAGGCCCAGCAGCAGCGAGAAGCCGGCCAGCGCGCACAGCACGGTGCTCAGGAAGCCCGGGTCCGAGGCCAGCTCCTGTGCGGGGAGGCACGGGTGGCAAAGTTGGGATGGGGCGTTTGGGGCGTTGGCCCTTGGGGCAGGGAGGAACAAACCAGGCAAAGGAAGAGCAGGCAGCTCTTTCAGTTCTTAAAAGTATCTGAAAAGGAGGCGGAGCAGTTCTGCTTGACACTTGCATTAGGGATGAATCTGCAGATGAATATCTGCAACTTCAGCTGTTTCAACCTGATATTTCATTTGCACGCCGATATTTCATTTGAGCCTGATACACGGGCCCTGAAGATAGGTCTATTCACAAATTGGTCATTTGTGAGCAGGAGTCATTGCCCCCCGCCCCCCGCCCCGGGGTCCCTGGGTGAAAGAGCCCAGCTCACAGGAGGCACTCAGGAATGAGTTAGCTAACTCAGGAGACTCCCGGCCCCGCAGCTCGCGAGGCAAAACTCGGGCAGCAGGGGGCGCTCGCGGCCCGCCGCCACCCTCCCTCGCCACCCAGGACAGCGCTCTCACCACCTGCCTCGGCTCCTGGGAGCAAATCCAGCCGCTGTGCCCACCCTTTCACCCCACCCCTCCCAGGACTTCGGGATGGACCAGCAAGGATGGACTGGTCTCTCCTAATGAGTTTCCAATTTGCCTCCGAGGAGTGAAAATACAACTGGGAGCAGGATATTTCCAGAATTGGGCTTGAAGACCCCCTGGAAGTGGGTTTATTTTGGGATTGCAATGAGATCGGGATGGAAGGTGTTTTCTGGGTGTTTGTGGGTACAACTGTCCCCCAGGCCCTTAGAAGGAGAGAAAACCAGGAAATGAATTCTCCCGGGACCTGGGTGGAATTTCCACCCTGGAAAACTGGAAAATCCGGTGTTGGATTTATTCTAGAACCAGTAGCTCACAGAAGTTCAGTAACGTTTGTCAGAGCCGGGAGATCAGTTAGAAGCTTCTAGGGCTCAGCTCCTTCCCCGTGCAGCCCTAGATAGAGACCGTGGCCCAGAGGCGTGGAGGGACTTTGCCCAGGGTCACTACAGTTCGAAGCAAGGTCCAGAACTTCTTTCCAGGATCTCAGTAAAGAAAACACGTTGAAAAGAAAGACCTCATAAATTCCAACCCCAAAAACATCTCCTAGGCGGGGGCCGTCCCGCTAGCCCGCAGCCGAGAGACACCGCCCGGGAGGAGGCGCCCCGCTCACCCTGCCGCTGGCCCAGGCGACGGCGGGCAGCGCCACCAGCGCGCACAGCACGATCACCAGCAGCAGGAGCAGCAGCGGGTACTGCTGGCTCAGGCTGTAGTAGGTCTCGTAGAAGAGGTCTTCGCTGGGGGGTGGCGGGCGGCTGAAGAGGCGGGCCATGGTCTCCCCGCCCCCAGTCCCGGGGCTGCGATGTCAGGGGGATGGGAGGAGGGCGGACGCCTGGGCGGGGTGGGGGTGGGGGGGTGGGGACGAGGTGCAGCGTGACCGCGCCGGGCCAAAGAGGCCGTCCGAGGCCCTCCCGCGCCGGGCCGTCCCCCCGGTACCCGTCTCTCACTCGGACCCAGCCGCTGCCACGTCGCGCCCCCCACCTCGCGGCAATCCCGCCCCATCCTCCCGGCGGCCTCCCAGCCGCAGGTGGGGGTCTCCCCAGTCCTTCCCTCCTCCTTCCTCAAGGAAGGTGCCGAGGTGCCATAGTGAAGAGCCTCACAGCCAGAAGACAGGGCCGGGGGTGGGGGGGGTTGATGCGAAGGAGCCCCGGGGCCTCACAGCCCCCGCCCCCACCCCCGGGGCCTCACAGCCCCCGCCCCCACCCCCACCCCCAGCCCCGCACTCACTGCGGGCGCCGCCGCCGCAGCTGAAGTGGACGAGGCCCGGGTCGGAGCCCGGCGGGCTGGTCGCCGAGTCACGCCGAGAAGCTAGTGGCTCAGGTCCCGGGGCGACGGGAGCTTCCCTCCCCGCGCGGCGGCCCCCTCCCACTTCCCCTACGGGACAGCCCGGCCCCTTCCCGTGCGGGAGCTGGACTCTCCTGGCTTCCTCCCCTATTGATTGTCTCTCCTCGCACCACCGCCTTGTCGCTGCAGCCCCTAATGGAAGGGGACTGCGGACCGGGGGAAGGGGTGGGGGGCGCCTGACTGTGCGGAGACGGAGCGGGGCTGGCCATGGTGTAGGGAAGAACAGGGACCCGCTACCAGACAGGGCTTGGGGATCTAGGGGTGCGCATTCTCATCCCCTCCCCGACGCGCTGAGCAGTCCTTTGGCTGCGGCTGAACTGCCCATGTTCCCGCCGTCTCAAGCTCCGCGGGAAGGCCACTTTTGGGTGTAGTTTTGTGGGAACATAACTTTTCATTCCCGGACTCCTGCTGAGGGCCAAAAGTGTTCCCCAGCTCGGCAAGCAACGCGCTTGGGCTTGGGCTGGGAGGCTGATCTCCGACAACCAGGTGGCATGCTGCAGGACGTGAGAAGGACAAGGGTCTGCGAATTCCAGTGGTGGCTCCTCCAGGGCCTCACCACCCTGCCTCTCAAGCCCAGAGGAAAAGAGGGAAGGTGGGCCCACAGCTTTTATCCCCAGAGTTTAGGCTTAGGGTAGGGTCGCACTGCCCAGCTCGGGAGGAAGCACCCCGCCCAGAGATTAGAGTGGCCGGTGGGGGTGGGGTGGCAGCCAATCCTTCAGGATTCCTTCCTGCCACCCGCTGCTCCCAGACCCTGTCTGCCAGCCCCTGGCCACCCCCAGTCCCTGGCGTCACTGCTTCCGGTCTCTGTGAGGCTGCTTTGCCTCCTCTCCCTGCTGCCACCTCTCCAAGCTCCCATCCCTGTCACTCCTTGTCCCTGGCAGATGCCTCAGCCTCTTGCTTCTCTCTTTGGCTACAGTTCCACCACATTTATTGGGTTCCTTCTGGGGCAGTTCACAGTGTCATCTCTCAGTCTCTCCAAGCATTTTTGCCGGGTGGCAGTTCCCACTGTTAGATCGGCACCGCGCTCCACTCTAAGCTTCAGGTTCTTCCCAACCCACTCCCCGGGGGCGCCTCTGGTCCTGTGTAATCATGTAGTTGTAGCTTCCAACCTGAACGTCCTGGCTGCCGATTACAACAATATTCTGTGCTTTAAGAGAAATTGGGTCGGGGTAGGGGAGGCATTGTTAGGTGGTCAGAAATTAGAAGCTAAGAGGTGCAGCGGGGGAGGGGGGCAGTGGCACCTAGTATTCACCCTGGGAAAATGAAAAAATAGGGTCCCTGGGACAGAGAGTGGCTGAGGCAAGATATGTTCCCTCCCTTTCCCCTTCAGGCTGCCCCTCCAGCATCGGCTTTGCAGAAGTCAAGAGGAGTGGCGACTGACAGTCGCGATCCTGATATTTGGGTCTCTTCTGTTCACAGGCCCTCTGGGCCCCCAAATCAACAATAGACTTTAGGGGTGCTGGTGCTGGGTCAAGTTAGAAGCCCCAGCAGCAAATCTAAGCTTTACTGTGTGACCTCAGCAAGACCCTCTTTCAGTGGATGTCAACTTCCTCATTTATTAAAGGAGGAGGTCACGTTAGATGACTTCTAAACACCTTTCTCACCAAGTTACTTGGTATCTATAAGTCTTGAGGAATAAGCTGGTGGAAAAATTGAGCAAGGGAAAGAAGAGGGTGGGAGATTGGTACCTGGAATTGAATTTGTCTGATGGTTCAAGGGAGACCAATTATTGCCTTGTTTCTCAGCCCCCTGCAGACAATACAGAGCTTTTCAGGCCTGTTTCCCCCACTATACATCCCCCTCAGCCCCAAATTTTGTCCGGCGAAAGGACAAGATTCACAGGAAGTCTCAGTCCATTCCCTAGACCCACCGATGTCTTACCTGGTTTTCTTGGGGCCAAGGACCTGAGGCCCAGTTCGAAGCGAGGCTGGGCATCTGGTTTATGAAAGATGAACTCTCTGGAGTTTGGGGAGGTCGGGCATTTGAATCTGAGGATGTCCCTGCTGACCTGGCTTCTTGAACCTGCTCTTCCTTTGGCTTGATTCCCTCAGTAAATTTGACATATTCTTTAGGATCAGAGCTGGGGTCCTCCTCCAGGTGCAGATTGTTCAGGAATTCAGAGATCATAGGATCAACTCCAGCACCATCCATCTCCATCCCTCCTGGGCCCAGTTTTGGGGCAGAACCCCTTCTGTTGCTGCCCCTGTGCTCAGACAGAAATGTCCTCACCTGTAGGGACAGGAAGAGCTTGTCATGCACGGAAATGGGAGAACCAGAGTGTAAAGCAGAGGAAGTAGTCTTGGGTCATATTCTGCTACCTGGGAATTTGCAGGTAAGGTGGGGAGAGTGGATATACAGAACTGTCATTAAAGGGAAGTCACTGGTGGCCAAGGAGACCATAATGTGCTTTCCCTGACCAGCCCCTGGGTGGGGTTGGGGGCTCACCATGGAGACAGAGGCATCCATCTCATCTTGCACCTGAAGGATGACTGCAGCCATTTTTGGTTGGCAGTCTGGAGAAATGGCAAAATGGCTAGGTGAGCTAAACATCATTCCCAGGGAAAAGCCTGCAGTGAGAGCCAGGCCTGCCCCTCGTGCTAGCTGAATGGTTAGCTCACCCTGGAAGGAGGGCCTGTCACTGGGCTTGTGGCTCCAGCACTGCTGCATTAATTCTTTCAGGTCTTCCAAGCCAGGAGTCTTGGGCCCAGGTTGGGGCAGCTCTCTTAATGAGGGCCGGCTCTGCTCCTCACACACTAATATCTTCATCAGTGTTGTCTTGGGCACTGGGGCAAAGGGAAAGGGGGAGGGAAGAGATATGAAGGGTAACCTGCTTCATCATTAAAATCACCAGGGAATATGGTCCAAGGGTTTTGTGGGGAGGGGAGGCATGAATAAGGCAATGTGCAGAGATGAGCAGGAAGGGAAGGGCTTGGGGGTTTGAGGGAGGAGGGCATATGGAGTTAAGGATCCTGGAGTCCACCTAGAGTCTTACTCTCAGCTTCTTTTCCAGCTAGCACTTCCCACATGAGGATCCCGAAGCTGCAAAAGACACAAACCTGAGGCTTGGCCCAGCCACTGGCAACACCCTGCTCCCAGAAAGATGTTGAGATTTGGGATATGTTTGGGGTGTGTACCTTACCTGAAGACATCACAGGCTGTGGAGGGATTCTGGTTTACATCAGCCAACAGTTCTGGGGCCAGGTAGGCTAGGGTGCCTATTGGATTGCTGAAACTTTTTCCTGACTTTGAACTCTTCTGAAATGTGGATAGGCCAAAATCTGCCAGCTGCAAAGGAAGGGAAAAAGAAGGAGGTAGGGGAAGGCATCAGGCAGCCTCCAATGCACCTTCCTGCTCACTCTACTCCTAACAGTAGATGCAGCTCCTGCCTTGTAAAGGGTGTGTGTAAGGTCAGAGGAAGGGGAGGGTCAATGGGGCCATTGGGTTGGAAGACTATGTCTCCTACTGGATGGGGCCAGATCAAGGCCTGAGTCTTTTGGGCTAGGTCAGTCATGGCTCTTTGTGGGGACTGACTGAAGGGGCGGGGATGCCTGAGGAAATAACTGGGGTGGGTCAGGATCTGTTTCCTGGTAGGACAGAGGTGGAAGTTCCTGGGTGGGCCTCGACCCCTGAACAGGACTGTGTCTGCAGGGCTCCAGTGAACTAGGGCAGCACAGGGTCTGTGTGACCGGCCCAAGCTGAAGCAGCTGTGGGGCAGGATGGGTGTGGGCTGACCTGAGCGTGCAGCTCAGAGTCCAGCAGGACGTTGGACGGCTTGAGGTCTCGATGCAGGAGTACGGGGTTCAGGCTGTGCAGGTAACACATCCCCAGCACCACCTCCTGCAGGAGGCGGCAGAGGAGCGGCCAAGGCCGAGGGCACCCGGGTTGCAGCAGCTCTGTGAGGGAGCCGTTCTCCATGAACCGAGTCACCAGAGCCGGCCTGCACCCATACGCAGACTTCAGTTTCTCAGTGACCCCCAGCAGGAGCAGCACAAACTGGTTACGCAGACTGCCCATGGCCTTCACCTCCTTGGATAACGTCTCCCTACAGGCCAGGAGAAGGGTGCTGAGTGGGCCCAGCATCCTGGAGAGATTTTTCTGCTCTTCTCCCCTTCCCCCCAATCCCTTTCCTCCCCGCCCCCGCCTTCCCTCTCCCAGGCTGCAGGGCACAGCATCTCGGGCCTCCTAGGTCAGGACCCGGTGCTGTCCGACGCCGACGTCACTCACGAGTTCACCAGCTTGAGGGCCACATCGTAGCCCCACTTCTTATGTCGGGCCCTGAACACCACGCCGAACCCGCCCTGGCCGACCAGCGTCGGGTTTTCCAATTCCTCGAAGGACACCTTGGGGGCAGGGGCACCTGTGGACCTTAATGAGGTTGCCTCGTCCACCAGGCGGCCACGGTCCCACATCGGCGCGGCGCCCTCCCCTCCTCCGTGCAGTAGCCCTTCCCCCCGCCTCTCCGTCTGTCCCGGCCTGGATTCGGGGCGCCACGGTGCTCCCGAAGGTGTCCGCCCGGCGCCCTACTTGCTGGACAGTCAGTGTGCCCGGTCGACACCCCCACGCCCCTCTCACCATATTCCGCTAGACATCAGGCTGGGCTTCTGGAAGTCGTGACCTGCAGGGATGGAGGTCTTCGGGAGCCGGACGTGGGGGGAAGGAGGGGAGGTCGGGGGCTGGGAAAGGGTCAATTTCTGGGTCCAGCAGGGACTCTGCCTCCAGGGTTTCTTCCGCTACGCTACACGGAAGGAGTGAGCACACTTCCTTCCCCGACAGGCTCGCTGTCAGAGTCCCGCCCCGGGGGTGGAGCAAAACTAAAGCTACTGCAGTTTTTGTTTTTTCTAATTAGTGTTTCCTCGAACACCTGCTGCATGCCAGGTCCTTATTAGGGGTCACTGGGCGTTTAAGGTGCTGCAGAAGGTGTCGTCACCTTCCAAGAATCCCCAGTCAGCCCTCAGTCCTACCGGCTGGGTCTCTCCCTTCTCCCAGGAGATTCCCAGCTCCACCACTTGCCAGGCCTGCAGGGCAGTGCTTAGAAGGGTTTTATGGGCCTGCTGCTCAGCTCTCCCACAGTTGCCCTAAGATCATAGCTAAGACTTCTGTAATACTCACCCTGTGCCAAGCACACATATTAGCTTGTTTAATTCTCACATTAACCATAAGGGGCTAGGCACTGTGTTTATCCATTTCTTTTTTTATGGAAGAGGAAACTGAGCCACCTTAAGTTCCTCGCTCAAGCCAGTAGGAAACTGGCTCCTGCCTCTTAACTGTCAAGTTACTTTATTTTCACGTAGCTTCAGGGCTGTACCCCTCAGCTGGTGGTGAAAGTGTCTGGGGAAGGTATGAAAGGTCCACTAAGACAGTGAAGGGTCCCCATCTGTAGTCTGCCCAGTCCCTGATAGCTGCTCTTGCTGAGGCAAGCACCCAACATTGGTAGTGATCTGTCTGCTCTGTAAACTGTAAACTGGGACTCCTGGAGCTGGTGAGACCAAAACCCACTCACTCCCAGGGCATTGAGGTCAGTCTAGATGAATTAGCTCAGCCAGAGAGTTGCTGACATTGTGGTGTCCACTGCAGTGGAAACACCTTAGAGTCCTCCCTACCCTCATGCCAACTTCTCCATGCAAATCCCCTGACCAGTTCGTATACCTGACAAGCACATGTTCTGGGCTCCAGGCTCTGAGAATGTTGGAATTCAGGAAGCCTTAAGTATTTAGGTAGCCTGGCCATGGATAGAGATTGTAGGAAGACTCAACCCTGGAGGGCTCACCTTGATATGCACTTTACATCCTGTCCAGTGGTCTGTGGGCTCTGTTAGTTGGAGAAGAAGTGCCCAGCAGTTAACTGTGGCTTCCAGAGCAATTGGAAATTTCAAGATGTACACCATGGTTTCTGGTGGGATTTGCCCATGCTTTGGAACAATTTTATTTTAGGAATTCCTTGAGGTTACTTCTTAGACCATAGTTTCTTTACAAGACAGTATATGGTAAGCACCCAATAATTATTGGCTAAATACAATGACTGAGTGAATGAATGAACAAGCAAAATTTGGGGAGCTTCCTTAAGTCTCTGATCATTTCAGCTACAGCTCCATATGCATTGGGAAGAGGGTAGATTGGGCTCCTTTATGGTTTGGGGACTCTCACTTGCACAGTTGATGAAATTAGTCTGAAACAGACTTTATTATAGAGATATAATATTGAATCCAAAGACAAGAATAACAGCAGGTCCTCAAAAAAAAAGCCTCGAGTCAGAAGCTGGGAGCCGTGCAGAACCACAGTCACTCCCTTGGTGATTCTTTTTTCAGGAGAAGACCCTGGGATCAATAGTTCCACTTAAAAGGAGCAGGCAGAAGGGAGTTAGAATTGTGTTTAAAGACCTCTTAATGCTTGAGTCTCTTTAGATTGGGACAAGACTTTGAGGATAGGGAAAAGCTACTGTGGGACACTGGGGTGAGGTGGAATCAGGGTTCTGTTACTTTTTGACTCAAAATAAATGGAACCCCTTTCAGAGAAGGAGGGGTGAGTAGCGGAGCTTAGAATGAGTGCCTTCTGCTTCCAGTGGTGATGTGGTGGTGGTGGTGAACCAAGAGAGAGTTGATTCCTGATTTTGGAGCTCTGGCTTTTCCTGAGGCTTGGTTTTCTGACCCCAGTAGCCCCAGGCTTTGGGGGCAGTGTTAGATGTTTTTCATCCTCTTTGGTTCTCTGCTCCTGATAGTTTCTGATTACCTTTAGCCCATGCCTAGTGCCTGGTCTGATTCCCAATCCCTGTATATAAGATGTGTGTATTTGGGGTGGGGGTGGGCAGGAGGGTGTGATCTGTCTTTTTGCATATTCTAATACTAACTGATGCTCATCTCTTGTTAGATTAAGAGGATCTGGTTATACATAGCAGGAAAGGAGAATTGCAAACCAATATCCCTTATGAATATAGATGTAAAAATCCTCAACAGATTACTAGGAAACCGAACCCAATGGTACATTTAAAGGATTATACACCATGAGCAAGTGGGATTTATGCCAGGAATGCAAAGGTGGTTTAACATAAGAAAATCAATCAGTATAAAACACCACATAAATAGAATAGAGGAAAAGAACCCACATGATTATCTCATTTACTCAAGAAAGGATTTGACAAAACTCAGCCCCATTTCTTGATAAAACACTCAGAAAAGTAGGAATAGCAAACTTCCTCAACATGCTAAAGGACATAAATGCAAACCAATGACTAATGTTGTACTCAATGGTGAAAACTGAAAGCTGTTCCCCAAAGATTGGTATGCTGGTTTGAAAGGATTTATGTACCCTAGAAAAGCCATGTTTTAATCCGAACCCCATTTTGTAAAGGCGGCATTTCTTCTAATCCCTATTCAGTACTGTATGCTGGAAACTTTAATTAGATCATCTCCACCGAGATGTGATTCAATCAAAAGTGAGTATTAAATTTGATTAGGTGGAGACATGTCTCCACCCATTCCAAGTGGATCTTGATTACTTTACTGGAATTCTTTAAAAGAGGAAGCATTTTGTAGAAAGCTTCAGAATGACATAGCCATGAGAAGCAGAGAGTCCATCAGCCAGTGACCTTTGGAGGTGCCTCCTGGGGCGCTTCATGAAATGAGCAGCCAGAAGAGAATGCTAGCAGACTTTGCCATGTGCCCTTCCAGCCAAGAGAGAAACCCTTAACTTCATCGGCCTTCTTGAACCAAGGTATCTTTCCCTGGATGCCTCAGATTGGACATTTCTATAGAATTTCTTTAAGTGACCTTAGGACTATAAACTTGCAACTTATTAAATTCTCCTTTTTAAAAGCTATTCCATTTGTGGAATATTGCATTCCAGCAGCTAGCAAACTAGAACAGTTGGGAACAAGACAAGAATGCCTGCTTTCACAACTGCTATTTGACATTGTACTGGAAGTTCTAGCTAGAACAATTAGGCAGGAAAAAGAAATTAAAGACATCTAAATTAGAAAAGAAGAAGTAAAACTATCTCTACTTGAAGATTATCTTACACATAGGAAATCTCAAAGAATCCACAACAAAGCTACTAGAGCTAATAAATGAATTCAGCAAAGTGGTAGGGTACAAGGTCAATATGCAAACAATCAGTTGTTTTTATATATCAACAATGAACAATCTGAAAAGGAAATCAAGTAAAACAATTCCATTTATTTTAATATCCAAAAGAATAAAAATACCTGGGAATAAATTCAACAAAGGAGGTGAAAGGCTTGTACTCCCCAAATTACAAAACCTTGCTGAAAGAAATTAAAGAATACCTACATATATGGAAAGACATCCCATGTTCATAGATTGGAAGGCTTAATATTGTTAAGATGTCAGTACTACCCAAGGCAATTTACAGATTCAACACAATCTCAATTAAAATTCCAACACCCTTCTTTGCAGAAATGGAAAAATCAATCATCACATTTTGTATGAAATGACAAGGAGCCCCAAATAGCCAAGTCAATCTTGAAAAAGAAGAATAAAGTTGGAGGACTTATACTTCCTGAAAGTCCTGGGCTGGGCGGAGGTCAAAGATGTGAAGCAGAGACAGAGACATGACACTGGCAGTGGGAAAAGCAAGTTTTATTAGCAGGGGAACACAAAGAGAGGTGATTCAAGAAATCAACTCCTGCCTGCCTGGATTTGAGTAGACATTTTTAAAGGGGGTTGAGGGTAGGGTTAGGTGGGTTTTCTTTGGTGAGTTCTTGCAAGTGAGGGATTTATCACAAGAATACAGCTGCTGGAGAGGATCAGAGAGTTTTGAGATGTTGATTCTCTGTGGCAGTAGTTTTCATCCTTGCTTGATTCTCTGGTTCAGCTCTCACAATTCTCAATTTCCAACTTTACTACCAAGCTGCAGTAATCAAAACAGTGTGGCATTGGTTGGCATATGTTGACCAATGGAATCAAGTAAGTGAGAGTTCAGAAATAAACCCACAAATCTATGATCAATTGATTTTCCACAACAGTGCCAAGTAGTTTTGACAAAGGTGCCAAGTCCATTCAATAGGGGAAGAATAGTCTCTTCAACAAATGGTGCTGGGAAAACTGGATATTCATATGCAGAAGAAAGAAATTGGACACCTAATTTACACCATATATAGAAGTTAATTAAAATGGATCAATGCCCTGAATATAAGAACTAAAAACACAAAACTCTTAAAAGAAAATGGGGGGATATCTTCAGGATGTTGTATTAGACAATGCATTCTTAGAGATGAAACCAAAGGCACGAGCAACAAAAGAAACAGATAAATTGGATTTCATCAAAATTAAAACTTTTGTGCATCAAATGATATTATCAAGAAAGTGAAAAGACAACCTGCAGAATGAGAGAAAATAGTTGCAAATCATACATCTGATAACAGTTTGATATCCAGAATATATGAAGAACTGCTACAACTCAACAACAAAAAGACAAACAATCGAATTATAAAAATAGACCAAGGACTTGAAAAGATATTTCTCTGAAGAAGGTGTACAAATGGCCAATAAGCACATGAAAAGATGCTCAATATCATTAGTCATTAGGGAAATGCAAGTCTAAATCACAACAAGATACCATTTCACACCCGCTAGAATGACTACTATTTTAGAAATGGAAAATAGCAAGTATTGGCAAGGATGAGAAGAAATTGGAACCTTTGTGCATTATTGGTGGAAATATAAAATGATGCAGCTGTTGTGAAAAGCAATTTGGGCAGTTTATCAAAAAATTAAACATAGAATTACCATATGACCCAACAATCCCACTCTTCGATATATAACCCAAAGAATTAGGGACTCAGACAGGTAGTTGTGTGCAAACGATCATAACAACATTATTCACAATAGTCAAAAGGTGGAAACAACCCGATTATCCATTAACCTGTTTGAATGAATAAACAAAATGTGATATATGCATGCAGTGAGATATGAGTCAGTCATCACAAGGATTGAAGTTCTGATACCTGTTGTAACGTGGATGAACCTTGAAGGCATCATGTTGAATGAAATAAACCAGATACAAAAAGACAAATACTGTATACTTTCACTTAAATAAAATGTCTAGAATAAACAAACTCATAAAGACAGAAAGTAGCTTAGAGGTTACCATGAGCTGTAGGGAGTGTGAATAGAGAGTTATTTATTTTTGTTTTTTTGCATGCGTAGGCACCAGGAATCGAACCTGGGTCTCCGGCATGGCAGGCAAGAACGCTGCCACTGCACCACCATTGCCAGTCTGAGAATTACTAATAGGTAATGAGTTTGTTTCTCTTTTGGATGCTGAAAAAATTTTAGTAATGAAAGGTGGTGATGGTAGCACAGCATTGTAAAAGTGATTAGTAGTTAAAATGGCAAATTTTATTTCTTATATATTTTACACAATTTAAAAAGGGAGAGATTCCAAATATAGACTAGATGGTATTTATTGAGGTTATACTAAAAAAGAATTATGGAGAATTTTCGTTTTCCTTAGTGTTTGAATTTTTTACATTGAGCTTGTATTTCTTGCACAGACAATAAAAGAAATAAAGAAACGAAGAAAGAGACAAGAAAAAATCTCCAGGGACGATCACTCGGTGTGGAAGATTGAACTATAAGGATATTCACTGAAATAATAGTGAAAAAATAGAGTCCTAAATTTCCAATAATTGAAAAAAATTGAGTAAGTTATGCAAGGAAGACTATGTAGCCATTAGAAATGATGCTGTAGACCTGTATTTATTAATATAGAAAGGTCTTTATGATATAACAAGTGGAAAAAAGCAGGTTATAAAATAAAACTATATAATCACTTTTTTTTAGTTTGCTTTAAAAAAACCTCTTCTAGCATTAAGACAGACTTGTTATTCTTGTAATCTTCTTAGTAAAATACCCAAATACTTTATAAAGCACAACAAACGTATTTTAAAATTCATTACTGAGCTATCACAATAATAAAAGTAGTCCCTCAAGGACATCCCCTTGAAACTAGCAAAATAAAACAGTACAAAACGAAAAATAAACAGTAAGCTGAAACCAGAGAGGAGAAATAATCAGAGAGCTAGAGCTTTGAGGGAAGAAGACTGGGTGGGGAGGATAAGGAGGTTGGGGTGGGGTGAGAGGGACGAGAGAGTAAACTCTGATGCCTTGGAAGATGGAAAGGCCAAATCTGAGACACACCTATCCCTATAAATCTGATACCTTTAAAGCAGCTACATTTTAAAGATTTTTTTTATTGTATAATATAACACATATACAAAGCAAAGAAAGAAAAACAATAATTTTCAAAGCACACTTCAATAAGTAGTAACAGAAAAGATCCCAGAGTTTGTCATGGACTGCTATTCCATCATCTCAGATTTTTCTTTTTCACTGCTCCAA
Organism: Tamandua tetradactyla; assembly: GCF_023851605.1. NCBI lineage: Eukaryota > Metazoa > Chordata > Mammalia > Pilosa > Myrmecophagidae > Tamandua > Tamandua tetradactyla. Next base: position 30,326,987 of record NC_135340.1, on the reverse strand, counting down.
AACACTGGAGGCTAGAAGGAATATTAATATAGTGATTCAGCAGCCATTCTCGTTTGTTAAGTCACATTTTCTCTGTAATACCTCGTCCTTCTCCTTTAATCCTCTCCCAATCTATAGGGATCTTTGGGCAATGCTTGTTCTGACTATTTCATGTTGAGAAGGGGTGTCCACACTCAAGGATAGGTGGGGTGTAATTAATTGATAATTCTGGGGAGGCCGGTCCTTCTGAATTTCGGGATTTATCTGATTTAGGAACCCTGCGGGAATTGTATGTTCCAGGAAGGCAAACCTAGTGCCTGATACATTTTATAGAGTCTCAATTTGAGGCCTATGTGTTCTGAAGAGTCAACAGGAGTGGTGCTGGCTGGATTTAGCAAACCAGTTAGCACTATCTAACTGAAGCTTGCAAAAGAGCAGCCTCCAGAATAGCGCCTTGACTCCCTTTGATATCGCCTGGCCACTAATGCCTTACTTTATTACACTTCTTTCCCCCCTTTTGGTCAGGAAGGTTTTGTTGAGCCAGGACCTAACTTATCCCCGTGAGTCACATCCCAAGTTGTCAGGGAGGTTTTCACCCCTAAATGGCTTGTGCCACATAGTGGGGAGGGCAGTGATTTTCCCTGCAGAGGTGGACTGAGAAAGAGGCCGCATCTCAGCAACAAAGAGGCTTCCTGGAAGCAGCTCATAGGCCTTGTTTTATGGGTAGAGTCAACTTGTCCCCTAAGGAAATAAATTTCATAAGAGCAAGCTTTATGAAGGGCAGACCCTATTTTCTTAGGCGTCCCCAGTGGTTAGGAGGGTGATTGGGGTTTCCCAAATGGGAGAGTTTAATTTATATATATATATATAAATATATATATATATATATTTTGCCTTCAGATCCTTAAGGGACTCTATCAATACCTTTTAATTATCAGCCCACCATAGTCTGAGATGCATCCTGGTATTATATTAAGCTATAGAAAATTACAAGGCCTTGTTCCTGTTCTGGATTCCAGGAGCTTGGGTTGTTTATCTGAGCTATCCAGAAAGGCTGATTTAGATTATGAGTTACAGAAAATTTAGGTTCTAGATGTAATAAATCTCTCTTCTTTGACTTCATACAATAGCTGAACGTCTAGAATACATACACTATCATCTTTTGCCCTGCATTCTAATTTGCCTTGGACTCAGCCAGATTGACTTTGTTCTAAAGTGTAATTGAGGCCTGATCTCTTTTTCGGTTAACTGTTATTATATACAGCCATGCTAACTTTCAGGTCTGCAACACTCCATTTCTGAGACGTAGGTGTCACAGAGCTACTTAAAGTTCCAGGGAAATACCAGTTGATGTATAGAAATTTCAGTGTTTCAGAATCCAGAAATGCATCCACAACTTCAGACCTAAGGAGGATGCTATAAGGGCCCACAGTCCGGGATCCCATTCTCTTTTAAGTATTTTCTGAAAGAGACCTTAACACGCTTGTTCTTTTGTTTCTGGCTTATTTTGCACAACACATTGTTCCCAAGGTTCATTCAGTTCGTTGTATGCTCTTCGATGTCCCTCCTTTTTGTAGCCACACCAAATGCCGTCATATAAATATACCGCCATCTGCCATTGTGCTTCTCAGTCATTGTGTCCTTTGACTCCCTCCATCTATTGGGCATCATGGATAATGTCCAAAAATAAAGAAACCATGTCTTATAGTATCGTCATTTGGTTGTACCATCAGCAGTACTCTCAATTTTAGACAATTTTCATTGGTCCGTGATGACAAAGAATCGGCAAACACAGTGTCCCAGCTATCTAATCAGTTATCTAGTCAAAACCACCCCAATCTCTTGCCTACTCCCTCCTACCTCCTCAAAAGCTAGTTGTCCCTAGAATTGCTGTGGTACTGTTGATGTCTTCCTGTTAACTATTGGCCATGACATGCATTTTTAGTTTTCCCCCTATATCCCTCCCCTATTGACTCTTTGTCCACTGTTGAACCATTGAAGAGTTCATGTGAGAACTTATTTATAATTATAAATTTAATCAGTGGAACACAAGGCACTATACATCCCCTTTCAATCATATTCGCCTTCAATATGGCAATGTTACTTATAAACCTACTAATTAGTTACTATCACTTTTATCCACCCCCCTGCATTTGATTCAGCCTCTTTGGGTCGCTTTTCCTTGGTCTCTAGCTTTTGAGTACCTCTAGATTTGCTGCATTCTACAGTGTAACCTCTAAGATTACCTTTACCAGAGTCATAATATCGGAATCATACAGTATCTGTCTTTTTGTGTCTGACTTATTTCACTCAGCATTATGTCCTCAAGGTTCATCCACATTGTCATATATTTTGGGACCTCATTTCATCTTACTGCTGCACAATATTCCATTGTATGGATATAATTTTGATTTTCCACTTGCCTGTTGATGGGCACTTGGATTGTTTCCACCTTTTGGCAATTGTGTATAGTGCCTCTATGAACATCAGTGTGCAAATGTCTGTTCATGTCACTGCCCTCAGCTCTTCTGGGTATATACCGAGTATTGGTATTGCCAGGTCATAGAGCAACTCAATATTTAGTGTTCTAAGAAATTGTCAAACTGTCTTCTGCAGTGGCTGCACCATCATACATTGCCACTGACAGTGAATGTGTTCCTATTTCTCCACATCCTTCCCAGCATTTGTAGTTGTCGGTTTGTTTAGTATCAGCCATTCTTATAGGTGTGGGGTGATATCTCATTATCACCTTAATAGCTTATGAAAATGAGCAACTCTTCATGTGCTTTTTAGCCATCTGTATTTGCTTTCCAGAAAAGTGTCTATTCATATCCTCTGCCCATTTTATAATTGGGTTGTTTGCTCTTTTGTTGTTGAGCTGTATAATTTCTTTATGTACACAGGATATCAAACCTTTACCTGATATGTGGTTTCCAAATATTTTATCTCATTGGGATGGCTGTCTCTTCACCTTTTTAACAAAGTCCTCTGTGGCACAGAAGCTCTTGATCTTAAGGAGGTCCAGTTGTCTATTTTTAATTTTGCTGCTTATGCTTTAGGTATAAAGTTTAAGAAGCTACCTCCTATTACTAGATCTTGAAGACATTTCCCTGCATTGTCTTCTAGAAGTATTTTGGTATTGGTTTGGTTATATATATATATATATACATATTAACTTTTTAAATTGTGAACTACATACGAAAAAGTGATAAATTTCAACATACATTTTAACAAGTTGTTATGCAACAGATTTCACAGTTCGGTATGGGCTGCAGCTCCACAATTTCAGGTTTTTCCTTCTAGCACCATCAAGATACTGGAGACGACAGAAATGCCACTATACTGATTCAGCACTCATACTCATTTGTTAAATTCTATCTTCCCTGTTATACTCCTTCTCTTTAAATAACATATATACCTAAAAGCAATGCATTTCAAAATACATCACGACAAATAGTTGTAGAACAGATTTCACAGTTTGGTATGAGTTACGATTCCTCAATAATAGATTTTTATTTCTAGCTGCTCAAAGGTACTGGAGGCTGAAAGAAATATCAGTAAAATGATTCAGCACTCACTTGTTAAACCCAACTTTCTCTGTATAATTCTGCCATGACCTCTGATCTTTCTCACACTCTGTAAGGCTATTCGGGCTGTGCCCATTCTAACTTTTAAAACTTTTTTATTGTATAGTATAACAAATATACAAAGCAAAGAAATAAAAAAGTAATAGTTTTCAAAGTACTCTTCAAAAAGTAGTTTCAGGATAGATCCCAGGGTTTGTCATGGGCTACCATATGATCCTCTCATATTTTTCCTTCTAGCTGCTCCAGACTATAGGAGGCTAGAGGGCTTAAATATTTTTTTATCATCACAATCAACTTTTTTTTTCCTTCTTTGTTTGTGAACAATAACATATATACAAAAAAGCTGTAAATTTCAAAGCACAACACCACAATTAGTTGTAGATCATTGTGCTGGTTTGAAAGGATGTATGAACCCTAGAAAAGCCATGTTTTAATCAAAATCCCATTTCATAAAAGTAGAATAATCCCTATTCAATACTGTATGTTTGAAACTGTAATCAGATCATCTCCCTGGAGATGTGATTTAATCAAGAGTGGTTGTTAAACTGGATTAGGTGACGACATGTCTCCACCCATTTGGGTGGAGTAAGTTTCTGGAGCCCTATAAAAGTCCAAGTAGGTTTCTGGAGCCCTATAAAAGAGGAAATATTTTGGCGAATGAAAGAGATTCAAAGAGAGCAAAGCAGAATGTCATAGCCATGAGAAGCAGGGCCCACCACCAGTGACCTTTGGAGATGAAGAAGGAAAATGCCTCCCGGGGAGCTTCATGAAACAGGAAGTCAGGAGAAGAAGCTAGCAGATGACGTCGTGTTAGCCATGTGCCCTTCCAGATGAGAGAGGAGCCGTGACTGTGTTCGCCATGTGCCTTCTCACTTGAAAGAGAGACCCTGAACTTCATCAGCCTTCTTGAACCAAGGTATCTTTCCCTGGATGCCTTTGATGGGACACCTCTATAGACTTGCTTTAACTAGGACATTTTCTCGGCCTTAGAACTGTAAGCTAACAGCTTATTAAATTTCCCTTTTAAAAAGCCATTCTGTTTCTGCATATTGCATTCTGGCAGCTAGCAAACTAGAACAAACATATTTCAGACTTTGACATGGGTTACAATTTCACAATTTTAGGCTTTTACTACTACTGCTTTAAAATACTGGAGACTAAGAGAGATATCAATTTAATGATTCAGCATTCATATTCATTTGTTAAGTCCTATCTTCTATGTATAATTCCATCACCTTTGATCTTTCCATACCTCTCTTTAGGGTAGTCTGGGCTATGACAATTCTAAATTTTTGATATTTGAAGGGTCTGTCACTAATGAGGGGTAGCAAGATGGAACTATCTGATGTTCTGGAAAGGCTGGGCTAGGTTTCAGGACTTACCTGGGCCAGGGACCCATCTGGAGGTTGTAGGTTTCTGGAAACTTACTCTAGTGCCTGGAACCCTGTGGAATCTTATATATTGCCCTAGGTATTCTTTAGGATTGGCTGGAATGGCCCTGGTTGGGGGTTGGCAGGTTATGTGATAGGTAGCAAGGTCTACCTGAAGCTTACGTTACAACAACCTCCAGAATAGCCTCTCGACTGTATTTGGACTCTCTCTGCCACTGATACTTTATTAACTACACTTCTTTTCCTCCTTTTGGTCAGGATGTAATTGTTGATCCCACAGTGCCTGGTCTGGATTCATCCCTGGGAGTCATCTCCCACGTTGCCAGGGAGACTTTCACCCCTGGATGAAGGGAAAAATAAGAAAAGAAATCAAAGCAACAGCTTTGAAAATCATCTGCAGACTCAGAACACTGAGACCTGTGGTTTGTGATGAAATGTTAACTTTAGAACACTAAAGTCAGCAAAAGTTGAGAAGCATCCTCTTGGCTAACATTCCATAAAAAGAATGAGCAAAAACCTGCTCTTTGTCCCTTAATCATTACCCCGAAAAAGAAGGAACAGGCAGTCTGTCAGTCTGCACTAATGCTAGAGACAAACGCACACCAAGAGTTATTTCTGTGCGCTTTCTGCTTCATTGAGAAAAATAAATACGGTGCTGAGCAAGTTGTTCGAGGTGCTTGTCCTTTGAGGCATGAGTCCCCTGCTCTCATCTTAAAAGAATCTTCTGCGTGAGTGTCTTTATTTTTCAGATTCATGGTGCTTTCCTCAGCCCCTCTTGCTGAGCTGGTCTCGGCAATCAATGCCCAATGTGGGGTTCTGAGAAGAAGGACCGCCCGAGTGAAAATTGAAACTACCACGTCACCAATGCCTGCGTGAATTTAGAGACCTCTTGAATCCAGGAAACAGAAACTGAAAGGTACGGACACTCTCGGGCAAAAGAAACAGGGTAATAATGGGGAAGAGTGATAGCACTACTAAATATCGCCCCTGTGTCTGTCTTCTTAAACATTTACTTAAGGCAGGAGGAACAAAAGCTGGCGAGGATTGGCTTTTAGAACTTTTACAAATAATAGAGAAATATTGTTCCTGTTTTCCAACTTTTGGCAGCTTAGAGTTAGGTGAATGGGAGAGAGTAAGGAAAGAGCTTAAAAAATTGCATGTACAGGGTGTGCCACTTCCTGTAACCATTTGGCCCACTTGGACTATAATCAAGTCAGTCCTTGAATCTTTACAGACTGAAGATGAGGAGGAAGAGGAGGAAGTGATTGACAGGCTAGACAAACTAAAAGAGAACTTGGATGATTCTCTAAACCTCCCCTCTGCCCCCCACCCCGGTGAATATCAAGGATATTCAAGATAATGAACTCCCTTTCCCACCTCCTCCTTTTCCTTCTATGGAGGCAGGTAAACATCCATTCACGCCTATTCAGCAGGGAATTTTGCAGGCTCGCAGGGAAGGCGATTTAGATGCTCTCCAGATAGCTTTCCCTGTAACAGTCCATGAAAGAGTTGTCCCGGGGTGGATGCTAACAATCCTGATGGGGTTTATGAAGTCAGGCATAGCCTTTTCCTTTTAATACTTTAAAGGAATTAAAAAGTGCAGTACAGCAATATGGACGTAATTTTCCCTTTACTTTTGGATTGATGCAAAGGTTAGCTGAAGGCTCTCGCTTGTGCCCTGGATGGCTGGGATAATTAGGTGAAAATCACTCTTGGGCCAGGAGAATATTTACAGTTCAGAACTTGGTGACAAAAACATGCAGATGCCTTAGCCAACCAAAATTTAGCCCAGAATATTCCTATTTCTTTGGAACAACTAATAGGGAGAGGCCAAAACTATGTCGCTAAAGTTCTAGAGCCAATAAGACAACAATATTCTCAGTGTTATATAATTCATTATATGGATGATATTCTCTATGAGGCAGAAATAACCGAGGAGTTAATCTCATTATACGAGGATCTAGAAAGGCACCTAACAAATTCTGGGCTCAAAATAGCTTCTGAAAAATTCAAACAATTACCCCTATGTCCTATTTAGGATATTTGGTAGATAGAACAACTATGAAACCACAAAAAGTGCAAATTAGAAAAGACTCCATAAAAACTCCGAAAGACCTACAAAAAGCTTCTAGGAGACATTAATTGCTTTAGACCAAAAGTGGGTATTGCTACTTATGAATTATCCAACCTTTTTGCTTTACTCCGAGGAGATTCAAGATTAAATAGTCCTCATTCCCTGAGTAAGGAAGCCGAAAAGGAGTTAGAATTAGTTGAGCAGAAAATTAAAAAAAAAAAAAAAAAAAGCCCAGTAAGAACACTTTAACTCTAATAGATCATTGCAACTTACAATCGTTCCTTCCAATCATTCTCCGACAGGATTAATAATGCAAGGTGAAGGAATAGTAGAATAGTAGAATGGATTTTTCTTCCTAATAAAAATGTGATAAAATCCTTATCTCCATATCTTGATCTCATTGCACAAATAATTCTTAAGGGAAGAGAACGCACATACTCTTTAGTAGGAATGGATCCTTCTCATGTGATACTCCCTCTTACAAGGTGGGAAGCTGATGCTTTCTTTCAGAACCACCTGTTAGGGCAGATTGCCTCTGCTGACTTTGTGGGAAAAATTGACAATCACTACCCAAGTTCTTAAAAGAACTCAATGGATATTATACAATATAACGAAAAAACATCCAATTGTTGATGCTCCAATTATTTTCACTGATGGATCTAGACGTAGCTCTGCAGGATATTCAGGTTTAAAAACAAAGAAAATTCCAACCCCTAGATTTTCAGCACAACAAGCTGAATACTAGCAGTAATACTGCCCTTCCAAATATTTCAGAGCCAGTTAATATTTTATCTAATTCGGCATATGTGGTGTTTGTGGCACAATTAATTGAAACGGCTGTTATCAAGCAAAACCTAAATCCTTCTTTATTTCAGCTATTTCAGAAATTACAATCTGCTGTGCACCTTCGTAGCACCCTTTTTTTATCACTCACATTTGCTGTCATATGAATCTTCCCGCCCCTTCAGCCCAGGGCTATGCATTAGCTGATAAACTAGTTAGCCCAGTTTTAAGTGACGCCATACATTTTCACAATTTAACCCATCGAAATGCTGCTGGACTTAAAGCCCGTTTTCCATTAACTTGGGCCCAAGTGAAAAGTACAGTCCAAACTTGTTCTTCTTGTCAAATTTTAAACAACCCAGCACAAACTGAACCAGGAGTTAGCCCTAGAGGATTAAAACCAAATTCTTTATGGCAAATGGATGTTACTCATCTTGCTTCATTTGGAAAGCTAAATTTTGCTCATATGACTGTGGCTACCTTTTCTGGTTACATATGGGCGACAGCACAAAGAAGGGGAGCGTTATGGCATGTTAAATCACATCTTCTAGCTTGCTTTGCCTCATGGGACTCCTAAAGGCTATCAAAACTGATAAAGCCCCCGCTCATTCAAGTGCATCTCTTAAACAGTTCTTGCAAAACTGGAACATTTCACATTCTTTTGGCATTCCTTATAATCCCCAAGGACAAGCTATAGTTGAAAGAGCCAATTAAACTTTAAAGATTGCACTTAAAAAGCAAAAAGGAGAAGAAAAGGAAATGCCTCAGACTCAGTTACAAAAGCTTTATTTACCTTAAATTTTTGAATTCTAGAAATGATGGTACTGCTGCAGAAAAACATTATAAGCAAAAGGAAGCAAATACACAGAATAAGGACACTCCACACATCTGGTGGAATGATCCTTTAATTCTTAGAATATGGGTAAACTGTTGACATGGGGACGAGGGTTTGTTTGTGTCTCACCAGAAACAGGAGAGAAACCGGTGTGGGTGCGTAGTCGAAGAATAAAACGAGTGACCCCAAAAGAGGAAGTGTTGCGATGACGGGCCACCCCCTCCCCGATTCTGGGACGAGACCCCTCCAATCATACAGATGGAAGGACTGAATGTGACCACGACATGACTCGGACTGACGCTAGGCACTAGATATGCAAGCCCTGCAAGCCCACCAACGTGGGGAAAAATTAAGAATCTGTGCCAGGAAGCTGAACAGCAGTAAAAGAATCAAGGGACGCCTGGAACAGCACCTAACTTGCTTACCTCTATGATGGCTATAATCACTGCACTGTAGGTTTCTACTTGTTGTCGCTGCAATTAATTATACCTATTGGGCTTGTATTTCCAGTCCTCCTCTATTACGTCCTGCCTCTCGGAAAGAAAGCCCTCCTTTAATTTATATCAATGAGTCGTCTTGGATCCCGGGGCTGAGGATTCACGGCTCCCACAACATCCTAATGAAGAAGGAACACTGTTTCATTTGTCATTAAGTTTTTCCGATTGGGCTATGTGTGTAGGTCCGGCAGAGGGCTATGTTAACTTGTCATCCCAAGCATGGCACTCTTTTACTCCTAAACAAGGCAGTGCTCAGGAGCTCAGTTACACATGCTGTCTGGTTTGAGCTTAAAGATTTTTTAGAGTAATTCAACTAAGAATCCTCCTGATAGACCACCTTGTACTTATAGCCATGTATGTACACCTGAAAGTGAACACATACGTTGGAAAAAAATGTAGAGGATCTCATGGGGTGTGGCTACTTAATGGTTCTTATGGAATTGTAACGGGCTGGTCCCCTAAGGGGTACGCAGCCCAGAATTGTAGCCACATATCTAGCTGCCCTTCTGTAAAAGCTTTAAAATGGCATGTGTCACAACATGACCATGCAGTGATCTCCGCACGAGCAGATCATCCCATTGTCTGGCATGGTATGGGTATGGTTCCTCCATGACCTCAACTAGGAAATGGGCCTGCACAATCTTCTTTATGGAAAACCACTTTAAGTCTACAACCTATAAAAATTTGGAATGGAAAATATTTTAATGTTAATCAGTACAATTTGTCCTCCGAAACTAATAAAACCATTTATTTACAAAGTTGCATTAGGGATCCTTTTGTATTCTTGACAGGAGAGTTCTATCTCAATGAAAGTTCTTCAGAGGTAACTTGTTATTCCTGCAAATTGTATAGTTGTATTAATAATACCATATTCAATCCTAATAGAAGTTATATGATTTTAAGAAGACGTGTTGGATTATGGATACCTGTGAATCAGACATGGCCATGGGAATACTCACCAGATATACGTGCATTATTATCTGTACTACATCAAGCTATCAGAAAAACTAAATGATTTATAGGGTTATTATTTGCAGCCATTATGGGAATTGTAGATTTAACCACTGCTGCGGCAGTATCAGGTGTTGCCTTACAACAGAGTATTCATACTACTGAATTTGTAGAAGAATGGCACAAGAATGCTAGTTTTGCATGGGAAGAAGAGACTAAAATTGATAAAGAAATTAATGATTGATTAGTTGATGTTGAAAATGCTGTAATATTATTAGGCGAGGGAATGGAATCCTTCAAACTGCAAATGCACTTATTTACTTATTTATTTTTTGCATTGGCAGGCACCGGGCATCGAACCTGGGTCTCTGGTATGGCAGGCGAGAATTCTTGCCAGCTGAGCCACTGCGGCCCACTCTGCAAGTGCATTTAAAATGTGATTGGAGTGTATCTAGTTTTTGTGTAACTCTTTTTTTTTTTTTTTTTTTTTTTTTTTTTTTAAAGGAAAGACAGAGAGAAGGAAGGAAGGAAGGAAGAAAGGGAAACATCTTTAAACATTTTCTTGTTTTATTGTATTCTGTTTCTCCGTATTTGTTACATGGGCTGGGGCCGGGAATCGAACCGAGGTCCTCCGGCATAGCAGGCAAGCACTTTGCCCGCTGAGCCACCGCGGCCCGCCCTAGTTTTTGTGTAACTCTTTATGTATATAATGCTTCTGATATTAGTTGGGAAAAAAATTTGCCATGACATAACTGGCCATCATGATAATTTAAGTTTAGACATGTCTTATGTCCAAGCATTAGTCTCTAATATGCAACATGCCCGTGTAGAACTTTTGTCCTTCTCAGAGACTATGAACGGAATAGCGAATGATCTTCAAACTCTTAATCCACTTACATGGATAAAAGGATGAGGAGGAGGGTTGCTAAGTAGTACTGTGATTTATTTCTGTTTCTCCTTTTAACCTGCACAGGCTTCCAATGCATGCAAAACATGCTTGAAAAAAATAATGCAGAAATAAGTCACCAAAACTACCTTCCCGATCCTTCCAAAACAAAAAGGGGGAAATGAAGGGAAAAATAAGAAAAGAAATCAAAGCAGCAGCTTTGAAAATCATCTGCAGACTCAGAACACTGAGACCTGTAGTTTATGATGAAATGTTAACTTTAGAACGCTAAAGTCAGCAAAATTTGAGAAACATCCACTTGGCTAACATTCCATAAAATGAATGAGCGAAAACCTGCTCTTTGTCCCTTAATCATTACCCTGATAAGGAAGGAACAGGCAATCTCTTGGTCTGCACTGATGCTAAAGACCAAACACATACCAAGAGTTATTTTTGTGAGCTTTCTGCTTCATTGAGGAAAATAAATAAGGTACTGAGTAAGTGTTCAAGGCTCTTGTCCTTTGAGGCAGGGTTTCCTGCTTTCATCTTAAAAAACTCTTCTGCATGAGTGTCTTTATTTTTCAGATTCGTGGTGCCTTCCTTGGCCCCTCTTGCTGAGCTGGTCTCAGCACCTGGATGTCATGTCCCCCATAGTGGGGAGGGCAATGATTTCACTTGCTGAGTTGGGCTTAGAGAGACTGAGGTCACATCTGAGCAACAACAGAGGTCCTCCAGAAGTAACTCTTAGGCATGCCTATAGGTAGTCAAAGCTTCTCCACTACCTACATAAGCTTCACGAGGGTAAGCCTCATGATCGAGAGCATGGCCTATTGATTTGGGTGTCCCTAAAGTCTGACACAATATCAGGGGATTCCCCGATGGTAAAGTTTAATAGTTGCATAGTCTTTCTCTCTCCTGTCTGGGGACTTTGCCAATACTTTTTGATTACCTGCTTATTATACTCTAGGATGTTTCCAGGTCTTACAATACTCTATACAGGATTAAGGGACCTCTTTTTTATTCTGTGCTTCCTGTCTTTCAATTGTTCAAATGAGCTATACAGATAGGTTGAATTAGATTATGCACTACAGAAAATTTCAGTTCCAGGTCAAATAAACCTTTCTTCCATTGGTCTCAAAGAGTATGTGTGGTTCTAAAATATAGACACTTTTCCTTACTCCTATGTTCTGAATTACTTTAACCCCAACCTGTTTGGTTTTGCTCTTATCTCTAAATATCAGGTTATATATATATAAAGCAGCATCTCAAAATTACCAGTCTGGACTTAATGTGTCTGCTCTAAAAGCTTACAATCTAGGCCCCTATTTTCTTATAAGTACTTTCTAAAGGTAACCATACCAGTGTTGTTTTTTTTGTTTCTGGCTTATTTTGTCTCACCAAATGTCCCACATGTTTATTTACATAGTTGCATGCCTCACAACATTGTTCTTTTTTGTAGCAGCCTTCTTTGTCTCTTAGGATGTCTTTACATTTAAAGTCTATTTTACCAATATTAGTATAGCTATTCCAGCCTTCTTTTGGTTACAACTTGTGCGGAAAATCTTTTTCCATCCCTTCACTTTTTTTTCCCACTCTTTCTTTCTAAGTTTTATTAATAAAACCAATCAACATACAATATGAACATTCTTTTTTTCATCGCATAGTTGTATATTCATCATCATGATCATTTCTTAGAACAATTTACATCAATTCAGAAAAATAAATAGAAAGAAAACAAAAAAAATCATACATACTATACTTCTTATCCCTCCTTTTCCATCCTTTCACTTTCAATCTATTTGTATCCTTGTGTCTAAGATGAGTCTCTTGTAAGCAGCCATATAGCTGGAGTATGTTTCTTAATCCATTCTGCCAATCTGTATCTTTTAATTGGTAAATTTAGTTGGTTAACATTCAAGGTTATTACCGAAAAGGCATTTCTTGAGTCCACCATCTTATCTTTTTAATTTTATTTGTCAGATCTACATATTCTTTTCCCTCTTTCTCTTTGTATTCTTTAAATTACCCTTATGGTACTCTTCAATTCTGTGGACTTCTCCAGGCCTCTCTCTCCTGTCTTTTTTTTTTCAGCCAGCAGAACTCCTTTTAGTATTTCTTGTAGGGCCGTTCTCTTGTTGACAAATTTGTTCAGGACTTTTTGTCTGTGAGAACTTTACTCTGTCCCTCAATTTTGAAGGCCAGTTTGGCTGGGTACAGAATTCTTGGCTGGAAGTCTTTCTCTTTCAGGATCTTGAATATATCATACCACTGCCTTCTTGCCTCCAGGGTCCTAGTTGAGCAGTCTGAACTCAGTCTTATTTGATTTCCCTTGTACGTAGTAGATTTTTTTTCTCTTGCTGCTTTCAGGGTTTTCTGCTTCTCTTCAACATTTGACCTACTGATTAGTATGTGTCTTGGGGAGGACCTATTTGAATTTATTCTGTTTGAAGTTCTTTGGGCTTCTTAGACGTGTATATTTATATTCCTTATGAGGGTTGGGAAGTTTTTCCCCTTTATATCCTCAACTACTCTTCCTAGCCCTTTACAACTCTCTTCTTCTGGGACACCAATGATTCTTATATTTGTGCGCTTTGTTTTGTCTATCATTTCCCTGACCCATTAAATTTTTTCCGTCTTTTTTTGCCATTTGCTGTTTTGAGTCTTTGAAGTCAATTATCCTGTCCTCTATATCACTTATTCTTTCTTCTGTCTCTTCAAATCTGGTGTTGTGTGCCTCTAGTATGTTTTTTATTTGGTCAACAGAGTCTTTAATCTCTGTGATTTCTGCTACTTTTCTATTTATTCTTTCAGATTCCTCTTTGTGTTCTTCTACTGTCTTCTTGATCTCCTTTATGTCATTTGCTATTCCACTTATTTTCTTAAATAGGGTTGTATGAATATCTCTGATTAGTTATTCCAATATCTGTGTCTCCTCTGGTGTTTTAATCTGGTCATTAGGCAGGGCTATATCTGTCTGCATTGTGATCTGCTTAGTGATCTGCTGTCTTCGTTGCATGTAAATATCTTGATTGATTTACTTTGGGAGTTGATTTCTTTCAGTCTGAGGCCTTGTGTTTGCGGGATGGTTGTACAGCAGGGAGCAGGGCACTCAGTACGGTGATTTGTTTCAGGGCAGGTATGGGCGCAGGTTGGGATATTATGCTGATGCCTGTGAATGTGGGCGCCCAGCAGCCAGGGAGGGTGTAGCTGTGTGGGTGCACTGGTCTGGGGGGTGTAACCCTGGTGTGTGCTGGTCAAAGGTACGGGGCCCTTTGTGCACATGTGTAGATCTGCGACAGCAGGTTGGCTTTATGCCTTCATGGATTGGGGGTAGATGTGACCCGGCTGCGCAGGTTGGCACTTTCTCAGAGCTGGGAAGTGAGGCTGAAGGCTGTGCACATGTGTGGTTCTAGGACCGCTGTAAAATGTGGTTCCTAGAGCTGAATGATGTGATTTGGGGCCCTTGCGAATGCGTGGGCCTGAGAGTCCAGCAAACAGATGTGCTGAGCTCAGGAGGGTGGGGTGAGGCTGCGCGACACTATGGGTGGGGGGTAGGGGTGTGGGGTGGGGGTAGCCTAGGTATGGAGGTTAGTGTCCACAACCTTTATGTGCTGGCAACAGCCTGCAGGGAACAGGGAGGGGGAGGTAGTGCTCAGGAGGGGTGCAGGAGAGGTGGGTTGGGCTGCACTGGGGATGGGGGTGTGGGGCAGGTATGTGCACTGGGGGCCGGTGGGGTGGGGCACCTGGAGCATGGGGAATGGGAGCGGGTGAGGGGGTTCAGATGTGTGGGCTGTGGGGTGAGTCGCCAGTCTTGGGGCTGCCTGGTGAGGGTAGTGCATCCAAGGAGTGCAGCCTGGCTTACTTCCTAGTCCTGGCTCCCGTCCGTGCACTCCCGCGGCCTCCGAGGCTTGGTACCTCTGCGCCAGGCTCCAGGTTCCTGCCTCTCAGTTCCTCGACCTCTGCAACCAAGGCTGCCGCATGTGGTACAGAAGGCTCTCCCAGGTCAGCCGTGCTCCCCAATGGCCGCTTCAGTCGCCCTCTTGTCCCTTCTCTAACTTTTCCTTGGAGCAGGGCTAATCTGTAGTTACTCTTGTCGGCCATTTTCCTGGAAGTCCCTGGCTTGGTCTTTAATCCATTTTGAATTAATTTTTGTATAGGGTGTAAGGTAGGGGTCCTCTTTCATTCTTTTGGCTATTGATATACAATTCAACGAGCTACATAAAAAAATTTTATTGTGGTGATATATACATAACAATTCCTACTTTAACCACTTCCAAGTATATAATTCAGTGGTTTACATTTACAGTGTTGTGCTGCCATCACCATGATACATTACCCAAAATTACAAAGGAGAAACTCTTTACATTTAGAATTAACTCCCCATTCCTCACCCCCCCCCCCCCCCCGCACTGTCCCTGGAACCCTGTAATCTTCTTTCTGTCTCTATGAATTTGCAAATCCTGGTCATTTCATATAAGCAAAATTATACAATATTTGTTCTTTTCCATCTGGCTTATTTCATTCCACATGTTGTCTTCGAGATTCATCATGTAGGAGAATATGTCAGAACTTCAATGTTTTTACAGCTGAATAATATTCCACTGCATGTATATACCGCCTTTTGTTTATTCATTCATCCATTGATGGACACTTGGATTGTAGAAGCTATGTTCTTAACAGAAAGGAAAGAGGCTCACTTGTTTGTAGATGGAACCTAAAAGGAAAACCCTCTGGGCTGTAGCACTAGGTGTTAATAAAAATGTTAGTGTCCATATGAGAGCTGCTGATTGATTGGAAATGTTACTTCTCCTTCAGTAAACCATAAACAGAGAAATTAAAGTGGCCCCAGATTATTATGCCTCTTGGAGTCCAGCAAAAGCAAACAAAATCCTCCTTGCAAAAAAATATCTTTAACCCAGGCTTCTAGATTAAATTCACCCACATATAAACTCACAATTAAAAATTACTAAATATATAAGAATTCAAAGTGTTAATGGACAAAAAGGCCGTGGATTCTTTTGCCCAATGTGCTTAATAACCAATTCCCGGGACACAGGGGTTTCAAAGAGAGAAATAACTAGGTGTGCAGTAGGAGAGCAGATGGCCTAGTGGGCCAAAATACGTCTCCCCGAACTGCAATAATTCCGATAATTTTTTTAGAGAAAAAGATGGGCAGGATTTAGGATAATGAGCACAGTGGCCCCAGATGATGTGGGGGTGATTTGATTATTGGGCATGCGCAGATTGATTACATGCTTAGTCATAGAAGGTGGGTAAGAAAATGGCAGGATGAGCTATAGGGAACTTGCAAGTTAACCTCTAAGCTACTGCACATGTCAGGTGGGCCCCCTTTGGTTAGATCCAGTCTTGGTTTTCAAGATAACATTGGATTTGGGGTGAGTTAGTTTTGGGCTGACCCAAGAAACATTAGGGCCTGTCTTTAGCGATTACAAGACTCCATAGTTGAAAAACTGGATGATTGGATACAAATGAAGGTTAGTCACAAGGTTTTTACAATCACAGGGCAGAAGATAAGGGCTATAAACTCATCATCAGAGACCAAGGTAGCTGGATTACAATTTAGAGATTTCAGGTATTTCCCTCTGTCTACTCCAATGTACCAGAAAGCAAAAAGGAATATCTATATAATGATTCAGTAATCAAAATCATCCCTTAAATCCTGATTTCTTGGTTACAAAAGCACTGTGATGGAGATTCAGCAGAAACAATAATCTACAGGTTTGCACTTTGAAGGACTTCTGAGTTTGGAATAATCAGATAAAGAATCTAAAGAGGCTATTGTGAAATGTTTAAAGAAATAAAAGATTGAATAGAGAAAAAAATGAGCAAGGAACAAGATCATAAAAACTGTCCAGATAGATTTAGGGGGAAAAAAATAGAATATCAAGAAATTTAAAAAAATGTATATAATCATTAAAATTAAAATTGTAATACTTGGTTAAACAGATGGTGCAGTTGAAGAGAGAAATCAGTGTACTGAAGGATAGATCTAAGGAAATCTCCAGAATACAGCAAAGAGAGACACGTAGATAGAACACATGAAGTTAAGAGACAAAGAAGAATGTGAAAGTCTAACATATATCCAACTGAGATCTCATCAGGACAGTAGAGGAGAAAATGTGGGCAAAGCAATTTTCAAGGAAAAAAAAGGTCTGAGAATTTTCTAGAATAGATAAGGATCAATAGATATTGGAAGTACAACTTCCCCCAAGAAGGATAAATATAAAGAAATCCACACCTAGTACATCTCAGTGAAATTGCCAAACTAAAGACAAAGAAACAATCTCAAAGGCTAGAGAGAAAACATAGATCATCTACAAAGGAATAGCAACTATCTGATAGCAGACTTCTCCACAACCATAACGGAAACCAGAAGTCGTTGGAGTGATTCAAAGTGCTGAAAGAAAAAAAATCTATAAACTTATACTGTATATCCAGCAAAATCATTTTTGCATGCTGACTTAAACAAAGGATCTGCTAAATATAGAACTCCATGTATTAGAAAGGGAGATGTGAAAATTCATATTACTTGACATTTAGTTATTTGATTTAAGCATTAAATTTTGCTGGGAAAAAAGGAAGCATGTACTTACATGGTTAGAAAACTATCTGAACGGATAAAATAGAAAAATGTTTAAAGTAGTTATTCTTGAGTTTTGGGATTACAGGTGATTTTATTTTCTTATGTTTATCTTTCTAATTTTGTGTCTGTTTTCTAATTTCCTGAAAATGAATTCATAAAATGTGTATACCTATAATACCTTTCCATTTCTTCTCCCCCCCCAGGACATTGATCAGAGATGTAGCAGCTTCCCTATTCCACCTTATTCCACCTACTCTAACTGGAAATCTCCCTTGCTATTCCTTCCTGATTTTTTTGCAAATACAACGGGGCCTGCTGGTTGTATCACCTTTGATACCTGACTGAAATTAGTTCTTGGAGTTCCAGTTAATAAATAGGATTTTTCCCCCTGATTGCTGGGTTTACTTTTTTCATTTAATAATTTGAAAATCCTGCATTGTATTTTTAGGAGTAACAAAATAATTAGGCTTTTGACAGACATAAACCTGGGACCGGCGGTTTCAGTCAGGGAAGATAATGTGAGCAGAGGTACAATGTTAACCATGTGATGGGAAAAGGCAGGTCCAAACTGGCTGAGTGGCTTTTTTATTGGTTCCCACGCATCGTCACTATTATCATTATCAACAACAGCGATAAAAGCGACTATTTTTCACAGGATATTTTATGAAGCACTTTCACCATGAGTCATCACAATCCTGTGAGGCTGGACTTATTGTCCTAGTTTTGCAGTTGAAGAAATAAAGCGGCATCTTTTTTGGGGGGGGGCGGTCTGGGTTTGAAAAATAAGCATAAAGTGACAGGAAACCTTATTTCCCTGTCGCTGGTATAAGTCTCCCCCAGCCCATCAGGGGAACCCTTTTCTTTGCTCCAAGATGCTAAAAAACAAACCCTTGCCAGAGGGGGAAAGGGTACAAATATGGGCAAATCAACGGTCATTAGTCCGGTGGGACTAAAAAGTTTTGAACATTCTCAAATGATAAATGTCCACATACCTACAAGAACCAGAAGGCACCTTCTGTCAGTGTAGAGTCCTTCTCTCCTTGCCCGCTGTGTCTAGCTAATGTCAGAGAACCTTTTCTGCACACTTCTGAGCCCATTCATTCTAGTCCGGCAGGCTGCTGCCTCAAAGCTTGATTTCTCAGCTGAACTTTTTTTTTTTTTTTTTTTTTTTAAAAAGGGAGATCTGCTACATGGGCCTTGACTCCCCAGGGTGTAAATCTCCCTGGTAACATGGAACAGAAATCCTGGGCTGAGCCGGGACCCAGCATCATGAGATTGAGAAAGCCTTCTTGACCAAAAGGGGGAAATGAGAAATGGGACAAAATAACGCGTCAGTGGCTGAGAGATTTCAAACAGAGTCGAGAAGTTATCCTGGCTAACTTACGCATTATATAGATATCCCCTTTTTAGTTTATGGTGTATTGGAGGGCTGGAGGGAAGTACCTGGAACTGTTGAGTTATGTTCCTTGATTCTCGAGGATGACAGTATAATGATATAGCTTTTGCATTGTGAGTGTGTGATTGTGAAAACCTTGTAGCTGTTGTTGATAATGATAATAGTGACGATGCGTGGGAACCAATAAAAAAGCCACTCAGCCAGTTTGGACCTGCCTTTTCCCATCACATGGTTAACATTGTACCTCTGCTCACATTATGTTCCTTTTATCCAGGGTATGGACAAATGAGTAAAAAGGTAAGGATAATAAATAAATAAATAATGCTGGGGGATAAAGGGTAAAAAATTGGGTAGATTGAAATACTTGTGGTCAATGAGAGGGAGGGGTAAGGGATATAGAATGCATGAGTTTTTTCTTTTTATTTCTTTTGCTAGAGTGATGCAAGGTAATGAATTCACAATTATGTGCTGATATTGTGAGTCATTGATTATACATCATGTATGGACTATAGGTGTATGATGATTTCTCAATAAAAAAATTTTTTTAAATTTAAAAAATAAAAATAGGGAGATGATCAAGGCTCTGGAGTCAGCCAACTGGCATTGAAGTCTGACACTGCAAATCACTAGCTATTTGACTTGAGCAAATTACTCAGCCTCTCTGAGCTTTGGTGAATGGTAGTACCTATCGGATTGGGTTGCCGTGAGGATTAATGAAATTAGACATGAAAGAAGGCAGCACATTTCCTGGCACATAGTAAGTGCTCAATAAATGATTGGTATTGTTAAAACAAACCTGCTGTGCCTCCTATCTGAGAAGCATTTCTAGTTCCCGATGTACCTGTAGAGTAGAGAGAATTTAGTTACTGCTCAGTGAAATCTTGGTAAACCTTCTCTTGGTAAACTCCCAGCTCTACCCTTTCCCCTCAGGATGTCTTTAATGACTCATCCCTTAAGTATTCTCTCTCCTGCAGTCCAAAGTCTCAGCGGAAGTAATTGCGAAAGTCGACTGTGCCCCAGCCTGCCATTTTGAGGAGAGAGCGCTTTTATATTGGGTCTTTGACTTCTCTACTGAAAGGCACTTGAAGTTTGCCTTCCTAGCACAAAGGTGTTCAACAGTATTAATGGGGAAGGTCGTGTTGCTGACCCAAGGGTGGGCATAGGGCCTGAGGCACCTGTTTTTTGTGTCCGGTGCCACCTGTCCTCAGCTGGCCTGAGATTTGAGTGGATGGTCCTACGTCCTTGCCAGTGCCCCAGGCAAGAGCCTTGTCTCTGCTTTCCTTCCTTGGGGGGTGGAAGTGTGTGTGAGCGTGCTCACATGCGTGCATTGGGGAGGATTTAACGCTGCAGGGCAACTGCCAACCAACGGCAGGCACTCCTCAGGGCCCCAGGCTCCCGTCCTTCAGAGGGGTCAGTTCCGAGGTGCGCTCTTCAGTGCTTCAGAGGGTCCTGGGCTGCACTGATGACCTCTGCCCCAGTGATGAGCTCGCTATGCACCTTCTCTTTCCCTGACTCTCATTTTCTGCACCCTTCTTCCTAATTCCCGGAACCATCTCTCAGAAACTCGTGTGGCGTGCTTTTGTCCAGCACTGTTTGCAGAGGAACACAATTCAAGACACACCCTCCACCCTGTTTCCTCCTCATTGTTTCTCCCCTGAACTTCTTTGTGATTTGGATCCCTGTCTGGAAGGACAAAGGCTACTGGTAGAAAGCAAAGGAACAGAAACAGATTTAACTACCCTGGAGGGGCTTGGTTTTCTCTCATCTGTTATTGCATTTAAAATGAGCAACAAATCGGTGAGACAGAGGTTATTAATCCTATTTAATGGATGAAGAAACTGAGGAGGCTATGAGAGGTTAAGTCACCAGCCTCAATCATACAATGACTTTGGGCAGAGCAAGGTTTTAAACTCAAATCTGCTCTTTGAGCTACTGCTCTTTTGGGCTGGTATTCTTTGATAGAATCTGGAAGAGGGGCTTTGAATCAAGTAAGAGTATTAGTTTTTTCAATGAAGTATCTTGACAGTTTTATTGAAGTAGAGTTGACATACAAAAAGATGCACATCTTTAAGGGATAAAATTTGATAAGTTCTGAGCTGTGTGTATGAAACTATCGTAAAATGGAAATAATGAACATATTCATTATTCTCCAAAATTTTCTTGTGCTCTTTTGTAATCCTTCTCTTCTGCACGCATATACCACTCTGTGCTTTTTTTTTTTCCTTTGGCAACCACTTATTTGCTTTCTGTTCACTTTAGATTAGCTTGCATTTGCTATTTTATATAAATGGAATCATATAGCATGACTCTGTCTTTGTCTGGTTTCAATCACTCAGCATGATTAGTCTGAGATTCCTCCACATTGTTGTGGGTTTAAATAGTTCCATTTTTAAATTGATGAGTAGCATTTCACTGTGTGAAGATAGCATATTTTCTGTATCCACTCACTGGCTCATGGACAATAGTTTTGGGTTCTGCAAAGAAAGCCACTATTAATATTTGTGTACAAGTGTTTGTATGGACATATGCTTTCAATTCTCTTGGGTAAATATCTAGGAGTGAAATGATTGGATCATGTATTACATGGATATTTAACTTTTTAAGGAATGGCCAGATTGTTTTCTAAAGTGGTTGTACAACTTTACATTCCTACCAGCAGCATATGAAAGTTCCAGCTCTCCCATATCCTTGCTGAAACTTGTTAATGTTCAGTCTTTTCAATATCAGCTATTCTGTTAGATATGTAGTGATATTTCATTGTGGTTTTAATTTGCACAGCTTTAATATTGAGTATCTTTTCATGTGCTTACTTGTCATCCATATATTTTAGGCTATCTGTTCACATTTTTTTGTCTGTATTCTATTGGGCTATTTGTTTTCTCATAATTCCAAGTTCAAGTCCTTTTTTGACTTTGTTATTTATGAATATTTTCTTCCTGTCTACATCTTATCTTTTCATTCTCTTCAGAGTGTCTTCCGAAGAGCAAAAGTTTTGATTTTGATAAAGTCCAATTTGTAAATTTTTTTATGGGTAGTGCTTTTGGTGTTTTATATAAGAAATTTTTGCTTAATTCAAGGTCATAATTGTTTTCTCTTATGCTTTCTTCTAAAAGTTTGAGGGTTTGCATCTTAGGTTTTACATTTAGAGTTATTATTTTTATTTTTTAGGTATATTCTTTTTTTAATTTTGAAATACTTTCAAATTTACAAAACAGTTACAAAAATAATATAAATCCCATACAGAAAACTCCAACACATCTCTCTCTCTCTCTCTCTCTGATTTGTCTAATCTGTCATCTATCTGCATCTATCTCTCTATCTATATTGTTCTATTTATCAGCCTATTTCCTGAACACTTGAGTGTAGGTTGTATACATCAGGCTCCTTGAGCACGTAATATTATCTTGCATATTTCATTTCTGTCACTGCCTTAAGTGTAGTTATATAGTTCAAGAAATTTAGCATTGATACAAACTTATATTTCCTATTTCAATTTTTTCGTGTCCCGATAATGCCACTCTGAGACTTTTCTCCTCTTTTGCCAGATTCCATCCATCATCATGTATTGCTTTTTTTTTTTTTTTTTGCAAGGGCAGGCACCAGGAATCAAACCTGGGTTCCTGGCGTGGCAGGCGAGAACTCTGCCACTGAGCCACCGTGGCCCGCCCCATGTATTGCATTTAATTGTCATTGTCTCTTCAGTTGCTCCCTCCCTCTCTCTCTCTCTTTCCTTCCTCCCTTCCTCCTTTCCATTCCTTCCTTTTTTAGGTTGTGGGTACATATATACAACATGAATTTTCCCATCTCAACCACTCTCAAGTACACCTTTCAGTGGGATTAATCATATTTACAATACTGCGGTACCCCCATCACCTTGCATTAATAAAACCTCCTTGTCTCCCCAAACAGAAACCCTACACCTATTATGCATCAATTCCCCACTACACTTCCCTAGGCCCTGGCAACCTGTACTTTATTTTCTGTCTCTATGAGCTTGCACATTCTCTACTATTTTCTTTATAGTTACTATTGGGTTGAAATTTAACCTAAATCTATAACAGTCTTGTTTGCTTATGTGGTGATTTGAAGCTGTATGTACTCCAGAAAATCATGTTCTTAAATCTAATTGATTCCTGTGGGTGTGAACCCATTGTAAGTAAGGCCTTTTGATGAGGATACTTCAGTTAAGGCATGGTCCACCTCAATCAGGATGGATCTTCCGTGCGCACGCATGTGTGTATGTGTGTTTGCATGGACCCAGAATCGAACCTGGGTCTCCCACATGGTAGGTGGGCATTCTACCACTGAACCACCCGTGCACCCCAGAATATGTCTTAATTCAATTAACAGACTCCTTTATAAAGGAGTAAATTCAGACAGAGAGAAAGCCACAGAAAGAGCAGTCACAATGGAAATAATGTGACATATTCATTATTCTCTAAAATGAACAGAACCTGGAAAAGAAGGGCGAGATCAGCAGGCACCACATGTGCCTTGCCACGTGGCAGAGGAGCCAAGGATCACCAGTGGCCAGTCTCCAGGAGGAAGGCTTCATCTTGACAACACCTTGATTTGGACCTTTTCCTGGCCTTAAATCTGTGAGCAAATAAAATTCCCATTGTTTAACCTGACACATTTCATGGTATTTGCTTTGAGCAGCCTAGGAAACCAAAACACTTTGATACTGTAGTAGTTAGGTTTAGGTATCAACTTGGCCAGGTGATGGTACCTAATTCTGTTGCTGTGGACTTAAATCATCAGCATGTGAAATTCCTCTACGGTCGATTACATCTGCGGTCACCTAAGGGGATGCCTTCTGCAACGTGTTGTTTAAATAGCTGGAGGCTTGAAAGAGAGATCAGAAGAAAGCTCAACAGCTCCGACCAGATGTTTGGAGATGCAGAAGGGAATCACCCAGGGGAAAGTTGTTGGAACCCAGAAGCCAGGAGAGAAGCCCAGCTGACGTTGGTGTGCCTTCCCATGTGGCAGAGAAACCCAGATGAAAACAAGCAGCCTTTCTTCCTAAAAGCTGTAAATTTGTAACTAAATAAATCTCCTTTGTAAAATGTGGTCCATTTCTGGTGTTTTGCATTCTGGCAACATTAGCATTCATACTAAAACAGATAGCAACTTAACTTCAACAGTATTACAAACTATCTGTCCCTCTTTATGTAGTTCTTGCCACAGATTATGTTTACGCATTTTAAGTCCAAAATAACTAATGCATTTGCCTTTTAGATTCTGTAGGAAGTAAAAAGTGGAGTTACAAACCAAAAATGCAATAATACTGATATTTATATTTATCCATGTCATTGGTTTCAGTGGTGATCTTTGTATTTTCCTGTGGCTTCCATCCATTGCCTATTGTCCTTTTCTTTCAACCTTCAGAACTATCTTTAGCATCTCTTGTAGGACCAATCTACTTGTGATGAACTCCCTCAGCATTTGTTTATTTGGGAATGCCTTAATCTCTCCATCATTTTTGAAAGACAGCTTTGCCAGATATAGAATTCTTTGTTGCCAGTTTTTTTGCTTTCAGCACTTTAAATATGTGGTCTTTCTGCTTTCTTGATTTCTTTTTTGATTTCACAGATTCTGATGAGAAATCAGCAGTGCGTCTTATTAAACTTCCCGTGTGTGTGACGTGTTGCTTCTCTCTTGTAGCTTTCAGAATTCTCTTTCTTTGGCATGCGACCATTTTATTATGATATACCATGGCTTGGGTTTATTTGGGTTTATTCTGCTTGGAGTTCATTGAGAGTCTTGGATGTATACATTCATGTTTTTTTGTTAAATGTGGGGAGTTGTAAGTTGTCATATCTGAATATACTTTCTGCCCCTTTCTCTCTTTCTGTGAATCCCACAATGCATATATTGGTACACTTGATGGTGCCCCTTAGTTCCTCTAGCTCTGTTCACTTTTCTTTATTCTTTCTTATTTCTGCTCCTCAGATTGGGTGATTTCAATTATGCTAACTTTAAGTTCTCTGATACTTTCTGGTGCCAGCTCCAAATTGCTGTTGAATGCCTCTAGGGCATTTTAAATTTCTATTACTGTGGTCTTCAGCTCTGTTGTTTCCTTTTCATAATTTTTATCTCTCTATTCATATTCTATTTGTGTTCCTATTTCATTTTCCCGACTTCCTTTCGTTCTTTGTCCATATTTTCAATTAGCAGTTTCATCATATTTAGGAGCATTTTTTAAAGTCTTTGTCTGGTATGTTCCAGGTCTGGTCCTCCTCATTGGTTTCTAATGCTTTAATCTTTTCCTTTGCCTGGGCCATTGATTCCTGTTTCATTGTATGTTTTGTAACCTTTTGAAACCTGGTCGTTTTGATATTTTAGTATGTTATCACTGGAATTTAGACTCTGTGGAATCTATTCCTTAAGATTGTATCCAGCTAGGTTATGACAGAGGTTTTCTTAAATGCAAGAAGTTAATTTAAAAAAAGGAAGAAGGAAAAAAAAAGGCATGCCTTTGCAGATTGACCATTGGTGCTCTCCTTCAGGGCCTATCCAACATATGAGCTTAGAGAATAGCTCCAGGTCAATGCATAGGGCCTCCCTGATCCTTTCTGCACAAGTGTCTCGTCTTGGGCATGTGTGTGTGGCCCTAGGAATTCCCCTGTTTGCACAGACACAAATGTCCCCTTTTCCCTAGGAAACAGGCTTCATGATCCTGGAAACTGCGCTATGTGTCCTAAAAGTTAATAATCCCTTATCCCCTGCAGATGTGAATTGACTGCCCTCCCGCAGCATTCTTTCAGAGAGTTCTGTGATTTGCCTAATATATGCAGGAAAAGTTATGGGAGGGCAAGTCTTTTAGGACAACACCAGACACACTGGACCAGACATCCATGCTCCCAGTACATGCATGAGGTTCTCTGCTCCCTGCAGTACTGGGACCAGAGATCTGCCCTGGGAGATCTCGCAGGCTAGCTCTGCACTCAGCCACTGAGGCATTGTGGAGGAGCCAGCCAGGGCACCATGAGATCCTTCTGCTTTTAGGGAGTCTTTTTCCTAATTTGGCACTTGCCCTGATGCTGTAGTCCTTTAATTGTTTCCTGAATCCTTGAGAAGGATGTTTTTGCTAGTACTTGCTGATTGTTCAAAGCTTCTGTGGGATATGGAGCTGTGAAATGTCTCACTCTGCCTTCTTGATTCTAGATTTTTAGAGGTTTGGAAATCCCTGCTTATGATATTTCTGTGTATGTCTGTGCATGGTCTTTCTAGGTTTTCTGTGACATTTCCCTTAGTTTTAATTTTTTCCTTTAGTTTTTTTTTAGTTTTTTTATTAATTAAAAAATTAACAACAAACAAACAAAACAATAAGATATCATTCCATTCTACGTATATAATCAGTAATTCTTAATATCATCACATAGTTGCATATTCATCATTTCTTAGAGCATTTGCATCGATTTAGAAAAAGAAATAAAAAGACAACAGAAAAAGAACTAAAATGATAATAGAGAAAAAAAAGTTATGGATACCATACCCCTCACCCCTCACTTTCATTTACCACTAGCATTTCAAACTAAATTTATTTTAATGTTTATTCCCCCTATTATTTATTTTTATTCCATATGTTCTACTCTTGTTGATATGGTAGATAAAAGAAGCATCAGACACAAGGTTTTCACGTTCACAGAGTCACATTGTGAAAGCTCTATCATTGTTCAATCATCATCAAGAAACATGGCTACTGGAACACAGCTCTACATTTTTAGGCAGTTCCCTCCAGCCTCTCTGTTACACCTTAACTAAAAAGGTGATATCTACATCTTGAACAACAAGATGATATCTACTTAATGAGTAAGAATAACCTCCAGGATAACCTCTCGACTCTGTTTGGAATCTCTCAGCCATTGACACTTAGTCTCATTTCACTCTTCCCCCTTTTGGTCGAGAAGGTTCCCTCAATCCCTTGATGTTAATTCTCAGCTCATTCTAGGGTTTTTCTCAGTCCCTTGATGCTGAATCTCAGCTCATTCCAGAATCTCTATCCCACGTTGCCAGGAAGGTCCACACCCCTGGGAGTCATGTCCCACACAGAGAGGGGGAGGGTGGTGAGACTGCTTGTCATGTTGGCTGGAGGGAGAGGCCACATCTGAGCAACAAAAGAGGCTCTCTTGGGGGTGACTCTTAGGCCTAAATTTTAAGTAGACTTGACCTATCCTTTGTGGGGTTAAGTTTCATATGAACAAACCCCAAGACTGGGGGCTCAGCCTGTAGCTTTGGTTGTCCACATTAGTTGTGAGAATATTAAGAATTTGACTTGGGAAGGTTGAATTTCTCCCCGCTCTCACCATTCCCCGAAGGGGGCTTGCAAATACTTTTCCAGTCACTGATCAAATCACTCTGGGATTCATGGGGGCATCACTCTGGACAAACCAACAAAATCTCATGTCCTACCTGAGATTCCAAGTACTTATGATGGTCAAATCAAACTATCTGCATAAGTTATATTAGGAAATGCTCTAGTCAAATATAAATTTTGTAACAAATAAACATTTTTTGCTTTAGTTTCACACATAAGGTGACATTTTAAAATATGAATTACCATCTATTTTCAGCACCCTGCAATAATGACATTCCTTTATTCTTCCTCATGCAAAGACATTTTTAAAATTTGTACATTGTACATTTCCCTATTGTTATACACTCTAGGCATTCCTAGATTATACCATCTCTCTTTAATATCTATCTTTCTTTCTGATTTCATTTATGTCCCCAGCCCTCCTCCCTCTATCATTCTCACATGCAGCTTCATTCAGTGTTTTAACGTAATTATATTACAGTTAGGTAGTATTGTGCTGTCCATTTTTGAGTTTTTGTATCCAGTCCTTTTGCACAGTCTGTATCCCTTCAGCTCCAATTACCCAATATCTTACCCTATTTCTATCTCCTGATGATCTCTGTTACCAATAACATATTCCAAGTTTATTCTCTAATGTCAGTTCATATCAGTGAGACCATGCAGTATTTGTCCTTTAGTTTTTGGCTAGTGTCACTCAGCATAATGTTCTCAAGGTCCATTCATGTTGTTACATACTTCATAAGTTTATTCCATCTTAAAGCTGCATAATATTCCATCGTATGTATATACTACAGTTTGTTTAGCCTCTCGTCTGTTGATGGACATTTTGGCTGTTTCCATCTCTTTGCATTTGTAAATAATGCTGCTATAAACATTGGTGTGCAAGTGTCTGTTTGTGTCTTTGCCCTTAAGTCCTCTGAGTAGATACCTAGCGATGGTATTGCTGGGTCGTATGGCAATTCTATATTCAGCTTTTTGAGGAACCGCCAAACTGCCTTCCACAGTGGTTGCACCATTTGACATTCCCACCAACAGTGGATAAGTGTGCCTCTTTCTCCGCATCCTCTCCAGCACTTGTCATTTTCTGTTTTGTTGTTAATGGCCATTCTGGTGGGTGTGAGATGATATCTCATTGTAGTTTTGATTTGCATTTCTCTAATGGCGAGGGACATTGAGCATCTCTTCATGTGCCTTTTTACCATTTGTATTTCCTCTTCTGAGAGGTGTCTGTTCAAGTCTTTTTCCCATTTTGTAATTGGATTGGCTGTCTTTTTGTTGTTGAGTTGAACAATCTCTTTATAAATTCTGGATACTAGACCTTTATCTGATATGTCGTTTCCAAATATTGCCTCCCATTGTGTAGGCTGTCTTTCTGCTTTCTTGATGAAGTTCTTTGATGCACAAAAGTGTTTAATTTTGAGGAGCTCCCATTTATTTATTTCTTTCTTCAGTGCTCTTGCTTTAGGTTTAAGGTCCATAAAACCACCTCCAATTGTAAGATTCATAAGATATCTCCCTACATTTTCCTCTAACTGTTTTATGGTCTTAGACCTAATGTTTAGATCTTTGATCCATTTTGAGTTAACCTTTGTATAGGGTGTGAGATACGGGTCCTCTTTCATTCTTTTGCATATGGATATCCAGTTCTGTAGGCACCATTTATTGAAGAGACTGTTCTGTCCCAGGTGAGTTAGCTTGACTGCCTTATCAAAGATCAAATGTCCAGAGATGAGAGGGTCTATATTTGAGCACTCTATTCGATTCCATTGGTCAATATATCTATCTTTATGCCAGTACCATGCTGTTTTGACCACTGTGGCTTCATAATATGCCTTAGAGTCAGGCAGCGTGAGACCTCCAGCTTCGTTTTTTTTCCTCAAGATACTTTTAGCAATTCTGAGCACCCTGCCCTTCCAGATAAATTTGCTTATTGGTTTTTCTATTTCTGAAAAGTAAGTTGTTGGGATTTTGATTGGTATTGCATTGAATCTGTAAATCATTTAGGTAGAATTGACATCTTAACTATATTTAGTCTTCCAATCCATGAACACGGTATGCCCTTCCATCTATTTAGGTCTTCTGTGATTTCTTTTAACAGTTTTTCGTAGTTTTCTTTGTATAGGTCTTTTGTCTCTTTAGTTAAATTTATTCCTAAGTATTTTATTCTTTTAGTTGCAATTGTAAATGGAATTCGTTTCTTGATTTCCCCCTCAGATTGTTCATTGCTAGTGTATAGAAACACTACAGATTTTTGAATGTTGATCTTGTAACCTGCTACTTTGCTGTACTCATTTATTAGCTCTAGTAGTTTTGCTGTGGATTTTTCAGAGTTTTCGATGTATAGTATCATATCATCTGCAAACAGTGATAGTTTTACTTCTTCCTTTCCAATTTTGATGCCTTGTATTTCTTTTTCTTGTCTAATTGCTCTGGCTAGAACTTCCAACACAATGTTGAATAACAGTGGTAATAGTGGACATCCTTGTCTTGGTCCTGATCTTAGGGGGAAAGTTTTCAGTTTTTCCCCATTGAGGATGATATTAGCTGTGGGTTTTTCATATATTCCCTTTATCATTTTAAGGAAGTTCTCTTGTATTCCTATCCTTTGAAGTGTTTTCAACAGGAAAGGATGTTGAATCTTGTCAAATGCCTTCTCTGCATCAATCGAGATGATCATGTGATTTTTCTGCTTTGATTTGTTGATATGGTGTATTACATTAATTGATTTTCTTATGTTGAACCATCCTTACATACCTGAGATGAATCTTACTTGGTCATGATGTATAATTCTTTTAATGTGTTGCTGGATTCGGTTTGCTAGAATTTTGTTGAGGATTTTTACATCTATATTCATTAGAGAGATTGGTCTGTAGTTTTCTTTTTTTGTAATATCTTTGCCTGATTTTGGTATGAGGGTGATGTTGGCTTCATAGAATGAATTAGGTAGCTTTCCCTCCACTTCAATTTTTTTGAGGAGTTTGAGCAGGGTTGGTACTAATTCTTTCTGGAATGTTTGGTAGAATTCACATGTGAAGCTGTCTGGTCCTGGACCTTTCTTTTTGGGAAGCTTTTTAATGACGGATTCAATTTTTTTACTTGTGATTGGTTTGTTGAGGTCATCTATTTCTTCTTGAGTCAAAGTTGGTTGTTCATGCCTTTCTAGGAACTTGTCCATTTCATCTACATTGTTGTATATATTAGCATAAAGTTGTTCATAGTATCCTGTTATTACCTCCTTTATTTCTATGGGGTCAGTGGTTATGTCTCCTCTTCCACTCTGATCTTATTTATTTGCATCCTCTCTCTTCTTCTTTTTGTCAATCTTGCTAAGGGCCCATCAATCTTACTGATTTTCTCATAGAACCAACTTCTGGTTTTATTGATTTTCTCAATTGTTTTCATGTTTTCAATTTCATTGATTTCTGCTCTAATCTTTGTTATTTCTTTCATTTTGCTTGCTTTGGGGTTAGTTTGCTGTTCTTTCTCCAGTTCTTCCAAATGGACAATTAATTCCTAAATTTTTGCCCTTTCTTCTTTTTTGATATAGGCATTTAGGGCAATAAATTTCCCTCTTAGCACTGCCTTTGCTGCATCCCATAAGTTTTGATATGTTGTGTTTTCATTTTCATTCGCCTCCAGATATTTACTGATTTCTCTTGTAATTTCTTCCTTGACCCACGGTTTGTTTAAGAGTGTGTTGTTGAGCCTCCACATATTTGTGAATTTTCTGGCACTCTGCCTATTATTGATTTCTGACTTCATTCCTTTATGATCTGAGAAAGTGTTGTGTATGACTTCAATCTTTTTACATTTGTTGAGACTTGCTTTGTGACCCAGCATATAGTCTATCTTTGAAAATGATCCATGAGCACTTGAGAAAAAGGTGTATCCTGTTTTTGTGGGGTGTAATGTCCTATAAATGTCTGTTAAGTCTAGCTCATTTACTATAATATTCAAATTATCTGTTTCTTCACTGATCCTCTGTCTAGATGTTCTGTCCATTGATGAAAGTGGGGAATTGAAGTCTCCAACTATTATGGTAGATGTGTCTATTTCCCTTTCCAGTGTTTGCAGTGTTTGCCTCATGTATTTTGGGGCATTCTGGTTCGGTGCATAAATATTTATGATTGTTATGTCTTCATGTTGAATTGCTCCTTTTATTAGTACATAGTATCTTTCTTTATCTCTTTTAACTGTTTTACATTTGAAGTCTAATTTGTTGGATATTAGTATAGCTACTCCTGCTCTTTTCTGGTTGTTGTTTGCATGGAATATCTTTTCCCAACCTTTTGCTTTCAACCTATGCTTATCCTTGGGTCTAAGATGTGTTTCCTATAGACAGCATATAGATGGGTCCTGTTTTAAAATCCATTCTGACAGTCTATGTCTTTTGATTGGGGAGTTCAATCCATTAACATTTAGTGTTATTACTGTATGGGTAGTACTTTCTTCTACCATTTTGCCTTTTGTATTTTATATGTCATATCTAATTTTCCTTCTTTCTACACTCTTCTTCACACCTCTCTCTTCTGTCTTCGTATCTGTCTCTAGTGTTCCCTTTAGTATTTCTTGCAGAGCTGGTCTTTTGGTCACAAATTCTCTCAGTGATTTTTTGTCTGAAAATGTTTTAATTTCCCCCTCATTTTTGAAGGATAATTTTGCTGGGTATAGAATTTCTGGTTGGCAGTTTTTCTCTTTTAGTAATTTAAATATATCATCCCACTGTCTTCTTGCCTCCATGGTTTCTGCTGAGAAATCTACACATAGTCTTATTGGGTTTCCCTTGTATGTGATGGATTGCTTTTCTCTTGCTGCTTTCAAGATCCTCTCTTTCTCTTTGACATCTGACATTCTGACTAGTAAGTGTCTTGGAGAACATCTATTTGGATCTATTCTCTTTGGGGTGCACTGCGCTTCTTGGATTTGTAATTTTAAGTCTTTCATAAGAGTTGGGAAATTTTCAGTGATAATTTCTTCCATTAGTTTTTCTCCTCCTTTTCCCTTCTCTTCTCCTTCTGGGACACCCACAACACATATATTTGTGCACTTCATATTATCATTCAATTCCCTGAGTCCCTATAGTTTCTGTTTCTTTTTGGATTTCAGATGTTCCATCCTCCAGTTCACTAATCCTAACCTCTGTCTCTTGAAATCTACCATTGTAGGTTTCCATTTTTTTTCATCTCTTCTACTGTACATTTCATTCCCATAAGTTCTGTGATTTGTTTTTTTGGACTTTCCATTTCTTCTTTTTGTTCATTCCTTGCCTTCTTTATATCCTCCCTCAATTCATTGATTTGGTTTTTGGTGAGGTTTTCCATGTCTGTTCGTATATTCTGAATTAATTGTTTCAGCTCTTGTATCTCATTTGAACTATTGGTTTGTTCCTTTGACTGGGCATATCTTCAATTTTCCTGGTGTGATTTGTTATTTTTTGCTGGCGTCTAGACATTTAATTACCTTAATTAGTTTATTCTGGAGATTGCTTTCACTTATCTTACCTAGGGTTTTCTTGCTAGATGAGTTTGTTGTCTATCTGTTCTTTGACCTTCAGTTCAGCTTTTTCTGGACCTCTAGCTTAGGTTTTGTTTAACAGAGGATAATTTTTCAGTTCTTGTTTTCTTGTTTCTTGCCCTGCTTGTAAAGTGCCTTTTCCCTCCCCATGCTTAGGAGGGTCTACATAGGTAATATAGACTCCAGCCAGGTTTTCCCGGACTAAACTGGCCTCCTATCAGGAGAAAGGAGTCACCTGTGACAGTTTTCCCTGAGGGTGAGACCCAGCAGGTTAAAAGACTTTCATGTGAAGTCTCTGGGCTCTATTTTTCTTATCCTGCCCAGTATGTGGCGCTTGTTTGCCTGCGGGTCCCACCAGCAAAAGATGTTGTGGCACCTTTAAGTTTGGAAGGCTCTCCCTGCTGGGGGCTTGGTGGAGACAGAGGAGAGTTTGTAGGCTGGTTTTAATGGCTTCAAATTGCCAAGCCCTGTGTTCTGAATTCCTTGAGAGGGGGATTCCACCTGAGTTGGGCTTCACCCCTCCCCTGGGGAAGGCACAGGCGGGAGATAGCCCTGAAAGCAGTCTGTTTCTGCCTATGCCTGGGGCAGTTGCAGCCCGGGTAGTCCCACCGCTGAATCCAGACGCAGCCAAGCCTCCATATAGACAGCCACAAAACCTCCGTTTCATCCCTTTCCCTCTTTTTCGGTTAGCCCAATAAGCTAGCTCCACCTTGACTAGGTTCGCCTGATTGGGAGCCTATTTTTAGTAGTCAGAATTTGTTAATTAATGCCACAATTAGTGTTTGGTTGGACTCAGTCCCTGCTACTGTTAGAATGTCTTTCCTTTCCCTCTGGGAAGCCGCCTGTTGGGGAGGGGCGCCAGGTGCCAGCTGCCACGGCTTGGGGAACTCACGGTTCTGTAGGGGCTCGCAGCCGGTCCAGCTGGTCCAGACCGGGGTACGCTGTGTGTTTGGTCACTGTCATGGCTCCGGGAGCTGTTCTGTACTGTTTCTGGTTATTTAGTAGTTGTTCTGGAGGATGAACTAAAATGTGCACCTTGCTAAGCCGCCATCTTGGCCCCTCCCTATCTTCCTTTAGTTTTAAGGAGCATCATTTTCAAGTATTAGATTGGCTCACCTTTGCTAAAGAAACTACAGACTGGGAATTTGTGTGATATAGGTAGGTCAGATGTGGGGTGGGAGAAGGCACTCTTTCACAAGTGCAGCTTTGGTGTGGCAGGGGAGAAATAATCCAAATGAGCATCAAGTGTTCTAAGTGAACACTGCTCTCACCTAAAGACATGCTTTTCAAAGTTCTTCTCTGCCAAAGACTTAAAAAGTTTTGCTTTGTTTTAATATTGGAAGCTGAGGAAAGACTTAGTGCTGTTGAGCAACATGATTAGATCTGTGTTTTAGGAAAACCAAACCAGGGGTGGCTTGGAGCAAGGATTGAGATGGGGAGAACAGGTGGAGGAAAAACAGGAGACCACAGTTAGAGTGAGTCAAGAGAGAGATGGTGAGGCCCTGAACCAAGTTAATTCCAGTGGGTATGGAGAGGAGGGAACCCAGTCAAGAGAGATAAGTTTCTATTCTAGAACATTGAGAAAATGATGATGCTCTGAAATTGTGTGGGAATTGATTATGTTTGCACAAGGGCATATTTATGTGAGGGTCTCGTACTGAAGCCTCAAACAATCTCCCAGTAGGTAGGAGAAAACATGAGACTGGAGCAAGGAGAGTGGTGAGAGTTGAGCTGAAATGAATGGCATCAACCTGGAGAACCTATGGAAGGAGAAGGGAAGAAGGAGGAGGTCAGAAAACTGCATTTTCAAGGTCAGACCAGCAGAAGGAATATCTGTGAGGGGAACTAGGGAAAGGTCAGAAAATCAAGAGCAGAATCAAGATAGTATAATGTCACAGAAGCCAAAGGAGGAGAAAATCATTACAGTCCCTGCTGGGAAGGCATCTAAGTTTGGGTTTCTCCAAAAGGAAGGCCTGTGCATGGACTTAGGTGCAGGTAGTTTTCTGGAGAGGCATCCCAGGAAGCAGGAATGAGGGACAGAGAAATTGAGACAGGGAAAGAAGAAAAGACAATATAAGAATAGGTTATTGAGAGTCCCATTACAGGCAACTGAGCATGAGTCCAGCAGAACCTCCACATTTAGAGAATTGTCCACATGAAAGATGGGAAGCTGTTCGTTCAATCACCAACTTCTGTACCCATTGACTGAGGGTTGCACCTGGGGGCACTAACTCCTCTGCCCCTCCTGGCTGTGTTTGCATGGGCCTGGAGCCGAACGTGGAAGACTCAGGTAAAGACTTGAGGTAGGATACTAGCAGCACAAAGTGAGTCTGAG
Organism: Tamandua tetradactyla; assembly: GCF_023851605.1. Classification (NCBI taxonomy): domain Eukaryota; kingdom Metazoa; phylum Chordata; class Mammalia; order Pilosa; family Myrmecophagidae; genus Tamandua; species Tamandua tetradactyla. The sequence continues at coordinate 30,291,835 of NC_135340.1, read as the reverse complement.
TTGACACAGAACTGTTCATCACAGCTGTGGATGAGCTCAGAAGTGGAGTGTGGGCACCAGAAATGGCTGCTGGAGATGGTAAATAGGGTGAGGACTATGGGGTTTGGCAGTAAAAAGGATTTTGGAGACCTTTGAGAGAGGAGTTTCATGTTTCATTTTCAGTGAGTTAATGAGTTGGATTAACTCACTAATCCAACTCATTAGTGAGTTGGATTAGTGGGGGGGGGAAGTAGAAGGAGAGAGCATAGACTACTGTTGAGAAGTTTGGTAGTGAAGGGAGGGAGAGAGAGGTAGATATTAGATTAAGGAAGAAGGATCAAGGGATTAAAAAGTTTTTTTTTAAAGAGCAGTAATGAGACTGTGGAGAAGAGAGTGGTAGTAGAATGTAGGCATAAGAGAGGAAGTGAGGACACAGGGTACTGGATGAGGGTGGGTTTCAGGGACATAGGGTGTAAGGATTCACCTTGAACAGTGGTAAGGATATGTCTTAAATTTTTTTTTTTATTAGAGCAAGTAGGTAGAAAATTTATTAAGTAACAGGTGCAGAGAAGGAGTTTGCAGACACTCTCTCAAGAGGATAGAGTCAAGAAGCCAAGCATATGTTTTCTTAAGAAAAGAAAGAACAAATAGGAAAAGGGTGAAGATACTGACTTGTTGAGGAGGCAGAAAGGAAAGTACTTTTTATTTGCTCAGACAAGTATGGAGGGTAGGGGGAGATATTATGGTACAATGGTAAGAACACAGCTTTGGAGAAATAGATAGGCTTGGGCTGGGATTTCAGATCCACCATTTCAGACATGTTGGCCCTTGGGAAAATTCCTTACTCTCTGTGAGTCTTAATTTCCTTAAGTATAAAATGGGGAACTATATCTACTTAATAGTGTTAATAGGTAGTGAGACCAATGTGATGCCTGTATTTATGGTGCCTGGCACATGATAAGCACTCAATAGGCAACAACTATTATTAAGTAAAATAATTTTCTGAATGGGAAAAATTAAGTGGGTCTTGGGCATGGATTAGCCCCTATGGGAAGTGGGAGATAGAGATAATTAATGCCATTTATTGTATTTTTCAGTTCTAGATTTTGCATGGGCAGGCACTGGGAATCAAATCCGGGTCTCTGGCATGGCAGACAAGAACTCTACCAGTGAGCCACCGTGGCCTGCCCTACATATGATTTTTAATAAGTTTCATATCTCTGCTGAAATTCTATATCTTATAATCCATTTTCTTGAAGTTACTGACTGCAGTTATTTCAAAGTCCTTATCTTAAAACTCTGATATCTGGATCAGAGTGTAGGTCTGTTTCTATTGACCATTTTTCCTCCTGGTTTTTAGTCATTAAAAAATATATATATATTTATTGATAAACCTTAAAACAAAAGCATTCCATACATGGTATACAATCAATCGCTCACAATATCATCACATAAGTGTGTATTCATCACCATGATTCTCTTTTAGAATATTGCATCACTCCAGAAAAAGGAATAAAAAGAAAAAACCCATGCATACCATACCCCTTTCCCTTCCCTCGCATTAACCACCAGTATTTCCATCTACCCAATTTATTTTAACCATTGTCCCACCTATTGTTTATTTATTTTTTATCCATATTTTTTTTACTCATCTATCCATACCCTGGATAATGGGAATGTTAAACACAAGGTTTTCACAACCATACAGTCACATTGTAAAAGCTATACTGCTATACAATCCTCTTCAATAATCAAGGCTACTGGCCATGTTTCTTGAAGATGATTTTATAATGAAATAGCTTTCACAATGTGACTGTGCCATTGTGAAAACCTTGTGTCAGATGCTCCTTTTATCTGCCTTATGAACAGATGAGTAAAATATATGGAATAAAGATGAATATTAGGGGGAACAAATGTTAAAATAAATTTAGATTGAAATGCTAGTGATCGATGAAAGGGAGGGGTAAGGGGTATAGTACGTATGAATTTTTTCCTGTTGTCTTTTTATTTCTTTTTCTGAATTGATGCAAATTTTCTCAGAAATGATCATGATGATGAATATGCAACTATGTGATGATATTGTGAATTACTGATTATATATGTAGAACGGAATGATCATAAGAATGTTTGCGTTTGTTTGTTGTTATATTTAAAAAGAAAAGAAAAGAAAAAAAGAATCAAGGCTACTGGAACGAAGTTCAACAGTTTCAGATACTTCCCAATACATCAGCCACCCCAATACATCATAAACTAAAAAGGGATATCTATATAATGCATAGGAAGAACCTCCAGGATAACCTCTCGACTCTGTTTGAAATCTCTCTGCCACTGAAGCTTTATTTTGTCTCATTTCTCTTTTCACCTTTTTGGTTAAGAAGACTTTCTCAATCCCATGATGCTAGATCCTGGCTCATCCCAGGAGTTCTGTTCTATGTTGTCAGGGAGATTTACACCCCTGGGAGTTATGTCCCACATAGAGGGGAGGGCAGTGGGTTCACTTGCTGCATTGGTTTAAAGTGAGGCCACAACTGAGCAACAAAAGAAGTTCTCTGGAGGTGACTCAGGCCTAGTTTTAAGTACGCTTAGCATATCCTTTGCAGGAATAAGTTTCATAGGGGCAAATCCCAAGATCAACGACTTGGCCTATTGATTTGGTTGTCTCCACTGCTTGCAAGAATATCAGAAATTCTCCAAATAGGGAAGTTGAATATTTCTTCCTTTCTCCCCAGAGCCCCAAGGGGACCTTGAAAATACTTCTTTATTCTCAGTCATTTGGTTCTATCTCCTGCTATTCCTGGTAGTTTTTTGTTGAGTGATGGATATTTTCTATACAAATAGTAGAGATATCTTGAGTCCCTAGATAATGTTAGGTTTCCCCAGAGAGAATTCACTTTTATTTCAGGCGGGCAATTGGAGTATGGAAAAATCACTTTAATTCAACATGAGATTAAGTTGATTCAAAGCTGTGTTTCAGTCTGTGAGGGCTGATCTATTTCCAGATTTCCCTGTGTGCCAATTATTAATTTGCTGCCTCTCAGCTCCAACTCCATCCTTTACTGCCTGCTTTACAGCTTTAACGCTGTTCTCGGAGGGTTGGTGTCATGGTCAGTTTCATTTGTCAACTTGGCCAAGTGGTGGTACCTGTTTGTCTGGTTGGGCAAGTGCTGGCCTGTCTGTTGCAATGAGGACATTTCATAGAATTAAATCATGATCATGTCAGCTGCATCCACAGCTGATTCCATTTGTAATCAGCCGAGGGGAGTGTCTTCTGCAATGAGTGATGCTTAATTTAGTCATTGGAAGCCTTTTAAGGAGGACTCAGAAGAGACAGGCACTTCCTGCTTTGGCCGGCAAGCCTCTCCTGAGGTGTTCATCCAGACCCTCCATTGGAATTGTCAGCTTCACAGCCTGCCCTGCAGATTTTGGACTCTGTGTTCCCATGTTATGTGAGGCTTTTATAAATTTTATATTTTCAAATGTTTCCTGTTGATTCTGTTTCTCTAGAGAACCCTAACTAATACAACTTGATACCAGGAGTGGTTCTTAAGAAACAGAATCTTAAAAATGGGTTTTTATGAATGTTTTTCTACTCTGAGTAGACTCAAAGACACTAAGGACTCCGATTCCCATAATCAGAATGACACTCCCAATCCATGGCGTGAGTTGGCAAAATAGATAGTCAAAATATCACCATTAGATTCTCCTAATGCTTCCCTTGTACGAAGCCATGCTCCATGGGATAATGTTTTTGACACCTTTATGGGGTTTTGTGGAAATAAGAGGTATAGAGATGTTGGCTGGTTGTTTTTAGATGCACAGGATACATTAAGAAGTGAAAGGATGGGCTTAATGCTTCAAACAAGAAACTTAAGTGCTGTCTGACAGATGTAGAAGTTTCTATGAGTATCCTGAAGGAAAATCTTATTTCCTGTAGCCACAGTCTTGAGATCTCTGAAAATAAGACCCAGAGTCTTATTGTTAGAGTAGCAACTTTACAACATAAACTGAAATCTCAGTGTTGCGTGGTATCTGCCATTAAAGTGAGAGCATTGATCGGAAAGGAGTGGGACCCTAAAAAATGGGATGGTGACATATGGATTGATAATGATGTCAGGGGTGAGGTTGAAAAGCTAGGTCATACTGAGTCTTCTCTAGATAACCCTGTAATAATCTGCCCTGAGAACATGGCCACCCCACCTCCAGCCTGCCTTGAGGAGTTGGCCACCCAACCTCCCCGTGAAGGGATTAGCCCTAGAGTGATTAATCCTGTTTCACCAGATGAAACTGCAAATGAAGGCCCTGAAGCAAATGGCTTGGAAGATATTTCTAATTCTTTTCATGACCCACCCCCACCACCCCTCATTTCTTCCAGACCTATAACTAGACTAAAGTCCCAACAGGCCCCAAAAGGTGAGGTAGAAAGTACCACCCATGAGAAGGTATGTTATACTCCAAAAGAACTGTGTGAGTTTTCCAATTTATATAGACAGAAATCAGGGGAATATGTGTGGCAACAGATTTTAAGGGTGTGGGATAATTGTGGGAGGAATATAAGGCTGGGTCAGGCTGAATTTATTGATATGGGCCCACTAAGCAGAGATTCTGCATTCAATGTTATGGCTTGAAGGGTTAGAAAAAGTATTAACAGTTTGCTTGGATGGTTGGTTGAAACATGGATCAAAAGGTGGCCGACATTAGCTGAGGTTGAAATGCCAGAACTTCTCTGGCATATGTAGATGAGGGGATCCAGAGGCTTAGAGAGATTGGAATGTTAGAGTGGATTTATCATGCAAAGCCTGCTCTTACACCCCAGGAATGTCTGGAAGATGCACCTTTTTCCTGAACAGTGAGAAATAAATTTGAGATTAGCGCCATCATCCCTGAAGAGCTCTGTAGTTGCACTTCTCTGTAGGTCAAATATTACTGTAGGAACTGCTGTCACTGAGCTGGAATCCTTAAACACAATGGGAATGACCAGATCCCAAGTTGGCAGAAGCCAGGTGGCAGCACTTAATGGCCAAAGACAGGGTAGATGTGGCTATTATAATTGACAGCAAACTCAAAGCAGGCATCAAAATTATATGACTTGCAGAGATTTCTGGCATTGGGTAGTAAATCATGGGGTACCTAGAAGTACAATAGATGGGCAGGCTACTAAATTCTTGTTTGAGCTATATAAATAAGAGCTCTAGGTCAAGTGAACAGAAGCCTAACCTGAATTACAAAAACACAGAGTCACGGCCCCTTTATTAATTTCCAGACTTGAGACAGTTTACAGACCCAGAGCCCCTCGAATGAAGGGGAGGCCAGGTCCCTTTGGGGGAGAAACCTGTTACACTGCCACAAATTTATACTGTTAATCTTCCTCCAACCCTTCCCCAAGGAGACTGACAGCCTTTTACCAGGGTAACTGCACTGGGGAAACGGAAATGATCACATATTTCGGGGACTATTAGACACTGGTTCAGAATTGACATTAATTCCGGGGGACCTAAAACGTCACTCTGGTCCACCAGTCAGAGTAGGGGCTTATGGAGGCTAGGTAATCAATGGAGTTTTAGCTCAGGTCCATCTCACAGTGGGTCCAGTGGGCCCCCGGATCCATTCTGTAGTTATTTCCCCAGTTCCAGAATGTATAATTGATATAGACATACTGAGAAACTGGCAGAATCTCCACATTGGCTCTCTAACTCATGCAGTGAGGACTATTATGGTGGGAAAGGCCAAGTGGAAGCCACTAGAACTGACCCTACCTAGCAAAATAGTAAATCAGAAGCAATACTGGATTCGGGAAGGGATTGCAGAAATTATTGCCACTCTTAAGGACTTGAGGGATGCAGGGGTGGTGATTCCTACTACATCCCCATTCAACTCTCCTATTTGGCCTGTGCAGAAAACAGATGGGTCTTGGAGGATGACAGTGGATTATCATAAGCTCAACCAGGTGGTAACTCCAATTGCAGCTTCTGTTCCAGATGTGGTATCATTGCTTGAGCAAATCAATGCATCCCCTGGTACTTGGTGATGCAGCTATTGATCTGACAAATGCTTTTTTCTCAATAGCTATTAGTAAGGACCACCAGAAACAGTTTGCATTCAGCTGGCAAGGTCAGCAATATACTTTCACTGTCCTACCTCAGGGGTATATCAACTCTCCAGCCCTATGTCATAATCTTGTCTGCAGGGACCTTGATCATTTCTCCCTCCCACAAGATATCACACCGGTCTATTATGTTGATGATATTGTATTGATTGGACCTAGTGAGCAAGAAGTAGCAACTACTCTAGACTTACTGGTAAGGCATTTGTGTGTCAGAGGATTGGAGATAAATCCAATAAAAATACAGGGGGCTTCCACCTCAGTGAAATTTCTAGGGTGTCCAGTGGTGTGGGGCATGTCGAGATATCCCTTCTAAGGTGAAGGATAGGTTGCTGCATCTGGCCCCGCCTATGACTAAAAAAGAGACACAATGCCTAGTTGTTCTCTTTGGATCTTAGCAACAACATATTCCTCATTTGGGTATGCTACTCTGGCCCATTTATCGAGTGACCAGAAAAGCTGCTAGTTTTGAGTGGGGACCTGAACAAGAGGAGGCTCTGCAACAGGTCCAGGCTGCTGTACAAGCTGCTCTGCCACTTGGGCCATATGATCCAGCAGATCCAATGGTACTGGAAGTGTCAGTGGCAAATAGAGATGCTGTTTGCAGCCTTTGGCAGGCCCCTATAGGAGAATCACAATGCAGACCCTTAGGATTTTGGAGCAAAGCCTTATCATTTGCTGCAGATAACGACTACTCTCCTTTTGAGAAACAGCTTTTGGCTTGCTACTGGGCCTTAGTAGAGACGGAACACTTAATCATGGGCCACCAAGTTACCATGAGACCTGAGTTGCCTATCATGAGCTGGGTGTTGTCTGACCCACCAAGCCATAAAGTTGGGCATGTGCCGCAGCACTGTATTGTAAAATGGAAATGGTATATACGAGATAGGGCCAGAGCAGGTCCTGAAAGCACAAGTAAGTTACATGAGGAAGTGGCCCAAATGCCAGTGGTCTCTGCTCCTGGCACATTACCTTCTCTTTCCCAGACCAGATCTATGGCCTCTTGGGGAGTTCCTTTCGGTGAATTGACTGAGGAAGACAAAACTCGGGCCTGGTTTACAGATGGTTCAGCATGATATGCAGGTGCCACCTGAAAGTGGACAACTGCAGCACTACACCTCCTTTCTGGGGTGTCCTTGAAGAACAGCGGTGAGGGGAAATCTTCCCAGTGGGCAGAACTTCAAGCAGTGCACCTGGTTGTTCATTTCGCATGGAAGAAGAACTGGCCAGAGGTGCATTTGTATACTGACTCATGGGCTGTTGCTAATGGTTTGGCTGGATGGTCAGGGACTTGGAAAGACCATAATTGGAAAATTGGTGACAAAGAGGTCTGGGGAAGAAGCATGTGGATAGACCTTTCTGAGTGGGCTAAAAACATGAACATATTTGTGTCTTATGTTGTGGTAGTCAGATTCAGTTGTCAACTTGGCTAGGTGAAGGTGCCTAGTTCTGTTGCTGTGGACATGAGCCAATGGTACATGAACCTCATCTGTTGCTCATTACATCTGCAGTCGGTAGGAGGCGTGCCTGCTGCAATGAATGATGTTTGATTTAATTGGCTGGTGCTTAAATGAGAGAGCTCAATGTAGCACGGCCCAAGCAGCTCAGCATACCACATCTCAGCACTTGCAGCTCAACCCAGGCCTTTGGAGATGCAGAAAGGAATTGCCTGGGGAAAGTTGTTGGAACCCAGAGGCCTGGAGAGAAGGCCAACAGAGATTGTCCTGTGCCTTCCCATGTAAGAAAGAACCTCAGTTGAAAGTTAACTGCCTTTCCTCTGAAGAACTATACATTAACTAAATAAACCCCCTTTTACTGAAAGCCAATCTGTCTCTGGTGTGTTGCATTCCGGCAGCTAGCAAACTAGAACACATGTGAATGTGCACCAGAGGGTGACTTCAGCAGAGGAAAGTTTTAATAACCAAGAAGATAAGATGACCTGTTCTGTGGATACCAGTCAGCCTCTTTTCCCAGCAACTCCTGTCATTGCCAAATGGGCTCATGAACAAAGTGGTCATGGTGGTAGGGATGGAAGTTATGCATGGGCTCAGCAACATGGACCTCTACTCACCAAGGCTGATTTGGCTACAGTGACTTCTGGGTGCCCAATCTGCCAGCAGCAGAGACCCACACTCAGTCCCCAATGTGGCACCATTCCCCGAGGTGACCAGCAAGCTACTTGGTGGCAGGTTGATTACATTGGACCACTCCCTTCATGGAAGGGGCAGCGATTTGTTCTAACTGGAATAGACACATACTCTGGATATGGGTTTGCTTTCCCTGCCACAAAATGTTTCTGCCAAAACTACCATCCATGGGCTTATAGAATGCCTTATCCATCATCATGGTATTCCACATAGCATTACTTCTGATTAAGGAACACACTTCACAGCAAATGAAGGGCAGGAATGGGCACATGTTCCTGGAATTCTCTGGTTTTACCATGTTCCCCATCATCCAGAAGCAGCTGGATTGATAGAACAGTAGAATGGCCTTCTGAAAACTCAATTATGGTGGCAATACTTTGAAGTACTGGGGTAATGTTCTCCAGGAAGCTGTATATGCTCTGAATCAGCATCCACTGTATGGTGCTGGTTCTCCCATAGCCAGTATTCATGGGTCCAGGAACCAAGGGGTGGAAATGGAAATGGTACCACTCACTATTACCCCTAGTGTTCCACTAGGAAAATTTTTGCTTCCTGTCCCTGCAACCTTGAGCTCTGCTGGTCTACAGGCTTTAGTTCCAAAAGGGGGAGTGCTTCCACCAGGAGAAACAACAATGATTCCATTGAACTGGAATCTGAGACTGCCAACTGGTCACTTTGGGGTACTCATGCCCCTGGACCAACAAGCCAAGAAGGGGATTACACTATTGGCTGGGGTTATTAACCCTGACTACCAGGGGGAAATTGGACTGCAACTACACAATGGAGCTAAAGAAGAGTTTTCTTGGAATATAGGAGATCCCCTAGGGCTTCTTTTAGTACTACCATGCCCTGTGATTAAAATCAATGGAAAACTGCAACAACCCAATCCAGGCAGGACTACCAATGGCTCTGAAACTTCAGGAATGAAAGTTTGGGTCAACTCACCAGGCAAAGAACCATGGCCAGCTGAAGTGTTTGCTGAGGGTAAAGGAAACATGGAATGGGTAGTGGAAGAAGGCAATGATAAGTATGAACTTCAACCACGTGATCAGTTTCAGATATGAGGACTGTAATACTGTTTTATTCATGTTATATTATTTAAGTTGTAAGATATCAAGTTGAAGAATGTATATTACCCAAGGATTTGCACTTTATTCTGGCGAGATTTAATGTGTTTCCAGTTATATGCAGGACAGTTGAGTATTGTTAGCTGAAAGAAAAAAATGTGTGCTTTATTTTTTTTTATTTAGAAATTAAGTATGGTTTAAGGTGATATGTATAGCTGCTAAGTTGAAAAGGGGAGGACTGTCATGGTCAGGTTCATGTGTCAACTTGGCCAAGTGGTAGTACCTGTTTGTCTGGTTGGGCAAGTGCTGGACGGTCTGTTGCAATAAGGACATTTCATAGAATTAAATCATGATCACGTCAGCTGCATCCACAACTGATTCCATTTGTAATCAGCCAAGGAGAGTGTCTTCTGCAATGAGTGATGCTTAATCTGATCATTGGAAGCCTTTTAAGGAGGATTCAGAAGAGACAGGCTTTTCCTGCTTCAGCCGGTGAGTCTCTCCTGTAGAGTTTGTCCAGACCCTCCATCAGAATTGTCAGCTTCACAGCCTGCCATGTAGATTTTGGACTCTGCGTTCCCACAGTTACATGAAACATTTTTATAAATTTTATATTTGCGGGTGTTTCCTGTTGATTCTGTTTCTCTGGAGAACCCTAACTAATACAGTTGGTCTTATGCAAACTAATTCATCATAGTGAAGTCAGCCAGAGCTAAATAAGGATTGATAAAATGTTTGTAGAGCAGCAATGTGTATCCAGCTGTAGGTAGAAAGCAATAATTTATTGTAAAATCAGTCATCATGATTTTGATACTTTCTCCAGAACAGGAAACAGAGAAATGTGTGCTTGGGCTTACCTGAGTTTGAGCAGTAATGGAGAGTTAGAGGTTGGGGATGTCCTGACAGCTTGTGAAAAATATAGTTGAAATAGCTGATGTGAATCCCAGAATGGGCAGGGAGATGGGAGGAGGGTGTTAACTTAGGAGAACAATGAAATTCTGGAAATTGGAGTTGGTGAAGAGAGCAAAGAGAAGGGCAAATTTTAGAATTTGAGTCCAAAAAGATATTTCAGAGTTTGATAGCAAGAAATGGAGCATTCCTAAACCCTGATAAGTCCAAAATGTGTTGTATGATTCATTGAAGTGAAAAATGGGTCAGTTTATTAGATTGAGGATCATGACTGTGGTGTTAGAACAGCTATAGTCACCCAAGTTGGTGGCAGGGATGAGGTAAAGAACCAAATGCCAAAGTCCATCAGGAGAATCCTTTAGTTCATCAGATGGCCATGACTCAGATGGTGGCACAAGCAAATAAGACACGGACTTTAGAGGAGGATTGTTGTGTGAAAATGACCAAGAGTTGTCTGGTTGCTGCTGTGAAGATCTATGAGAAGAAGACCGTCATCCATGATACATGGGAAGACAGCCTCTTGGTGGGAGGGATGTGAAAGAATGTCCAAGTCTCAGGTAAGGTGAGAGGGAGGGAGTTTTTAAGGAAAGTGTTGAGAAACAAGAATTTACACTTATGGATTAGGAGTCTGCATGCAAAGTGCGGGGTCCGTATTAAGCATTAGGGAAAGACAACAATGAGTCAGACATAGATCCTTCCCCTAAGGATTTTAAATTTTATGAGGGGAGATATGAGTTTGTTTTTACTAAAAACATAAAGGTTTTTTCCCGATTAGTTTCTAAGTTTCCTTTCTATATAGTGGAAATCCACATCTTGTGACTCTTCATAAGAGTCAAGTCTCTAGATTTCACTAAAGAAGTCAAGAGACCAGATACTCTTTGGTTGCCAGTGCATGGGAGTGGGATCTAGGTTTTTCCCTGGACTTGTGGTCATGGGAAGAAACAGCTGATAATGAATTATTTGCAACAACCAACAGTGAGAGGGGCAGGGTCCAGTGTCTGGTGGTGGCAATGGTGACATCCTAGACTGGTCCTGAACATTACCTTTGCAATGGCTTCTGCAGTCTAGTCTCCCCATTTCTAAACCTGCTCCTCTGACCACTCCTGTCTATTCTGGGAGCTACCTCTCAGTTGTGGCCAAGATTGCAGATTCTTTTGAGTGCAAGTGGTAGATGCTAACTTAAACTACTTTAAGCATAAATGAGAATTTATAGGAAGTATGTAAGGATGTAGCTGTAGCAGTAAGGGGCCTATAAAAAGGGATCATTGAGATGAAGTTAATGAAATAATCATTTACAAAATTGTAGGCAGTTGTGAGAAAAACTAAGAAGGACTGATGAGGCAACATTAGAAAGTGTCCCACCCCTAGGCCTGAAGGAAACAGATACTAGCCCCTGGAGAACTGTTAGATAGAGGAGAGTAGATGCTTGATGGGGGCTGTGGCTTTGGGTGGAGGAACACAGCCCTTGCCAACCCGTTTGCCTAATCTAGGCAGAAGTCAAAGGACAAAGATGCCTAACTGGTGTAGGTTGAAGGAAGGTGGAGAGTGGATCTGGGAGAAAAATGGAAAATATCCAGCACAAGAAGTACCTCATTGAATCCAAGCAATAATTGACCTTGGTCAATAGGAGTTAATGCATATTCATGCCAGCAAAATGAATTAGGACTTCTGGTTGACCAAATGGCAGCATAAAATGCTTCTTCTCCCATGAAATCTTTAATGATCAGCAAAACCTTGCAGAGCCATCTTCCTTAGAATAACTGGGTAAATGTCAAAATCAAGAATATGCAACTTTAGAAAATGGTAAGAGAAGCTCATAGTGCCCTTGCTAGTCTCTTCCCCAGCCCCTCCCTGGTACAATGTGGAGACAGCTTGCATTACCATTGTGGGCCCCTGTTCTGGAGGGGACAGAGTAACCTTTATGTGCATACTGCAGTGCCTGTACGTTGACACTAATCAGGTGCCTGTATGTTGGCACCTGAAAATTTGAACTAAGACACTCCTCTCTGGCCCTGCCTCTTAGAACTTGTCCTGCAGGTAAAAGTAGTTTATGAACAACTAAAGCAGTGTAAGAAACAATTAAATAAAAATGGCCTAGGGCAAAGGATTACGTGCTTTAAGTCATACAACAGAGCATCCACAAAGAGGGTAAAGTCTATTTCATAGGGAGTAAAGGCGAGGATTTGAATTCCTGTTAACAGAAGAATTTCTAAGGCAATGAGCAAGTCCAAGCTCAAGATAAAACACAGGCTCAGAAAAGGAGAGGACTTGAAACTTCACAGTTGTCTTGGGCTGATCATCTTGATAGGAAGGCAAAATTCTGAAGGAGAACATCAGCCAACACAGAGCCAATTTGCATTTATTTTCGTGTTGGTTTGTTTAGTTTTGTTAGCTCATAGCATTCACGAATATCTGTCTTATCACTATCTGTGTACAAACTCAATGGACAGACAACTTGGGGATTAAATCCCAGAGGTAACATTTTGCAATATTAAAGTGTACAGTGCAGTAAAAGATTACAAGACAAACAAAGAAATGGGAAATGATGGCCCATCCGAAGGAAGTTGCAAAAAAAAAATCCAGAAAGTTAATGATGCCTTGATTTGGACTTTTTTTTTTTGGCCTCAAAATCATGGGCAAATAAATTCCCATTGTTTAAACCTGACCCATTTCATGATATTTACTTGAACAGCCTAGGAAATTAGAAAGTTGTGGCCCACTTCTAGTAGTCAAACTGTTGAATGCCAAGGACAAGGGGAGAGTTCTGAAAGCTGAAAGGGAAGAGCAATATGCTATGTACAAGCAGGTCCCCAAAAAAGGGTAAGTCCAATTTCTCATCAGAAAAAACGGAGGGATGAAGAGTGTGGAACAAAATATTCAAAGTGCTGAAAGAAAATAATTGCCAACAAGATGTTTTATATCCAATGAGACTATCTTTCAAAAATGAAGGTGAGATTAAGACATTCCCAGATAAACAAAAGCTGAAGAAATTTCTCACTACTAGATTGTTATACAAACTATGCTAAAGGGAGCTCTTCAGAATGAAAGGAAAGAACATTAGACATTGGATAGAAGCATCGTACAGAAATAAAGTCTTCTGGTAAAGGTAAGTATATGGGTAATTAGAAATGGCGGTACTATTGCGTTGTATTTTTTTTGTATCTAATTGTCTTTTTTACTTCTTAGAGCCTCTAAAATTCAAATGCATAGAAGTGATGATTAACCTATGGTTTTGGATGTACATTGTAATAATGATATATAATGATTAATGATTTTATATAATGATATTATATATATAATGATATACTTTGTAATGATATTATATTATATAATGATATACTTTGTAAGAAGTACAAGAAGATAGGGGGACAGAGAGATATAGGAACAGTGTTAGTGTATACTGCTGAAGTTAAGTTGGTATCAAATAAAACGCTATTGATATAGACTTAGGATGTTAGATTTGAGCCCCCTTATAACTGCAAAGAAAGCATCTGAAAAATATATCTAGGAAGACGTGAGAAGGGACTGAAAATGGTACACTACAAAAATCAACTAAATATGAAAGCAGGCATTAATGGAACAATTGAGACATTGATGGAACAATTGAGGGACAAAAAATATATAACTTACAATGACCAAATAGCAAAGTGGGCGAAGAATGTTCTGCATTATCAGTGGTTTCTTTAAATGTAAACAGATTAAAATCTCTAGTCAAAAGGCAGAGATTGGTAGATTGGATAGAAAAGGCATGAGAAGCAAACTATGTTCTCTTTACAAGAGACTCATCTTAAATTCAAAGACCTATGTAGGTTGAAAGGATGGAAAAAATATGTATCACACAAATAGTAACCAAAGGAGAGCTGGGGTAGCTATATTAATATCAGATAAGTTAGACTTTAAGTAAAAAACTCTCATGAGTGATAAAGAAGGTCATTACATACTGATAAAAGGGTCAATTCAACAAGGTATAACAGTCATAAATACATATGCACCTAATAGCAGAGCCCCAAGATATATGAAGCAAATATTGACAGATTTGAAGGGAGAAATAGACAATTCTACATTAATAGCAGGGGACATCAGTATACCACTTTCACCTAGACAGAAGATCAATAAAGAAATAGAAGACTTGAATGATACTATAAACCACATTGTCCTAACAGGCATATATGCAACACTTCACCCAAAAGCAATAGAACACTCATTCTTCTCTAGTGAACTTGGATCATTCTCCAGGATAGATCATATGCTAGGTCACAAAAAAGTTTCAATAACTTCAAAAATATTGAAATCATGCAATGTATATTTTCTAGCCAGAATGGGATGAAACTAGAAATAAATAACAGAGGAGAATTGTAAAATCCCACAAATATGTGGAAGTTAAACAAAGCGCCCTTAAAAATGATTAGGTCAAAGAAGAAACCACAAGGGAAATTTGGAAATATCTTGAGGCAATTGAAAACAAGAATAGATCACACAAAAATTTATGGGATATAGCAAAGGCAGCTCTGAGAGGGAAATATTTAGATCTTAATCTTACATTATTAAAGAAGAGAGATCTGAAATCAGAAACTTAACCTTACAACTGGAGGATCTAGAAAAAGAAGAAGAAATTAAAGCCAAAGCAAACAGAAGAAAGGAAATAAAAAAAGGTGTGGAGCTAAATGAAGTAGAGAGTAAAAAACAATGGAAAGAATCAATGAAACTGAAAGTTGATTATTTGAAAAGGTCAATAAAATAAAATAAAAAACCTTTTAACTACACTGACCAAAACAAAACAGTGGGGACACAAATAGTTAAGATAGAAAATGTAAGGGGGATGATACTACCAACTCCACAAAAAGAAAAAGGATTGTAAAAGGATATTATGAACAATTAGATAACCAACAAATTAGGTAATCATGATGAAATGGGCAAATTCCTACACACACACAAGTTCTCTATACTGATTCAGGAAGAAATAGAAGATATGAACAGACCAAATAACAAGTAAAGAGATCAAATCAGTGTGGTGGTTTGAAGCTGTATGCGCCCCAGAAAAATGTATTCTTAAACTTCACCCATTGCTGTGGGTGTGAACCACTGTAAGTAGCGCCTTTTGATGCAGTTGCCTCAAATAAGTTGTGGTCCGCTTCAATCGGCATGATATTAATTTTTATCACTGGAATCCTTTATAAGAAGAATGAAGAAGAGAGAAAGCTACAGAGGAAACAGCCAGAGGCTGAGTATCAATGAGACCTGGAAGAGAAGGGAAAGGCCAGGAAAGACCACCATGTGCATTGTCATGTGTCAGAACCATGTGACAGGATTCAATGTGCATTGCCATGTGTCAGAGGAGCTCAGGACTGAGGGTCACTGGTAGCCAGCCTCAGAACACCAGTCTTCAGGAAGAAAGCATTGCCTTGATCATGCCTCAATTTGTACTTTCTTTTAGCTTCAAAACCATAAGTTAATAACCCCCCATTGTTTAAATTGACCCATTTCATGTTATTTGCTTAAGCAGCCCAGGAAACTAAAACAATAGATAATCAAAAATCTTGTAACAAAGAAAAGCCTAGGACCAAATGGCTTCCCTCATGAATTTCACCAAACATTCCAAGAAGAGTTAACACTATCCTTTTTAAACTCTCCCAAAAACTGGAAGAAGAGAGAACTCTTCCAAACTTATTCTATGAGCTTAACATCAACCCAATACTTAAACAGATAAATGTACCAGAAGAAAAGAAAATTATAGACCAATATCTCTTTATGCATAGAGAAGCAAAAACCCTCAACAAAATACTAGACAACTGAATCCAACAGCACATTAAAAATATTATACATCATGATCAGTTGGGATTTGCCCAGATATTCAAGGATGGTTCAGCAGAAGAAAATCAATTAATGTAATATATCACGTTAACAGAATGAAGGAAAAAATTAATGATCATATCAATTAACCCAGAAAAGGCATTTTTTAAAACCCACACTCCATCTTGATAAAAACACTTAGAAAACTAAGAATAGAAGGAAAATTCCTCAACATAATAAAGGTCATATGTGACAAACTCACAGGTAATATCACACTCAACAGTGAAAGACTGAGACCCTTACCTCTAGATGAGGACCAAGACAAGGATACCCATTGTCGTCACTGCTATTCAACACTGTATTGGAAGTTCTAGCTAGAGCAGTTAGGCAAATAAATAAATAAATAAAAACCATCAAAATTGGACAGGAAGAAGTAAAACTTTCCCTATTTGCAAATGACATGATTCTCTATACAGAAAATTCTGAAGTTCCACAACAAAGCTACTAGAGCTAGTAAATGAATTTTGCAAAGGGATGGGGCACAAGGACAAATGCAAAAATCATCAGTTTGTCTATACACTAGTAATGAATAAATCTGAGAAGGAAATCAAGAGCAAAACATCCAATTATAATAGTGACTAAAAGAATAAAATATCTAGAATAAATTTAACTAAGTATGTAAAGACTTATTCATGGAAAACTATAAAGCATTGCTAAAATAAATCAAAGAAATCAAATGGGAGGACATTCCTGTGTTCATGGATTGAAAGACTAAATATTGTTAATATGTCAAGTTTACCAAAGCAATTTATAGCTTTAAATGCAGTCCCAATAGGAATTCCAACAGCTTTCTTCACAAAGATGAAAAAAAAAATCATTAAAAAAATTTATACAGAAGGATAAGAGGTCCTGGCTAGGCAAAACCATCTTGAAAAAGAAGGAAGTTGGAGGAATCACATTTATTCATTTTAAGGCTTATTACAAGCCTGCAGTAATCAAAACAGCCTGGTACTGGCACAAGGACAGACATATAGACCAATTGAGAGTTCTGTAATAAACACTCAAAAAAAAAAAAAAAACTCCCGACAAAGACAGATGGTTCCAGAATGTTTATGTAGGAGTGGCTTAGAGGCAGAAACTGGCTGGAATCAAAGAGTATTTTGTTCAAGTTATGTTTATCTGAGGTGGTTTTGGGAGAGGCACCATCTGTAGTTTCAGGAAGAAGGTCATGAAGACACTCGAGGAGGACTAGACCTACATCCCCTGAGATTGCTGACTCTAACAAATTGCCCCAGGATCTGACCTCTGAAAGAGCTACTACTTAAGCTCTGGATACCCTCTCTTTCTGGAGATGGTGAGTGCATTGTGATTTTGACAAAGATGTTTGGGCTATGCTTGATGGAGTCACTTTGGATGTGTAAGCATGGGGAGAAGTGTGTGCTCATGCCTCAAGGAGAGAGTGTTGGAGCAGCATGTTTACTCAGCAACTCTTCTCTGCTAAGTGACCCTGCTCTCTATATCCCAGAACTTAGCATGATTCATGGTACATAATTGATGCTCAAAAACATCTGTTAAATAAATGAAACATAAAAGTAAAGGATTTTGGTAGATGGTAGTCAAATTTCCTCCCCTTATAAAGAATTTATGTTCTCATGAGGTACACAGATGTTAAGCAAGTAATTGCACAATTAAATTATTGGGATGCCCATTATGAATGAGAAGCACAAAATACTAGTTCTGATTTAGGCATGATTAGAGGTTAGTCAGGCAAAGAAGATTATGTGGTAAGAGGAACCCAGGCAGGAGGAACAGCATCTGCAGAGTCCTGGAAGCAGGAATGCCCTGGTACCTAATGAGAACTGAAAGTGTCCAGCATGTTGCAGAGATTGTGCCCTCGGTCCTGCTGCACAGATCGTTCTTGAAGCCTGATTCTCTTTTACTTTTAGCTCTGTGTGCTTTTCTTTCAATTGATTCCCTTTGCATTTAAGTTATCCAGAGTTGGTTTCTTTTGCTTCCAACCAAAATTTCCTGATTGATATAATTCCTTTGTTACATCTCCTGAATTACCAGTTATTGTTAAACTCTCTTACTGTTGTATAACCTTTTGTATGTTTGTGGCTTATCTCCAATTAGATAGCATGAGCTTTGAAGGAGTCACTAAGTTTTGGGGTGGTTTGTTGTGCAGCATTTGCTCAGGCTGCAGGTCCAGGATCTAGAAGACAAGACCCAGGACCTTAAGCCTCAGCATTGTGCCATAATAGGCTGAAACCTGAGGGTCTTGGGAGGAGGGATGAAGAGGGAGTGATGTAAACTTTTATGACCAGAAGGCAGACTGTGGCAGATTGTGTTTTCCAAAGATGGTCATGGGAACGTATTTATGCCATCCCGCATGCTCTTCTTACAGCCTAACTGACATTCCCAGCACCTGGAGGTGGGATCCGTGTTCTGTCCGCAGATTCTGCCCAGGCACTTGTGACCAGGCTATGTGACTTTCAAGGTTAAGTTGTAAATAGGATGCAGCTTCTGACTGGTGCTCTGTCTCTTAATGCTTGCCATGTTGTCAGGGAGGTCTAAACCTCATGGAATTGTCATATGCATATGCTACAGCCTATTGCCCTAGCTAAAGCCTCAGCCAGCAGTCAGATATGGGGTGATTCCAGCCCTCAGCCTTTGAGTCTTCAGCCAGCATTGTGGAGCAGAGAAACAAATCTTCTCACTGCACCCTGTCTGGATTTCTCACAGAAACTGTGAGATGTAAAAAATGAA
Organism: Tamandua tetradactyla; assembly: GCF_023851605.1. Classification (NCBI taxonomy): domain Eukaryota; kingdom Metazoa; phylum Chordata; class Mammalia; order Pilosa; family Myrmecophagidae; genus Tamandua; species Tamandua tetradactyla. The sequence goes on along the minus strand of NC_135340.1, from coordinate 30,273,077 downwards.
CATTGTGGTTTTAACTCAAAAAGTTTTAGGGATGATTTGTAATGCAGCAATAGATAACTAATACATTATGTGATAACTCTGAGTGTATATTTATGTTTAAAATTTTTCAAGTAAAGAAATAATTGGAGAGCCATTAGCATTGATCATGGAGAAACAAGGATACAGAAAGTATGGCAAATTCTGGAATTTTTTTTGTCAAATGAGACTTTTGGAATCTCTGCCAAACTTATCCTTAGGTTTAAATTTTTTCTAAATATTGTTTATCTGTTGGTGTGGAATTTTCAAAACTAATATTAGTATTCATCTATAAAAAGATGAAGTACCAGTACATGCTATTACATGGATGAACCTTGAAAATATTATGCTAAGTGAAAGAGGCCAGACATTAAAGGCCTTATACTAGAGGAGCTTCCAGGTTCCATCCCCCTACAAAATATTTGAACAAAACTGGCAGATATATGTTTCTCAAAGCTCCAGAAAACAATTAAAGGCTTGCAGAAACAGGGCGAATGCTGAATCAAGGAAAAGGTTACTTAAAACAATAAGATCTTCCAGTGTCCTGGCTGGTCACTGAACCCTAAATGGTTCAGTGCAGAGCTTCCCTGAACTACCTGTTGTGTGCCCCTGGTCCTGATTCTGGAGGGAGCAGAGTAACCCTCATGCACATACTGGGAGCGTTTATGTCTGGCACAAACTGACTAGTGGCAGCCAGAGGGACTGAACCAGAATACTCATTGCAGACTGCCTGTCCTAGAACTTCCCATGTGCATAAAGGCAGCTCACAGAAGTCTCCTATAGAATGCTGTGGGAGAGCAGTTAAGTTGTGGCTGCCTGGGCCAAAGGATTAATAACCGAGGCTACACAGCATGGTTCCCAGGATCACGAGGACTGTTTCCTAGGGAAGAGGGGACATTTGTGTCTGTATAAACAGGAGAATTTGTAGGTCCACACACATGCCCAACACAAGACACTTGGGCAGAAAAGATCAGGGAGGCCCCTACACTTTCACCTGGTGCTATTCTCTAAACTCATTTTCTTGATAAGCCCTGAAGGAGAACACTAATACAGATCAATCTGCAAAGACTAAGGAAGGTATATTCGTTTTCTCCTCCTTCTTATTCTTCTGTTAGCTTTTGGCATTCAAGGCAAGCTCTGTCATAACATAGCTCTGTCATAATACAAGCTTAAGGAACAGATACCACAGAGTCTAAATTCCAGTGATACATTAAAATATCAAAACGCCCAGGTTTCAATAAAAGATTAAAAAACATACCATGGTGTGATGATGGTTCACTGGCAGAGTCCTCGCCTGCCATGCTGGAGACCTGGGTTTGATTCCCAGTGCCTGCCCATGCAAAAAACAAACAAACAAACAACAACAACAAAAAAACATAGAAAGAAAATCAATGGCCCAGGCAAAAGAAAAAATTTGCAGAAACTATCAATGAGGAGGACTAGACTTGGGACATACCAGACAAAGACTTTTAAAAAATGGTACTAAATATGCTGAAAAAGCTAAAGGAAAACATGGACAAAGAATTAAAGAGAATCAGGAAAACGAAATAGGGACACAAATAGAATATGAATATAGAGATGGAAATTATGAAAAGGAAAGGACAGAGCTGAAGACCACAGTAATAGGAATTTAAAATGCCGTAGAGGATTCTACAGCAGATCGGAGCTGACACCAAAAAGAGTCAGAGAGCGTAAAGTTAACATAATTGAAATCATCCAATCTGAGGAACAGAAATAAGAAAAGGACGAAGAAAAGTGAACAGAGTCTGAGGAATTGGTGGGACACTATCAAGAATACCAGTATATGCATTGAGAACATCCCAGAAGGAGAATAACAAAAGAAAATGGTAAGAAGGATTTTCAAATAAATAATGGCTGTTGTTGTTGCCTCATTTGCTAAAGCAAATACCATGCAATGGGTTGTCCTAAGCAATGAGAGTTTATTGGCACACAGTTTTGAGGCTAGGAAAAGTCCTGATAAAGGCGTTATCAAGGTGATGCTTTCTTCCCAAAGACTTGTGTTCTGGGCTGGCTGTCAGCAATCTTTGGTTCTTAGCTCCTCTGTCACATGGCAATTCACATAGTGGCCTCTCCTAACCTCTCCCTTCTCTTCTGAGTTCCATTGACTTTCAGTTCTGCGTTCCCTCTGAAAGCCTTCTATAGCTTTCCCTCTCTGTCTGAATTTCATTCTCCTTATAAAAGACTACATTAGTAGGATTAAGACCCATCCTTATTGAGTTTGGCACACCTTAATTAAAGTAACCTCAGCAAAAGATTATACTTATCATGGAAATACACCCACAGGAATGGATTAAGTTTAAGAACATATTTTTTAAATCTTTTTATTTTATTATTTAAATACCAAAAAAACACAAAGAAAATACAAACATTCCTATTTTGATCATTCCGTTCTACATATATAATCAGTAATTCACAATATCATCACATAATTGCATATTCATCATCATAATAATTTCTTGGAACATTTGCATCTATTCAGAAAAAGAAATAAAATGAAAAAAGAAAAAAAAATTATACATACCATACCCCTTACTCCTCCCTTTCATTGATCACTAGCATTTCAAACTAAATTTATTTTAACATTTGTTCCCCCTATTATTTATTTTTATTCCGTATGTTCTAATCATCTGAAGAACATGTTTAAATGTTAAAATAAATTGAGTAGATTGAAATACTAGTAAACAATGAAAAGGAGTGGTAAAGGGTATAGAAAAAAAAGGGGAACAAAGGTTAAAATCTATTGAGTAGATGGAAATACTAGTGGTCAATGAGAGGGAGGGGTAAGGGGTATGGTACGTGTGAGTTCTTTCTTTTTATTTCTTTTTTCTGGAGTGATGCAAATGTTCTAAAAAATGATCATGGTGATGAATATACTACTATGTGATGATATTGTGAGCCATTAATTGTACACCATACACAGAATGTGTGTATATTAAGAATGTTCATATTTATATGTTGTTATGGTTTGATAATATAGAATACATCTTAAAAATACACACACACACACACACACACACACACACACACACACAAATAACACGTTTTTCTGGGGTACATACAGCCCAGAACTGGCCAGTAACTTCCCAAATTTGCAGAAGACATGAATGCAAAATCCAACCTGGTCAATGAAATCCAAACAGGATAAACACAAACAGATCCACACCACAGCATATTATAATCTAACTGTCAAATGCCAAAGCTAAATAGGGAATTCTGACAGCTGCAAGGAGAAGCAATGTGTCACATACAAGGCGTGCTGGTTTGAATCTGTTGTGTAACCCAGAAAAGCCAAGTTTCTTAATCCTCATTCAATACTGCTGGGTGCAATCTTTTGCTTGTTTCCATGGAGATATGACCTACCCAATTGTGGGTGGCAACTTTTGATTAGATGGTTTTCATGGAGATGTGTCTCCAACCTTTCAAGGTAGAGTTGCTTATTGGACCCCTTTAAGAGGGAACTGTTCAATGAAAGGAGTGGTAGGGGGTATGGTATGTATGAATTTTTTTCTGTTTTCTTTTTATTTCTTTTTCTAAATTGATGCAAAAGTTCTAAGAAATGATCATGATGATGAATATACAACTATGTGATGCTTTGTGAATTACTGATTATATATGTGGAATGTAGTGATCATATGATGAGAACATTTGTGTTTGTATGTTGGTACATTTAATAAATAAAATAAATTGAACAAAAAAGAGGGAACTATTTTAGTTTGAAAGCTGCTGGAATGCAGTATACCAGAAATGGAACATCTTTTAAAAAGGGGAATTTATTAAGTTGCAAGTTTACAGTTCTAAGGCTGTGATAATGTCCAAACTAAAGCAGAGGCTATGAAAATGTCCAATCTAAGGCATTCAGGAAAAGATACATTGGTTCAAGAAGGCCAATGAAGTTCAGGGTTTGTGTCTCAGGAGGGCACATAGTGGCATCTGGTAGCTTTCTCTCCAGGTCTCTTCAAAAGCTCACCCGGGGCTCACCTGGGGCTCACCGAGAGTTCTGTTTGTTATGTTGGCTCTCATGGCTCTAAAGCTTTTTCCAAAATGGTTCCCTCTTAAAGAGCTCCAGTAAGCAACCCCACCTTGAGTGGGTAGAGACACATCTCCATGGAAACCATCTAATCAAAAGATACTACCCACAAAGAAAAAAAATCATTGGCACCCACAATTGGGTGGGTCACATCTCCATGGAAACAATAAAAAAGCTCCCATCCAGCAATATTGAATCAGGATTAAAGAACTTAGCTTTTCTGGGGTATACAACAGATTCAGATCACCACAGGAAGCATTTTGGAAAAAGCTTGAGAGACACCAGAACCAACTTAGCCCACGCAGCCAGAGACCTTTGGAGATGAAGAAGGAAAACATCCCCAGGGGAGCTTCATGATACTGGAAGCTAGGAGAGAAAGCTAGTGGACGTTGCCATGTGCCCTCCCAGCTGAGAGAGAAACCCAAACTTCATCGGCCTTTTTTGAGTAAAGGTTATCTCTTGTTGGTGACTTAATTTGGACATTTTTATGGCCTTGAAACTGTAAACTTGCAACTTAATAAATTCCTCCTTTTAAAAGCCATTCTGTTTCTGCTATATTGCATTCTGGCAGCTTTTCCAAACTAGAATACAAGAGAACTTCAATAAGATTAAGTGTCGATTTTTCTCATCAGAAACCATGGAGGCAAGAAGGCAGTGGGATGACATCTTTAAAGTGATGAAAGCAAAAAATTGGCAACCAAGAAGTCTATATCCCACAAAACTGTCTTTCAAAAATGAGGGAATGAGTGGTGTTATGGTGGCTCAGCGGCAGAATTGTCACGGGCCATGCTGGAGACCTAGGTTTGATTCCTGGTGCCTGCCTATGCAAAAAAAAAAAAAAAAAAAAGGAGAGATTAAGACATTCCCAGATGAATAAATCTTGAGGAAGTTCATCACAAGTAGACTGGCCCTACAAGAGATGCTAAAGACAGTTCTGTAGATTGAAAGGAAAGGACAATAGACAATGGATGGAAGCCACAGGAAGATATAAAGATCCTCAATGAGGATAACGAAATGCAAAAATATAAAGGCCAGTAGCATTGCATTTTTGGCTTGTAACTCCACCTTTTTACTTCCTACAGAATCTAAATGGCAAATGCATAAAATTTGATGATAAACTAGTGGTTCTGGACTGTTAATGTGTAAACATATAATTTGTGACAAGAACTACATAGAGATGGGGTGATGGAGGGAAATATGAACATAGTTTTGTGTATACTATTGGAAATTATGCTGGTTTCAAAGCAAACGAGAGTGTTACAGACTTAAGATGTTAAATATAAACCTCACAGTAACAACAAAGAAAATATTGAGACCATGCAAGTTCATAGATGCAGAAACTAGAGTACAGGTTGCCAGGGGTGGGGTAGAGGGAATGGAGAGTTAATGAATAATGGGTGTAGGGTTTCTGTTTGGGGAGATGGGAAAGTTAATGGAAGGCAGCTAGGATACCGCAACATGGTAAATGCCATTGATTAAACTGAATGGTATTCTTGGGAGTGGTTGAGATGGGAAAGGTTATGTTGTATATATGTTCTCATAACTAAGATGAAAAAAGAAAGAGTAACTAAAAGGAGAAAGGCAATGACAATTGCAATTCAAGATCCTGGATGGGATCTCACAAAGGAAGAGAAAAGCCTCAGAAGGACATTACTGGGATATATGAAAACACTGGAATATATTCTGTAAGCTTTATATCAATGTTAAATTTCTTGACCTGGATGACTGCACTTAAGGTGGTGATATAAGTGAATGTCCTTGTTCTTAGGAAGTGTACATGGCAGTTTTAAGTGTTCAAGCAGCATGAGGTATACAAACTACACACAAGTGTTCAGAAAATGGATTGATAGATATAAGATGGACAGATGGATAGAAAGAATGATATGGCAAATGTAGCAAAATGTTAAAATTGATGGATTTGGTATCTGGTGGGTTAGGGGAAATTTGGTGTTCTCTATATAGAATTTGTATTATTTTTTTAACTGTCCTGTAAGTTTGAAAAATATATACATATATATTTAAAGTTAAGAAAAGCCTCATGTTTTATGAGTTCATTTATATGAAATGTCCAAAATAGGGAAATAAGAGATAGAAAGTAGATTAGTGATCGCCAGAGGCTAGGGGGAAGGGAAAATAGGGAGTATAGTGCTTCTTTATGGAGACAGTGATGAAAATGTCTTGGAATTAGACAGTGGTGATGGTTGCACAACTTTGTGAACACACTAAAACCACTGAATTGCATACTTTAAAGGGGTGAATTTATTTTTTTTTAACTTTTTTTTACTGTATAATATAACATATAAACAAAGCAAAGAAAGGAAAAATCAATAGTTTTCAAAGTACTCTTCAATAAGTATTTACAGGACAGATCCCAGAGTTTGTCATAGGCTACCATACCATCATTTCAGATTTTTCCTTCCAGTTGCTCCAGAACATTGGAGACTAGAAGGAATATATGTTTTCTACCATCATTTTTTTTTCATTTTTGTGAAAAATAACATATACAAAAAAAGAGCAACCAATTTCAAAGCTCAGCGCAACAATTAGTTGTAGAACAGATTTCAGAGTTTGGTATGGGTTACAATTCCACAATTTTAGGTTTTTACTTCTAGTTGCTCTAAGATACTGGAGACTAAAAAGAAATATCAACATAATGATTCAGCAATCATACTCATTTGTTAAACCCTACATTCACTGTATAAATCCACTGTGCTGGTTTGAAATGATGTATGTACCCTAGGAAAGCCATGTTTTAATCCTAATCCTATTTAGTAAAGGCAGCCATTTCTTCTAATCCCTATTCAGTATTGTATGCTTGAAATTGTAATCAGATCATCTCCCTGGAGAAATGATTTGATCAAGAGTGGCTGTTAAACTGGATTAGGTGGAGGTGTGTCTCCACCCATTCGGGTGGGTTTTGTTTAGTTTACTGGAATCCTAGAAAAGAGGAAACATTTTGGAGAATGAGTGTGATACAGAGAGAGGAGAGAAGAACAACAGCCACAAGAAGCATAGAGAACCAGCCAGTGAACTTTGGGATGAAGAATAAAAACGCCTCCCAGGGAGCTTCACGAAACAGGAAGCCAGGAGAGAAAGCTAGCAGATAGATGATGCCGTGTTCGCCATGTGCCCTTCCAGCCAAGAGAGAGAAGCCCTGACTGTGTTCACCATGTGCCTTCTCAGAGGAGAAAGAAACCTTGAATGTCATTGGCCTTTTTTTTTTAATTCTTAAATTAAAAAAATTTTTTATTTATTAACTTTTAAAAAATATAACCACAAACAAACACTAGCATTCTTAACAATGATCATTCCGTTGTACATACACAATCAGTAACTCATAATATCATCACGTAGTTGTATATTCATCATCATGATCATTTCTTAGAGCATTTGCATCAATTCAGAAAAAGAAATAAAAATAAAACAGAAAAAACTTCATACATACCATACCCCTTACCCCACCCTTTCATTGATCACTAGTATTTTAATCTACTATTTTGACATTTGTTCCCCCTATTATTTATTTTTATTCTGTATGTTCTACTTGTCTGTCAATAAGGTAGATAAAAGGAGCATTAGACATAAGGTTTGCACAATCACACAGTCACATTGTGAAACCTATATCATTATACAATCATCTTCAAGAAACATGGCGACTGGAACACAACTCTACATTTTCAGGCAGTTCCCTCCAGCCTCTCCATTACATCTTAATTAACAAGGTGATATCTATTTAATGCATAAGAATAACTTCTCGACTGTGTTTGGAATCTGTCAGCCATTGACACCTTATTTTGTCTCATTTCACTCTTCCCCCTTTTGGATGAGAAGGTTTTCTCAATCCCTTGATGCTGAGTCACAGCTCATTCTATAATTTCTGTCCCATGTTGCCAGGAGGGTCCACACCCCTGGGAGTCATGTCCCATGTGGAGAGGGGGAGGGTGGTGAGTTTGCTTGTTGTGTTGGCTGAGAGAGAGAGGCCACATCTGAGCAACAAAAGAGGTTCTCTTGGGGGTGACTCTTATGCCTAATTTTAAGTAGGCCTTACCCTATCCTGTGTAGGGGTAAGTTTCATATGAACAACCCCCAAGATTGGAGGTTCAGCCTATTGCTTTGGTTGTTCCCAATGCTTGTGAGAATATCAAGCATTCTCCAGTTGGGGAAGTTGAATTTGCCCCTTTCTCACCATTACCCGAAGGGAACTTTGCAAATACTTTTTAATGCACTGTTCAAATCACTCTGGGATTTATCAGGGCATCACTCTGGACAAACCTACAAAATCTTATGCCCTACTCAAGATTCCTTGTTCTTATGGTGTTCAATTAAGCTGTCCACATAAGTTGTATTAGGAACTGCACTAGTCAAAATATGTTTTGTACCAAATAAACATCTTTTTGCTTTAGTCTCACACAGACATTAAAATTTAAAAATATTAATTACTATCTATTTTCAACACCCTGCATTATTGCCATTCCTTTGTTCTTCCTCATGCAAAAACATTTTAAAATTTGTACATTTAGTCACTATCATTATACACTCTAGGCATTCCTAGATTATACCATCTCAGTCTTCATCATCTATCTTTCCTTCTGATTTCATTTGTGCCCCCAGGCCTCCTCCCTCTATCATTCTCACATTCAGCTTCATTCAGTATGCTAACATTATTGTATTACAGTTAGGTAGTATTATGCTATACATTTCCGAATTTTTACAATCAGTCCTGTTGCACAATCTGTATCCCTTCAGCTCTGATTACCCAATATCTTACCCTATTTCTATCTCCTGATGGTCTGTTACTAACTGAAATTTTCCAAGTTCATTCACTAATGTCAGTTCATATCAGTGAGACCATATAGAATTTGTCCTTTTGTTTCTGGCTAATCTCATTCAGCATAATGTTCTCAAGGTCCATCCATGTTGTTACATACTTCATAACTTTATTCCGTCTTAAAGCTGCATAATATTCCATCATATGTATATGCCACAGCTTGTTTAGCTACTTGTCTGTTGATGACATTTGGGCTGTTCCCACCTCTTCATAACTGTAAATAATGCTGCTATAAACATTAGTGTGCAAATGTCCGTTTGTGTCCTTGCCCTCATGTCCCCTGAGTAGATACCTAGCAATGGTATTGCCAGGTCATATGACAATTGTGTATCTGCCAAACTGTCTTCCACAGAGGTTGTGCCATTGGACATTCCCACCAACAGTGGATAAGTGTGCCTCTTTCTCCACATCCTCTCTAGCACTGGTCGTTTTCTGTTTTATTGATAATGGCCATTCTGGTGGGTGTGAGATGATATCTCATTGTGGTTTTGATTTACATTTCCCTAATATCCAGGGAAGTTAAGCATCTTTTCATGGGCCTTTTGACCATTTGTATTTCCTTGTCTGAGAAGTGTCTATTCAAGTCTTTTGCCCATTTTGTAATTGGGTGTCTGTCTTTTTGTTGTTAAGTTGAACAGTCTCTTTATATATTCTGGATACTAGACCCTTAACTGATAAATCATTTCCAAATATTGTCTCCCATTATGTAGGCTTTTTACTTTCTTGATGAAGTTCTTTGATGCACAAACATGTTTAATTTTGAGTTCCCATTTATTTATTTCTTCAGTGCTCATGCTTTCTGTGTAAGGTCTAGGAAACTGCCTCCTATTAAAAGATTTATAAGATATCTCCCTACATTTTCTTCTAACAGTTTTATGGTCTTAGATCTAATGTTTAGGCCTTTGATTCATTTTGAGTTAATTTTTATATAGGATATGAAATATGGATCCTCTTTCATTCTTTTGCATATGGATATACAGTTCTCTAGGCACCATTTATTGAAAAGACTGTTTTTACCCAGGTGAGTTGGCTTGAATGCCCTATCAAAGATTAATTGTCCACAGATGAGAGGGTCTATAGCTGAACACTCTATTCTATTCCATTGGTCAGTATATCTATCTTTATGCCAGTACCATGCTGTTTTGACCACTGTAGCTTCATAATACGCATTACACTCAGGTAGCGTGAGGCCTCCAACTTCATTTTTTTCCTCAGGATACTTTTAGCTATTCATGGCACCCTGCCCTTTTAGATAAATTTGTTTATTGCTTTTTCTATTTCTGAAAAGTAAGTTTTTGGGATTTTAATTGGTATTGCATTGAATTTGTAAATCAATTTAGATAAGATTGACATCTTAACTATATTTAGTCTTCCAATCCATGAATATGGTATGCCCTTCCATTTATTTATGCTGTCTGTGATTTCTTTTAACAATTTCTTGCATTTTTCTTTATATAGGTCTTTTGTCTCTTTAGTTACATTTATTCCTAATAATATAATTCTTAGGTTGCAGTTGTAAATGGCATTTTTTTCTTGATTTCCTCCTCAGATTGTTCATTACTAGTGTATAGAACCACTACAGATTTTTGAGTGCCGATCTTGTAATCTGCCACTTTGCTGTACTCATTTATTAGCTGTAGTAGTTTTGCTGTGGATTTTTTTGGGTTTTTGATATATAGTATCATATCATCTGCAAACAGTGAGAGTTTTACTTCTTCCTTTCCAATTTTGATGCCTTGTATTTCTTTTTGTTGTATAATTGCTCTGGCTAGAACTTCCAACACAATGTTGAATAACAGTGGTGATAGTGGACATCCTTGTCTTGTTCCTGATCTTAGGGTAAAAGTTTTCAGTTTTTCCCCATTGAGGATGATGTTAGCTGTGGGTTTTTCATATATTCCCTTTATCATGTTGAGGAAGTTCCCTTCTATTCCTATCTTTTGAAGTGTTTTCAACAGGAAAGAATGTTGTATTTTGTCATATGCCTTTTTTGCATTAATTGAGGTGATCATGTGGTTTTTATGCTTTGATTTGTTGATATGGTGTATGACATTAATTGATTTTCTTATGCTGAACCTCCTTGCATACCTGGGATGAATCCTACTTGGTCATGGTATATAATTCTTTTACTGTGCTGCTGGGTTTGATTTGCTCGAATTTTGTTGAGGATTTTTGCGTCAATATTTATTAGAAAGATTGGTCTGTAGTTTTCCTTTTTTGTAGTATCTTTGGCTTTTTTATGAGGATGATGTTGGCTTCGTAGAATGAGTTAGGTAGCTTTCCCTCCACTTTAATTTTTTTTTGAAGAGTTTGAGCAGGATCGGTACTATTCTTTCTAGGATGTTTGGTAGAATTCACATGTGAAGCCATCTGGTCCTGGACTTTCCTTTTTGGGGAGCTTCTTAATGACTGATTCAATTTCTTTACTTGTAATTGATTTGTTGAGGTGGTCTGTTTCTTCTGAAGTCAATGTTTGTTGTTCACACCTTTCTAGAAAGTTGTCCATTTCATCTACATTGTTGAGTTTATTAGCATAAAGTTGTTCACAGTATCCTCTCATTACTTCCTTATTTCTCTGGGGTCAGTGGTTATGTATCTTCTTCCATTTCTGATTTTATTTATCTGTATCCTCTCTCTTCTTTTTGTCAACCTCACTAAGAGTCCATCAATCTTATTGGTTTTCTCATAGAACCAACTTCTTGTTTTGTTGATTTTCTCAATTGTTGTCATGTTCTCAATATCATTTATTTCTGCTCTAATCTTCATTATTTCTTTCCTTTTGCTTGCTTTGGGGTTAGTTTTCTGTTCTTTCTTAGTTCTTCCAAGTGGACTGTTAATTCCTCTCTTTTGCTCTTCTTTTTTGATATAGGCATTTAGGGCAATAAATTTCTGTCTTAGACTGCCTTTGCTGCATCCCATAAATTTTGATATGTTGTGTTTTCATTTTCATTTGCCTCAAGATATTTACTGATTTCTCTTGTAATTTCTTCCTTGACCCACTAGTAGTTTAAGAGTGTTGTTGAGCCTCCACATATTCGTGAATTTTCTGGCCCTCTGCCTATTATTGATTTCCAGCTTCATTCCTTTATGATCTGAGAAAGTGTTTTTATTATTTCAATCTTTTTAAATTTATTGAGACTTGCTTTGTGACCCAGCACACGGTCTATCCTTGAGAATGATCCATGAGCACTTGTGAAAATGGTGTACCCTGCTGTTGTGTGGTGTAATGTTCAATAAATGTCTGTTACATCTAGCTCATTTATTGTATTATTCAAATTCTGTTTCTTTATTGATCCTCTGTTTAGATGTTCTGTCCATTGATGAAAGTGTGGAATTGAAGTCTCCAACTATTATGGTAGATGTGTCTATTTCTCTTTTCAGTGCTTGCCTCATGTATTTTGAAGTATTCTGGCTTGCTGCATAAATATTTATGAGTGTTATGTCTTCTTGTTGAATTGTTCCTTTTATTAATACATAGTGTCCTTCTTTGTTTCTTTTAACTGTCTTACATTTGAAGTCTAATTTGTTGGAGTATAGCTACTCTTGTTCTTTTCTGATTCTGATTTGCATGAAATATCTTTTCCCAACCTTTCACTTTCAATCTATGCTTATCCTTGGGTCTAAGATGTGTTTCCTATAGACAGCATATAGATGGGTCCTGTTTTAAAATCCATTCTGACAGTCTATGTCTTTTGATTGGGGAGTTTAATCCACTAACATTTAATGTTATTACTGTACAGGCAGTACTTTCTTCTACCATTTTGCTTTTGGATTTTATATGTCATATCTAATTTTTCTTCTATTTACCTTTACTGATAGTCTTCATTTCTACACTCTTCTCCACACCTCTCTCTCCTGTTTTTTCATATCTGTCTCTAGTGCTCCCTTTAGTATTTCTTGCAGAGCTGGTCTCTTTGTCACAAATTCTCTCAGTGACTTTTTGTCTGAAAATGTTTTAATTTCTCCCTCATTTTTGAAGGACAATTTTGTTGGATATAGAATTCTTGGTTGGCAGCTTTTCTCTTTTAGTAATTTAAATATATCATCTCACTGTCTTCTTGCCTCCATGGTTTCTGCTGAGAAATCTATGCATAGTCTTGTTAGGCTTCCCTTGTATGTGACGGAGTGCTTTTCTCTTACTGCATTCAAGATTCTCTCTTTCTCTTTGACATTTGGTGTTCTGATTAGTAAGTGTCTTGGAGTATGTCTATTTGGATCTATTCTGTTTGGGGTATGCTGCACTTCTTGGATCTGTAATTTTAAGTCTTTCATAAGAGTTGGGAAGTTTTCAGTGATAATTTCCTCCATTAGTTTTTCTCCTCCTTTTCCCTTCTCTTCTCCTTCTGGGACACCCACAACATGTATATTCATGTGATTCATGTTTTCATTCAATTTCCTGAGTCCCTGCTCATATTTTTCCATTCTTTACCTATATTTTCTTTTGCTTGTCGGATTTCAGATGTCCTCCAGTTCAGTAATTCTTTCTTCTGCCTCTTGAAATCTGATATTGTAGGTTTCCATTGCTTTTTCATGTCTTCTACTGGGCCTTTCATTCCCATAAGTTCTGTGCTTTGTTTTTTCAGACTTTCAATTTCTTCTTTTTGTTCATTCCTTGTCTTCTTTATATTCCCCCCTCAATTCATTGATTTGATTTTTGATGAGGTTTTCCATGTCTGTTCAAACTTTCTGAATTAATTGTTTCAACTCCTGTATCTCATTTGAATTGTTGGTTTGTTCCTTTGACTGGGCTGTATCTTCAATTTTCCTAGTGTGAGTTTTTATTTTTTTGCTGGCATCTAGGCATGTAATTACCTTAATTTATTTATTCTGGAGATTGTTTTCACTTATTTTGCCTAGGATTTTCTTGCTGGATGACTTTATTGTCTATCTGTTCTTTGACATTCAGTTCAGCTTATTCTGGACCACTACCTTAGGTTTTGTTTAACAGATCAGAATTTTTCAGTTCTTGTTTTCTTGTTTCTTGTCCTACTTGTATGGTGCCTCTCCCACCCCCCCCACCCCCCACCCCCTTAGAAGGGTCTTCTTAGGTATTATAGACTGCAGCCAGATTTTCCCAACCAAACTGGCCTTCTCTCGGGAGAAAAGAGTCACCGGTGTCAGTTTTCTCTGAGGGTGAGACCCAGCAGGTTGAAAGCCTTTCCTATGAAGCCTCTGGGCTCTGTTTTTCTTATCCTGGCCAGTATGTGGTGCTTGTCTGCCTGCAGGTCCCACCAGCATAAGACGATGTTGTTCCTTTAACTTCAGTAGACTCTCCCTGCTGGGGCTGTGGTTGAGACAGAGAGAGGTTGTAGGCTGGTTTTAATCATTTCAGTTTTCCAGACCCTGGGGTCTGAATTCCTTGAGGGAGGGAATCCACCTAAGCTGGGTCCCACCCCTCTCCTGGGGAAGGCACAGGCTCCAGAAAAGCTCTTAAACAAGCTTAATTCTGCCCATGCCCAGGGCAGTTGGAGACTGAGATGCCTTGCACCTGTATCCAAAGGCAGTCAAGCCATAGAAACACAGCCACAAAAAAGAAAGAGAAAAATCCTTTTCAGAGCAGGACCCCCATTCCTCTGGTTTGCCAATCAAGAGCTTAAGTTGGTATGTTGCTTTGTGCACCTTCAGATCCTATGTGCCCCCTCCTTTCCTTCAGGGCCCAGGCCCTTTCAAGTATTATGTGCTATCTGATCCAAAAAACCTCTGTTTCTTTTTTTCTTTTTTTGTTAGCCCTGCCCCTTCTGTGCGGGGGCAAGCATCAGAAACCTCTACTTTGACTCGAGGTTCAGGTGAGGTAGGGGCCTATTTTTAGTAGTCAGAATTTGTGAATTAATTCCACAATTGGAGCTTAGTTGCAGTCAGCCCCTGCTGCTGGTAAAGTCCCTTTCCTTTCCCCTCTGGGAAGCAGCCTGTGGGGGAGGGGCGCCAGCACCCTTGGGGAACTCATGGTTCTGGATGGGCTCACAGCCAGTCTAGCTGGTCCAGACTGGGGTACACTGGGTGTGCAGTCACCGACGTGGCCCCAGCCATTGTTCTGTACTGTTCCTGGCTATTTAGTAGCTGCTCTGGAGGATGAACTAAATCCCACGCCTTGCTAAGCCACCATCTTGGCCTCCATCTTTCATCATCGGCCTTCTTGAACCAACGTATCTTTCCCTGGATGCCTTGGATTAGACATTTCTATAGATTTGTTTTAATTGGGACATTTTCTCAGTCTTAGAACTGTAAACTAGCAACTTACTAAATTCCCCTTTTAAAAAGCCATTCATTTCTAATATATTGCATTCCAGCAGCTAGCAAACTAGAACAGATTTTGGAAACAGAAGTGGGGTGCTGCTGTGGTTTGCAAAAACCAAGCATGTTGGAATGGATTTTTAAATGGATAAGGGGAAGATTCTGGAAGAGTTGTGAGAAGCTTGATAGAGAAGGCCTAGAACACTTTGAAGAGACCGTTGATCTTTCTATCCTTCTCTTTAGGGGTATTTGGGTATGGCCATCCTAATTTTTTCATGTTGGGACGGGCTGTCAATAATAAGGGGTAGAGAAATGGAACTAGCTGATGTTATGGAATGACTGGGCCCTCTAGGTTTCAGGACTTATCTGGTCCAGGGACCCATCTGGAGGTTTTCTGGAAAGTTACCCTAGTGCCTGGAACCTTTGTAGAATCTTATATATTATCCTAGGTGTTCTTTAGGATTGGCTGGAATGGTTTTCATTGGGGTTTGGCAAGTTATGATAGGTAGCAATGTCTAACTGAAGTTTGCATAAGAGTGACCTCCAGAGTAGCCTCTTGACTCTATTTGAACTCTCTCAGCCACTGATACCTTATTTGTTACACTTCTTCCCCTCTCTTTTGGTCAGGATGACATTGTTAATTCCACAGTGCCAGAGCCAAACTCAACCCTGGGAGTCATCTCCTATGCTGCCAGGGAGACTTAGAAGGGTGAATTTCTTAAAAAATTAAGTAAAAATTGTTTTTGTTCAATTCTGAGTGGGACAGATCAACAAATCTAGCTATTCTGTCTATTTGTTAAACTCATTTGTTAAACCCTACATATATATTTGAGGATCAATTTTGACAAAATCATTGAAAAATTTCAAAAGTTAAGGCCCTTCAGTTCCTGGCCAATGCACCCCCCCCAACTAAAAATAAATAAATAAATAAAAGTTAAGTCCCCAAACAGAAATTACAATATTATTATTCATTTCTGTGACAGACAAATATGTAAGAATATATTTTTACTTCTTTACAAAAATGCATTAATATAGTTCAATGATGAATTCATTACTTTTTCTTGTTTTGTGCTGTATTATTTATTTTATTTTTATTTATGTATGTCTTTACCGACATTATAATATATATGTATGTATATATACGAGGCCAATAAAAGAAAGTTTTTACTCTCTGCACTTCTTTTCTGATTTTTACTATTATTTGTTCACATCATGACTAATAGTGAAAATAATGTTTTCTTATAGATGGACTTTAAAAATGATACGCTTCAGGTGTCAAATATATTAGGTATGTCAATAATGCTAAATATTGCTAGAGTGCAAATCGGAAAAAATCAAGGTCGGAAATGGAATGGCAATGATGAGACGATATATATTGCAGAAGTGAAACTGAAAGGTCTTTATAATTATGGGGGTAAGGAAGAGGGAGATATCCAGGTGGACTATATTTGCAGCTTGGTTATCACTGGTAATTTTTGGGAGCTTGGCTTTTCATACATACCCAATGCCTAAAACTGCCCCTACATATACAGACTGCTCAAAACATATTTTTGCTTGAATGAATGGATGTATAGGATATATCTTATCCTGCCCTAGGTACTCTCCATCTACCTTTTTGTTCCAACTGTTACCGTGGCAATTAATTGCTTGCAGCTATCACCTAATATTACAGTCCCAGCTTTGCCTTTTCCCAGGGGCTTACTTGCGGCTGCTTTGTGGGACGCTTACCATTCTGATGCCTGTGCAAACTTGGAAGCGTGAGGGAGTTAACAATCAAGGGGCAACATTTTTTTTTCATAGTTCAACCAATTATTGGCTTTTTAAAAAAATTTATTTTTATTGACAAATCTTCACACACATACAGTCCATACATGGTGTACAATCAATGGCTCACAATATCATCACATAGTTGTGTATTCATCACCATGATCATTTTTAGAACATTCGCAGCACTCCAGAAAAAGAAATAAAAAGTAAAAAGAAAAAACTCATACATACCATACCCCTTACCTCTCCCTCTCATTGACCACTAGTATTTCCATCTACCCAATTTATTTTGCCCCTTATCCCCTCTATTATTTATCTATTGTTTAATTTTTTTTTTACTCATTTGTCCATAACCTGAATAAAAGGAGCATCAGATACAAGGTTTTCACAATCACCCAGTCACAGTGTAAAAGCTATATTGTTATACAATCATCTTCAAGAATCAAGGCTCCTAAATGTTCTAAAAATGATCATGGTGATAAATATACAACTATGTGATGATATTGAGAGCCATTGATTGTATACCATGTATGGACTGTATGTGTGTGAAGATTTCTCAATGAAAATATAAAAGAAAAAAAGTATCAAAGCTCCTGGGACACACTTCAACAGTTTCAGGTACTTCCCTCCAGCCACTCCAATACACCATAAACTAAAAAGGGATAGCTATATAATGCATAAGAATAACCTCTTCACTCTGTTTGAAATCTCTCAGCTATTGAAACTTTATTTTGCCTTATTTCTTTCTTCCCCTTTTTGGTCAAGAAGTCTTTCTCAATCCCATGATGCTGGGTCCTGGCTCATCCAAGAAGTTCTGTTCCATGTTGCCAGGGAGATTTACACCCCTGGGAGTCATATCCCATTTAGTGGGGGGAGGACAGTGAGTTCACCTGTTGAGTTGGCTTAAAGAGAGGGGGCACATCTGATCAACAAAAGAGGGTCTATGGGGCTGATTCTTAGGCCTAATTTTAAGTAGGCTTAGCCTATCCTTTGCAGATAGTAAGTTTCATAGGGGCAAGCCCCAAGGTCGTGGGCTCAGTCTGTTGATTTGGTTGTCCCTACTGCTTGCGAGAATATCAGGCATTTGCCAAATGGGGAAGTTGAATATTTCCTCCTTTCTCCCCAGTCCTTGGGGAGACTTTGCAAATACTTCTTTATTCTCTGCCCAAATTACTCTGGGATATATCAGGGCGACACACGAACCTGGAAAAACCAACAACTCTTCATGCCCTCTTCAAGATTCCATGTACTTATGATGTTAACTGAACAGACCGTACAAGTTAAATTAGGTAATATGCTACCCAAAATATAAATTTTGCACCAAATAAACATCTCTCCTGTTGGTCTCACACAGAAGTTGAAGTTTTAAAATATGGACAATACCATCCTTCACCCTGTATTCTGATCTACCCCACTCCTCTCCAGATCAGCTTCATTCATGGCTCTAGTTGAAGTCTGATTCAGGGGTCAACTTTTGACGTTTGTGAGTGGGAGTCAGTGGATAAATATTCCCGTCTTCTGCGTCTTGAATCACATTCTGTATGGCTCTGCAAAAAGTCCCCAGTGGGATAAGCTTCCAGTTATTCAGAGCGGTGCGCAGTCCGACACCACACTCTTGGATGGGTTTTCCCTCTCTCCCAGTTTCTCTCTTCTCAGTGCCCCGTTTCTGTTCTTTGTGATCGTTTTCCAAAATCAACTACCTGTGTCGGGTATTTGTCCCAGGCTCTGCTTTTTATAGAAGCCCGGGCTCAGACAGATTATTATGTAAAATATGGTGCAGTGGAATCAGCACTAGCCAAGAACGGGATGGGGGGAGAGGCGCGTTCTAGGCCGAGTGAGTGCTGTAGCTGTGGTTAACCTGATCTTGTGTAAATCACTTAATCAAACGAAAAGGTGGGCACCTTTATCGCCATTTTCAGAAGCACGTGTATAGACATGGAAAGATCGCCAAGTCATTTGTTAACTGGGCAAAATAAAAAGCAAGAAAAAACTCTTGTAGCGTGATCTCATGTGCAAAAAAAGAAAATGTGTGCATATAAGTATATGCATACCAAAGGATGGACCATCACGGTTTGCTACAGATTTGTGTTTGATTTGAACCGTTTACAAGGGGAAAGCATCGTGTGTAATACAATGAAAATCACGTCCATCTCACCCGGCTCTTGAATCATGGCTTGTGAAAATGCAAAGTCGAGGAGAAAGCGCGCCACAAACCCAAGGTGAGAAAGCTGTGCTGTGCTTAGGTAAACTCGCTAGGGGGCAGTCGAGCCAGCACAAAGGCTAGGCGGGGCGCGTAGCCAGGCGCGGGAGAAGGACCTGCAGCTGAGTGTCTGCGGTTGCCAGGAGGCAGAAGTGTAGTGCAAACTGAATCTACGACTACCCGCTCTCCTCCAGGCTCCAGCACCAGGCGGGACATTTCAGAAGTCATATGTTCCATCCCTCAGCCGCAGCCCAAACAGATGGGAGGGGTTTCAGAGCTAAGGTCCTCCCCCGCGCCAGGCAAGCCTGTTGTCTAAGCGACCTCTCAACTTGGACGTAGCAGATTTGCGCTCACCAGCTCTGCCCTGTGCTTCCGTTTCCCACCCCACACCCGCAGAGAGGGGAAATTGAGTCACTGGAAGGAGAGACCAGAGTCACAGGGAAAAAAGCGCCGACGCCAGCCCTCCAGGCCTTCCAGATGCTAGGAGGAGGGGGAGGGTTCACCAGGAAAATATACAAAGGGGGGGAGGGGGAGGGGGGAGGCGGCTGACTGGGCAGGAGCTGAGCCAGACACATGGAGAAACGCTGCCCAGGATCAAAGGAAATATGACATTTGAAAAGAATGTGCGTCTCTGCTAGTGCTGGGGCGGGGGTGGGGGTTGTGAGGGAGCAGGGGCTGGGCCTGGAACTCGGGGTTTCTACCCCAGCCCTTTCGGGCTCCGTTTCTCACCTCCCCCTACTCTGCTCTAGCGCCCCCTTCGGGGTCTACTGGCCTCTTAGGTGGTAGCTGGGAGCCAGCCTCAGTGTTCCTCGCGCTCTCTCCCCGCGTGGGTCTCTCTTTTATTTCTGAGATGAAGTTGGAAGGGAAGTGTAACCTAAGGAGACCAACCAAAAAAAAAAAAAAATCAAACCAGGCCGCTTCCCCGCTCGGCCTCGGAACATTCTTGTCTCCCCGTGGGCCAGGCCTCTGTTTCTTCCCCACCCCTCCTGCGTCGCGGCCCTGGGCTCGGAGCCCGAGCAGCTCCGCACGTCACTGGGGTCCCCGGGGGCCGCAGGGGTCCCCTGGGCGGGCCTGAGGGAGGACGGGAGAGGAGGGAAGGGAGGGGGGAGAGCCGCGAGGCCGAGCTGGGGCCCGCCGGGCCAGCCCTCCCCTCTTCCCCCCTGCTCCACGGAGCCTGTTTCTCATTAGAGTAACGGGCGCGGTCTCCACCCGGCTCCCGAGTGTTTGTAAATGTCTGACCTGAGAGCCGTCGCTTAACCCTTTAAACACAGGCCCCGGGCGGGGCTGGAGGCGCGGTCGCGAAGCCGGAGGGTTTTAGAGGTTGGAGAACGCTGCAGACTCTCAGAGAGGTTTGAGGTAGACGGTACCCGTCGGGAAGTCACCCCTTCTTTCCCCACCCCAAGTCCGAATCACAAGCTTCTCATCTTTAACTCTTTCTCTTACAACCAGACCCCCTCCGTGCATGCCCTTCCTGGAACTCCACTCCTAGTCTTTCTTCCTACCCCGCCCAGGTGACAGGTGTCCGGCTCTAGGGCCCACTTGGTCGCGGGGCTCCAGCCCCCTAGAAAATCTGGCCAGGATTTTAGGAGAGCAGCAGATCAGAGATTCATTCCAGACTACAGTTCTAGAGAGGAAGGAACAAACTTCCCGTGGAGGCTAATTAATGGCTCCTCTGGGTGGCTGGGACAAGGCTAGCAGTAAAGTCCGGCCTGGATCACCACCCAATCATGGGCCATGGACCTTTGAGCAGTTCCCCAAGACCTTTCAGCTCGCATTGCTCCGGGAGGCGCCGAGACCGTCCGAAGGCTCTTCACCTTTGGGGAAGGGGAAGAGACCGCAGGTGGAGGGGCTGATTTGGAAGGACAAAGACTTTCTAAAAGCCCCAGTCAGGAGGCCTCAGGCGTGGGACTTCGAAAGAATGGCTCTTTCCTCTTCAGAGCAGCCTGGAGTCCCTCTGCACCCCAGAACCAGCCGGCCTCAGGCTTGGAGAGCAAGAAGAGGGAAGGTGGTTCTGCTTTGCTAGTTCCTGGCTACACAAGTCTTCAGAACTTCAGGAACTGTCCTTCTTGGGCCTTCTAGTGGCTCCTTTAAGGCCCTCGGACCCGGAGCCCAACTAAGTGGGGGAGGGGTGGGGTAGCTGGGCTCGCGGCGGGAAATGATTGTCACTGCCGCTGACCAATGGACATCATTAGGGTCGTACCAGACTTGAGGGACCGTTTTCCAATTCAGTTTTTTTTTCTTAAGGGGGAGGGAATGGGGAGAGGACAGAGGGAAGGAGGGTGGGGGAGGACGAGGGGCGCGTGGTTTTCCCATCTCATCCCAGGAGGAGGGGCTGGAGCATCCCGGGCAGCCAATCAGAGATAAGCTGGGGGGGCCGCTTTGAAGAAGTTTGGGGGAAAAAAGTTTGGAAAAGTTTCTATAATAACGAGGGGGCGTCCGGAGGGAGGAGGCAGCGGCGGAGGAGGGGGCGTCTCAGAAGGGGAGGGAGGGAGCCGCCGGTGAAGAACCAGCGGCCTCCTGAGCTCCCCCTCCCACCCAGGCCGGGACCTGGGGGCTCTGGCCGGATCCATGGGGGCAGCAAGCTGCGAGGATGAGGAGCTGGAATTTAAGCTGGTGTTCGGGGAGGAAAAGGAGACCCCCCCGCTGAGCGCGGGGGGGTCGGGGGAAGGTTAGTGCGGGACTGGGAACGGGTCTTGGGGTCAGTGAGAGAAGGGTCCGGAGATCCTGAGTCTGGGTAATTTAGGGTGAAGGATAAGGGGGGTCAGAATTTGAAGGGAGCTGTCCGGGGTCTGCGGAGATAAGGCTGGGGGCCCGGGCACCACTTTCTCCTTTTTAGGTCGTGACTTGGGTGGGGGTGGGGGTGCCGCTGGCCGCGCGCCGCCTCTCGGCGGGGCTGACTGTCACTGGGACGGGGGGCGGGCAGGAGCCGCGGCCCCAAGAGCTGGGGCGCCGCGGGGAGACGGGGAGGTCCAGCTCTGGAACTTGCCCCTTGTGGACGGAGTCTTGGGTCCGCAGTCGGGACTCCTTGGGCTGGGGGCCTTTTCAGGCCCGGGTAGGGCGCCCTTCCCCCTCCCCGTCTGGCCGCAATAAGAGGCAGATGGCGGGGACTGAACCCCGGGCGGCGGCTGCCGCTCGCACGGAATCCGCGCTGCCCGCGGTCCCCCCCCCCCCCCCCGCCTGGGCCCCGCACACGGCACCCCTTGGCTGCACCCCCGCCCCCAATCCGGGAGGAGCCATCTCGTCTTCGTCAGTCCTGGCGCCCCCCCATCCCCCGCCCCCGAAAGGTTGCGATGGCAACTGGGGCGCCTGCCAATGCTGTTTGGGGGTTTGGGAAACGCTGCTAATTGGGTTCATGTGTGAGTCGACCCCAGCCCAGCCCAACACCTCCCTAAACACGCCTCCAGGCCCAGCTCCAGCCTCTTTTGACCCCCCCTTCCTCACCTTAAGTCCTGCCCCCTACGGTACCCTCAGAACCCGGGCCGGGGTCTCCGAGTGGAAAAGTTCTGGCAGGCCTGGTCTATTTCCTCCGCAATCCCAGTCCAACTTTGCTTTTGTCTTTGCTGCTCTGAAAGGCTCCTCAGAGACCCCCTCCTTGCTGAGGTGGGGTGTGTGTGTATAGCAGGATTTAGGGAGCAGTCCACTCAAGGAGCCTAGGCACCCACCTCACATGCTCCTCTCTCTCCCCATCTCTTCTGGCATCTCTCTCCCTCCCCCCCCCCCCCCCTTTTCCCAACTTCCATAGAACTGGACTCAGAGGACCCACCATGCTGCCGTCTGGCCCTGGGGGAGCCCCCTCCCTATGGTGCTACTCCCATTGGCATTCCCCGGCCTCCACCCCCTCGGCCGGGCATGCATTCGCCACCGCCGCGCCCGGCCCCCTCACCTGGCACCTGGGAGAGCCAGCCCGCCCGGTCGGTGAGACTGGGGGGGCCGGGCGGGGCTTCTGGGGGGGCTGGGGGCGGCCGGGTTTTCGAATGTCCCAGTATCCGCATCACTTCCATCTCTCCCACGTCTGACCTGCCGGCTCCGTTAGAGGACAACCCCGACAGCTGGGGGGACGGCTCCCCCAGAGATTACCCCCTACCAGAAGGCTTTGGGGGCTACCGAGAGGCAGGGGGTCAGGGCGGGGGGCCTTTCTTCAGTCCGAGCCCGGGTAGCAGCAGCTTGTCCTCGTGGAGCTTTTTTTCCGATGCCTCGGACGAGGCAGCCCTATATGCGGCCTGCGACGAGGTGGAGTCAGAGTTAAATGAGGCGGCCTCGCGCTTTGGCTTGGGCTCCCCGCTGCCCTCGCCTCGGGCCTCTCCCAGGCCCTGGACCCCTGAGGATCCCTGGAGCCTGTACGGCCCGAGCCCGGGAACCCGGGGGCCGGAGGATAGCTGGCTACTCCTCAGCGCTCCTGGCCCAACTCCGGCCTCCCCTCGACCGGCCTCTCCGTGTGGCAAGAGGCGCTATTCCAGCTCCGGAACCCCATCTTCAGCCTCCCCAGCTCTGTCCCGCCGCGGCAGCCTGGGGGAAGAGGGGCCTGAGCCACCTCCACCACCCCCCTTGCCTCTGGCCCGGGACCCTGGCTCACCTGGTCCCTTTGACTATGTGGGCGCCCCGCCGGCTGAGAGCATCCCCCAGAAGACCCGGCGGACTTCCAGCGAGCAGGCAGTGGCCTTACCACGGCCAGAGGAGCCTGCCCCATGCAATGGGAAGTTGCCCTCAGGAGCGGAGGACGCCACGGTGCCTCCGGCGGGACCCCGGAAGGAGGTGGCCGGCATGGACTACCTGGCAGTGCCGTCCCCACTTGCTTGGTCCAAGGCCCGGATCGGGGGACACAGCCCCATCTTCAGGTGAGGATCATGCCTGGTAGCCAGGCTGTCTCCAGCCATCTTTCCCGAGAGCAAGGGGGTGGAGGAATGAATGGATCTGAAGAAAGGCCCTAGTTCTGTGCCCTTTCAAAAGAGAGTCTGCTACCAGAAAGGTAGCTGCCACCTACTACCTTTTAGGTAGAATTAAAAAACAATGCACCATCCAGACGCATGATTTGTACATTGCCAATTGCTTTCTGTGAGCCAATTAGAAAGAGGGCCCACTGTTCTAAGAGTCCTGATTAGATAAAGGTGCCTTCCTCCAGGGTGTCCCTTACTCTAGGCTGTGTGTGGAGTCGTGCATGGAACATGGAGGCGGGCATGGAGTATGGACTAGATTTCGACCTTCCACTCTGGCCCTCTAGATGGGTGCTGCCTTGCCCATGCTGCTGCAGAAACCCTCCCTTTCTGTTTCTAGGGCCTGACCTAGCAGTTTTAAAAGTATAGCTGTGAATTTGAATAAAATAGCACATATTTGCAAGCCAAATAACTCATATTAAAACAAGCAGTTCTTGCGATTCTTCTATGCCTTCCACCCACAAAATCCCTGCTCGTTTCAGTTATCCTAAACCTTGAGATAACAGGTTCAGGCGATTGCATCCAGAAAAGTTTCCTGGAGAAAGAGATCTTAACTCAGGTTCTCCTAGGGCTTTGCTAGGGTGGAGTTTCTCAATCTTGCAGCTGTTGATACTTCGAGTAGGATAGTTCTTTGTTCTGTGGGACTGTCCAGGGCACTGTAGGTTGTTTAGCAGCATCCCTGGCCTCTACCCACTAGATGCTTGTCGCATGTCCTCCCCCAGTTGTGACAGCCAAAAATGTCTCCAGACATTGCCAAAGATCATCTGGGGGCAGGGGGCAAAGTCACCACTACCCTTGGATGGCTGGGAGCTCAATATGGGAATTCTACCTATCCATCCCCAGCTAGTGGGAAAGCTGCTGAACTCAGAGATCAGGCTCAGCCTAGGCTCTATCCCTAGTTGCTCACTTGGCCCTTTCAATTATGCTATGCGGGCCTCAAAATCTTCATTTGTAAAATGAAGGGGTTCATCTTTGAAGCTCTTTCTGATCTGCAGTGGTGTTCTTCCCATCTAGAACTAGGGGATTAGGATGGGCTTGGGCTCTCCCTGTGTCTAGGTGGGCCTCCCTATCCCCCCACCAGTCTCCAGCTCTGGGCTCAGAGCTGGAATAAAGGAGCTTCAGTCCTGTTGTCATCTTCTAGGCTTCACCTCGAGGGGCCCTGCAGGACCTGTCCCTTATCTCCCCTAGCTTCTGGGTTTTTGGATTTCTTTATTTCTGCTGGGACTCCCTCTTCCTTCCATGCCTGCAGCCCCTACTCCCTCAGAACTCAGGGATCCAGGACCCAGGGCTGCCCTGACTGGGGTCTGAGGCTGCAGATGGTCACTGCCCTTCTCTCCCACTCAGGACCTCTGCCCTACCCCCGCTGGACTGGCCTCTGCCCAGCCAGTATGAGCAGCTGGAGCTGAGGATCGAAGTGCAGCCTAGAGCCCACCACCGGGCCCACTATGAGACAGAGGGCAGCAGAGGAGCTGTCAAAGCTGCCCCTGGGGGTCACCCTGTGGTTAAGGTAAGGGGTAGGGGGCAGGACTGATATCCTTTCTCCTCTCCTAACCCACGGCCCTGTAACCAGGCTCCAGCTATGTAGACCCATGGCACTGCCCTTTCCCACACTCCTTCTCAGCTCTGACCCTGCAGACAGCCTAGGGGAGGGGCTGGAGTTGGGGGAGGAGGGGTACGCTTCAAGAACCCGGATATACTTTCTACTCCTTTATCCTTCCACCCCCACTCAACTCATCCCATGGGACACCACTCTCATGTCTCCTTTGGAAAACGGTGGCCTGCCAGATGTGGGGGAGGGGTTAGGCTAAGGCCAGAGGTCACTGGGAATTAGGTTGAATTGGGCCAGTCTCTCTTAGAAGCCCTTTTCCCTCCCCCAAGCCCTGTTTGGGCCTTTTTCCAAGAATAGCACTGTGAACTCCAGGCCACATTTTCCTTACAACTGGTGCCCAGTTCCCCAAAGGAATCCCTTTCAGGATATCCTTTATCATTCACCATTCCCATCCCCTGGTTGGACTGAAAATCCAGGGATGGATGAAGGGCGAGACAGCAGGGCTTTCAGTTGGTGGCCTCTGTCTTCCTCTGCCAGCTCCTAGGCTACAATGAGAAGCCACTGACCCTACAGATGTTCATCGGCACCGCGGATGAAAGGAACCTGCGGCCTCACGCCTTCTACCAGGTGCACCGCATCACGGGCAAGATGGTGGCCACGGCCAGCTATGAGGCTGTCGTCAGTGGTACCAAGGTGTTGGAGATGACCCTGCTCCCTGAAAACAACATGGCGGCCAAGTAAGTCCCACTCCACTTCCCTGAAGTCTGCAGGCTTTAGGCCCAGCTTTTTCCATTGGGCCTAGACTAGACCCACTTCTTCCTCTTCCCAGAAAAGCTAGACAGTTCAGGCCTTCTCACAATCCAGAAAATGACATTTGGATCTGGAGAGCATTCTGAGAGGCCATCCTTGGGTTAGAAGGAAGCCTTCCCCTAGGTACCATAGAAGGTCATTCAGGGCTTTGGAGGGAGAAAGAAGACTTCTTTTTTTGGAGGTGTCACCATACTGGCTTCACCTAGGGGGGCTTGGCATCCATTCTTTGCCTTCAGTATTGACTGTGCTGGAATCCTGAAGCTTCGGAATTCAGACATTGAGCTGCGGAAGGGTGAGACAGACATCGGGCGCAAGAACACACGTGTTCGATTGGTGTTCCGGGTCCATGTGCCCCAGGGCAGCGGGAAGGTCGTCTCCGTGCAGGCAGCATCAGTGCCCATTGAGTGCTGTGAGCAAAGAGGCCCTGTGCCATCTCTCTGTCTCTTGCTACTCTCTTGTCTGTCTGCCCATCTCCTCTGAACAGTGTCCTGTACCCTGTCTGTGCCCAGTAACCCTGTAGAGGATGACTCAGATCTCATTTCTCCCAGAGAGGACCATGCCACAGACCCTTCTGACCCCTGTGCTGGCCCAGAATGACCATATGCCCCATCCTGCCCCTGGGGGACCCTGTGCACTTGTCTGGGTAACAACCTGGCCTACCCTGGTGCCTTTCTCTCTGCCCCTGGAGTGGCCCCTGACATGGTCTATGTGACCCCAGGGATATTGTTGGTTTACCTGTCTCTGCCCCTGGATGTCTCCCAGGGCCCAGAGGCAATTATTCCTAGAGGGTGGGGGCAGAGGAAGTTTCACTTCAATGCCCAGCCAGCCAGGCCTCTTCCCTGCACTGCTCTGCAGCCCAGCGCTCGGCTCAGGAGCTGCCCCAGGTGGAAGCCTACAGCCCCAGTGCCTGCTCCGTCAGAGGAGGCGAGGAACTAGTGCTGACGGGTTCCAACTTCCTGCCTGACTCCAAGGTGGTGTTCATTGAAAGGGGTCCCGGTGAGTGCTCACTGGGTAGGGGAGGGGAGGCTGGCAGAATTTGGGGCTGGAGGGTGGGAGATCTTTGGCATTGCCACTAAACTAGCTAGTGGAGCTTCAGTTTCTTTATCTGTAATATGGAACAGATAGACTTCCCTTCCTATTGTACTGTCAGCTTCCCATGGTGGAGATATGGATGGCAGCTATCTAACATGTTGAGAATGCTGAACAAATGTAAGGCATGTGCATTCTATTTATTAAAAAGCTGTCATCTTTGAGATAATTTATGCCCTTGTAGATGGGGTATAGGAGGAGAAGGGAAGAGGTGACTTATACCCTCACCCCTACCCTGAGCCCCCTCCTTGGAGCTATGGGCTTGTAGCCCAGCTGTGATTATAAGAGCCCATGAGGTACCCAGGGTGGAGCTGCAGGGGTGGAGAAGGCGAAGACTAATGCCTCCAGGTGTACCCACCCATCTTAGCTTTTGCTCCCCGCCTCAGCCCTGCCCATCAAGAGCCCCAGCCCTTCTACCCAAATTTAGCACTCTGGAACCATGTCAGAGCAGATTCAGAGGTTCTGGATCATGAGACATGGTCGGGGGTGGGGGTGGGGTGGTGTCTCATTGTCTTCCTTCAAGCCAGGACCTTTTCTTACCCTTGATCTTCTCCCCAGCACTCTCATGGGAGGGGATGTTTGGAGTTAGTGGGAGGGTTTGAGGGTTGCTTCTGTCCCTTAATCCTGGTGGTCTTTGAGCTGGTCCTGCCATTTTTCTTGATCTCAGTTTCCTGCTTTATACTTTGGGGATAATTTTAAGCCCTGCCTTTTCCATTCGATTGAATAAATGCACAGCAGACTCTTACATGTGCCGGTCCTTCTAGCGGCCCTCTGAATCTGACCCTGGCTCTAGCAGGAGGAGAAATGGCAGGAAACTGAGACGGGGCAGGGGCCATGGTGCTAGGCTGGGGCTCTCTGTTCCCCCTGCAGATGGAAAGCTGCAATGGGAGGAAGAGGCTACGGTGAACCGGTTGCAGAGTAATGAGGTACGAGTGTCACTAGGGGACCCGCTCCGGGGGATGGGGTGGGAGAAGTCAGGAAATTCTCAAATTGTTGCCCTTGTCTCATGGAAGTAGACTCTAGAAGCTACTAATTCTTTTCTGGAGGAGGCATCTCTGGAAAGTGAATTTTTCTCCTTGGCAAATGGAAAAGGCCTGGGGGTGGTAGAGTTTGAGTCCTTGGAAAGGTTGGACTGATCCTAGATTTCCTCTGCTCTTCCCCAGGTGACACTGACGCTGACCGTCCCTGAGTACAGCAACAAGCGGATATCACGGCCAGTCCAGGTCTACTTCTATGTCTCCAATGGGCGGAGGAAGCGAAGTCCTACCCAGAGTTTCAAGTTCCTGCCTGGTGCGCTCTAGGGCAGTCCGTGGTGGGGATATAGGGATATGGGGAGCTGAGGCAGGGACAGAGGGGAGCAGTGACTCCGTTGTAAGGGGCCAAGGGATGGATGAAATGTGGGGATGGGTGGGGGTGGTTGGGAAGTATGTGGCGGAGAAACTGCCAGCCCTCTCAACTTCATGTCCTTCTGCTTTACCATCTACCTAGTGGTCTTCAAGGAGGAGCCTCTAGCGGACTCATCTCTCCGGGGCTTCCCTTCAGCATCAGGCCCCCCCTTTGGCACTGACATGGACTTCTCACCACCCAGGCCCCCTTATCCCTCCTATCCCCATGAAGACCCTGCTTATGAAACACCTTATCTGTCAGAAGGCTTCAGCTATGGCACACCCCCTCTGTACCCCCAGACGGGGCCCCCACCGTCCTACAGACCTGGCCTGCGGATGTTCCCTGAGACTGGGGGGACCACAGGTTGTGCCCGCCCACCTCCAGTCTCCTTCCTTCCTCGCTCCTTCCCTAGTGACCCCTATGGAGGAAGGGGTTCCCCCTTTCCCTTGGGGCTGCCGTTCCCTCCTCCAGCTCCCTTTCGGCCCTCACTACCCTCGTCACCCCCTCTTGAAGGCCCCTTCCCTTCCCAGGGTGATGTTCATCCCCCACCTGCTGAGGGATACAATGAGGTAGGGCCAGGCTATGGCCCTGGGGAGGGGGCTCCGGAGCAGGAGAAATCCAGGGGTGGCTACAGCAGCGGCTTCCGAGACAGTGTCCCTATCCAGGGTATCACGCTGGAGGAAGGTGGGTGTGGGACTGGGTGTTGCGAGTGTGAATGTGAGTGTGTTTGAGAGATTGCGCTGCATGTTTGCTGTGGGGACTCTTAGATTGGGCATCCTTGGTCCCTAAGAGCCAGTTGCAGGGTCTCAGGAGGCAAATTCTTAGTTTTATGGCTATCTGCATGCAGTTAACTTCATTCTGAAAGGTGCATGGAGTACCTGCCCCAGTGGCTCTCCTGCCCATGATCCAAATCACAGAATCTCCGAGCTAGAAGTACTTTCAAGATCATTTACTTTTGCTCCCTCAGTTTGCAGATTTAGGCCCTCAATTTCAGAGAAGGGGAATGGCTTGCTGGGGTCCCAGCTGGGCACTTTTGCCTGGCCCCAGCAGTCTCCAAACATGGTGACTGTGGTCAGGATTTTTCCTCTCACTGGCTACGCCCACCTCTGGCCCTGCTGACACTGATTGCCCTGACTTTGCAGGTCAAATCAGCAGGAAAGGGGCTGGGGTGGGGGAACTGGGAGTCCACGTGGATGGAGTTGGGCAAGATTTGATCTAGAGCAGATGTCGAGACATGTTGGGAAAACTGAGGCCCAGTGGAAGAGAAGCCAGTAAAGGAGGAGCGTAGAGGCATCCTAGATGGAGGCCTGCCTGGAATGAATTGGGAGTCTCTGGAAGAGAAGGGGACCCACCCCTAGCCCAATCTTTCAACTGCCCCTCCTTTGCAGTGAGTGAGATCATTGGCCGAGACCTGAGTGGCTTCCCTGCACCGTCTGGAGAAGAACCTCCTGCCTGAATCATCGCCTGGCAACCCCAGTCCCCTGGCCCCTGCCTTGCCCTCTTCCCCTTCTTCCTGGGGTGGTGGTTCCAGAAGCTTGGGGCCAACTCTGGTTCCTTTTTCTCCTGCTTTGCCACCCACTCCAACTATTCTTTCCCTCCCTCAGCTGAGGTGTGGCCCCGTGGGCCTGGTGCTGCCTTGGAAGGTTGGGGGAAGGGGAAGTGTGGAGGACTGGGATGGGTAGAGGTGAGCCTGAGTGGACAGGACTGAATGGAGTGAAGGCCGGGTCCAGAGTGTGAACAGGCTGTAGGGCACAGTTGAATGGATAATAAACTGCTCACTGATTAGTGCCTTGGGCTCCAGAGCTCTTTGAGGGGTGGGAGGGAGGAAATCACTGTGCACTTGGGACATTGGTGGAGAGGGACTGGGGAGGTGTGAGGGGGAGCCAGGGGCTCCCTGGCTGGAGCCAAGGGGCCTGATGCTCCCTAAAGGGGGATGGGGAGCAGGGCTAGAGTCAAGTCTTTACATCATCTCTTCCCAGGGAAATCATATTCTTTTAAGAGCTTGGGTCTGGGGCCCAGGAATCTGTTTTATTTTTTCAAGTTCCTTTCTCTCTCCACCACCCAGATGATTCGATTCATAGCCAAGGTCAGCAAACACTATTCTAGTCCCTCTCCCTCATTTTTATAGGTGGAATCTGAGGCTCAGGGAGGAAAAGGGGTTTGTCCAGGCTTACACAGCTAATCAACATCAAGGTGAGGGTGGCACTCCTGGGCTCCTGACTCCAGCACACCCTCAGACACCCAGACCCATGAGGTCTGGGCTCCTGAGACTCATCTCCTTGGAGTGGGGAGGGGTGGGGAAGGGGGTTGTGGCACAGGGCTATCCATATTAGCCTTCTAAGTAGAGCTCATCCATCCATCACCACTGACAGGCCTGGGCTGGAAACTGAATTTGCTCCCCAGTCTTGGTAGCCAATAGGGCCAAGTCCCCAGTGGGTTAGGGAAATTCAGACCTTGTCTGCCCTGCTCACCTGGAGCCTGGAACACAGGAGCCACTGAACACACTGGCCTGAGTGGGCTAGGTCCACTCGCAGTGGGCAGTACCCAAAAGATGTTCTCAGGAAACTTGGCTCACCTCGAGGCGCCTCTACACACAGGGGTCCATATAAATCTGGCAAGCACCTGAGCGGTGAGTGTGACAAAAGCTGACTCTGGATTGGAGGGCAATACAAACTGCTGTAGACCAAACTGACATCAGGTAATGAGCTTTTCTTCGGTGCCTCACCAGAGTCATTACACTGATCATCATGCTGGGAAGGACCCTGGGGCTCATGTGTCATTCTTCAGCTCCACCCCCAATATCTCCGGCAAAGAGTAGGCCAGCCTCTGAATGAACAAAAAGTTATAGTTCTGGAGACTCACTGCCTCAAGGCACACCATTCCATTTTCTACCAGGGGACTTCCATTCATTCATTCACTGTCAGACATGTATTGAGCACCTACTAATTGCCAGCCATTGCGTCCTAGAGGACTTCTTAGTCACGTGGGGCAACAGATGAGTAAATAGCTCATTTCAATTCAACAATTTAGCTCAGCAAATATTTATTGTACAGGTAGTAGGTCAGGTTGGGGGGGTGGGTGGGCAGTGAATAATTTTAATATAAGAGGCAGAGGGAGCAGAGAACAGGGCATTCCATCCAGCTATGGGGGTTTAGAGAGACCTCCAGGGGGTGACTTCTAAACTGAGATCTGAAAAATGACTGAGAATTGACCAGGCTAAGAGTAGAAGAAAGGCAGCCCAGGCAGAGGAACCAGGATCGGCAAATTTTGGAGGAGAGATTCAAGTGAGAAAGGCTAACACATTTCGAGGCCTTGGCATGCTTGGAGAACTAAAAGTGGTTCAGCTGGGGTGGGGGGTAGGTCAAATTCTGGAAATGAGGAACAATGAGGAGAGGCTAGAGAGGGAAGCAGGGGCTGGGTTCTGAAACGCCTTCTAAGTCATGCCAGGGTGGTTAGAATTATCCCCACTGCAGCAGGAACTAGACCCTAGACCTTAAGCTGGGAGTGTTGCAATAGATTTGCCATAAACTTTTTCCTCACATCAAGCCCACGTCTGCTTCCTTGGGACTGCTGTGCAAGGGGCTTGTTCTACCACCCCACGGGCATGCTGTTCATGCCTAGCCTAGGTTCTTCCCATGAGAATCGTGATATGGGTCAACCTCCTGAGATCTCTGCACAAATTATCTGTCTGGGATTCCTGGGTCATTATCTCTTTCCAGGCCCCCACAGGCATCCAGCTCCCTGAGGCTGTGGTTGGGAGATACTAGAAGGAAGCTGGGTCTTCATCTGGTGCCAGGAGAAACCTTCTTGGCCAGAGTTACTCTAGCATAGTCTGAGCATTATTTGCATCTGAATCACTAGAAAGTTTTTTATTTTGCTTTGTTTGTCTTTTTTTACAATGCAGATTCCTAGGCAATCTTTGATGTACTCCATTATATTCTCTAGGGGCAGGGTTCAGTATCCCATTTTAAAGAGTAACTTAGCTGATTCTTCAGCCCAGGAAAGCTTGAAAACTAGAGTTACCTGCCAATTAAGTGTCACTCCTTCCCATTCCAGGCTCTAAAACAGTTTCTTGCCTCCTCACAAGCCTTGTCTGGGCTGCCCCAGGTGGAGGGCCACCTGGAAAAGTGTACTTGGGGGAGGGGGAGGGGCACACACACTTCTGACACTGCAGCTTATCTCCTACCTCACCTGGGCTCAGTTCTGCTACTTAGATAATCTGAGGATGGTGTCTTGGGCAGCCTGGAGCCCAGCTGCAGGAACAGCTGCCCTAGGAATTTAGTGAGTCTTCCCTTCTTTCTCTGACTGGAAGGAACACTGGGCCTCCAAGGGGCCTGGGGAGGGGCATATCGGGTAACCTTCTGGTTGCATTTTGGGCTCTTTCTGGAGTCCAAGTCTTCTTGGAGAAAGCCACCAGATTTTCTAAGTTGTCCTGGAAAAGAAGATGCAGAGAAGTGGAAATCTCATACACTTCCTGGAAATTCCAGCTGCCAGTCTTGCACAGGGGTTTGGCTGCCTTTTTGGGAGCTGGTTTTGTGGCCACACCATCTGCCTGCTGACCTAGCCAGTTCCCCACAAAATCCTCTGGGCCCTGCTCCATGCCAAGTGCTAGGTTTGGGGACCTGGGCGTCACGCTAGGTCCTTGCTCTGGAGGAGCTGATCTCCTGTCTCCAGTGGGACAGGCCTTCCCGCCTGGGGAGCAGAGTGAGACGGTTTCCTCGGAGCTGTCTGAGGGGTGGAAATGACATGTTGCTATGGGAACGTTGGGAACTGTGCCCAGTGGGGGAGGGTCAAAGAATATTTCACAAAGATGAGTGACTCTGAGCTGGGTCTTAAAGGAAGAGTGGGAGTTTTCTGAGTAAACAAGATAGGGATGAGAGAGAAGGTCACATCTGGACTTAAAGTGTATGAGGTCAAGACCAGATATGTGGGCAGGGACCAGACTTTGGATACTTTATTAGGCTCTGCTAAGGAATGCGGCATGTGTTCTGTGGGTAAGGAGAAGTGATTTTGTCTGAGGATTTACAGGTGAAGATTTGTGTGTGTGTGTGTGTGTGTGTATGATTTAAGATTTAGAAAACTATGTGCAAAGTCTAGTGGTTGGGAGACCAGGTAGCAGGATTTTGCAACAATACCAGTCAAGTCTGAGCTCTACCCACTGCTTAGTTTGGCTAAGTAGGAAGGCTCCTAGGCTCCCAGGCCGGCTGTCAACTATCTGAGTGATGTTCAGCAAATCAACACACCTTAATGGGTCCTAGTTGTCTCATCTGTAAGTGTTTATCGAGTCCCACTCTGTGCTAGGCTCTGTGATAGGCACTGGAGATAGAACAGGGAATGAGACAAACATGATTCCTTTCCTCAAGGCATTTAAAGTTTAGTGGGAAGAGACAAATGTGCAATTACAGACAAATAGATGTGCAATTACAGAACAATGTGTATTGGTGGGGAACTACTCAGGGCTTTGGGACCTGAGACAAAGGGCACTTAACCTGTCCTCTAGAACTGCTTGTGTATTCTCTTGTAGCATTGTTGGACTGCTAGGTTTTGAGGTGACCTGCTGTGCTCATCCCTTATGTAGAGAGTTAAGATGCTCCCTGAAAGGAATGGATTTCCCAATGTCATCCTGGGTCAAAGAGCATCTGGGGTCAGGAAATGTGGATCTGTTTTGGGTTTGAGGTTAGAGTTGGTTTGAGTTTTGGGTCGAGGTTGGAAGGAGTATCTATTCTTGTCTTTCTTGGGCCTGAACCCTGAGAATCTCTAAAGGCCTGAGTATGTACAAGAAGCCCCTTCCACAGTGAAGTGGGATCCTGGCAGGGCAGGAAGCCAGGGCCAAGTTTGAGCAACGTAGTAGTGCCATGATTGGGTGGCATTCTGCTTTTATGTCCCCCTAAATAGTTTCTTTTGGCCTTTCCTGAGCTTCTTTGTAAGTTTTGTCAATAGGCCTGGCCTCAGTTGTGCTGTGGAAAGTTAAGTGAAGGTTGCCATATTTGGACCCAAGTGGTGGAGCTCCCAAGCAGTGTGCTTTGATGCCAGCTTGGTGAATGCCACCATGATTTAGTGGGATTCCCAAGGGAAAGGTGACTTCTTAAGGAAGAAAAAGTAGGAATTGAAGGCCAACTCCCTCAGTCCTCAGGTGACTCTCCTTCTCTTGCTGTTCTTTGAAAATCTTGTTCTTTGAAAAAAACCGTAATTTTATTTCGGGTGCTGGAAGAGTTAACAATGAAAAGGAAGTAATTCATTAAGTGGGAGTAGAGACTCTCAATGCATATAACATATTAAAAGTTCTGAATAGCCCTGATAAATAACCCCCTTTAACTATGTTTAATCCAGTGTTTCTCAAACTTATTTAACCATGGAACTCTTTTCTGTTTTTCTGTATTAGTTATCTACTGTTGTGTAACATATTTCCCCAACCCTAGTGACTTAAAACAACAGTAAAATATTACCTCTTACAATTTCTGTGGGTCAGGGATTTGGGAGTGGCTTGGTTAGCTGGTTTTGGTCTGGAGTTGTTCGTGAGTCTGCAGACATCCGAAAGCTTGATGGGAACTGGAGTGGCTCATTCACATGGCTGGCAAATTGGTTCTGGCTGTCAATCTCAGTTTTTCTTTTCATACGCTTCTCCACAAGACTGCTTGAGTGTCCTCAAGACCTGGCAGCTAGTTTCCCCAGAGAGAGCAATCCAAAATCCAAAGAGCCAAACTGGAAACTTTATAACCTCATCTTAGAGGTCATGTGCTGTCACTTCTGCCATACACTATGGGTCACACAGAGCAGTGATCTGATTCAATATGGAAATACCAGGAAGTGAGGATGATATGGGGTCGTTGGCAGGCTGGGGTCCACAAACACTAGTATTCATTCATTCAGCAACTATTCATTGAGTGCCTATTATGGAACTCTTCTAGATGCTGAGGATACAACAATGAACACAACAGATACATTCCTGTCCTCACAGAGTTCACATTCTAGTGATGCCTCATTCAGTGTCTACTCGAGGAAAGTAGGGAAATTCTGCTTCGCGGAAATTTAGGGGAGTAAGTGAGAATGGTGAATATAGAATGATAAATGCCAGTATAGACGAGACTCACAATACCATGGGAATAGGGGCTCCTGACATAGACTTGAGGGGTGGAAGGGGTTGTTTTCCTGGAAGAAATGACATATGTAGCTAGTCTAGCAAAGGAGGAGAGAGAGAGAGGAAGAGTGTTGCAAGTAGACAGAGCAGAATACCCAATGCCCCATGCCTCGCTATATTTGGGGAACTGAAAAAAGTTAAGTATGTCTGGAGCATTTAAGTGTGGGGGAGAAATGGTGAAAGAGGATATTTCATGACTGGTTGTGGAAAGTGAGAGAGAAGCATCAGTGATAGTGTCCTGTCTTCTGGTTTGGACCATCTACGTGTGGGAGGAGGGTGGCATTTTCAGTCACAGAGAGAGTATAGAAGAAGAGAGAAGGGATGGAGAGGAGTAGTAAGAGAGGTTTGGGTTAGTTATAAGATGAAGAGCTCAGTTTTGTGCACACTGAATATGAGGTGCCTGTGGGATGGCCAAGAACAGACATCTAGCAGCCCATTCATTTAAGGACCTTGAGCTCAGGAAGGAGATTTGTGGGTGTTATATTTAGGGAGGGAACAGTTGAAGACATAGGAGTCCATGAGATCACCTAGAGTATGTGATTTGGAGAATGAGGAGAGAACAGAGATCACCACCATTTGGAACAGCCATATTTAAGGGATAGCCAGAGAAAGAAGACACTGTGAGAGAGGAGATACCATCTAGAGAGGTAGGGAAAAAAACCTAGGAGGGTGTGGGTCATGAGAAATGAGGAAAGAGGGCATGTCAGGAAAGAGGGAGCAGTCGACAACAGAAAATGCTTCTGACAACTTTAATAAGATAGGTAGGTTAGCATCATTGGAGATTTTGGTAAGAACTGCCTAGTGGCAGGTGAGGATAGGGACTGATAAGTGACTAGGAGGTGAGGGAATTGAGACCTCAGAGAGAAATCTCTTTTAATAAATTTGGTCTTTACTAACATTCTCAATATCCAGTTAGGTAAGTATGATATGTCAATATGAAGGAAAATTATCTGGCTATTTAAAATGATGATGCACTCTACAAAGCAAAGGACCTCATTTCTTCTACAAAACATTTCAAGAAAAGAAAAGAGAAGGATGGAAAAAGAACCTGTAGATTAAGGGACTGTAGAGATGTGTCAACAGTTCAAGGATTTCTTAAAAACATAGACTTACCATACAATACCACTAGCAATCCCACCCCTACGTATTTATCCTAGCAGTTGATACCTTTTTGCACTCAAAAAAACTGTTCTTGAATATTTATAGCAGCTTTATTCATAGTCAGCCCAAACTGGAACCATCCAAGATGTTTTTCAACTGGTGAATAAATAAAGTGTGGTATATCCATACAGTGGAATATTACTCTGAAATTAAAATAAATGAACTGTTGATTCTTGCAACAAAATGGATAAGATTAAATGCCTTTTGCTAAGTGAAAGAAGCCAGACTTAGCTGGTTACATTTTGTATGATTCTATAATATATTATAGGACATACTGGAAAAGGCAAAATTATAGAGACAGAGAACAGCTCACCCAGGGAGGGTGGTTAGAGAAGAGGGAGAGGTTGACTATAAAGGGATAGCAAGTGGGAAATTGTAGGGTTATAAACTCTTTTTTATGATACTACAGTGGTGGAATCATGACTCTATATGCAATGTCAGAATCCTTAGAACTGTACAAAGAATGAACTAAAATATATACAATTAAAAAAAATCATTCAACCCAAGATAAAATGTGGAATTTAGCATATGACTTTAACTGTATTACAAATATATATGAAAAAGGTGTGGAGAAAAAGGAGCTGAGGTCACTAACTTTGGGAAACAATGTTTGATTCAATAATGAAAGGTTAAAGACAAAACAATCATACATAAGCACTATAACAGGTAAATTTGTTATATGTTATAGGTGAGCAATTCTGAAACTGCTTTATGTGTACATTAGTATTGAGCAAATAATTAAATTGTAGGTAATGGAAGGCAGGTTTCTCAGTGTCAGAGAAAAGGGGTGGGGTGTTTGGATGGTGGAGGCGGTAGCAGAGAAGGCTAGGAGAAGACTACTGGTGTTGGATTAGAGTTGAATCTGTCAGTATGAACTCATGTTTATTAAATATATATAATATATATTTATATATATCCATATAAATCTCTCTATATATATCCATAGATCTAATCTATAGATATCTATTATAGATATATGCACACAAACACAAAAATAAGTATAAATAAGTGTATATATGGATTTGTATACATATATATTTATTAGTTTTGTCTTCTGGAAGGGCCTAATAACGGTGACAACTCAGTAGCAATGAACACACACAGTGACCAGTTCTTGGTTTCTAAATACCATTCTCCAATAAAAGGAACCAGGGCTGATTCTAGGCCTGGGACAGGAAAAAGTACAAGATGATCCTGAGCATCTTGTAGTGCCAGAAAGTAAGGAATTGGAAAAAAAAAAAAAAAGATAGGCATGCTGAAAGGATGTAGGAGCCAAAGAAAGAGTCATTGAAAGAGTTCTTAATGACCAAAGCTGGAGCAATTTGAGCAACATAATAAATAATGGTAAAATTGGATCATAACACAACGAATAAAATAAATATCTATGTGTTCATGCCGATATAAACGAGTGATTGCATAAATAACTGAATGGGGGAGAAGAAGGGACAACTCTTCATTACCGAAGACTTCCGATTAATAAATTTCAAAGGAATGAGGAACATAGAAAATCACCATCACTACAGTAGTAATTGCTACAAACAAAATCAATTGATTATGGTAAATCCACTAAGTAAAAACTTAAGGAAAAAGAGGATCTCTGCAAAGTCTCCAAGTATCTGCCCCCAGGTATACTAATTACTGTGGTGGTTTTAACATACAATCACAAATTCTTTGATATGCCTTCCTCCAGGAGGTAAAACTTAATTTCTCTCCCCATGAGTGGGGTCTGGATCTAGTGACTTGCTTCCAACAAATAGAGAACAGAAAGGACAGAATAGTACCTTCACAGGAGAGAAACCAGCAGACACCACCTTACCCATGTGATCATGTTTAGCATTTCCTGTCATAGACGTTGATGTCACGTGCCCTGACGTGATGTAATGAGAAAAGCAAGCTTACCTCTGGCATTCTTCCTGCTCAGGCTATTCACAAGAAAACACCTGACAAACCCAATTTGGGGGGATTCTACCAAATACCTGACCACTACTCTTGAAAATTGTTGAGGCTCTGTGACTTTTGGAGACATAACCCATGTGTCTGAGACTCTCAGACCTAAGGCTAGGAGAGTGATGTGTCGCAGGCATTTCATTCCACTTTGGATGCAGTGTTTGCAGGGGACAGTAGTTCTCCTTGGTTTCTTCCCTCCACCTCCATTCAGGCAGTCGCTGTTTGGGTCCTTGTCTTCATGGGGGAATCTTCTTTCTCAGTGGGGTCTGACTTGGCTTCAAGTCCTGCTTGGTTGTGCCCTTGGGTAGGTGGCTGCCTCCCCACTCCCTGGTGCCACCCCAGAGGCGACCGGTGCCTGGGTTATGGCCCAAGGGTGTTAGGAAAGAGATGGACACCAGGCGGCAGCAGTAGCAAGGGGAGGGTAGGGTGATCAGGCAGGAAGAGAGTGTGAATCAGAAGACAAGAATGGTTGGGGGAAAAAAAATGCCCCTGCTCCTGCGTGAGCGTCATGTCCCTTATCCCCTCCCACATATTCTTAGAGCACTCTTTGAAGATTAGTTTCCCTTTTCAGAATCATCAGTCATTCAGCCTTTAGTAATCAGAGATTGTGTTCATTTTATTTTGAGAGAATTTTCCCAGTCTCCCCTACTAGATAAGAGAAATTGTTTGTTAACTCTCTGCTTGAATGCTGTTTGAACCTTCTTGTGCTGTGAAGATCACAGCTGCCATGTTTGCCATCCGTGGGGTGGCGGGGTGGGAGTGCTTTCCAGGCTCTAATCCAAGGTCGCTGCAATCTTAAACCAAGTCTCAAAGACATTTAATAAGAACAGAAGCAATAACAGCAGTGAAGTTAGATAACACTCCCTGAGTGTTCCCTGACTCCACAAGATATCATCTGATCTGATCCTCTCCCACAATCCTGGAAAGTCAGTCCTTTTAGCAGCCATATCTTACAGATGGGGAAATCGAGGCACAAAAGGCTTAGGCATGTGTAGGGTTGCACGGTTCACCAGGGAAGAGGTGGACTTCCAAGGCCTCTCTTCGGAGCCCAGATCTGGAGGTCTTTTCCACAACACTGCAGCACATTCTTCATCCCATCAGAAATCAGATGAAAAGTAAACATCCAGGGCAGCCTGAATCAGCCAGTCAACCCAGAACTCGAACTTCAGACTTTGAATCAAAAGCTGGAAATCATATCTGTTTGGATATCAGTCACTTCTTTAGAAGTAAAATGGAATTGGACTGATCCAAACTGCCTAAGATCCCTTCCAATCTAGCACTCTAGGAATCTATGTCACGGTAGGGCAAAGGGGTCTGCAGAAGACCTTCCACTTAGGGTTGCCGCTAGAACACAAGCTCTCCAGGTTAGCGCCCACCTTAAAGGGTGAGGGAGAGGATGGGGGATATGGACTGGGCATTATGTAGACATGAGGAGCAGAATATGTTCTTAGCCCCCACTGAGCCCCTTTCCCCACTCTGTTCTTTAAGTTCCTTTAGGATGACACACAGCTTCAGAGGGGTCTTTTTTGCTCTTTGTCTTCCCTGGTGGCAAAGGACAGAGGAAAAGAGAGGGTCGGGGCTTTGGCTTGCCCTGGTGACCAGCCCATCCCCTCAGCTGTGGGATGAAGCCATGATACTCAGATTCAACCAGACATTGTAACATTTTATTACCCCTAATGTGAGTGAGGAAATAGCACAGGAAAGGTTTTTCCAAGGCAGAGGAAACCAGTTTCAATTTCATTTTGGGTTGCTTCTGCATTATTTTCTCCATCCTGAAAGTTGTCCTTCTCTTCCTAACTTACCATGCCGCTAGCTACAGACCATAGATTTGGTTAGTTTTTGTGTCTTCCAATTTGTGGTGGATTGGGCCACACTCCATTTCCTGCCTCTGTTGTTTCTTTGAGGTTGTGTCTGGTCAGGATGACCTTTATTTGTTCTCCAAGAAGTGTAGCACAGTCACCAAAATTCTCATTGTTTTAACTGTTCATTAGCCATCCAAAATTCCATTCTCTTATTCAATTTGCACTATTAATTCACACTTAAACAATTTTCTTTTTGTCTGGATCATAGTAAGTGCAGGGAAAAGTGTTGGCTTCTGCTAGGATTAAAAAGGCATGTAAGACAAAGCTCCATCCTCAAGGACACTGCAGCTCTGATAGGGAGTTTGCCATATAGCCACATTTATTTGTTCACAATGGATTTATTAAATATTATGTACCAGTCAATAGTAGGCATTGAGGAGTCCGAGACCAATAAGATATGATTTCAGTCCTCGAGGGTGAAAGCCAAAGCTCCAAGGCCTCTTGAGACCTTGGTTCAGTTGTGGCGAACATCATTCTGAATACGCTCTATTGGTCAATGCAAGTCATGGGCCAGGCCAATTCCAGGGGGTGGGGGAAAGACTCCATTTCTTGATTGCAAAAGGTATGTATGTCAGGATGTGAGGGATCTGTGGCTGTGTTTTGCAGTCTACCATGGTTGCCAACAAAAAACCAAAATTAGATTTCATGTGAGGATCAGGTTTTCAATCTTTTAATGGAAAAACGGGGGAGATTTGCAACAAGCTGCTAGAGCCAAGTAGTCGCTGGCTCCTTTAAACTGGGCATTCCGTCTCCACTCTTCAGAGTCCTCACCACTCCTTATTGCTTACACCTGGCTCTGCTTGCCCAGTTCCATCTCCTGCCTGGCACTGTCTGTGACTGCTGTCCTCTAAAATTGTAGATGATCGTGCGTGATGAGGCCGAATGTGTCCTACACACCACTCAACCACTCACCACCACAGTGTGACCTCAGGCGTTATAGAGTGGGGCACAAGTTATTTGTTCCGTAAAATAGTTTAAATGCTGAAGTTAATGGATGATTCCTCTTGATGAAGCAGAACATCTTCAAGTCTATGCCCACAGCAATGCCCTTTGCACTCGCTTTCATTCCAATATATTTCCTTGACTGAGATACCAGTAGCAGTACAGCTAGGAATTCTGCTCAACCACAGTCACACTCAGAGAACGTATCCGGCATAAATCTAGGAGTGGGGGTGTTAGGAAGGGAAGGTTTAGGCACAGCTGGTGAAGAGAGTGAGTGCTGTCTGGTCGGAGAAAAGGTTGGTATGGCCAAGGGAGACTTCAGAAGGAAGTGATAGGTGGTGTTTAAAGGAAGCCTTGAACTGGAGAGGGGGTTCAGATGGGTAGAGAGGAGCAAAAAGAACAGCACAGACAAAGTTAGGAGATTCCATGACATACTGGGGCACATAAATAATCAATAGGATCTGAATGCTGTGGGAGGGGTGGGGGCATCAGACTGTGCAAGACAGTTTCAAACGCCAGGCTAGGGGGTTAGATGTCGTCTCCTAAGCCTGTAGAACATGTAGAGCCCTTGGTGTACAAACCACACTAACTGATTTTTCACTTTAGGCTTTGAACTTCCTTTATAATTCTCTTTAAGGCATCATAATCAAAACATTAAAGGCTAACGATTATCTAGTGCTGAGTATGTACTCCAGCAAGTATTTTATATGCTTTATCTAATTTAATCCTCCATCAATAAGCCCTTCCTAAGATTTAGGTAGTATTTTCTGTATTTGACTTCCTCTCTCAAGATGAGGAAATTGAGATTCTTAGAGCTAGGACATAGTCTCGGGGCTAAGGATATCAGAGCCTACACTTTTAAAAAATTTTTATTAATAAAACCAATCAATATACAATATGAACATTCTTTTTTTATCACATAGTTATGTATTCATCATCATGATCATTTCTTAGAACTTTTGCATCAATTCAGAAAAAGAAATAAAAAGAAAACAGAAAAAAATTCATACATACAATACCCCTTACCCCTCCCATTCGTTGATCGGTAACATTTCAAGCTACTAAATTTATTTTAACATTTGTTCCCCCTATTATTTATTTATTTTTAATCCATATGTTTTACTCATCTGTCCATAAGGTAGATAAAAGAAGCATCAGACAAAAGATTTTCACAATCACATAGTCACGTTGTGAAAGCTATATCATTATACAATCATCTTCAAGAAACATGACTACTGGAACACAGCTCTACATTTTCAGGCAGTTCCCTCTAGTCTCTCTGTTATGCCTTAACTAAAAAGGTTATGTCTAGTTAATGTGTAAGAATAACCTCCAGGATAACCTCTTAACTCTGTTTGCAATCTCTCAGCCATTGACACTTTATTTTGTCTCATATCTCTCTTCCCCCTTTCGGTTGAGAAGGTTTTCTCAATCCCTTGGTGCTGAGTCCCAGCTCATTCTAGGATTTTTGTCCCATTTTGCCAGGAAGGTCCACACCCCTGGGAGTCATGTCCCACATAGACAGGGGGAGGGCAACCGTTTGTTTGTTGTGTTGGCTGAGAGAGAGAGGCCACATCTGAGCAACAAAAGAGGTTCTCTTGGGGGTGATTCTTAGGCCTAATTTTAAGTAGGCTTAGCCTATCCTTCGCGGGGTTAAGCTTCATATGAAGAAACCCCACTATTGGGGGCTCACGCTATTGCTTTGGTTGTCCCCACTGCTTGTGAGAATATCAAGAATTCTCCATTTGGGGAAGTTGAATTTTCCCCTTTTCTCACCATTCTCCCAAGGGGACTTTGCAAATACTTTTTTATTCACTATCAAATCCTTCTGGGATTTATTGGGGCATCACTCTGTACAAACCTACAAAATCTCATGCCCTACTCAAGGTTCCATGCACTTATGGTGTTCAATTAAGCTGTCCACATATGTTATAATAGGAAATGCACTAGTCAAAATCTAAATTTTGTACCAAAGAAACATTTTTTGCTCTAGTCTGACACATAGTTAAAGTTTTAAAATATTAATTATCATCTGTTTTCAACACCCTGCATTATTGACATTCCTTTGTTCTTCCTCATGCAAAGCATTTTTAAATTTGTACATTTAGTCACTATCATTATACTCTCTAGGCATTCCTAGTTTATACCATCTCAGTCTTTATCATCTATCTTTCCTTCTGATTTCATTTGTGCCCCCAGGCCTCCTCCTTCTATCATTCTCACATTCAGCTTCATTCAGTATGCTAACACTATTGTATTACAGTTAGGTAGTATTATGCTATCCATTTCTGAATTTTTACAATCAGTTCTGTTGCACAATCTGTATCCCTTCAGTTCCGATTACCCAATAGCCACCCTATTT
Organism: Tamandua tetradactyla; assembly: GCF_023851605.1. Classification (NCBI taxonomy): domain Eukaryota; kingdom Metazoa; phylum Chordata; class Mammalia; order Pilosa; family Myrmecophagidae; genus Tamandua; species Tamandua tetradactyla. The sequence goes on along the minus strand of NC_135340.1, from coordinate 30,228,811 downwards.
CTATCTCCTGATGACCTGTGTTCTTAACTGAAATTATGTTAGTTCATATCATGAGATCATACAGTATTTGTCCTTTTGTTTCTGGCCAATCTCACTCAGCATAATGTCTTCAAGGTCTACCCATGTTGTTACATACTTCAGAACTTTATTCTGTCTTACAGCTGCATAACAGTCTATTGTATGTGTATACCACAGCGTGTTTAGCCACTCGTCTGTTGATGTACATTTGGGCTGTTTCCATCTCTTAGCAATTGCAAATAATGCTACTATAAACATTGGTGGGCAAATGTCCATTTGTGTCTTCGCCCTTATGTCCTCTGAGAAAATACCTAGCAATGGTATATGGCAATTCTATACTTAGCTTCCTGAGGAACCGCCAAACTGCCTTCCACAGTGGTCAAGCCATTTGACATTCCCACCAACGGTGGATAAGTGTGCCTCTTTCTCCACATCCTCTCCAGGACTTGTCATTTTCTGTTTTATTGATAATGGCCATTCTGGTGGGTGTGAGATGATATCTCATTGTGGTTTTGATTTGCATTTCCCTAATAGCTAGGGAAGTTGAGCATCTTTTCATGTGCATTTTGGCCATTTGTGTTTCCTCTTCTGAGAAGTGTCTGTTCAAGTGTTTTGCCCATTTCATAATTGGGTTGTCTGTCTTTTTGTTGTTGAGTTGAACAATCTCTTAATATATTCTGGATGCTAGACCTTTATCTGATATATCATTTCCAAATATTGTCTCCTATTGTGTAGGCTGTCTTTTTATTTTCTTGATGAAATTCTTTGATGCACAAAAAGTGTTTAATTTTGAGGAGTTCCCATTTCTTTCTTTCTTTCTTCAATGTTCCTGCTTTGGGTGTAGGGTCTAGGAAACCACCTCCTATTATAAGATTTATAAGATATTTCCCCACATTTTCTTCTAACAGTTTTATGGTCTTAGACCTAATGTTTAGATCTTTGATCCATTTTGAGTTAATTTTTGTATACGGTGTGAGATATGGATCCTCTTTCATTCTTTTGCATATGGATATCCAGTTCAATTTATTGAAGAGACTGTTCTGTCCCAGGTGAGTCGGTTTGATTGCCTTATCAAAGATCAGTTGTCCATAGATGAAAGGGTCTATATCTGAACCCTCTATTTGATTCCATTAGAGCCTATGCTTTTAACCACTTTTCTCAACTGCCATCAGAAAATGGGTTCCATGGGTAGTAATATCTGAAAGCCGTGCTGGGGTGTTACCAAAAATTTTGAACATGCTCATACCACTGAGGAAGTGGTGTTCTTCAGTTAGCGGGAGGTCTAGACTCAGAGTGGAATGGACGGGGACGGACTGATGGCCGGCAGACCCGTTTGAAGATCATTTCAGTATCCTGCGCAAGGGTGCTGGCTGTGGCATCTGAACCAAATAAACATCCAATGTTAAGGATGCATTCATGAATCACAGAAGGAGCAGCAAGCATTCCAGTGAGTGAGCGGCTTATGTAAGATACTAACTGACGCATTCCACTTATAAAAACGTTTTAGGCTCCCTACTGCTTATACCTGTGAGTCTTACTGTTAATCTGTCGTTTAAAAAAAAGAAAGGGGAGTGGTGGTGAAGGTAAGTTCAAGGAACACAGGTAGACAAAGTTAATTGTATATATGTGAGTTTTTAGCACAGGACTTAGACACTACTTTTCCTTCATTATATTTAATCCAATTACAATGAAATAATTATGTAATTATTTGGTCAGCACATTATAGGCTCCACGAGAGCAGGGACCGCGAGCACCAGTGTACCCCCATCGCCTAGAGCAGGGCTTGGCACACGGTGGGTACTCAGTCCATATTCGCAGAAGGAAGGGAAAATCAATCTGTAGGACTTGGTGACTGATGGGGTGAGGGAAGTGAGGGCAGAGGAAGGGAAGTTTAGTTGTGGGGTGGCTTTTCTTCATCATGGCCCCACTAGAGTCCCCTGGTAGCTCCCCACCACCTCTTCTGCTCTGCTTGGCTTGTAACAGCCCAAAGCTTCTGCAGCCCCTTTTCCACCAGCCTTGTGCCTCGCCCCCTGCAGTGCTCCTCTCCTCCCCACCCCTACCCAGGCTTCCAACTTCCTTGCAGCTTGTTCTCAAGACACTCACCTTAAAAGTCGCTTCCACCCACCCTTAAAGCCCCCACCCGACACCCACAGAGCTCTGCAAAACATTGCCTGTCTTGTTTTTTGGTATCAATTGTCCGAAGTACATCAGTGTCCAATTGTCCGAAGTACATCAGTGTCCAATTGTCCGAAGTACATCAGTGTCTAATCGCCGGAGCTCGGGGCATTCCAGGGGTCTCTGGAATGCATCCTTGGGAGCATTCCTGCCCTAGGAAAGTCCGGAAATAAGCCAGAACCTTGGCAAGGCAGAATTCACTGTTTCTGGGGTTGGGGACAGAGACTCTCTTTGCCAACCCAAGCCAAGACAAACACAAATCCCGAAATCCCAGGGATGATGTCTGTTTCGGAAAACAGTCCCAGGACGTGGCATGACAGCAACTTCATGCCAGTTAAACAGTCTTCACAGAGGGAATAATTTCCTTCTCAGGTGTTGGTGTGTATGTGTAACAACAGGTATCCTTCCTCTAGTTAATATTAAAAAATTATACAGGTAGTATGTGCTCATTAAGCAAAAAGTAATAAAGGACTGAAGAAAAAAGTGGAAAGTGTCCTCTTACATACACTCCTCACCCTCAGTTTTAATCATTCTGTACATTTTGTTTTGTAGACTGTGCTGTGTCCTCACCCCACTCCCCAGGCATCGATCCATCATCTACTTCATTCTTTTTATTGACCACAGTTTCCCACAGTATGGGTGCACCATAACTCTGGAGAGAAATTTGTGTCGATGGCCTTTAATGCAGTAATTTTGGTTCTAGAAATCTGCCCTACAGACAGGCCTGCATTGGTATGAAAGACTGTAGGTACAAGGATGTCCATTATAGAATTGTTTTCCAACAGTGAACTTTGGAGACTATACGTTGACTTTTAATAGAATTGAAAGGGAGCAAAGCACCTAGGCATGAGAAACCCTGGCTTTGGGGAACCAGAGGGTGGCTATCAAATACTGTGCACATGTTTCCAACTAATAAAAGTTGTCCTTTGGGGGCACAAACGGGGTCTATCAGGCTGCCAGTTCTATAATCTGAACTCCTGAGATTTAATCCAGTAGGAGGAACTCCCCTCACAGTGTTTTTTCTTTTATTGAAGACATAAGTTAGCATGGCAATCTGCATTTTGCTTTTAATATTTTTGTACAAAAAATAGAAAACTCAAGGAAGATTACACATTTAGAAAAGCTGAGAAGTAGTGCAAATATCCGAAAATCCAGAAAAATATCATGGCATTTTATTAATGGACTGTCTGATGTGTGGTTTGCATGACCTCTACCTTTGGGTGCCCCATCCCAGGGGAGGTGGCACAGTGAGCAGGTGAAATATTTCTGGAAGCCATTTCTACATGGGGACAGCAAAAAAGAACTTAACTGGACGTGGAAGTTGCAGCAAACCACATAAATATACCCAACTAAACCAGCAAATATTGTATGTCCTACTTTGCTTAACCTCCCCTTAGACAGATTCTCAAAATGTCCTTGGCTACTCCACTTGACCCAGGGCAAGTCAGAAGGGGAAAAACACAGTGGTCTTCACCAGCTGCAGTTAAAATATCATTTGCAATTTTGTGAAAACACAGAATGGTGTGAACACATTGCTGGGCACCCTTCCAAGGACTTGGCCCAGTTCTGTGCAAGGGCGAGCCCCTGAAGCTTAGCTACCCGGTAAATGTGCCTGTGGGTGCGGTGCAGGGTGGGGAACCGGGCAGCCAGCAGCTGGATAATTCCCTCCTTCTCTCGCAGTTGGCTTAAAAAAATTTTTTTTATTGTGAAATATAGCATATATTCAAAGAAAAGAAAGAAAAAGCAATAATTTTTGAAGTACAGAACAGACTTCAGAGTTTGTTATGGGCTGCCATTCCACTATCTCAGATTCTTCTTTTTAGCTGCTCCAAAACACTGGAAGCTAAAAGAAATATCAATATAGTGATTCAATAGTTATGCTTGTTTGTTAAGATCCTATTTCCGCTGTTATAACTCCTTCTCCTTTGATCCTTGTCCCAGTCTATATGGATCTTTAGGCAATGCCTTTTTGACTTTCCATGTTGAGAAGGGGTATCGACAGAAAAGGTAGGGGGGTATAACTGGTTGACAATCTTGGAGAGGCTGGTCCCTCTGGGTTTCAGGATTTATCTGGGTTAGGGACCCTCTGGAAATTATAGTTTTCAGGAAAGCAAATTTAGTGCATGAAACTTTTACTGAGTCTCACTTTGAGCCTCAGGTGTTCTTAAGAGTTAACAAGAGTGATGTTGGTTGGGTTTTAGCACACCATGGCAACTAGCACTATCTAACTGAAGTTTGCAATAAGTGCAACCTCCAGAATAGCCTCTTGACAGTAGTTGATCTCTCTTAACCACTGATGCCTTATTTTAGTACACTTCTTTCCTCCCTTTTCATCAGGAAGGCATTATCGATCCCACAGTGCCAGGGCCAGACTCATCCCTGGGAGTCATGCCCCATGACGGCAGGGAGACTTTCGCCTCTGAATGTCATGTCCCATGAAGAGGTGACAGTAATGATTTTCCTTGCAAAATTGGACTTAGAGCGAGAGAGGTCACATCTGAGAAACAAAAGAGGTCTTCTGGAAGCAACTCTTCGGCTTCTCACAGGTACTCTTAGCTTCTCCACTGCAGAAATACATTGTATAAGGGTAAGCCTCAAAGTCAAGGTTGTGGCTTATTTTCTTGGGCATCCTCCTTGGCTGAGAGGGTGCCTCCTGTTTCCCAGATGGGAAAGTTTAATAGTTCCATTTTTATGTTCCTCAAGGGACTCTACCAATACGTTTTTTATTGTAAATATTTTTACTGACAAATCTTCACACACATATAGTTCATGTATGGTATACAATCAGCGGCTCATAATATCATCAAATAGTTGTGTACTTATCACTCTAATCATATTTTAGAACATTTGCATCATTCCAGATAAAAGAAATTTAAAAAAATAAAAAGCTTATACATCCTAAACTGTTTACTCCTCCCTCTCATTCACCACTAGTATTTCCATCTACCCAGTTTATTTTACCTTTCGCCCCCTATTATTTATTTATTTTTTATCCATTTTTTTTTTTACTCATCTGTCCATACTCTGGATAAATGGGGCATCAGACACAAGGCTTTCACACAATTTATAATGATATAAATCACACAGTCACATTGTAAAATTTATATCATTATACAATCATCTTCAAGAATCAAGGTTACTGGAACACAGCTCAATAGTTATAGGCACTTTCCTCCAGCCACGCCAATACATCATAAACTAAAAAGGGATATCTTATATAATGCATAAGACTAACCTCCAAGATAACCTCTCAACTCTGTTTGAAATCTCTCAGCCACTGAAATTTTATTTTGTCTCATTTCTCTCTTCACCCTTTTGGTCAAGAAGTCTTTCTCGATCCCTTGATGCCAGGTCCCGGCTCGTCCTGGGAGGTCCCACATTGTCAGGGAGATTTGCACCCCTGGGAGCCATATCCCATGTAGCAGGGGAGGGCAGTGAGTTTACCTGCCCAGTTGTCTTAGAAAGAAAGACCACATCTGAGCAACAAAAGAGGTTCTCTGGGGGTAACTCGTAGGCGTAATTTTAAGTAGGCTTAGCCTCTCCTTTGCAGGAGTAAGTTTCACTGAAGCAAACCCTAAGATCGAAGGTTTGGCCTACTGATTTGGTTATTCCCACTGCTTGTGAGAATATCAGAAATTCTCCAAATAGGAGAATAGAATATCTCCTCCTTTCTCCCAAGTTCCCCAAGGGGACTTTGTAAACACTTTTTTATTCACTGCCCAAATTACTCTGGTATATGTTGGGGCATCACACTAACCTGGACAAACCAACAAAATCTCATGCCCTATTCAAGATTCCATGCACTTATGATGGTCAACTAAACTGACTATACAAGTTAAATTAGGAAATGCACTACCCAAAATATGAATTTTGCACCAAATAAACATCTCTCCCTTTGGTCTTATACAGAAGTTGAAGTTTTAAAATATGAATGATATCATCCTTTTTCCTGCATTCTGATCTACTTTAGTCCTATTCAGATCAGTTTCCTTCATATCTCTATTTGAAGTCTGATCCATTTTCCAACTTTTTAAACAATTCCTGTATGAGGTACTGCTGACTTTCATAGCTTCAGACTCTAATTCTGAGCCTCAGGTGTGAAATAAATACCTGAAGTTTCTGGGAGTGACTAGGTTATGTACGAATACCTCAGTATCTCAGAATTTAGCAATAACACAACTCCTGAATATCTGTGACTGTTGTAAGAGTTTACAATCTAGGACCCTTTACAATAGGACCCAACCTGATAACCCATGCTCTAGACTTCAGTCCACTGAGTTTTTATATTACAGTTAGTCCATATGATTGAGGCATAGTAATATTTGTCTTTTTGTTCCTGGCATTTCCTTCAACATACAGTCCTTAAGGACTGTACACAAACCTGCTTGCTTGCCTCATAACTTCATTCTTTCTTGTGGCTGCTCAGTAGTCCGTTGATGGTACACCATAGTTCCCTCTTCTATTCCCCAGTCTTTGTACACGTAGGCCACCTCCATACATTATGGATTGAGAACGCTGCCACCACAGACATCAGTGTGCAAATGTCCATTCGTGTCCCGACACTCAGTTCCTCCAGGTGTATACTGAGCAACGGGGTTTCAAAATCCTATGGCAACTCTCCCCTCAGCCACCTATGTAACCACCACACTGCCCTCCATGGGGCTGCACCTCTCAGTTTCCCTACCGACAGTGAATAGTTACATCTCTTTCTCTAACACTTGTAACTCTCTGTTCATTTTTAAACAGTTTTATTCATACATCATACAATCCAACCTAAGTATATAGACATGCCTTCACTACCATAATCCACATGAATTCATTTCCTTTTCTTCCATAAAGAATCTATACCCTTTCTCCACGCCCAATCCCCTTCCCCCACCCCTCGTTGACATTTAGTTTTGGAGTAATACCTTTGCTACATTCAGTGGCAAATGTAGTGGAAGCACACTACAATGTTACAGTTGACCATAGACTCTAGTTTGAATTGATTATACTTTTCCCCCATATTCCATCTATTTTCAATGCTTTCCAATGTTGACATTCATTTGTTCTCCCTTGTGCAAAAACGTTTTTTTATTTGTATGTTTAATTACCATCCTTGTCCACTCTAGGCATTCCTATATTATACCATCTCAGTCTTATTCTACCAATATATATATATATATATATATATATATATATATATATTTTTTTTTTTTTTTTACGTGGGCAAGCATCGGGAATCGAACCCAGGTCTCTAGCATGGCAGGCGAGAACTCTGCCTGCTGAACCACCGTGGCCCACCCTCTACCAATACTTTTTATTTATCAGTGCACCATAGTCTGAGATGTATCTGGCTATTACATTAAGCTATACAGAATTACAAGGCTTCATTCTTGTTCTGGACTCCAAGAGTTTGGGTTGCTTAAATGAGCTATCAAGAAAGGTTGATTTAGATTGTATGTTACAGAAAACGTAGGTTCTTATATAATAAACCTCTGCCTTTGGTCTCATACAGTAGCTGAAAATCTAGAGTACATACACTATAATCTTTTACCCTGTATTCTGATTTACCTTAGTCCCAGCCAGATTGGCTTCATTTTAAACTCTAATTGAGGCCTGATCTTTTTTTCAGTTATTTTAATTGTTATTACATACAGTTATGCGAATTTTCAGGGCTGCAGTACTTCATTTCTGGGTCTTAGGTGTCACAGAGTTACTCAAAGTTCCAGGGAAATGCCAGCTGATACACATGTAGCTCAGGGTCTCAGAATCCAGAAACACACTTAAAATTTTAGACTAGGTGTAGCTGCTATAAAGGTTTACAATCTAGGCTCCAATTTTCTTATAAGTATTTTTTGAAAGGGACCTTAGCATATTTGTTCTTTTGTTTCTGGTTTATCTTGTACAACTCATTGTCCCCAAAGTTTATCTAATTCATCGCACCTCTTGTCATCCTTCCTTTTTGTAGCCACGCCATATTCCATCATATAAATGTATCACAGTTCGCCATTCTACTTCTCATTGTACCCTTCAGCTCCCTCTATCTATCTGGCATCATGGATAATGTCCAAAATAAAGAAACTGTGTCTTACAGTATCCTCACTTGGTTGTATAATCAGCAGCACTCTCAATTTTAGACAATTTTCATTTGTCCGTAGAGTGCACTTGGCTTTTTAAAACTCACAATATGTCTTGGAGAGAGTTTCCTATTAAGTAAAAAACAGGTCCCTAATACTCCCCCCACTTTTTTTAGATGTCAATATTCCATTGAATGAATATCCACATTTAGATTATTTCCAATCTGTCATAATAAATGATGCTGCAAAGAATGTCCTTGCTGATATAATATTTTTTTAGCATAGGTGAGTGTATATTTGTAAAATAAACTCTTAGGAGTGTGATTGTTGGGTCAGAGTATGCCCAGTTAAAATTTTGATAGATATTGCCAGTTGCTGTCATTGGAGATTGTGAGGACATGTCAAGAGAGTTTGAGAAAGGCCAACATTGAGTGTGAACAAACGTTGTGAGTCCAGCTGCTCTGTAGGTGAACAATGGTATCTTGCTGTAACATTAATTTGCATTTCTCTTATTAAAGGTGAAGTTGAGAATCTTTTCATAGATTTAAGAACCATTTACATTAACTCCCTTTTTTTGGTGGACTTTTTGTTTATAGCCATTGTGTTTTCCCATTAAATAATTTCTTTCATATTCATTTGCAGGAAGTGTTGAAATACATAGGAAATTAGCATCTGATATAATTGGCAAATACATTTTCTCACAAAATAAATACGGGGTTTATTTTCCCAGGGAAAGTATCCATTTATTTAATTAAATGTATTAAGCTATTTTAAAAATTATTTCTGATATAGTACCATTCTTAGAAAGGCCTGCCCACACAATTATAATAATAAAAATATCTCCCATGACTTGTACTAGAACATTTACAATATGTTTTAAAATTTCGTGGGCGCTAATTTCCCTTTGTTACTTTTCTTTTTGCGTACCATATGAATTTAAACCAACTTGTCCAGTCTCCAATCCTCCATTCTACTATAATTTTTAGTTTCTTTATTTAAAAAATTTAATGTTTTTGGAATTGCATTGACTTTATTCTTTAACTTATTAATGTACACATCTTTATTATGCTGTTTTCCTATTTAAGAACATGATATGCCTTTTCATTTGTCTTCTTTTATGTTCCTCAATAGTATTATATTGTAAAGTTTTCTTAATGTAGTTGTACATTTCTTCTGCAACATCTATTCTTAGGTATTTTATATCAATACTTTTCCTGTGCATTATCTTTTTTGCTTTTGCATGGGCAGGCACCGGGAATCAAACCCGGGTCTCCAGCATGAAAGGCGAGAGCTCTGCCTGCTGAGCCACTGTAGCCCACCCCCCATGTATTATCTTTTGATTTGTGTTATTTTTCCTTTTGAAAGCAGCTGATTTCTATATATTAACTTTATAACAATGCTATCTGTCATCACTTATATAGTACTTACTCTGTGTCAGTTATGTATATTGACGCATTAAATTTCTCATATCGATCCTAGAAAGTGAGTACTATTTCCAGTGAGGGAACTGAAGCTCGGAGAGGTGAAGTAAGTTGCTTAATGTAACACAGCTAAAAAGTGGGTTTTAGAGCCTATATGCACAAGTTCTACACTACACCAAACTCAGTTACCTAAATCTTATTTGTAATATCATTTGTAGAGATCCTTTTGCAATATGCTTTCAGTTGATTCTCTTGGGTTATCCTCAAGAAAATAATCTTATTATTTATGAATATTGATAAATTTTATACTTCCTAATTGGTTTATCTTGTCTAATAATGATGACTAATACCTCCAAAACAATGTCAATGTTTACAATACCCTGAGAGTTTCATGTGGGTTCCATGGACTGTATGCCTTTTAAGTACAGGAGAGTTTATTTCTTTTATATTTCCCATCATGTTTAGCAAAGTGCTGGCTACACAAAGGATGCCTAAAAGATCCTTTTAGGTTTCTCATTTGGTGACCTCTAATGGAACATAAATATTCATGAGATGTTAGAGCTTCTAGGAGATGGCATGTCTATGGTCTCCCTCTTGAGCCCAGCCTGACCATGAATTGGTATCCCTGAAACCATGAAGCCCTCAGGCAGTGCACCCTTCCAGGTGACACCCCCTTCCATCTTCTGAAGACATGACTCTTGCAAGAGAAATCTTAGAGATCACTCAGTCCAGCAGTGAATAAACTGCTTCTTTCTTTTAGGCATGGAGCCCTTGCACCGGAGGAATCTTAGAATTTACTCTTGTCCAACAGTGAACAAATTGCTTCTTTCCTTTAGACATAAAGCCCTTGGTCAAATGAATTGTTGTTCAGAAGATTAAACACACAAAACAGATAAGAACAGAGGTGATCTGCTGAAGGCTTCTAGTGGTCCTCCACTTCACTGTCAAAAATGGTCATGGAGGAGACAAAAGAGCTGGGATTTGATTCCAAGACTCTGACCCCAAGCCCTGTGTTCTGAATGAGAATGTAGGGATATTTATGACTTGTCACCAGGAGACAGGTAAAAATGTCTAGTGGGAGAAGAGTGTGAGAGGAAGAATAGGGGAAATCTTAATTTCCTTGGCCTCGACAGTCTATAGGTGTTTGTGGAAGAAGGGGTCTGTGAATATTCTCTCTCTGCCATCCACTTTTCCTTTTTGCCCTCCTCTGTGCATAGGAACCAAAACTGTTGAACTGTCTCAATTTGACTTCACTGCTTTTGCCTACTTTTTGGGTTTGGCCAATGTTAAGCATTAGCAGAAAACTGAAAGGTGAGAAGAGAAGTGGTATTTACTCTCTGCCCCCTACAAACTGGACTACAGGTTGCCAGTGGCTGCGGATCTTTATTTAAGCCACAGATCCTGTCCCATGGCCTCCTTCTATGGTTCTGGCTATTGCTCATTGGTTGGTTCCAGTAACTATTTCTTCCCCTTGCCCTTTTGGGCTGATAGATCTTAATGGCTTTCCTCTGATACCAGCTCCAGGATTGCACACCATCTCTTACGGCTTTTCTCAACCCTGTCCATATCTCTGCAAAAGCTCCATTTTTAAAGTTACCTCAAGTCACCTGAAGCGACTGTGTTTCCTGCCAGGATCCTGACTGATATGGAGGAATGACCACTGTTCTAGTTTGCTAGCTGCTAGAATGCAATATACCAGAATCAGAATGGCTTTTAAAAAGGGGAATTTAATAAGTTATTAGTTTACAGTTCTAAGGCCAAGAAAATGCCCTATTAAACAAATCTATAGAAATGTCCAATCTAAGGCATCCAGGGAAAGATACCTTGGTTCAAGAAGGCCAATGAAGTTCAGGGTTTCTCTCTCAAGTGGAATGGCACATGACAAGCACAGTCAGAGTCCCTCTCTCAGCTGGAAAGGCACATGGTGAACACGGAGTTATCTGTTAGCTTTCTTTCCTGGCTTCTGGTTTCATGAAGCTCCCTGGGAAGCGTTTTCCTTCTTCATCTGCAAAGGTCGCTGGCTGGTGGACTCTCTGCTCTGTGGTGCTGCAGCATTCTCTGCTCTCTCCGAATCTCCCATTCTCCAAGAAGTTTCCTTTTTTATAGGACTCCAATAAACCAATCAAGACCCACCCAAATGGGTGGAGACATGTCGTCACCTAATCCAGTTTAACAGCCACTCTCGACTAAATCACACCAACCAGGGAGATGATCTGATTACAGTCTTAAACATACAGTATTGAATAGGGATTATTCTACCTTTATGAAATGGGATTTTGATTAAAATCTGGGTTTTCTAAGGGGCATACTTCCTTTCAAACCAGCACAGCCACTAAGCAGTAACACTGGTTTCCTTGGCTCTTGCCTCCACCTGCTCATCTGGAACCACCGTAAGTCCTGACCATTCTAGGTACCTTCTGGAAGCCACTTCTGCTGTGATAGGAACCCTCCAGGAAAGAAAGTGGCCCAGGGACTGTGGCAAAGTCAGGGAGAAACCTCTTTCCCCTCTGGGTTATGCTGACAGACAGGTCTCAGACAGGGTTGACTGGATATCACAGCTCCCCACCCCCAGAAACTCAGACAGGAGAAGGTCTGGGCTGGGCTGGGAGGCATTTGACTTGCAGAACCACCTCTCCCTCTGGAGCCCAGGAGAGATAAAGGTCTGATACACTGTCAGGTTCACAGTGCAGGTCCCTCCTTTACTCAAGATGAGTATTCTTCTTGGAGAGTTCTCATTTCTTGTGCAAACAGGCTCCTGGCAGGATGTTGCCAAACATGCCTAGGCATATCTAATTATACTTAAACTTGAGTTGGGATCCTTCTAGACAGCGTTGGGAAAGTGGATTCGGGCCAGGTTCGAAATGCTTCCAACCCACTCAAACACATTTTAACTTATTATTGTAGTCAAGGAATCATTGAATGTATTCACACTGGGAAAGACTTGGATAAAAAAATTGTTAAAAGATTAGCTCGTTCCTATCTCAGTAACTGTGTCATCTCACCAGAGAAGCTCTCATCAAGGCACTCACCAGTGTCTGCCTTGTTTTATTTCTAGCAGAGAATTAATCGTGCCCTTCTTCCTTCCCCTGTTCCATGAGGCCAGTGCTAGACTCCAGGGCCTGGCTTATAGCAGACACTTACTACGTGTTGAATTTGTTGAATGACTGAATGAATTTGGCCCAGTGAATGAATATTTTGATAAGGACGCTGAAGCCCACAGAGGTCAAGGGACTTGGCGACCTGCTTAAGGACACATAGCTCATTACTGGCAAAGCTGGGATTAGAACCAGGCTCTCTAACTAAATCCATGATCTCCAGGCAGAGAGGCAAAAGATGGGAGATGGTTTAGCAGAAAGGGTGAGGAGAGTTGGTTAGAGAACTAGGCTGGTGGCAGCGAGATGGAAAGGCTGAGAAAGGGGATTTGGTGAGGTGAGGTATGGTGACACATTGGTCAGCTCTGAGGTGGCACAGCAGATACAGATCTGGGAAGGGGGAGTTACCATATATACGGCATATACTCTGAGCCAAGCATTGTGCTAAGTGCTTTACCTGTGTAGTCTGATTTACTGCCTGTGCTGTATTTATTATTATCCCCGATTTTATTAGCTGAAGAAAGGAAGCACAAGAGTTTAAATACGTGGTCCTCTTTTATCCATTGATGAAGTGCCTGATCCCAAAGCTTGATTTCTTCCCACTGTCCCCTTGGCCTCTTTGAACATAGGATTAAGCCTGTGAGTTTTCCTTCAAGGTGGTCCCTGTGCTCACGGTCCACGGGCCGTTGGATGAGGGCAACAAGAATCAACTATTTATTTGGGAAAGGAGTGGGGAGCAGGGGTCCATGGCTCTCTACTTGCCTCGGAGAAACTGAAGGAGAATAAGTCGGGCAAAGACAGTCAGAAGTGGACAGAGCGGGGTGATAATCACCTCATTAAAGACCCAAAGTTCACTCAGGTCTTTTGTTTCAAAGCTCTGGAGAGGAGTAGGACTGGCGAGTGAGACAAGGGCAAAGCAGAAGGCTTCTGAGCGGAGGTCACACAGATAACTTCCTCCTTTTCTGGGTCCCAATTTAGGGAGAAGAAGCCGGGATGAAATTTGAGGGGTTGAGTCCAGTCTGGACTGTGAGCAGCGTGAGCCCAAGGCCCTCTTCTTGTCAGTTGGGTCCCTTTCTTGCACAGGCCACTCTTGGCCTCTTGCCTTGAGCACAAACATATGATGGCCTTGCAGCCCAGATGTTGCAGGGCAGGCCTAACTTAAAATCCACTGCCCTTTGTCCCCCATAACTACATCTCTGTCTGTCATACAGTGTCTCTATGCTGTGGTTTGGAAAATAAGGTCACCGAGGCCCCAGCCCCAGCCCCTGTCCTCCACAGCGCCAGCTCCTGTTCAGGCCACAGGGCTCTGTAAGGTGCTCTTTATGAGGAGGGGCCTCCAGGGCCCTGGGGTTGGAGGGGGGTCCCCAAGTCCCAGGCTTGGCCCAGACACAGATGCCAGCCGGCTGGCTGTGGGTCAAGGGTTGAGGGAGACTCTAGAGGTCAAGTTGTCCACCAAGTCCTCGCTCCCATCCTAAAACTTCTCCGTAGCACAAATCACACTTGCTAAAAAGGGCTTTCATAAACAACTCCTCTCAGAAATCCTCTGTAGCTCTCCCTGCCCAGCCAGCCCTGGGGGGCGGGGGTGGGTGGGTGCGGACTTCAGGAGGGTCTGGGCTGCCTGCCAGCTGTAGGCTGTCCTCAGACTTCGGTGGGGGGTGGTGAGTCGGTCCTGTTACCCTTTCCTTCCTGCTTGGTCTCCAGCCCAGAGTTTCCTCAGGCCCCAGCCTCCCTGGGCTCCCACCCAGCTCCACCTTAACCCTTTCCTCCGAGGAAAGGCGGGGAAGAGAGGGGAGGAGTGGCTGCCGTCCGGTTCTCTAGGGGAGCCTGGGAGGCGGGGAGAAAGAGGAAAGGGGAGAAGAGCCCGTCCCAAATCTCAAAGCACTGTTCCTGGAAGCCCAGCGCCACCTCCCCCCGCCCTCACCCTTGCCAACCCGAATGCTTTTCCTTCTTCTTTCCCTTTCCTTCCACTTAGGAAACGGGAATGTGGAAGGAAATTAACTCTGACTCCAGGATTCTGGCTCTGGGCCCAAAACTTGGGTGGAAGGCCGAGTTTTCCAGGACCCTCCCCGCCCCCTCCTCCCCGCCCCGTCTTCCCCTCCCTCCGCCCCCCGCGCCCCTCTCCAGCCACCCAGAAGACGGAGAAAGAGTTTAGCCGGGAGGGCTGACGGAATGGCGGACTGGGGGAAGGCTGGGGGCGGAGGGAAGGGCGGCGGGAGCCCGGCCGGTCCCACCCCCCGCTGAACCCCTGGCAGGAAGAGATTGTCGCGGGAGCCGCGGCCGAGAGGAACGGAGCCCCGGCGGGCGGTCGCCTCCGCCGAGGCCGGTGGGTCCCGGAGTCCGCAGGGGGGAGGCCGAGGCCGGGGGCGAGCCGGAGGGAGGAGGGGGCGTGGCTTAGGCTCCTCGCGCTGGGGGCTGGGACACCTCCCGTGCTGGGACCCGGGTGACACTGTGGTCTCCCTCACCGCCCTCCCCCCCCCCACCCAGGGGCGGGCGGGGCAGCCATGCTCCTGGCCGGGGGCGACCCTGTGCCGCAGGAGTGGTTCATGGTGCAGACCAGATCGAAGCCCCGGGTGCAGCGGCAGCGGCTGCGAGTGCAGCGCATCTTCCGAATCCGGCTGAGCGCCTACCAGACCCGCCCCGACAACCCCTACTTCTGGCTCCAGCTCGAGGGGCCCCGGGAGAACATAGGCAAAGCCAAGGTAATCAGCTTCCCCCCCCCAGCCGTCCCTGCCAGTCAGACCCTCCCTTTCCCTCCCACCCCCCAGACGGCGGTCCCCGACGCTCCGGACTTGGATTCCGGGGCGCTATGGTGGCCGGGTTACTGGGCCATCCGCTGGCCTTTCCAGATCTGCACTCTTCCTTCCTGTCCTACTCTGCTTCCTTCTTTCTTTTCCGTCCCACCCCTCTCTTGCGTGTCACTTCTGCCCCTGAAGTGCTATGACAGAGTCTCTAGGATTTATGACCCCCCTCTTCCCCTCCCTCAGACCCCCTTTCCAGGACCTCAGTATCCACAGCCTCCATCTGGGAGAGGCTTAAGGTCCTGCATTTTCTGTGACCTCTGCAACACACCTCTTTGTTCTCCTCCAAGACTCTGGAGGGCCCAGGTCCTTCTGTCGCCTTATAAGTCTCCTTAATTCCTGGGGTGCCCCTGGGAACTGCTCAGAGTTGCTGGGACTGGAGGGGAGCCTGGAGATTCTTCTGGAGCAACCGTGGCATTTTACAGATGAGGCCCCGGGGACCAGAGAGAAGGGCTTGCCAGAGGGCTCAGGGTGTAGTAGATTGGGAGTGGCAGGGCTGGGAACAGAACCCAGGGCCCTGGGCTCCCTGCCTGACACTCTTGATGGCCTACACAGCCTCTTGCCCGGGCCCAGGTTTGGGGGTGCAGCTGCTCTGAGAGGAAGGCTGGGAGAAGGGTTGTGGGCTTTCAGATGAAAGGGCCTGCTGTGTGGGAGTGGACGGTGGACAGGCTATGGTACAGTGCGCCTCTCTTGCCTTCTCCCTGGCTCCTCTCACAAGCTTCTCCTCTGGCTTCGGCCTCTCAGATATCCCCTGTCCATCCCCCCTGTCGTGGCCAAGCTCTCCCTCTTCCCCCAGATGGCCTTATCTCTTTCAGATGGCAGTGCTGCCGTTTCCCTGAGGCCCCCCCCCCCCACCCCAGCACACCTTCCCCAGCAGCGTCTATATCCAATATTCCAATTGGCTGAGGCCGTGGGTGGGAGAGCCCAGAACAGGGCAGCCTGGGAAGTTCCTCCCTCAGCCCCTCTGAGGAGCTGCTGGCTCAGCAGTTTGTCCAATTCTGGCAGAGGTGCTGGGGGAGGGCAGGGGTGCCTGCCAGGGAACAGATGTGCTGGGACCCCTCAGGATAAGAATAGTCAATAACTGGGATAGGTGGGTTAACTAGAGGGGAATTTAGGCGCTTAATCTTTTTTTTTTCTAACAGCCCAGCCTTTTATGGGACTGGAACTCCCTGCTCCCCTCTCTCTGCCTGGGTCCCATCTCAGTTTCTCCAGGTCTTCTGCTCCAGTTCCCATTGCTGCCTCAGGGTTCTTTGGGCCTCGGGCGTCCTTCTCATGCCACCTCAGGCTCCAGCCACTGGCCCTGCTTGCGGCTGCCTCAGTTCCCTCCTCCTTGCCCCCATGCCCTATTGTCTTCCCTTTGGGAAAGGCACATTTAAGAAGGAAACAGCACCTGGGGGGATTCAGGTAACTCTCTGCTTTATTGCACAGAGTGAGCAGAAAGAAGATCCTGTTTGAGATTCGGAGCAGGAAGCCAGGGAAGGAGGGAGGATAGGGCTTTGTCCCAGGATTTAGGATGTCTGGCTAGGACAGAGGGCAGTAGCGGAGAAGGTCCTGGGTCCTCGGTCAAATGTCCTGGATGTGTTGGGTCAAATCATTTACCCTCTCTTGGGTCTCTTTCCTCATCTCTAAAACAGAATATAACACCCACCTCATGGTGGGTGGGGTGTTTTACTTAGTGACGGCTGAAGTAATGCATGCTTAAATACTTTTGCAAAATGTGGAGAGCTGTAGAGCATAAATATCTGTTATTATTGTTGCTAACCAGCTGTCTAACTTTGAGCAAGTCCTTTCCCTCTCTGAGTCCTGGTCTCCTTGTGTGTAAAGTGTGGGGCTGGCTTAAATGCTCTCTGAGGTGTGGTGATTTCATACATACATACTCCCAAGCTTAAGGGTGTCTTGTGACCTCCCTGCGGAGGTGGTGTGGCCGACCCCTGTCCCCGCTGTAAGCAAACCCACTTGTGCACCCTGATAATGGCCTCGTCTACACAGGCCAAGTGGTGGAGCAGATTCAGGGAGACTGGAGGTTGGATGGGCTTGGGGGCGGGCGGGGAACACTGGGAGTCAGGGTAGGGGGCTTGTCTGGGTCTGAGGGAGGAGGAGTCAGGAGGGATAGAGGATCCTCTGGAGAAGGGCCTGGCTAGGTTTCCACATTATATGCGGTTGATTTTCCAGGAAAAATTCTGTAGAACTCCAGGGCTTCTAAATTGTTTTATTGTGGTGGGATTTAAAAAATAATGAATATGTTGCGGGAAGTCACATCGTGGGGCAGCAAAAACAAACACCGGGGAGGCCTGGTCTCTCTAAGCTGAAATCAGCAAGTGGAGAGGGAGGGTGTTAACCGTGATTATAAGACCCCAGGGACAAACCTTGCCCTGCCCTCCTTGGAAATTCTGGGGGTGGGGGGAATGAATGGGCTGGTTGGTAGAGAAAAGAGATGACATGTTCACATCTTTCTTTTTTGAGAGAAGGGAGGAGATGGGAACACAGGGGAAGTGGCAATGAGAGGGGTGACTCCCAGGGACTGGGCTCCAGAGCCCTTGGACAGGCCAAGGCTTGCTGACCTCTGGCTGGGCTGCCAGATGGAAGTTGAGTCTGTCCTGTCCCACACTAACTGAGCAGTGCTCAGGGAGCTAGCTGCTGGCAGTGGGGTGCTGGAGCTGGCTTCTACTGACCCATTGTTAAAATGTCAGGAATTTTGCCAGCCAGTAGAGTCCCATTGGTAGCTAGAAATCGGTTGTGGTGGGAGTATTTACACCACAGAAACTGGCAAATGTTACAAATCTCAGGGTTGCCTCCCCCTGCCCGCCCAGTAGATTGTTTGCAGTGGTGGGTATCTAATTCTTCTTTTTCTTTAAGCTTAATTTTTATTTTAACAAAATAATACACATCTTAAAAGTCCAATAATTTATAAAAAGCTTATAACAGAATATAGCGGTTCCCTGTCCTGTCCCTCCCTGCTTTCCTTCAGCGTGTCTCTCCATAGACAATATTTGATCTGGCATTTATATACCACTTTAATGAAAAAAAAATGTGGACATCTGTTATCTTTTCTTTCTTTTTTTTGTATGCTGTATGGCGGGGGTCACATTTCATTCCAGTTCTATGTGAGTATCCCCTTATGGCAATACCACTTTGTTGGATTTTTGTTTGTTTGCATATTTGTTTGTTTGGGAAGTTGCATGGGCCGGAAATCGAACTCTGGTCTTCTGCAAGGCAGGTGAGAATTACCACTGAACTACCCTTGCACCACCCTGTTATCTTTTATTTATTTATTTATATATTTTTCATACTGTTATCTTTTGATTAATCCGTTTTAGACATTATCTTTGTACTTCTCGTTATCTAGATGAGGATTTAGTTCTCTCTCTCTTTAATACAATTTTATTAAGATATGTTCACACACCATGTCAACTGTCTGAAGTGT